>NC_132935.1:128832558-129447558 GCF_034638445.1 Ciconia boyciana
TGCGCTTGTGTAACTGCATCTGAACTGGCTCAACAGGTGTATTTCCACTAAATGATTTATGGTTTATTTGGAAAATGTCAAGCATGGCCAGCAGGTCGAGGGAGGTGATTCTGCCCCTCTGCTCTGCTCTGGTGAGACCTCACCTGCAGTACTGCATCCAGCTCTGAAGCCCTCAGCACAAGAAGGACATGGAGCTGTTGGAGCGGGTCCAGAGGAGGGCCACGAAAATGATACAAGGGCTGGAGCACCCCTCCTACGAGGACAGGCTGAGAGAGTTGGGGTTGTTCAGCCTGGAGGAGAGAAGGCTGCGGGGAGACCATATAGCAGCCTTCCAGTACTTAAAGGGGGCCTATAGGAAAGATGGGGACAGACTTTTTAGCAAGGCCTGTTGTGACAGGACAAGGAGCAATGGTTTTAAACTAAGGGAGGGCAGATTTAGACTGTATTTAAGAAAGAAACTTTTTACAATGAGGGTGGTGAGGCACTGGAACAGGTTGCCCAGAGAAGTAGTGGAGGCCCCATCCCTGGAAACATTCAAGGTCAGGTTGGATGGGGCTCTGAGCATCCTGATCGAGTTAAAGATGTCCCTGCTCTTGCCAGGGGGTTTGGACTAGATGACCTTTAAAGATCCCTTCCAATCCAAAGCATTCTATGATTCTACGATTCTTTTGAGGACAGATGTAAAATGGGTGGTATGTTTTATTCACTCTTGGCAGCTTCTGGAAGTGAATTGCTGTACTCCTGCAAAAAACATGGTGGTGATTCCACTTGATGCTTTTTCCATCATGGCTTGACCTCAGCGTGTTCTGCTCTCGTATTCCTGGTTAAGCTGTGTGCTAAAGCAGTAGGCTTTGCTGCAAGGCTTATTACAATATTTAAAAGAATAAAATTATCCATATGGTAAGTAGTTAATTAGATGTATTTATGTAATTTTGAACTTCTGCTCTTTAAGAGGCTACGATGGCTCAAGCAAGTATAAGACTTTCTGATACTCATTTGATGGTCATTGAGTGAGTCATCTGTAACAAACTTTGAATTTCATGTGTCTTCACCTGGCCACCAAGAAAGCAACCCATAAACTGCTTGCTGATTTTTCTGGTTCTGCAGAGGAGATGAGGTGGTGGGAGTGTGTCATCTCTGTGGCTCTGCCTGTGCCTCAGTCCAAAAGTGTGATTGCTCTTTTTATGCAAACTTGCTTTAAATTAGCAAGGTCAGGAATGCTACAGATGTGACAACATGGGCTTTCACTGTAAGATGCTCACTGTTTGTCCTTTGAGTTCTGTGTGGCTGTGGCTAGATACAATCTTTTTCAGAGTTGGTAGCAAGGGCAGATTCAAAAAGATACTTGGATGCTTATCTCTTTGCACTTGTGTTAAAATCAATGGGAATTTAAAAGCTTAGGATTTAAATACTTACAATTTGGAACTATCCCAAGATCCTTGACATCAAAAAGGCGATGGCCTCGTTTTATGCAGATGTCCTAGCACTCAAAGGGTGCATAAATTATTGCACCACTTATCAATTTCTCTTTAATGTATTCCTTTCTTATATCTGGGACACTGTTAATAGAGGAAAAGGATTAAAAAGCATAAAAATAACTTGTATGTAAGTTTCTTTGAGTTGAATTTATATCAGTCAGCCTGTCAGCACTAACATATGGGAAACATAGCTTCGCTACCATGCATAGCAGGGGCTAAAAGTGCTGTTCAGACCATGTGCTCAACTCCTACAGAAGAGGGACTTTATATCACTTGTGCATCCCACTCACAAATTTAAGGGGTGACATCCGTGGATTCTGAATATATGGTAACCCAAATATTGATCTTGTTACAGAAAATGTAAAATGGAGGGGACAAAAAAGAGATAAAGAAGATCTTCTAGATCAGCAAGGAATTCAGTAAACTTTAAATACTCCATTTTTTAAAAGCTTATTGTATTGCCATTGCTATATTGAAATGGTAGTTGTAGATAATAGGGAATTTTCACATAGCTTTTCCATATCTTGGGCTAACTTGCAGCAACATATAACGTCTCCTTGTATCAATTACTGTAAACTAGTAAAGATCCCTACTGTTTTTGTTTTGTTTTGCTTCCTAAAGCCCCCTGCTGCTGTTGATTACACCTAGATCTGCTACTGATTGGAACTGTTAAAAGGCAAAGATAGTGTGGATGGTTTCTGAATCATTTAATTGTAGAACTAATAAGATGTTTTCGCTGGGACCTAGTAAAACAGATCATATTAATAAGTGTGTATACTGTCCATGAAATCTGATTGCTTTTTCATAATTTTTGTAGATATGAATATAAGACTCCTAAGCCTGGTGGGCACGTGATGTGCAAGTTTCTTTTTTGAATAATATTACTGGGTGTGGTTTTAAGAAAGAAGTGGCAGCGTAAGCTGTCCAAGAGCATCATACAGTAAAGATTTTGCTTTCTGTGAGTTTTTACATTTTCAGTTGTATGTAAGTGTTGTGTGGGCATGTTGAATTGAGTAGATAATTACACAAACAAGATATATTCAGTCTTATGTTAATGCTGCTTTTTTAATAGCTGTATAATACACACTGCACTTGGTGCATGTGAACCTTGAAAAATTGCTTCCTTAATACAGTAATGCTTGCCAAATAATGTCCAAAATTAGCCTAGAGCTATGTTGGCTTATCATGAAAGAACCTATTCTCCTTCAATGGTCTGTCAGTGTCCATTCAACCTCTCAGCTCTGGCAAGGGTGAAAAGTAATATATGAATACATCCAAGGAAGTCCTAAAATGAAGAATAAAAATAGATCATTATTTCTGAAAGTTAAAATTTGAATTGGTGGCTTTCCTATAATCTCTGTTACATGATTTTTAATTTCTAATGTAAATAATTTTCAAGAATAAAGGTGAGATTAATATTTGGAAAGGACAGCAAGAGAAAGGAGAGAGGCAGGGAGTCTAAAGCTACCTTAATGCGTTGTAAATCTGCAGCAAAACTGATAATCCGATTCCAAGCATCCAGGAAATGGTGCTGCAGAGCAGCTCTTGTATATCTAGGAGGGCGTTACACATAGTGGAGAAGACCACCCATTATGACTTGAGATTAACTCACTGTTTCTTTCCACAGCTTTGCCAAATTTGTTCCCCCTCCTACATAAGTATAATCCCCTCATGTGCTTTGGGTAAAGTAGCAGTAGAGACCAGCTGAATCTGCAGTTTCCAAATTGTTCTGCTCGTCGGTCCCATCAGCTAGCCTTTTGTTTGCCCGATCATACATTTCTTCTCAATCAGATGTTTGTTAATGTTACCTACATTTTAAAACAGAGTTTGCATTTTACAGTTTTGTTACTTTTGCCTCTGACAGTGAGAACAAATTCTGTTTTCACCCATATTGCTTTTTGGGAGTTTATGAGTCATTTTACTTTCCAGTTTCTTCATCGTTAGCTAAATGTTGTAGGGCTTGAGTTCAGGGAAATTAAATTATTGTTCATAACAAGTGGTTTCTGATAATTATTTTCTTCATTTGTGAAAGACTTTATGTTCTGAGAGATAAGATCTTGCAACCTCTTCTTGTCTTGTTGTCCCTTATATTAAAATGACCTTGTAGTAGAAGGAGTAGCATCATTTATCCTGCAAAGGTAATATTTTACCTCTATAGTAATGTATATATTACATTAACACACCCCCATAGCCATATACATGCACATTTCTGACTACTTAAAGGCTGGGAGGAAGCAAAGGTTTGAAAAATCATACCTTGTTATTCTAAGAACATAGTGAGGTGCTGGAGAAAACCAGTATCATGTAAAATGAAGTGCTTTTTAAAAAATTTATACATACCTGAAACATGCCATAGGTTCAGAATTGATGCTGGAAGGGGCAGAGCTAATCTCAATATTGAATGATGAGGCTTGTTCATTTCTGTAACTCACACTGTTCATGGAATGTAAAGAGTTTATTAAAGTGTTAAATATTGGTTATTGAATACATATTCCCTACAAATTTTGGCTTCAAAAATCACAAGGCAGCATGATGCAACCTTCAAGAATAAAGGAGCCAATCATCCACTTTGCACTTTAGTAGACTCTTAGTTCCCTTGACCAATTATCCACATTGATTATTTGATTAAAAAAGAATAAAATAAAATTACACTGTTGTATCTGAAAAGCTTAGTATAGAAAAGGGAAAAAAAAATCTACTTATCTCAAGCAGATAGCTGCTTTCCTTCTGGTTTTCTCTACTTTCTGCAAAGATGAATGCGTTAGCGTAATGCTCATTTAATGTACTAGCAGCTCACAGGATCTGTTTCTTTTCTTTGGTCTGAGTTGTCTTAATTTTCTTCAGCTTATTTTTGCAGAGATCATTTTTTGCCAGACTAACTGGGACTGGGGATTTTGAACCATATATTGTAGATAATAGGGAAAATGGATTCAGTTTTTAAACTGAGAGAAAATATTGGAAAAAGGGATTTTTGTAGAGTTTTCATTGACAGGTAAGATTGTGTCAGTCATTCTGTTTACAATTGGAAAAGTATTTTTGTGAACTACTTTTACTTAAAATTGTACCTGCTGGTCCCTTAAAGGCCAGCGGTTGATCTTACAGATGACTCCTGTAACAAGATTCTGCAACTGGAATTTAGTTCCACTGGAGTGAATTAAAATGTAATTTATCTCTGAACACATATCTGCTCTATTGATAATGTGCACTAGATTATTGGTAGAATTATTTTGAACTGAACTTTTTTTTTGCTCTTCTCTTCTTCCCCCATAAAGTATAAAAAACCCAAACCAAACAACAAAACAACCCCAACAAAAAACCCAGCCAACCTAAAGAACAACACACACCCCTCGAAAAAAACAGGAAACAAAAGAAACCAGCATATTGTAATTATTTCATGCTTGCTGCTGTTTAAAATGTTGGAATTTTTCTCTGTCCTGATACTTTGTTGTAGCACATTAAAGTCTTGCAAGGGATGTATAACTGCATACTAAAATCAAATAGAACTGCTAACTGGAAGCTCTTATTGCGCTTTTCAGAAAGCTTGCGCTTAAGGCTTCCAAGTGCAGGGAAACAACGGCAGACCCTTTGTGCCTCTGCAAAGTATTGCCGTATTCTTTACCTTAATCCCTAGCAGCATCACCTCCATTTCTTTGGCTTGTCATCAACATCTCTATCGGAGTAAAACTCCAATGCATGTAGCAAGAAACGAAGCGTGTAGGGGAAAAACATAAAGGCTGTTGACTGAAACAGTTCTTTAACTTATTAACAGACAAGTGTGCATGTCAGAAAAACACACTTGTTTGCTGTGAGTATATGCAATAGCTGATGGGTAAAGAAACAGAAACCTTAATTGCTGCTTGCGTTTAGGTCACTGTTCATTCATTCATTCATTGCTGGAGCTATGAAGTATTCATATGTTGCCACAGTATGTTACTTCCACACGACTGATGGTTAAGGAAGTTAAGAGCTAAGATGCTTCACAGACATCGACATCGGGGGGATTAACATGTCTGCTTCATTAATATATATGTGCATACATTAATGTTGAAACTGTTTCAAATGAGATTAAAAACTCTATCTCTTAAGGTCTGCTATAGTCCTTAGAAACATTTAAATTTTTGGCATCAGCCTTACCAGTTTCTTAACAATTTTACTTTTACTTTGCCAGTGGGGATACGAGTGCAGACAGAGTGCTCATCGCCTGCCTGCTGCCTAGTTTTCTGTTGTTTTCCTTAGCTAGGTCTGCTCTCTGTACTTGCTAGCCATCATTAAGCATATATGAATCTCTGTGGAGTGGCAGGCATGGATTCTGTGAGTGACATTTCTGGCAGCGTTTTCCTTGTATATGGCACCAGGCCTGATTTTCTGAAATTTTAAGCATCTATGATCCCCATTTGCTTCCGCTGAAGCTGTAGGTACTCTGTCCTTTTGGAAAGCATGCTGCTCTGCGCTAAATCTCAGGCAGTTAAGAGATGAGAAAGTCCTGGAAACTTACTTAACACTCATGTGACAGCCGGTTCTGTATAGCAGCAAGAATATCGCCTGTGTGAAGGCATTGCCTCTCCTGCTGTATTAGTTACAGATCCAATAATCTGCCCCTGTGAAACTAGGTTTGGAGATCAGTAGTGAATTGTTTAGTAATGTTTATTGGAGCTCTTTAAAATATATTTGCAATGTATAAAACACTTTGATATATAGAAGCTCACATTCTAATAAGATTACATTAAGTATCCTAATAAGATCAAGGCTTGAAATTATGTTTTTCCGGATTTGAGTGATATAAATTAATTTTAGTTTAAACCAGTGTCAGTGTTCTTAGATGTTCGTTATAAATACTCCGTTTGCAGTTTATGTGGGTCTGCATTTAAATAAAAAAATTCAATTCTCCTATTAACTCAAGAAGCATTTTTTCTTCCTCTCCTTCCAGTATGCTGCAGCTACAGATTATCAAGGCAATGCTGTAATTATTAAACTCAACCGGTAAATTATATAGAGAACAACAGTGGCTGATCACTGAACTCTGCTGGCACTGGCCTTTCACTTCTCATTTAAGTCTAGCCTACTATATAAAATGAATTCATTATTGTCAATTTAGATCCCTTGTGGAGGCTAATCCACATCACAAAGCCATTCTACACAAAAGTGAATTCTCTTCAGGAAGACTTTACAAGTACGTGCAAACTAAAATATGCAAGAAACTTCCAGTACAGACTAAATTAATTGTTACTTATAATAACAGACTGACCAGGGTGAAATGTTGGATTAGTTCAAAAAGAACCCCACAGTCATAGTTCTGCTATGATTTCTGTTGGTTTATCCATTCTACTTTTTATTTTATTGCTAATTCTGATTTCTCTATAACCTATTGCACAAAAGTGTGGATCTAAAGTACTAACTTGATCTTTAGTTCTCATGGTTTTCAGTGTTAAAATTTGGTGCATAAAGTCAGGGGAGGAGCTTGGCTAGTTTCAGCATCATGGTATTCCTCTTCTCCTTCAATGATCTGGGTGGAGATATCTTTTGGACTCAGATAAATTGTTCTCCAGGTGGACCACACTGAGTAAAGTTATTAGCTGGTTTATGCCCAAGTACGTGTACATATATAACTAAATCACCATTCCAGGTACATCACCTGCTATATCAGACTGATACCTAAGATGATATTCAGGAACAGTGCGTATTCCTTGCAGCTATGGCCAAGAGAGAGTCGTGGGTTTGTTTTTTTTTTTAGTATATTAGCATTTAAGTACACTAGCATTTCTATCAGTGTTTCTATCAGATTTAATTATTTAAAGTATTGTATTAAATTTCTTGTTTAGGTGTTTAATGTTGTAGTTCTTAAAGTACACAACGGTCCAGAAAATTAGGAGTAACAGGAAAGTGTAATTGGCACTGATGTATGGCTAGCATTAAGTGTCAGCACCCCATCAAGGAGCAGTCTTCACATCAGCTCTCACAACCTGTGACCTGGCTGGATTTGTTTATTTCATTGTTTATCTAAAATACAAGTATTTTGGAGAAGATAAAATTTTAGAATTGAGTGGCTATTTTTATTTCTTGCTACCTTTTAATTCACAGAAAGGTAAAGGTATCTCCTATTAGCAAAATTTACCTTACTGAACCTGATAACATTTCAAGTGCAGAATGCAAAAAGCATAACAACTTGAGAGAAGATCTGTTCCATTTTTATGCTTAAATGTCAAAGTTTTATGTGCAGTATAATAGCGGGGAAGAGTTGATTCAATGCATTTACCACTGACTGCCTAAGATTTTCCTCTGTCCTGTCCAAATACAGCTGAGTATGTTTTTATGGATACCTCAGCATAAGAAAAACCAGTGCATCTCACTGTCCATTTGGCATGAAGCAGCAGATACAGTGTAAAGTTAATTCTGTACTGTAATTTCTCCAGAGTGTCAGGCATGGATCTTGTCAAATTCTTTACTACTTTGTTTGCTTAAAGACTTTATCCTAAGCTATGGAGCAAGAATAGTAATGACCTTCAAACTCAATTTTCCAATATTCAATTTACACTGTAAGCTAGAAAATTCACTTCAGTTTCTTGAATCCACCTGACTTGTTATCAAGTAAACAATTTGTGGTAAATTTTTTGTGAATTTATTATTTGTTTCTTTTAAAAATTGTTTCTCTTACAGTGTGCAAGAAATAGTTTAATTCATATTTTTTCATTATAAGAGGCTAAGAATGTTAGCATTCGTGTCTCTATAAACATATTTAAAATTTCAGGGAGAGTTTAAATATTTATGAAAATATAAAAGGTAACTTAAAAATAATATGTTTGTCTTGGAAACTTGTGGCCGGAACTGATCTGCACACAAATTACTTTTGGGAAAAGAGAGGAGCATACTTACAGTCAGTTTTAATATTTTTAATGGTTTTCACTTTTTACTTTGCAGATTATATAGAGCTTTCAAATATTAATATATATTCAAGATTAGGGATTTACGGGCTTCTTTCGTTTACCATACACTGCTTGTCCGTGAAATTTTTGTGGTCTTCTCATTCTTATGAACCATAGTTATTGTGCACGCAGATAGACAGCTGATGCTGCTGCAAACTTTTCATCGCATAAATAAGTGAAACTCTTGGCCCAAAGATAGCAAAAGCCATTCACTTCTTTAAAAATAGCCTACAACTGGAAGGCATATATGCTGCACAATAAAAAGCCTTTTTTCTAATGGTTTTAATTTCATGGTTATTGATGTTCTGATATTGGAAGCATGCTCACTTTAAATACTTGTCACGTATATTTATTTTTCTGAGATCTTTAGCTTCTTTTTTGAAACAAGCTCAATATTTCGTATGGATAGTATATCTGGCTATAGATAATATATCTGAAAAATTCATAGTGGTGGAATTATTTCATCATGACTTAATTTGGGAGGAAGAATCTCTCTGGCTTATTTATGTCAGTTAACTGTTGATCTAGTATTTATGTGAAGAAAGAATTTAAATTTATTCATTACTCTTCTTTTCAGAAGTGCATTGGACATGACTGAACTGTGCTCTCCTATCCTATAATGAGGCTTTTGTGTGATTTTTGCACTGACACTTTGGAAGAGATTTAATTGTTATTCTACCCTTTCTTACCTTGCCGTGTGATACACAGCATTACAAACGGAGACCTTTCGTATTGGAAAGCCATCAATAGAAAAGGTGGATATGCTTGAAACTAATGTTACCTTACTTTCCATATTTGGACTATTTCTTCAGTGCTTGTAAATCAAGGCTAGTTATTCTAATATGGTGCTTTTTCCTTTAAACATAGACAGATTTTTTTTTCCCAAAGTAGATACTTAATAGCTATCCCGCATGGAAAATATTCAAGGGTTTCAAGGAATAGCGGTAGCAATTGCAGGAGAAGTGTATAAATTACCATCTCTTTTGGGTTTTTTCCCCCTCTCAGTACAACTCTTACTATAATTAGCCAGCATTTAACAGCAAATGTTTGCTTTGGTTAAATTATTCAGAACATTTATTTTACTTGTCAAAGGTTAGATCAGGTTGTTGTTTGAACTGGTAATTAAATGCAGCCTAATACACTGTCGTATTTATATGCACTATCAGCCCTGTTTCCTCCTTATTCTGTATAATTTTATAATGTTCAGGGTTGACATTTAGACTTCCAACTCAAATCCTGTTTTCTTGTAAAGAAAGCTAAGATTTTACTTCTGTATTTCATAGTACATGTGTACGCTTAAGAAAATAAGGATTAGGGTTGTTTGGAATATCATCGCTACGGACTTTGTTGTAATAAAATAAGTGAAGTCCCTTTGAATATTTTTATTTGCATATTTCAGTAAGTCATTACAGAGCATCTGGTATGTATTAATTATTTTTCAGAGATGAAGGTAAGGTGTACAAGTGCAGACCTCTCCTTTACTAATTGAATACCTACAAGTCAGAGTAACATGCAGTATATTTAAATTAGATTCACAAATCTTTACCGGAAACATGCATAATACTGAAATATAGAAAGGTTCTTAAAATGATCACATAGTTGACTCAGATGAGCAAACAGAATTAAAAAGTCTCAAGGTCAGAACTTCTCATGAATTCAGAGCAGTGGCCCTTGTACGCATACGTTAGAGCACTGAGGCTGGCTGTCCAGCCTAGTAAAATCAACAGAAGCCAGAATTCAGTCTTCTGTAGTCTCTCATGACAAGTGCAGAAACTATTTTCCACACACTTACATTACACAGTCATTTAATTGAATTGTCGTCTATATAGTGTGTCCATTTGTTTTTTATTTCAGCTATGTATGTTTTTTTTCTCAAATTTGAAGAAAGAATAAATTATAGGGCTTTTAAAAAAACTTTTATGCTCATAGGCCTAATATTTCCTGCCTATGAAAGGAAGAAAGTTGCTGTCCAGTTAAAAAAGAAATAAGCATGAAAGTGGATCATCAACATTTCAGCAATCTTTTTCCTACCATGTGTAGACAAGTATTCCTGCCTTCTTCAGTGTGTTTGTGTTGCAGCTTTCTCTTCATGCAACTAACGTAGTGATATATGTACATTTCAACCTACCTTATTTCTCAGCGTTTCTAAAACATTTTTGAAAAATCTTACCTATTGTACTTAATGTGTTGAAAGTGCAGTTTTGAAAGTCTCAACAGTTCACTCAAATCAGAACTACGCTGATTCATGGCCTTGTTAAGAAACAATTCTGACTTGATGCTAGTGAAATCCTAATTTATCCACTGTCATGGTGATCCCCCAGACTGTGTTAGGTGGTTGCAAAAGCTGAGATAGGAATAAGGGCAAAACATATAGGCACTGTCTTAAAAAGCCAAAATCCACATCTTCATTGCTGCACGTGTGATCTCAGAGTAGCAGAATTTATTTTTTTTTTACCTTTTCCTCCCCATAACCTTGTTTTGTAATAAAACCGGCATAGGCCACCATGGGCCATAAGGTAGAAAGATACAGTAAAAATAGAGTTAAAAGTGAAGTGTATTCTTGATTATAATTATAGCATGACGCTAAAGAAACTTGATGTATGGTGTTCAATTTGTTGTTTTGCAGCTTGTTAAATTTTTATACTTAATGGTTGTAGGAGGTAGCTAAAAACAAGAGAATATACTGTGCTCTTACAGAAATCATTTTGACCTCTAGGTAAAGTACATTTATTTGTGCATACATCATCTGAACTGTGAGCCGTTTTGATTGATGTAGTAGATTGCATATACATATGGCATACAGAGGACCTAGGTTAGGGTAAAGTTCTGGGCTTTTTCATGATGGACTATCTAAATATAAACTAGAATCAAAAGACTAAATTGATCTTAAGTTGTACACCTGCCATACAGGTGTAAGTCTTGGGATGGGTATGACAGACTATGTGTGCCTTTAATTAGGAAAACTGGTCTTATGTTATATAATTGCTGTATTAAAATGTAAGAAGTATTCACACGTTCTCAACTACTATTGATGAGAATGAAAACCGGTGCAGTTGTTTTAGATGATATCTTTAAGACCACAGATAGTATGAATCAGAAGAGGAGTTTTGACAGCATGGCACATGTCCATGAAAATAGCCATTTGTAGGAAATAGTAAGTTTAAAAGTTTAACATGTAATGCTAGGGTATGGATAAGATCTAAAGCATTTTATCCATGAACTGGGGAGTTCGGTGCTACTTCAGTTGTAAAAGAAACAACCCAACAAAACCAAAAACTCTGTTCTTTTCCTCCACATCTCTCATGATCTTTCCTACTGGCTTTGAGAAAAAGAATGCAAACGGTTTTAGTTCAAATATTCTTTAGTCCTCTGTGTTACCTTTTAAAAGCCAAACTGTGTGTATGTCTTCGGAAGGTGAGACAGCTTTCTTCATCTGCTGTTTCTGACATCAGTGCGTGAAAGAGCTCCACTAAATACAGAGGCAATTTTGAATTTAAAGGAGGCGAGGAAATATTCTTTCTAGCAGTCTAACTTCATATAGATATACTAGATGATATTTTTTAGAAATAAATCTGTATGTTAAAAATACAGTGTTCAGTTATTTGAATGGATGAGGGGAGTCTTATGTGGGGTTCTTTGGGAGAAAGAAAGCTGACTTGGAGTAGCATAGTGAAGGAGTGATTTTCTGTCTTTCTAAATAATTTCAATTATCTTTTATGTTTTGGCTTTCATTTCTGATAAGATGCTGCCAAAACCGCTAAGCCAAAAATGACGGATAATGTTAAAGTTATCTGGGTTTGTTGTATTCGGTGATTTGCTTATAAATGTGGCCGCTAAGACAGAACAGGATTTCCCTTTTTCTTCCGCAGCAAAGAACAAGTACTTCCCAAGCACAAGAGTTTGGATGAGTAGGATGGTGCCTGAGAATTCCTTAAGCTTCAAGCCTTCCGGGCAACAGGTGGAATTGCAATATGTGTTTGACAGAGAATAGTCATCTCAGCTAGGCAATCTCTGTCTGTCACCTCTCCTTTGAAGAAAGATCTGTCCCCTTGGTCAACTTTTTCCTCCTTTTCCATCAGGAAGCTAAGAACACCTGCTGCTGCCATGTTATGTCTTCCTTTTAGGAAAAAAAGGAAGATGAATAATGCATGACAGACCAAAATTTCAAAAGTAACTACTAATTTTAGGTGCCCCAAGATGCACAGCCTTACTATTAAGTAAGAAACAAAAGTGGGAACAGATCACACCTATATTCTATATGCTTGGTTTCTTTCCATTTACTTATGGATTCAGTTTAAAATTCTCATTTCATTCTTCTTAATACACTAAGTGGTCCATAGCCTGGCCACTGTTAGATCACTTCTCTACCTCAACTATTACCAGAAATGCAACAACATAGCAAAAAGAACATTTTTTTAATAGGCTTTTGCATGTGACCAGTTTAAGAATGAGATCATACAGTCTGCAGCAGGAAACAAAATACGAAAGCTACCTTTTCGCAAATTGATATTTCATGTGTTTAGAGAGAAGGAAAATAATAAAATCAGTCAGAAGGACAGAAAAAAAAAAAAAAGAGTTGGAAAGAACTATTTGAAAACAGCTATTTTGTCCAGGAGGATTCAGAGTGTTAATGTTATCATTATTTTTATGTTAAATATTCTTTAAAAAGTCATACTGGACCATCTAACACAGACTAGAATACTGTCTGCAAAGGCTTTCTAAAAACAATTGGAAAAATTTAATCAAGGAGGTTTCTAACCATATCTTGTTTACTTCTTATATTTTTTTAATAAAATGGGCTTAAAAAGCTTAGCCTCAAAAGGTGTTGCAAGCTTTCTGTAAAGTATAATGACAGCTGTTGTTCCAGTACAATTCTTCAAACTGTTCACTGTTTTGTGGTAATTCCATTTCCTTTTCGTTGGTTTCATACAACAAAACTGGGTATTCGGACAACAGTGTGCGATTCAGTCATGCCATAGTGGTTGCTGAGTTAGAG
Source organism: Ciconia boyciana (assembly GCF_034638445.1). Classification (NCBI taxonomy): domain Eukaryota; kingdom Metazoa; phylum Chordata; class Aves; order Ciconiiformes; family Ciconiidae; genus Ciconia; species Ciconia boyciana. The sequence continues at coordinate 128,845,953 of NC_132935.1, forward strand.
ACAGCACTCAACTAAGCCTAACATATTTAGGAGCTGTCAATCTATTGATTACCTATTAAAAACCAAAAAGCTTTAGAGAATCTGCCTGTTATTCTGCTCTCATTCCCCAGAGCAGAAGAGCATATACGATTCTCAGGGCAACTGATCCCTTAGCCTACTACTTCTGGTCTTGTCTAAGATCTTGCCCTGCTACTTATGCGTTGTCTAAGAATGTCATGCAAAACTAGGCTTTTGCTTCTTGCTGCATGGTGTGAGCTGACCCACTTCTAAAGCAAAATAAACCCAGGACTTAGGGTAAAGAAAATAGAACTTATTTGTGACAGAAGTTTCTGGTAAGACAAATTTACTGCCAAACCGAAAAGCCCTTTTAACTCATAAAATGCAACTCACTTTTATTAATATTTTCCCCTCTTAACAGAGTATTTTATCCTCATTTCTGAATTAATTTATGTTATGGATTCTTCCTGTTACTGTAAATTTTAGGGTACATTTCTAAAGTTCTGCAGAATTAAATGGGTTTTTTTAATAGCCAGACTTTTGTTCCTCTGTAACCTTGCAAAAGTACTACTTTCCTACTTGCTGTTTAAGACTTGCATCTATTTCAGGTTTCAAGGTGGTACAGCCCGTGTGTGTTTGATGTACCATGCTGCTCGTACTGCTGACTTCTATGCCTGTGTTTTACATGCTCTGGCAAGGAGCAGGGACTGCCCAGAAAATATTTTAGGAGGAATAAATGCCTCTCAGTAACAGTGCATTATAGAAATCATTATGCTACAGTGGCTTTGCCTGCCTAGCTTCTCTGAGTCTGAAGACTTCAGCAAGACCACTTGTTCCCTTGACAGTTTGATGTGCATGTACAGGAAGGTGTAGAACATTTCATCCAGCTGCTCAAAAATTTGAATGGAAAATCTGAGAGTGGGGAGGGATAGGAAAATAGGTAGTAACAGATAACACTGTATTAGGAGATCAGATTATTAAAGAAGGAAGAGTATTGCACTATAATTTTCTCCCTTTTACAATATTACTAACCTTGGCAGGAATTAGTACTAAGGGTTCCTGAACACCAGAAACAAAAGAGATGCAGCAGGATGTGCTGAGCAGCAGAGTTCACTGTCTACAAAAGGAAGAGCCTGCCTTGTCATCTTGTTAGTAGCGTGGAATACAGTGGTACGTTCCTACTAAAAAAAAAGAGTAAAATCTTGCTCATAGCAGTAGTGATATCTTGTTATAGAGTGTTTTCATGCAGTCAACTACCTGCTAAGGTTAGCAAGTTTCATCTATACCTTGTGTTTCCAAGTGTTAGGGAGTTCCTTTGCTTGAGGTATTTTATTTTATTTTATTTAGGTACTGCTGTTTGAAATTCACCACATTCTACAAAAATAATGAGCCCCTAGAGTGGCTCCTAAGCACCCTGCTTCTGTTACTCCTGATGTGGCAAGGCTGAAAAGCAATGTGAGCAGGCAGTATATGACATGAATACTGTGCCTTGCATAGAGTATGTCTTGAGACTGAGCATTTGGGTGTGAGAGGGAGCATTCATGGGAAACTTCAGCATAGTTTTTACCAGGGGTAGCCCTACTCTGAAGTTTTTTTCCTCTGAGTATGGCTTTTAGACATACTCAAGTAAGCCACTGCTCCCATTGGCAAAAGTAATGGGAAAGCCTTGCAATTTGCATTCATTGCACTGCAGCTGAATTATAGCACCTTGTCTTTGCTTTTTTCTTGCACTGTTTTCCTCTGCAGCTGTGCCCATTTGAATTCACTCATAAGATTGAATTGCATAGGTGAACACGCGTTATGGTTCTTCACATTATGTAGAGACTTCATTGTAAGATACAAAACATTCTGTCTCTCTCTGTTCCTTTGAAAGTGCCAAAGGAAAGTGCCTTTCCTTTGAAATTCCTTTTTCCTTAGCAAATGGGGCTCACACCAACTTTCTTTGTACCTTAGCATGAGACCATGCTGCTTTAGCATCTGCATATCTGGAAGAGAAAACTAGAAGAGAAGTATTTGATGTAAATGCCTCTGTGTGTGCATGAACATGCTGGTGTTGCTATAAAATTGTCAACCCCTGTAGGAAACTGTTTTCTAAAAATAATGAAAGAATAAAGGCTGAATCCTAGATTAATTGCTTACTACTTTAAAGCTGTGATATCCTAGAAACTATTTCATTGAATACACTTTTAGTGTCTAAGCTAGTTACTATCATTTTGAGTAAGGCTGCAGGCTAAGCTGCCATTTTTTCCAGTTCACTGTTTTGATGATTTCTTTCAGTCTTGACATTCTTTGACCCTTTGAGTTACACATGTATTACTAAAACATAAAGTGTGTAGCATAGCATGGTGCCTATGTGTTCCTCAAAGTAAAACTCTTAAATACTTAAAAGCAGTTATTTCCATACCATAAACAGCAGTAAACTTCTTTAATTTCTTAACTATCTTTGGAAGGACAAAGCTTTAATTTAAATTATGTTGAATTGGTTTGTAACCAGGTAGATGAAATATATTCTAAAATAAAATAAACAAGGGATTTCTTTCATTTAATGCATTTCCAATTGTTTGAATAGTTTTAATATGAATAGAGTTTTCAGTACTTTTGGATTACTGTAAGAAAAGGGAGTAGCTTCATAGTTGAATGATATGAAGAGTTGAAGTCTTACTGCATTTTTCCTTTCCTTCCCTCCCATCTTCCTTTCACTAAAGTAAAACATTCAGTTTCTTTCACTCTTATGGCGTAGATTATAGTTTCTAGGCTCTTAATTGGTCTTGTTGCTCTTCTCTGGACTGTAGCAGCTGGTTGTTGTCCTTCTGTGCTATCTGCCTAAAGATGGATACACTATTGCGGCTAAGGCCTTACCAGATGATGGGAGGAGATTTACACATCTCATTTTTATCAACTTGTTTTGGCTGTTTTGAAGTAACATGATATTGTTGAATTGCTTTCAAATTATGGTCCACTTGCCATATCCTTTCCATCACAACTGCTTCATAACTAGTTGCTCTTCATCTTGTATTTTTGTAGTTGATTATTCTAACCAAGTGCAAGGTCTTAACTGGTCTTGGTTAAAATTTACTCTTTTGTCAGGATAGCTTCAACCCAAATGAGCTGACTGACCTGGTTCCATGTAGATGCTTGTGCCGGTAGTGGGAAAGTGGCACAGGGGTAACAGTGATCAGTCAGGAGGAGAAGGATGGGACTACCTGCTTTGACAACAGTATCAATTAAGTCAAAACTACAGCATGAAATTACCTTAAACCGAGTTGTACGTGATGATTTGAAAAGAACTGGTTTACCTAGTTCTCTAATATTTTATTTCTCTGAGCAAACCCACATATTGTTTAAACGGTGCTATATGTGTTAACCATCTGATTTGCAACTGAATCTCAGCAAAGAGTGAAGCAGAAAACACTTCATCTCCCTTGTCATCTTTGATAACTCTCCCTTTCCTTTAAACAGCAGATCAAATCTTTTCATTGTTCTGTTCTACCTACTAGTGTGTGCATATGTGTATCCTTACATGATACATAATGTTCTCTTCTTGTTCCTGGTGTTCTTGTTAATTGCATCTTACTTGTTCTTTGTCTTTCTGATTTGACCCTGTAACTTTGTGCTTACTTATACTCAACCAGGATTATATGACCTAATTTTTACTTTGAGTGCTTCTTCCTTACACTTTGGTTCATTGAAGTTTGTGGTTTAGCCAAGTTCATGTCATTGCCTTTTCTGTCCCTCCTCTGCATCAGGATAGCCTACATATAATATGAGAGCTCTCTTATAATATAGAGTTAGCCAACTTACCTGAATTCCTTTTTCCAGTTGTGTTTCTTGCCTAAAAATTGAAACTTGCTTTGTTGAAATCTTGTTCCTTTTATTATAATGGTTTTTCGCCTCCTTCCTTTCCTAAGAATCATGAACTTTGTCCTGGTAAGACCACTTTCATTTGAGCTTTTCGTCTTTCTGTTTTGAGCTGATTTGTACTTGTGGCTTAGAACCAGCTATTGAATCCAGTAACCTACCTGTCTGCTTTTTCCTCCTCCTACTTTAAAACAAACTGCAAACCAATTAAATAAAAATTCCCTTTCATCCATATATTCCAAGAACTTACTGGACAGCCAGTGTCCAGCTACATTGCTTTTCCAACGTATGTCTTCTATGAGTATTGTAGTCTTCTCTCTCACCATCTTTTATTATCCCAATTTTCAACCTTCTCCTACTTTCTCGATTTCAGAGTAAGTGCAGGTAACCTCTGTTTACGAGGCAGCACTCTCACTCTTTTGACTGACATATTCTTTCTGAGTAAATAATACTCCTCTCTTACTATTCTAGTAATGTGATTTATTTCATCACATCTTACTTGTTTTGCCAATTAAGTTATAACTTTGATCATGTGTAAGGACTACCAGTTCCTCTTGTTTATTCCCTATATTACTGCTGTTAGTAAACTGACTGCTACTGTGTTAGAAGATTGGGATACTGCCTCCTCTTTACCCTTCAAGGATTCTTTTCTAAATAATTGCATCACCCATAGCTGTAGCTACTGTCAGGAACACTGTTATTTGTACATGCTTGTGGGATTTAGTCATTGGTTCCTTAAAAATTCTGCCATATAAAACTCCTCAAAAGGCAAAAAAACTTGTTTTCAGAGATGCTGTTCCACTTCTTCATTACAGCTCTACCACGGCGGCTGCGCTGTTCCTTGGAGCAGCACTCCGACCAAAGAAACCAAACCCTGCCATGCCACCTCCACTTCACCTCTTGGAGGAACCTTTCTCTATCTGAATCAGTTATCCTTTCCTTATCTTTTCCTATAAGGAAATATAGTAAAAACACGGTGATACATCAGTTTCACATCTGCTGCTAAACTGCTAGATCCTGGGTGTGTGAGGAGTGTTCAGGGCAGGGGCTACATTTAGCTGTTGACTTTGGATGTTGTTTGGTTTTGCTGGTGGTACTTGTTTGAAATCAATGTTAGACCAAAGTTGTGTTCTCTTAACAGCCTCATTGTGGAGCTGTCACATAAGCCTGCATTAAAAATAGGTATAGTTTTGTGATGAGGGTGTGGGGTTGGATTTTGGGTGGGTGGTGGTTGTTGTTGTTCTTTTGGGGGGTTTTTTTGGGGGTGGGGTTGGTTTTTTTGTTTTTTGTTTTTTGAGAGTGGCTTTGGCTATAGTGGGGGTTTTTGGTTTGGTGGTTGGTTTTTTTTGAGATGAGTCCATACTGAACACATAACTGTAGTATTGGGAATTTAAGATAGTTGATGCTGTTTGTACTTTCATTGTCACCATTTCCAATGCAGAAGAGAGAAATTGTTTCACCATAAATGTCAAATGTCACTATTCATAGTGTTAGACCTTGGGAACCATTGTTAACGAAGTTGGTAGGGGGCTATGGGTATTGAATATAGTGGTCAACATTACATAAGGATTTCGATCCTCTCTGCTTTATTCAAGTTTTTCTTCCCTAGTCAAACTAACGTATCTTACAGAATCATGTAACCTCAAGAAAACTGTAAGCTAGCAACTGCTTGAACTAGTTCCCTGCTTGTAACAAATATGTGGAAGATTTCCTATCTTCCAAATTAACAGAATATAAAGTGTTTACTCATTGTAAAGTTTTGTGGGTTTTGTTTTGGTTTTGTTTTGTTTTGTTTTAACTTCTAGCATAAAAAAGTTTTTAGCTATCATTTGAATTACCAAGAGAATACATTGTCATGGTCCCGGGCTATTTGTCTTGTTTCTTATCCCTGACATTTTAATTCACTACTGAATTTATACTTTGCATGTTTAAGTACTGGTAAGACATGAAAGTTGTAGGGTTAAATCTGTAGGCAGTGCTTTAGAGCTCCTATGATAATTGTTCTTAGGTATGTATTCCTTTACTGTGGCTCTTGAGACAACTATTTAATAGACAACATTTGAATAATACAAATGTGCGGTTGGTAAAAATGGATTAGGGTTTCAGGGTGGTACCAATGGGTGATATTTAATATTGAATGACATGTATTAAGACAAATGCTTTTATATATAATTTATTTGGCATTGTAAATGCATTTATCTTGTGAGATACAGACCCCCTGTTGCCACATGTAGTATTCTGGAAAGGTTTGGAGTAAATAAATAATAAAACCACTTTGATATACAATCTAACAATATTAAATATTAAGACTTTCACATGATTGATTTTAATACTTAATTAACTTATTTAAAGTCCAATGTAACTCTGTTTTTGTATTAAAGATCAGACAGGCAGAAGTTAAAATGCAGGAAATGTTATTAAATGGGACAAAATTAATTGCATTTTATGATCATCAGACTCACTGGCTGTTAACCTGTCCATCAGTGGCATGATCTTGTTTGTTTTGTTCCAGACCCTAGCTGATGTTGATGTTAATCTGCTCTACCATGTCAGTCCATTTTTATGTTTGCATCATTCTATTTTAATGATACATAATCTGATAAATTTTATAAAAGAAAACAGACTTGCTTTATGCTATCCAAAGTTTGTCAAGTTGTGCACTGTTCTTCTGAGTTAGTAAGTGTTCCTCCTAAGGCGGTGGGTGGTAGCAACCTGTGGAAGTGTCTGAGTAGAAACCTTAGCTAGTTTTAAACTGATGTGTGTTTTGGTGGGGTTTTGTTGGGGTTTGGTTTGGTTTTTTTTTGGAGGCACTTGAACTAGTATCTTCTGTATTTAAATGGAGGTAGTGGTAGTAAAGGGCTTAAGTGATGAAGAGCAGAAGAGCTCAGTGCTGTGAGGTAGGTGGACCATGCGGCCTGAGTAAAAATCACTCCCAGAGCAAAGAGTAAAGCAGTGAGTATTACAGGTTGGAACAAAATTTTCAAAAATGCCTATTTATGACTGTCTTAGTGAAAAATATCCAGCTTGAAATATACCAAATGATCCTTGTTTACCAAAGTTCATGCTCAGGACTCTTCTACTCAGCCCTCTATTCAGAGAAAGGATGAGTTGTTTGGTTTTTTTTTTTCTCTTTCCTAGTTTAGGAGGAATAATTTAAGGCCCAGGAGATTTGGCCAGTGAAAGAAAACCCAGGGTCTGGAACTGTTTCTAGATTATTTGCAAGTCATCTGTACTTCATTGCTTTAAACAAACACAATGCATGTTTATTCTCCTAATACTTAATTCCTTATCTACTTTAAAATGTTTTCACATTCTGGAGAATCCTCACTTCTGTGTGCTAACATGCTTGATTACTTCATAAACTGCAAATGAGGGGCAGAGTTGTGAACCCTCATAACATGATGCTGTCAAACTTAACAAAACATGCATAAGACCATTACCACATCAGACATTTGCTTTTAGTCAGGTCGTTTTAATCAATTTGACTTCACAGGGCAGCTAATTTATCACTTAGCTAAACAAGTATTTCCTCTACTTGTCATCAATTTAAGTAATTAAAATGGTAAACTTTGCTATATGGCATGAAATAAAGGCCCAAACATAATTTGGAGAAGGTGGTTGATACAGTCTAATAGAATGAATGCAAAGTATTATTTAAATACTTTGGTACGCTTCAGTAGTTTTCAGAAATGTCATATTCTGGTAGCTTCGCTGGTACTGATATAAACTGATTTTTATTTTTAGCTTATCCAAGATTAAACAGTGTTATTCAGCTTCTTCCTCAATGTTAGTGGGTTCTCTTTTTCCTTTCTTGAAGCATAAAATATTTTGCTTTTTTGCTTGATCGTTTGAGGTAGGAGGATGTCAGAGAGCAAGAGTGGGGCAAGTGCTGCAATTTGTGCAGTTATTCTGCCCTGGTCCTAAGTACCTCCTCAAGCCTGCAATTCCTCTCCTTTCATTTCACCACTGGGGGTGGGAAGAGAGGGGAAATGGATGTTGTAAAAGCTCAGAATTGCCTAATTCTTTTTCACCGACTCAGTTACACCTTCAAAATATCCTTTGTGAGACTGATTGTATTTTCTAATTTTGCCCAAACGATATGAATACTCTTCACATCTTAAACATTAATTTTGATACGTTTTGGTGTGTTTTGTAGTTTGAATAAATAATTCAAAAAAGTCTATATAAAGACTGATGATTAAGGGAAACATTTTAGATTAGGTGTTTTTAATTTTTTTTAATTGAAATAATTTAATAACTATTTTTTGAAACAATGCTTGTTATCCATAAACTGTTCTTTTGAATACGGAATATTTGTATTCACTATCTGTTGCAAGTGAATAGGTAAATGAATGTCTTATGACTTGAAATAAGGTACAGTATTCATGTTCAACTGTGCTATGTTTTGTTTATGAAATACTGATTTTAAATTTGTCAAAAATCTTGCAATTAGGGTAGTCTTGCTACTTGCTCTCGCAGTAGTGAATACTCTCACTGCTAAAATAACTCTATAAAGTTTGTTTTTATTTTGAACTTTTCATCTTGTAACTGAACATTCATTATAATCAGTTTATTATATGGACATTTATTATAATCTTATTACGGATGACTCTGCTGTTTTGTACAGTTCTGGGTATAGCGATATACTTTTATGTTTGTGTAATACATATTTTTGCCGTGTTTTGCCCAACTCCGGTCCAGATGTGACTGGTGCTTCATTGGCAGTTCAGCTAATGATAGAAACATATCTCAGACTTTTATCTTTGTCTTGTATTTCTAGCTAGATAGATATGAATTATGTGTATTAATGGAAGATGAAGTATGGCTGAATTGAGGCTGTTGCTACTGACAGTCTGGTGAAGAAGTGGTTTTCATTTTGAATGTTTTAAATGTCATTTTTTTAAGCATTCCAAACTCACAGGTTTGTATACAGGAAGAATGGCAGTGCTGATGAAGGCATGACTTCATGAAGTCTTCATGAAGACATGTACATGAAGACATGACTATGTAAGAAAGACTAATTTATGGCAAGAGGTGGTAGAAATAATATAATGTGTTAGAGCAGCTAATACAGAAGGCAACTCTCAGGTGCACAAACCTCCTCATGTCTAAAAAAGCAGCAGCAGACTTCAAAGCTAAGTACTCACTGACAACAAGAAAAGTTCTCTGAATTAGAATGGACATGTTAAATCAGACTATCTAATACAACAAGTAGTTGATCCCTGCTGTGTAGAAAGAGGTTTTTAGTAAGGTAGATGTTACTAAACATTAGTTAAATTTTTCCTAGTGGAAACAGGTTGGTATTTTATCACCTATGGAATATGGAGGAGGTCATGGGGAGACAGGATGATGTGCTATAAGCAAGTGTCTCCACAGAGTCCCTTTAATATCCAGTGGAGTTCTGTGTTGGAGTCCATAAGCCTATCTTTCGGGGGATTATTTGGTCTCCATTGAGAACCTGGGCTGACAGGTCACAGACGTACTGACAAGCTGCCTTCACTGGGAAGCAGACTGAGTTCACTGCATGTGCGTTGGTCGGTGAGGAGCAGACCCGTGATGCTGTCCTCGGTGGCGCGCGAGGGCTCCCCCTCCTCACGTGCTTAAGGAGAGTAGCCAGACAAGGAGTTCATATGCCTGTCTTTTCCTTGGGCTTATGGGTGGATTAGAGTCTCTTTTCATTCCCCTAACTAGATAAATGTTTCATATGCAGCCTTAATTATTTTTTCATGTATATTAAAGAATAGTTGATCTCCCAGTGCTGGGAAGGGTGTCTGGTCTGTGGGGTTTTTAGCCCTTCATCTTTGGAGGAAAAAAAAAAAAAGCAGGAATAGATAAAAGAGTCACTTTTAGCTTTGACTGAGATGTTAGGGTTTAACTAGATAGCCAGTATCGAGTCTTGTAATTCAATCTAATAATTGAATTTCAGATTTTTATTACATTTTTATTGTTTCACATTGAGAATGTTTTTAAATTGCATCTTATTTAATATGAACAATATGTTACAGGCCATTACAAATCAACCACAAACCTGTAAAGAATTAATCTGTCTCAGAGTAAGATCCCAAGTGTAATCATAATTGTTTAGTAGTTCTCTTTGCTCTTTGTTAGAAGAGCTGAAAAGAACTTAAGTATAAAACTGTAAAGAAAATTGCTTGGACTAAGGAGTAACAAGACTAATAGGTAGTGATAGTTTTTTTAACACTAATCAAATGTATCCGTAAACAAACACAAGTAACTGATTAAATCACTGTGCAAGTATCAAAAGTAAATCTATTCAGCTGTTTAAAACTGCTCTAACCGTCTGTAAAGTAAATTATGACTCTTATATGTTGTAAAGGCATGGCATTTGGGGAGTATTTAAAAAAAGAGAAGGTGGATACAGAACAGGAGAATATAGAAGCCCAAACTTACTAGGGCTAATTTCATACCATGTTATGGATGTAAGACAATGTCAGTCTGAAGCATATTGTGTCTTAACTAAGTGGTGGCTACTAAAACTACAAAGGCTGATAAAGTCATTTTTGTGCCTGGTTCTCAGTTTGAAAGGCACTTGGGGTTGTCTCTTGGTCAGATCATGTAGCAATGTCTGAAGGACCATAAAAATAGAAGTTAAACTCTGGCAGCATGGTTCAAAATAAGCTTGTAATTTTTGTGAAGACAAAATCAACAGATCAGTAGAAAGGTGATTACAATGATATAGCAAAGGGAACAAGAGCAGCAACTAAAATTCCAGCAGGAGAAAATTATAAAACATCTCTTTCTGCGAACTTGTTTTTTGTGTTGTTTTTTTTTTTAAAGTAAATTATTTCAAGTTTTCATTTATTTATTTAAGATACCAAGTAGTTATAAAAATCTGTCTATATTATGTAGCCATAAGACTGCAGGTAAACATTGAAATGCTATTTAAGTGGCTAGCAAGTTTATAAATGTTTTTCTCCAAGTTACCATTCATGCATTTTTCATGATTATGGTTTATAAATTACATAGGAAACACATGATGTGTACTTGCATTCATAATACGTTTTGTTGAGCTAGTACAAAGAGTTGTTCAAGGCAATTCTGTGTTTTAGTGGTGTGGTTTATCATATGATTGTATGATTGTAATAATTTTACATAAAGGTGTTCCACTGCAAAAGCGGGCAGTCCTACCTTCCCTCAGTTCCTGGCTTCTTGTTCCAAAGAGCTTCAGATGTTCTCTTCTAGCTAAAAAGTAGTGTGAGATGATGGTGCAATCATTTCAGCACCATACTGCCACAGGTGCCGAGGCAAATAAAGGACGCAAAACCCTCAGGGAATACAGCTGAGAGAGCATCCTTTTCGGAAACAGTCTGGGTGCATTGGTTTGAAGGAAATGCCTAACAGTGGCCCAGCTAGCTTTGTTTATTATTTAGTATATATTTTTTTCACATAACTTAGTAGGAAAATGAAGCAGGTGAACAGTGTATAAAACTAGAAAGGTCTTCAGAATCCCAGTCCCCCTTCATTTATTGACAGTAAACCAAAGGTGTAAAGCACGTATGGTCAATGCCATGCCTGGTAAGAACCAAAGGAAAAGCGTAGTTGAAGTGCTTTCCAAATCGATAATATACCAATCCTGAAAGAGTAGGTGCATACCTGTCTCTGTTTGTCTTTGTATATTTCTTTTTAAACACAATTTTCTTGGAGTTAGAAAGTTATGGTACTTGGAAACCAAGCAGTTACAGTACATGATATTTAAAACTCAGCTGGCAGTCGTAGGTAGCTACTTAGTGTGCTTGGACAAATCAAACCTATTTGGCTGGCACAGTTCTTTTGTGTTGCAAGTTAATAAATTGCTGTACGGTGACCAAAAAGCAGTCTTGACAAATGTACTCTTGCGCTGCTAATGCACTGGAAAGGTCGTTTTTCCTTCTTACTGCTCTGACCATAACACCATCTGCTTTTCACCCTTTTATTGGCATCCTCTTATTCATTGCAGCCAATATTAGCTTCCAACACTCCTCATGTGAACTTCTAACATAGTTCTTGTTAACTTACGTGATAGTGATGTGAATGCCGTGCAGCAGCCTGTGATGATGAACCTGCGTCACCTACTTCCTGGGTTTTTGGTTTTGTGCTTTCTCCCCTTTTCCCCTTCATTTTTGGAAGAACTTCTTTGTAAATAGTCACTAGCTAGCTGATTATGTTTCTACAAATGCTTCCTTAACACCGTCTTTCTAGAAAGCTAATACAATTCATGATGAAACCGAAATCAGCCATCATGCCAGTCAGTATTATCTCAGTCTCTCTTTTTGCATGTGTTTGCATCCCTCTCTCTGTTATCTTACACTTGACCTATGATTTCTGAAAAAGAAGTGGTTAAAAGAAAATTTTTCTAGGATAAGAGGTCCTGAGTCCAGAAGAGTGATGACGATGGATCTCACTTCAGCTTTGCTCTATAATCGTCATCATCCCCAAGGACTAGCATCAATTCTTCCTGGAATCAGACTACAAGATGAGTTGGGAAAAAGGAAGGAAAGAGGCTCCTGCCCCACTTTACAGTCTGTTGAAACCACACTTGGACTTTTACTTGCAGTGTGATAGTTGGAGGTTCTACAACAATTCTTTTGGACTCCAAATAATAAAACATTTGAATGGGAACACTGTTGTTCTGCTGCTGAACATCTAATGGTGATGTTACGCCTGGAAAATAAGGAAAGGTTTTAAGCATTTTTGGTATTGACATGTGTGATTGAAAAATAGATAAAGAAATACTGAAGTGTCTGTTTCTCTTTTTCCTCCAGATAAATACCCTTCAGTTGGAATTTACTATTGCCAATATGTATCATTCTGTGTCTGAAACCAGTCACCCTTTGCAAGCAGAGGAACAAGAAATAGGCATTGATCCCTTGCAGAGTTATTTGAACAAGCCAGGGGAAGGTGAGTTTTGTATTTCTCTACTTTTTTTACTTTATACCTAGAAACCTTATATAAGTGTGTCACAATAACTGTACCTGTCATAATTTGTTTAATTCTCTCAATGAAGTTGAACAGGGCAACTTAAAGAACATTTCACAGGGTATGTGTAGAACACTGACACTAATGAAAACCACGAAAAGTCAACTTTCAATTACAGACAGAAACATTAGCCAAATGTTTAATGTGCTGTCATCCTTTTTTAATCATAAACCAAACACTGACTTCAGCATAAGAATATTGAAATGCAGTATGGCTTTGTGTTACTTTCTCAAGCATGGGCTCTTACACTGCTTTGGTTTTAGGGATTTTTTCTGTTTTCCTTTTTTTAAATTCTGCAGTAAAGTTCAGTATGTTATTTTGGGTGAGATTATGCAAATAAAAAGGCTGATTTTCCTTTTTTTTTGTTTGACTCAGCACTTATATTCTTATTTGAAAAAAAAAAAAAGGAAGTTGAGATAGAAGGAACAGGCTCTAAAGGTAGAAATTACTATGTAACCTAAAGTAAATTAATTAAATGCAGTATTTGGAGGGCTCTAATGAACAGTGAGAACAAACTGCTTGCATAATGCAATGCATGTCTGTGTTGCTTGTCTTTTCTACTTATTTGCTAGTAGTGACAGTATAGTTGGTTTGAAGAAAGTGATAAGCTTAACGAGAAAGCTCGTCCTTGTCATGAAAACATTCCTCAAGTACTCAGTTATACACAGTGGCACCTTAACTACCTGTAATTTTCCAGTCATTGAACACATAGAATCACAGAATCATTTAGATTGGAGAAGACCCTTAAGATCATCCAGTCCAACCGTTAACCTAACACTGCCAACTCCACCACTAAACCAAGTCCCTAAGTGCCATGCCTACACATCTTTTAAATACCTCCAGGGATGGTGACTCAACCACTTCCCCCGGCAGCCTGTTCCAATGCTTGATAACCCTTTCAGTGAAGAAATGTTTCCTAATATTGAATCTAAAGCTCCCCTGGCACAACTGTACCAGGAGGGCAAAATAAAAAAAATATTTTAAATAACAGAGTTGAAACAACTTTGTCATATTTCCTAAGTCCCTCACCCAGATCAACTACTCTGTGTGGGTGTATCTGTCTATAAAATTTCTGTTTACTAGTGCTTATTGAAAAAGCTATGTCAAGCTTTGCTTAGTCAGGTTTATTACTTCAGTTTATAAGAAGCTGACGTTTTGCTTTAAAATATATTGGTAAAACTTCATTGTCCCTTTGAGCTAATTTTTTTTTTTCATTTTTTCTTCCTTGGTTTGTAAAGCTTTTTCAGTATTAGAAAATGAGAATGAACATCTAGGGGGAAGTATTTTAAAACCTGACGATTAAATGAAATAGCTTTTCTAGGTCAGTGTTCCTCCTCTATTATATTTGACATCTTAACAATATGGAGCCATTTTAGTTTGATAAACTAAATGCTTTTTTTTACATATTTTTAGAAACTTGAAAATAATCTTTTGCAATAACCTAAAATAATAACCGTTTTCCGGAGGAAATGTAGCTTGCTTCTAGTCTTCCCCAATCAAGAAAAAGATAAGCATTTTTTTCTGATCTTTTTTCCTTAAAAAAATACTGGTAATTCTCTCAATTCTGTTTCAAGAAAACCCAAGATTTTTACCCTGTTAAAAAACCACTGTAAATTAATTTTACCCTTTATTGTGCCCAGAAGCGATTAGTTACCTTGACTGAAAAGGTTTCTCATTTTTATCCCAACCTTAACATTTCTATGACATACAAAGTTATTAGTATTGAATTGATGTTTAAAAGTGCCATTAATTCATTTACCCCAAATGTTCATTAACAATGTAAATGTATGCTGATGTTCTATGAGACAAGGAAGTGACTAATGACTCTTCGCACTAACAACACTTAAAATGAATAGAAACTTTAGATAGCTAATCTTGAAGTAATCAAGACCCTCATTCAGCTTGGCATCTCTGTATGCTCTAAAACAGCTGTCAACTGTTAAAAATATATACACAACACACACATACGCACATGCGAAGATAAAGATATGTAAATACATGGTTCCCCAAGTCATAAAGGTTACCAACTATGGTACAGTTTTTATGTTCTATCTATGTAAATATTTTATATAAAGCATCCATTTCATCTTCATGGGTTTTTTTACTGTGAAACACATACTGCATTTTAATTTGAAACTTTATATATCCAAAATAAGTCTTTGCGTTTTTAATATTTCATTTTTTTAAAAGCATATGCTTAGATGGTGTTAGGTTTTTGGGTATCAAAGTACACAGTTGTTCCGGTCCATGCAGTCTGTCCATCATTGTCTTCACAGAAGTATTTCAAGACAAGGTTTTTCAACTTGGCCTCAAGTTTTAGGCATGATGCAGAATCACTTGGTGAAAATCTGTATCTTCAAGTCTTCTGTATCATGTATCGTAGAAATTTGCAAGAGAGGTGGTCCATCAGTCAGAGATGTTCTATGCAATATTGTGGAATATCAGGACATCTGAATTGTTTTTTGAAGCTGTGCTGAATACTTAAAGTATTAACTTGGAGGCAAAGTGATAGAAGTCTTCACTGAGATGAGGTAATAAAAATAAAGCACGTCACTGATAAGGATGCTGAAAATAAATATTTAATCATAAAGCTAGTCAGATTTATTAATCTACATGAAGTATTATATTTTTAGTGTGTGCAACTGATACCAAAACTTGATGGAGAACCAGGAGATGTCATGTCCAGCTGGAGTTTTGGAATTTGCTCACAAGGCATTTTCATAAAATGAAAGAAACTTTAGAAATAAGTGGATTGCTCTTAAGTATAGCTGGTTGGAAAACTGCATGCATAGACTACTTTTTGTTCATTTGCTGTCAGCTTGGAAGGATATATTGGATGGGATTCCAGAAATATGTTGACTGAGTCTAGTAGTACTCAGTGCTTTTATTAAAATCTCAATGAATTTATAGAGAGAAAACGGTTTATTTGGGACAGGGCTGTTAGCACAATGGAGGGCAGACATACAATTCAAAGTATTCTTGAGACTTTGGAGAAGTGGCCTGAGAAGAATAAGACATGGTTCACTAGGAACAGCTGTAAGGTTTAATGTCGCAGATGCTAAGCAGGAGACAATTACCTAGCTGAACAAATAAAAGTGGAGCATAACAGATGAGGTAAGTGTCATTTGGAGAAAGATCTGGGTGTTCATAGCACTCCAAATTTTGTGTAACTGAGGGACTTTGGATCTTGAGTTATGATGAGTCATGAGAATGTGCTTGTTTGCAAGTTTACAAAGTTCAGGATAGGCTGTTAACTAATTGACAGTCAATTTTTCTATCCCTTTAAAATATTCCAAAAAAACAGATAAGGTAGTATTTCAGTCTTTTTCTGATGGTTGATTTGGCCTATGTTATTTTCCTTGTGTCTGATTTTTTTTCAAGATAGAAGAATGTGCATTGCGTATATGTACTCATATATGCTTTTTTTAAGTAGCATTTTTAATAGTTGGTAAGAAATTTGTGGCAAGGATTCTCGCTTTTGCAATCTCATACTTCAAATGGAAGATTTTAGTTCTCTTAAGAAATGTTAATTTTTGATTATATCTTTTGGATCTGGTTGTATTTTAATTTACATGTATGTACATATATGTGCATTGTTATGTTTTCTTTTGACTATAGTAAGTTGACAGTATCTTGCTACATTTTCCGTTCTAAAAATCTTCATAATATAGTTCATTTTATTCTAACAATATTATTGAATGATTCCCTCTGAAATAGGGATCTTTAGCAGAGAAACTGATTAATCTTATCTTTTTTTGTCTCCAGGAGAGACTTTATAAGCCCTGAATATATGAAGAGAAATTTCAGAAACTTTGCTTTTCTACCTTCTCACTGTGTATTGCATCTGACAAACTATTTTGTTCATTTCCAAATGCTTGAGGTTTATATTACATTGAAACGGGATAAGTAGGTTAACTGTTTCTGAGCTGCTGTAAATTTTTACTCTAAGTTACAGTGTTCACCACATTCTGACAAGTTTTGAAGAACATAGTAGGTAGTATTCCCATTTCATTGATGTAATGAGAAAGTTGATCCTCTAAGGACAGACTGGAACAATGCATTTAATACTCTTCAATTTAATTTGCTCAATATCACAATTAATACAATTAAGGTCACTTGAAATGAAACTATTAACGAATTGGGTAATTTACTTTAACAATGTCAGTGTGTTCTCACAATTACATTTGCTTTAATTAGTGTACAAGCTATTATTTAATAGCATACTTCACACAGAAAAATGTAATGTGTTCTTTGTTCTTAATAGAAGAAAAGGGGAAACCTTTAATGTGTCTGAGTGTTTTGGATTTGGAGTTTGGGGGGGTATATTTCATATCTAAAGGCTATAGTTGGTGGTGAGGACAGAGAAGGCTGATATAGCTGGAAGGACAAAGATAACTACTGGAGTGTGTCACTGAAATTAGTCCAGTTGAGCTAGATGAGTTGTCCACCTCATAGTTACCTTACTTACCATTGCATCCCTCCTGATTCTCAAGGCTGCCATGAAAAAATATGAGGGATGGTAAGAGAGCATTCATATTTCCATTTTGACCATATTCTGTGTGTTTCCATTGCTCGTCTTTGGAGAATTTTGCTGTTCTGGTATTAACCTCATAACCCTGATCACTAGAAAGTATTACCATGTAGAACTATACCTTACATGTAGTTTGAGATACTTAGTTTATATCAGTGTTATACAGAAAACATATAGAAAACAGAGGAGAATGAATTAATAAAGTAAATGCCACCTTCTCTGGACCTAACAGGACCCATGTGCTATCAAATAATTTCCCCAAATCTTAAGTGTAATTCACATGGCACTGTTTTGGTGTTGGTTGCATCCTTTCACATTAGTTCCAGGGTTAAGTGAATTTTGCTGTCAGAAAATTGTATTATCTCCTAATCAGTCAGTAGCTATTCAGTGTTATGAGTTGGGGTTTTTTGCCCTTACAACCCCCTTCAGTCAGGGAGACAATGCTAATGCAGATTGACCTGTATGGCACTTATCTGTCTCTGTTTTTAGAGATCATTTCCGTGATTACGTTTAAAAGAAACAACCACAGAGGTCTAGACTTCTCTGTGTGAGAAGTACATTCGTAGGCAAAAGCAATTGAGAATGCAAATATAGTGACTTCTTGAAGCCTTGTTACTTTAATGTCAAATATTTTTCAGTAGTATATCGTATGACGTCATGTGTGTCACGTAACGTGTGTTCTTTCGTCTTCTCTCCAGGGAGAAACATGTACATGAAGTATAGCTGTGTGTTTTTAAGAGTGCTTTTAAATATGCATGCTACTTTGTGTTTTCATTAAAAAGACAAGATTGAAACAGAGAACCTCTTTGCATTATACTGGGAGCAGGAGATGCTGAGGGTTGTGATTGTTCTTAATGCCTTTGGGATTTCATGCTATGCTTTGCACCAGGCCCTGAGAAATCCCTGTGTCCTTCATTGGTGAGTTTTATCCTTCAGGCAGAAAGCCTCAGTGTGCCCCACCAGCACAGCTGTTGCTAGTGGTCCTTGTTCAAAACCCTTGTGCTCAAAAACCAAACCCTCCTGGGCTTGGCTTTCCCATTAAAGGCACAGGTATGCTAGAGGAGAAAGAGCTGTCTTCAGTCTGGTTCGCTTCATATTGGATGAATAAAAGCAAGAATGGTTTTTACATCTTTAAACACCATATGCTAACATAACAAGCATTTTAATATTCATTTATTAATAATAACTACTGTTCAGCTTGCTTTTAATTGAGCAGCAACAGGATTGTAGTGACAAAGGCTATTGGAGCAACATGGTATGTCTTGAGCTAACTCAGCCTGTCACTAGCTCCTTCCCTACAACTCTTCATTTTCTCTTGTCTGTATTAGAAATACATTGTTATTAAGAGATCAGTTAATGGAGAAGCTATGCATGTTTAAAAATGCATATATTTAATATAAAGTTAGTTGAAAATAGCCAGCACGCAGTACATTTTTTCCTTTGAAAACTGTATTTGTACGGGCCTTAGAAATTTGCCAGTTGTGGGCCCTTTGGTTTCAGTACCTTGCTGCAAATTCGTATTTAGGAACTGCAGGAGTATTTTAAATTACTTCAGCTGTGGGAGCGAATGTGAGTAGCTGACACAGTCTTGTGGGTTACCGGCTTCCAGAGTTGGATTTTCCTCTCTAGAATTGGTAGCTCCAGTTTTTTTGGTGGCTTCACGTGAGTTGCCCATTACATTAATTTCAGTTTGGAGGTTATTCTGTGGCATGGGTAACTAGCACAAACATCATGTAGGGAAAGTGCCTTCAGTGGTTGATAAGGTAGATACTAGAGACGACCTTTTGGACAGCAACGTCTGTTGATCTAAAAGAAATCTAAAATGTTAATTTTGAAAGTTCTACTCTAAATCGGTATATGAAAATAAGACCGTTCTCACTAATGACATTGGCACACTACCTCAGTTCAGTCATCTCAGCTAGGAGTTTCCAGTTCTTTCCAGATACAGCCCTGCCCGAATACTGGCATAAATCACTTGTCAGCCTTGTGTCATTCTTCTGACAACTCCTTGTGACCCTACTTTGGGAAAAGCTGATTTCAGAGTTTCTTCTTCTTTTCCTAGCTTTTCCCAAATCCAGGTTAAAGCTCAACTAGTTGGCTCTCATCTTGCTTCCTAGTATACCTGGTGTAATTCATGTGGTATAAAAGGAAATGATGCAAGGTGAATGAAAAAGATTTTTTTACTAAATTTTACATGCTTAGAGGAGCTTAAAATACCAAGCAGAAATTTCCATTTTAACTGTAGTAACCTACTGAACAACAAAATTAAAACAGAATAATCTTTTTTAATACGACCTCCATAAATGTAATTAAGAGTATGTTGAAACTAGCTCATTATTAGAAGTTATACAGAAGCTAACAATAAAAATGGAGTCGTTGTTTGAATATTTTACTCAGACTTGATACAAAAATATAATATGAAGGTTACTACCCGTAAACACCTCACATATTAAGTGTTTCCAGGCAATGATCAAATTGTTAAATGGCTATATCTCCTACATATGGAAAAGGCAGATTCTCTTAATTTTAAAAAAATTGAACTGTACAAGTTTGATTGTACTTGTGTATGTATAATAAAAGACTAGTAAATCAGAATTCTAGCTGAGGCTAGCATGATTGGTACAGGATAATAATTAAATGTTTGAGTTCACTTCTGTCCTGACGTACAGAAGATTGTAATTTACAAAGCAGTCTGTGAATTGTGTGAAGCTAGCGGGTGTTACAGACCTCTGTATCTGAGATTAAATGTATGTTAAAACATTTTGAAGGAGTTTAACTGCCACAGATTTGATTGTATTAGAAATTGATTGCTCTATATAACAGAAATATGTCAGCACAGACGGAATCTTTCCTGTCTCTCATGTACGTGGACATTTATAAAGATCTGGAATTCCTTATTTTAAAAAGGGAAGGGTTCAACCTACTTTCACTTAAGTGCCAATTGATACTCCAAAGTTTCAATTTTACGTTTCTGATTGACTAATAAGGCTTATTCTTTAGCCTCTGTGGGTACCCCTGTCCTTGTCCTCTTGGATGTGCAAAACTGAAGAGGTGTGGAAGGGGAGAGAAATAAAAGTACCGTCATACTTACTTTAAGTGGTAAGAAATTATCTGGTAAAATGTGTGTTATTTATTGACAATCTGGCCTTTTAACAAAGAAAAATAGGCCTATGCTTAGGTTGCTACTGCTACAACCGAAACAGCTGATGCTTTAATGAACAACATACTGAGGGCCATCCAGGACATAAGGCAAATTAAGCAGGTTACAAACTGCATATCTTCTGTTTAGGTATAGGAGATCTCCCCAGCTCTGACAATTAGCTCCACTGATCAGGCAAGCAGACAGACAGAAACAGAAGGAGGCCATTTGTATCAATTTGAGGAACAGAACTAGTAATGAAATAAAATATCCATACCAGGTAGTTTCACCTCCACTTTGGAACAGATATTTCTAACTGCTGGTTTCAGCTCAGCAATAGCAAATAAATAAATAAATATGTGCTGCTTAACAAAAGCTTATTTTCTGTTGTTTACAAATTGAGAGCAAAGGAATAATAATACTTCTAACCTAGAGGGTTTTTTAAAAAGGAGAAAACATTTTCTGGACATACAAGCAAATATGAATCTTGGTAACCTGACAGCTTTGTTTAAACGTTGAATTTGAGTTTCCTTTCATGAAAATCTTTTCAAAGTACAACAATTCAGCTGTGAAAACCTGAATACATTAATGATGACAAAGAACCTCTGGAATGAGCCAACATTTGTTTTTGTTCTTTTACAACGTTTCCTGATGAATTGCACATACAGAAGTGTTGCAGGTTATTCTAATTTTCTTTTCTTACTTTGATAATAAATGTCTCCACTGTTTACCTTTTTGGTTAAGGTACCTTATTATTACTAATCAGCTTTAATTATTTATAGCAAAATGACTGTGAAAGATGTTTCTTTGATGTCGAAAAAGTCAGGGACCTGATCCTGATCCTATTAAAATTAATGGCTACGTTCCAGTTGACTGTAAAGGTGACAAGCCTGAGTGCCCTTATTGTCTAAGGGAAGCACTTATTTAGCCCAAGGTACTGGATTGTGGTTAGTTACTTGGAGTTCCTCAATTTTGGGAGCGTTCAGATTTCAAGCATTTGGTGTCAAGATTTGGCCACACAGAGGCAGAGCGCATATAACTGACTTTTAAAAAGTCCTGATCTTCGGGACTTTTAAGATACACAATAATTCAGGACTTCAGGATTCATAAGATACGCAATAATTGAAAAAAGGCTCAACATACAGGATAATGGGAGAACGCCTTTCTCTCTAAACAAAATCGAGTGCTAAAATGGGGGGGAGTGGGAGAAATGTGCATAGCCTTTCTGCTTTTGTCTTTCTCCACAGTTAACAAAATAGCAAACTAACCCAAGTCTAAACAATACTGGATAAGGAACATGTTTCAGATGCGTGTATGCGAACTTATGTTTAAATCTTGTTTTGTGTAAGTGAACTGTTCCTGGGGTTTGTTTCTAAATATTTTAAGCTTGAGATTTATATGGATGTACAGATACACACACACTCTATGAAAAGATTGAACACTTCTGTCAGATCTAGAATATCTTTTAGTTATTCATAAGTATCCCTGTTCAGCTTTTTCATCATGTCAGATGTTTAGATCACTGCATCAGTAATCATGTGAGTATAATGTTTCAACTGCAGTACAAATGACACAAAAGGATATAGCAAATTAGATTTATTTTCACTATTTGTGACAATTGCACAAGTTTATGACGTAGTTTGTGCTCCGTGGCTTGATCTGTTTAAAGAGGGAAGCGGTACTTGGGACGTTGGTTTTGCATCTGTGTGCTTACCTCACGCTATTAGAAGGTGTCATATACCAAAGAAGCTACAAAATTAATTCTCATAACTGCCATAGGAAGAATAACTAGACTATATGTTCTCATGCAAAAAGAAATTTGAAGCAGGTGAAATGATATGCCTCATTCATACAAGAAGTCTGTAGCAGGGCCAGGAACTGGACCCAGATCATTCAAAGTCCAGGACACTGCCTCGGTGACAATGCCATCCTTCAGCTCTTGCTTGCTTTCAGCCAATTTTTGTGAGGCAGGTAGCTAATTCACTAAAAAAAGAGTAACTTTGGCACATGTCAGAACACACACACAACCTTTTCATGTTTTATATACAAACTTAAAATAAATAAGCACTTGTCAGCTTAGAAATTTCAACTGAAAGTATTTTTGTTAGTGGAAATGGAAAATATTTTAGAAGACACAGATCATTGTCACCTCTTCATTATGAGTAATCATATAAGTTAAAATGTTTTGAATAAGTTAAACTATTCCCTAAACTTTGGTAAATGGTGGCTCACTACAGATATATATGGGTGTTACTATTAAAACATTATTTGGGCACAAGTTTAAGGAATGCTACTCCAGCTTATTGAAATAGTTATCAAAGTTGATTTGTTTGTGCTTGTTTATTTCACTATTTTTTATCTCAGCATTGCCAGCTCCTGTCTTAAGAAGAGGGAAAATACTAAAACTTCTTAAGATATTTTTTTTAAAGTAAGCACTGCATACTGCTTTTACTGTTTCATTATGTTATTAGATACTGGGGGTATTAGCCAGCTTGACGTACTGCTCAATGTACCTTGCAAATCAGTGAATACAGTGGTACCTTCATGTTTACCCTGCAGCTACTGTTGAGGTAAATGGAATACCTGTCTCTTTGATATTTCATGGAAAGTAGGTGGGAAGGTTAAAAATCAAATTTAATGTAAGTTAACTATAATGACCACTTAAAAAAAACAAAACCCTGCTCTAATTTTCTTCTGTTAAATATCTTCTGTTAAATATTGTTTCTTCTGTTAAATATTCCGTACAAGCAGCTGGCGGCTAAATGCTTCTGCTTGGATACTAGAGTGATAAACAATAATACATAAACTCTGGGATAGCAAGACTGCACTCAAATTTTTGAACAAATCCCATTCAGTTTAGCGCAACTGGGACCACGTAACCAAAATATTAGCAAGTAGCCTGTGTGATAAATTTCTCCACTAAAATTTTGATATCTCATTACAAATTA
Source organism: Ciconia boyciana (assembly GCF_034638445.1). Classification (NCBI taxonomy): domain Eukaryota; kingdom Metazoa; phylum Chordata; class Aves; order Ciconiiformes; family Ciconiidae; genus Ciconia; species Ciconia boyciana. Next base: position 128,869,402 of record NC_132935.1, read on the forward strand.
TTATTCTTGATCTTCCTAGAAGTTAAAAGGCACAAACTTCATCCAGATAAAGCTTTTATGGTGGTGATAATTCTTTTCTTCTGAGAAATTGGATTTGTAATGGAATCAATGATTTAACCTTAGAAAAAATGAACTGTATAGTGTTTCAGTACTAAGTGCAAGTGAAGGGGTAGAGTTCTCATGCAATACACGTGGAAATATGTTTTCAATTAGGTGAAAATGTTTGAGTTTCATTATAGTGGGGTACATTTTCTATATGTTAGTTGTAATATTTGAAGATGCCATTGTTGTTTTTGTTTACTTTTCATTTGAAATATTTAAAGGGTGGATCAATGGAACATTAATCTGTCCATTAGTGGGCCTTTCTACTTTGCATTCAGATGAATTCTTATCAAATTCGATTTGCTGATTGGTGGCCAGAACAGATGTTATCTTAATGGAAGAGAGAAGCATATTGAGCCACAGGGCCACATCCAAACTTCTCTGACCCAATATTGGTTCATTCTTTATTGAGGTACAAAAGAAAATACTCCTTTGCAAAAGTGTACAAAGCTCCATTCTGAATTATCACAGCTAGGTGGCCACAACATTGTCGGCTACACTAAGATTGAGATTTTGTTGCCAGAAAAAGTGTAGCATTAATTGTTGCTATTCTTTAAAAACGAATAAACAAACAAAAACAAACAAACAAACAAAAAACCCCCTGACAGATGAGTTTGTGTCTTTTGCTTATTTGAATTTGAAAGAAAGAAGGGATGTAAGTCAGAGCTTATACTGTGGAAGACTAGCTCTGTTTTGGGGTTCTTGTGACTATAACCAGTGAAAACTTCTGTTTTAAAAGTTCTGGGATTAAAATAGACATTTTTCTGCAGGATTAAATTTAATGTATTTTATAAATTTATATTTATGATTAACACATGACAGTTTTAGTTGTGGCATTTGCATGAACTAAAGTTACACCGTTGTAACTGTGCTGTTAGAATAACTACTTGTTCAAGTGAAGATTATTATTTTTTTTAAGAAGCTGCGTTGTAACATACTTCTATGAGAAGTAAATTTCCGATTTGGAAAAAAATTGTATATTGTATAATTTGAAAAATATTGTATGAAAAATATTGTATAAACCCTGTATTAAATGTTCCTTGGCTTTTTTTAAAAAATAGCATATAAAGCCTGTATTAAATGGTCTGTGTCTCTTTCTCATATATTTAATTTTTTCAGGAAAAAAGATTTTTATTATAAAAGCATCTATAAATGAAACCACAGATTTAATTCTGAACATGAAGAATCTGCTGCAGATTTTTCATCTTGGAATTAATATGATATTTATGATACTACAACTCCTCTAGATATTGCAAATTTAGGAAGATACTTACAGGTTTTCTGCGATTTCAAAGACACTTACTCATATCTGTCAGATTCAATTTGAGATTCCTATGGAAAAATGAGCCTGTATTTGATATCTTGCATTTGCATTACATGGCTAAAGACAATTTTCTTTTTTTGCATATCACTCTGTTCCTTGCTAAAGCTGTAGCTCAGAACAGCAACTATGAAACTTTTGAACATACCTAAGTGGGGTTTTTTAATTAATACATAAAGGTGAATTTAAATTGAACATTGTATTAACTGTGACAATCTCTTGACTCAAATACAGAAGTCAAATACTTCAGATTTTTGTGAAGCTGAAATCAATTGTCAATTGATAGTTACTTTTGTTGTATATAAAAAAATGGTAATAATTGCATTAAAACAATACCGAATCTTAAGATAGGAAGTGATGACATCTGAAAATCATGTAGTAAATAATGTGTACAGTGGTAATCTGTTAGCCTAGCATAGGGGGCCACTTACACTATGGATCCTCCAGCATGGGTGCTTACTGTACTGGTACCAAGTCTTTGCTGCAAGAGAATAAAAATAGCCAGTTACTTTATTGATTTGATTCCTTCATGCTATAATTGCATTAGGAAAAACCACATTATTATTGAGAAATGTTATTAATCAGATTTTTTTAAGGTAATTTAAACCTTTAAAGATTACTTGAGGTGTTGGAAGACTGGCATGGGTCTTTGTGAAAGGAGCAGAATTGTGTAAGTACCATGTTCAGCTGCCTGCCAGTGCCCCTCCTGGCTTGCCACCTAGATAGCCATTGATGGCTTGGTCCAAGCCACCACAATGAAGTTTGTACACCTTGTAATTTTTCCCCTCCTTAGGTCTGTTCTTTGACCATCAAGTGATTTTCTGTTTATAAACTGACACCATTTTGCATCAAAGGTGGTGAGTCAGTTTTGGGACTTTTAACTTTAATAGTTCTCAGTTACCAGTTGCTCCTAAGTCTGTATCTGGTTTCAATTTTGATGAAGTTAAGGGAAAGCACAATTTGGGGGTCTGTTTTTTTCCTTTTACAAACTACATGTCAATGCTCTGAAGGCCTGTCTTGTGACTGGTTAAAACAAAATAAAAACACCTATAAAAGGTCCCACTCTGAGAAATATGTACTCATTTCAGGCAAAAATTCTTTTCATTTGGTGTTTACGAATTGCACTTTTAAAACTTTGCCTAGAGGTAGGGAGGAGTGTTTCAAAAATAAGATGTTTAAGTAAAATGACTACAGAAGCATGTAATCTTCCATTTTAGTGTATTTCTTCTTCTGAGTAAGTTATGCTCTAATAAAAATTAAAGAGCAAGTTGCATTTCGAAGATCAGGTCATCGTAATTCATTGACATTAGGCCACATAACTGAATAATGTCTTACTTCAGTGAAATACATCAAATGAGATCAACAATTATGACTCATAAACATGCCTCGCAGGCATAAAACAGCAGGGAATTAGCATGTGAGGCTGATAAATATGCATGTAAATAAGCTCCCAAAGGAATAACATGGGTTTGATTGATAGGTTTAGAATTGGAACATATGTAAACCCCTTTATTCCTCATTCTGGTGTAGCTAAGTAAAGATGCGGTTTACTTGTTAAAAGTTTCAATAACTTTGTAAATCTTAATGCCACATCTGCTTTTGTGTGTGCAGGCACGTGTGGGTGTCACTTGAGAGATTGATTGAATTGTCTACAGGGTAGATGCCCTCACACTAAGATTGTAGTGTTTGCGTATCTATATTGGAGCGGTTGTGTATGTGCATGCACATGTATACATATTTGGGCATTGCATATTAGGTGGTGTTGAGCAAAAGATTATTTTGGGGTTTGTTTTACTCAGAATTTACAGATTTTAAAGTTTGCTTCCTAAGTAGAAAACTGAGTTGTGAGTTTTGGTATATGCACAGGTATATTTATTTTTGCAAATATATTCTGCATTGAAGGTAATTACTATTTATATTACAGAAAGTCCCACAAGTGCTACTACATTTAAGAGTCTGGCAGTGATTCTTTATAAACTTCCATTTTTGTTGGCATCTTACAGCTTGAGCTCTTATCTACAACTTCAAAGTACCTATCACAGCAGTATCTTTATGTTGATCAGCACAAGTGTTTATGCTGTGCAGAGATTTACATCCGTATTGTTAGAAAAGTATATAACATACTTTGTGTTTATAAAACATTAATACTTTGCTTTGCCAAATATAGACCAATTGGTTGCCATTGTCTTGTGGCCTGGTGTACATCTGCTTTATTGCCATTCCCTGCTATTAGAAAATAAAAACTTTTCCAACTGATGCACACTTACTGATGTTGCATCACACTGTAATTATGCTAAAGTGATCTTAGACCAGTGGCAGGCAAGATGCAAAAACATTTTCAATAGTATGAAGTGTGTATTGACTGTAGATTTTAGTTATGCGTGGTTTATAGCTAAAATAGTCATTCTGAGAAATTGGAGATGGGGCTGGTATCAGAGATCACACTTGTTCACATGTGAAAACCTCAATTCTGTAATACCTACCTTTCACTTAGAGATACCTTTCTGTGGAAATAACGCTTTAGCAAAATTACTTCCATCTGTTTAGATTTATAGGGTAGTAGAGAATATATTTTCCAGTTAAGATCAGTAAACTCAGGACCTACTGCTTAGTTCTGAAAGCCAGCTCTTTTTGCTGGTTAAAAATAAATAAATAAACAAACACGTAGCACTTAGAGACATCAGCATCAAATCTCACGTGGGTTCTCATGAAGCAATTTATAGCTACCTTGTATAATTTGTAAAGAAATCTTAAGTTGATCCCTGCTCCAACAGCATCAACTGCTTAACCCAGAATGTAACAGCCTGTGACACCAAGAAAAAGCAAGCCCTGTATACAGACTAGGGGAGGGGATTTTGTGTAACAGAGCTGAATAAGCAGATTGCTATCAGGAACTCTGATGGACCATGTTTCTAGCTGCATAGCACTGTCCTTTTTCACAGAGGATGCCTAGATATCTCTTAAGCCAACAGAAATAGAAAATAAACCACTCCCTCCCCCCCTGCCACCACCACAACAATGTGCCCTTTTTACAGTCAGGGCCTCCCACTCCCTACAAGGAATGTCCTTGAATGGCCAAAGAGAAGCCAGAAAATTGTTGCTGAGTATTTTTTTCATTCACCTCTAGAATTTTCCACATTTTCTCCAACATGTGTGAAGCCACTGGGAAATATGGTTAAATGAGTTAAGCAGACATCACCCATCTGTGCATCTCAGGGAAAATAAAAACAGTGCTGTCCCTCCGAAAGCTTTCTTGGTACATAACCAAAATCAGAAGAACAACCACACTCTAAAGCTAAACCTAGGCAAGGCTCTTGCAGGAAGAAAGGCAGGAGCACTTTGAAGAAACTGCTTCTTCTGGCTTACCCCAGTCTTGCTGGTGCGTGGCCTTTGCAGAGCGTAAGGTGGTCCTAGCACCTGTGCTCCTCTGAAGTGCCTGAAGGCTACTGGACACCCGAGAAAACATGACCACACATCATATCTGCCTCAGACAGTGTTAAAAACCTGGCATTCAGCCCTAGCTCTGAATTTCAATCCCCTCACAAGCCAAAATGATCACGTTGCAGCCTCTTCCTTGTTTGTATAAATGTTTTATAATTCTAGATAGAAGGCATTGCAAGAACCCTACTTTTCCTCAAGTCTTGATTCACTCTTTAATATTGTTCATTGCCGCTCTTTCTACTACTCAAATGATTTGTAATTTGTATCTCTCAAACGGTTCCCACTTGGATTTCTCATGCACTGAAAAGTCAGATGCCTGACATTACTGTGTAAAGTTAAGTGCTTGGGGTTAATGAATGGCATTAAATTTTATGAGGTCATGTCCAGTAGATGTTAAAAGAAGCTTAAGAGAACTTTATCACTGATAGAAATTAACAGTTGGCATAAAAGAATGCCTGAGGGAGTTCAGTTCTAAGCAAAAATAAAATTGGTGGTATAAAAACTAAAATATAGAGTCATTGTGATTAATGTAAACATTTTTGTTAGGTAATGGGTTACGTGTTGCAGTAAAAGAAATGAGACCTCACAGTTTGAAAGGAAAGAATATTATTGTATTTAGAAAGCAATTAATGTTTCTAGTCAAATAAAAAAAGATCTACATCACGTACAATATTTATATTCTTTCAGTAAACATATAACCTTTGGGGCTATATTTATCAAATAGTCAAGTCTCCACTTATTTACATTACTTTTTTCTTTGGGCAAAATGTGTTTTCCCTAGTGGAGTACGTTATTTTGTTTCATTAAACCTTTATTTCTACTCACATGCATTGCTTATATTACAGACCAAATGAGTAAATTCTGTGTACTTAAGTCATCTAAGGTTTGTGTTTTGGGGTGACTGATGGATGGCATGAAAATTCTGTTTGAAAAAGAAAATGGCTACATTAACTTATGGATAGATCTGTTTTGCATAATTATGTGGGGAACTATTCAGTAATTACACTGGCATTCACATGCTGTAATTTTCGTCGTCTTTATTCACTGTCATTCCAATGAGAGGAAACAGAAAACTTGTTCAGACGTATATATTCTTTCTCGCTCTGTCTCACGACCTGCAGTCACAGCATATAGTACTCTTTCCAGTTATGCCTGTGCTCGAGAAAGACAGCTATTGTCTTGAATTTCGCTCCCACAGTATGCATGTAAATTCTACACACGTACTTCAAAGTCTCTAATACCACGCTATGGATATGCCTAAATGACCTTGTGCAGACCCGTTCCTTTCATGTCACTTGAGGTCTGTGCTGTCTGGACACAGTGTTGGAGGTAACAGTGTCGTGCCTGCTGAGAACACAGAGCTCTAGTATGGAAGAGTCAAAGTTTCTGGATCAGAGCTTTTTCTCCTCTCCATTTGGACGGAGAGGTACCATACCTGTCATATAGCATAGCAAGTCATGGCCACATCCAAAATTTGGAAGGTGAAATCAGAAGAAAAGTGAAAATATTTTAGAATTTGTAGTCCCTCAGGACTGTTCTGTTGCTCTCCAGATGATATTTTTGTGGTTTAATATGAACTACATACATGAAACATGCCTTTTCACATTTTCCTTAGGTAGTATTTGGTCAAAAAATCCAAAGTCACAAAGCTGATGCTCTTTGATGCTGGGTGACATTTTTGTCTTGCACTCAGACTGTTTTCTTTTTGGCTAAAAGATGTTGCACATTTCCTGTCTTAGAGTACTGGGGTAACTGTCTAGAAAAATTTACCACTACTTAACATTTATCCTATTATTGTGTAAACTAAATCATCAGCCTTTTAGAAAACTTCAATATAATTGTTGTCTGCAAGAAAAATCTAGTCATACTTGTCTAATTTGCATTTTTGAAATCTTGTATTTCTTACGTCTCCAAATGCTTCATACTTGCATCCTTAGTTCCGTTCTGAAGTGCCAGCAGGGATTGACACTACTCATTCTCCTCACAGGAGGGCAAGGGTGGAGAACAGAAATCTGCCCTGTGATGGATTACATACTACTTCACAGAAATGTTTTGTGGGGAGTTTCTTTCTCAACTTCTACAACGGAAGGACCATTGTTCAACAAACTACCTTGCACTGTAGTAAATAGCAGTGTTTTGTCATTCTGGCTGTCAATTTGATATATTTTTATGTTCTGATGTAGCTGTGGACTTTCATCTCTTAGACATCTAGAGTTTACTGCTAATGCATATATACCTTTGCTCTTCAAATTTTTCTAGATCCATCATTCACATCATGCATCTGCTTTTGCACCACAGTTGGTGCTCTCCAAATTAACTGAGGGTTGATTTAAAAGAATTTTGATTCAAATCTAGTGGTTTTGTTATGCTTTGGCATGTTTTGATTTTGCAGTTTAAAAGCTCTAGCTCGGTACTTCTTTTATACTGTTTGGTGACTTTTTTTTTCATTGGAGAGATTTATAGAAAATGTAGGGTACTGCTCCATTTCATGTTCTCTGAGGTATGGCTCTATTGGGTACACAATGTATTCTGAGAATTAGCAGCCTTAATTAGACAGCCTTAAATTAGGAGTCCAGGGCTTCCTGGCTTCATCTTATAAAACCAAGCTAAGCAGCTTTAAGTTCAGGTGTCCCCTTCTGGTGCAGGTTCCTTCTGTATAGTTAATTTGGTTAGGATAAGGGCTGTTCCACTGGCAGCAGGAATGTCCCTTTCAGGGCTGAGGATTTGAGTCTGTGTGGCAGTGTTGGTTGTCTTCAGGTTGTTGGGGTTTTTCTCAGACCATCTTGCTCAAGTTTGCCAGGTACTGGTGCTATCATAAGGTGAAGGTATCCTAACAAGATTTTTTATTTTTTTAACAGCGCACTTGTGAATTGTCTTACCTCTAGACTCTGCTACTGATGGAACATCTTTAAGTTTTAGCCAGATAACTTTAAACTTTACCCAGAGACTAAGTTGCTTTTTCAAAATCATTCACACAATAGATTTGTTAAGGAATGAAAAAATGTGCTTTCTGTTGTGTTATGAATGATGGATAAAGGAAGTAAAAATTATATGCACTTCTCATATGTTGTGTTCATAGTTTAATAAACCAGTGGTTATCTCTCTACTTTTTTTTTGGTGTGTGTAATGCTGCTAAAGTGTGTTATGTAGTTACATTATTAAAAATGTGTCTTTTCAATAGATACGAGCAGGATCCTATTTCTAACTAATTTAACAGATTATCCTGCAGTTTATGTTGATATAAATCCAAAGTAGCCTGTCGGACCGACAGATCTGACTGCTTCCAGCAGTGCTAAAAGGAGTTGTGGTAGGGGAGGAGGAGGCTGCAGCTGGAAGGAGCTAGAGGAGCTGAGCTTCCTGGGGCGACAGGGATGCCGTGCGTGCCCAAGTACCTCTCCCTGGCCCTGGGTGTTTTAGTAACTGGCTGCTTCCCACGTTGCTTCATGTGGGACTTTCTTCACCTCTTAGTGTGTGCTTTTAAAACTGTAGCATTTAAGGAAAGCCCAGGCGTTGCCCAGTCTTGCATCTCTGACAACTTCTGAACTTCAAGCTTCTCATCTGCTTCCTCTTCCTCAGAGCCAAACCCCACAGTTCAGCTGCTGGCTCTCGGGTGGTGCCAGCCCCTCCACGGGATGCCAAGTAGCTCCACTGCCTTTTAGTTTCTCATGTGCCTGAATTTCCGTGTTTCCATCTGCAGCAACGGTGCTGCTTCTTTTATTCTTTCTGGTTGCCTCCTAGCCATAAATGCTGTCTGTTATCCCATTCCAGATGAGCAAGTAGCTAGTTACGCATGTGTCACCACAGTAGCCACCTGGGTGCTCTGATTTCAGGCTGAGCCTCTTTGTGTGTATGTGCTGGGCAAAGGAAAGTGGTATGATTTTCACAGTGTTCCTGAGTGTATTTACACTCAAGGAAGAAGGTCCAAGAAAGTGCATTCTGCTTTCAGGAGAAGCCTTTGACATCCATCAGTAGTGCTTTAAGTCATCAGCCTGCTGTAGTAGCTTCCTTTGATAAGAAACAGCAAAGAAACAAAGCAGCATTGCTCCTGCTCCCTTTAACCTCTGGTCCTGGTTATCGTGAGACCACCTCCCCAAGGTTAGGAGGTGAGGCTGCGTATCACTACCGCGTGGCTTCCTGGCCAGGCTGACCTTTCTCCTGATAAACCTGTTGTTCTCAGCTGAAGAGCAGCTAGCTTCTTGTTGAAAGGGCAATTCTATTTCAATAAAAGAGCACTTAATCCTTTCTCGTTTGTGTTCTACTATCATTTAATCTTGGCAAAACAACAGAATGTTAGAAAACTTCTGCTCAATCTTTTTCGCCTCTTTTTTTCCTAGACTCAATGGAATATGCATTACTGCTTTTGAATATGAAAATCAAACTATAGTTACGTATGATTTATTATCCCAAACAGAAGGATTGCATCTATCTATAAGATAGAAATGTGGTTAAAAATAGGATGTAATTGAAGTAAATTGAAGGACAATAGTAGCCTTCAAACACATAAAGAGATGGTATGTTTTTCTTATTGTCAGTGTAAATGGTCTCTGGAGACCACCTTTTTACAGTGATTGTGCATGTCTAAGATTAAGCAAAGCTGCATGACCAGTGCTATCTCAGGAGGATGCTGAGTCATTAACTCATGTTTATTGCCTCTTGCCATCTTTAGATTATTGCAATTTATAGCTCAAAGGCCTTTTAGGCTGTTTATAAGTTAAAATTAGCTAAATTCTTCTGGATGCAAGTGATAAGTCACTCGGCATTTGTATATCATGGGACGTAAGTTCCTAGCGATGATGCCAGGCAGCTTCTAAGGTTTTTTTCTTTCTGTGCAAAGTCTAATTGTGCTACTTGTCCCTAGTTACACTGGATTACTCAATCCTCTGTTTGCTAATTTTGCTAATTTGCTATTTTGTTAAGCATATATGCTCTTAAAACATTTACTGAAGTTAGAGATGATATTATTTATTAGGTATGCAGCTTCCACTTCAATCAGACTACATTAAAATGTTTGTATCTTATCCTGGAGTCTTTTGAGTCACATTTGGTGATGACCTAGGAACTTGTTTAAGTTATACATGGTAAATGATCAGCCAGGTTAAGTAGCAGATGCAGGCTGTAGTACTGAGCATATGAACAGAAATGGACATAATTTACTATGGACCAAAGACAAGTGCACTAGGAGAAACAATAACTGAAAAAAAAGTTAGAAGAATCACATTTTACCTTATCCTGTGGATTTGTTCTTTTACCAGCCTTAGTGCTGCTGGTAACAAATTCAATCCAGGCATTACTGGACTAATGCTTATCGACTTCAGTGGAAGTCACATTTGCTTATATAAGCTAGTATTGTGTGGTTCCCACTAAACGGGAAGTCAAACTATTTGTCCATGTACGTGCATTTTCTGAAGTGTTTAAATCACTATTAGCATCACAGTTAAACTTGGCCTTCCCATCATGCTCAAAGACATTATATTAAAACACTTCTGGATGTAAATTATTTAAGATTTCAGTACCTTGCAATCAGCTGAGAATTCTTCTCAAGCATTCATATGAATTAGTTCAGTGGTATTAGAGTAAAATTCCTTATTCTCTGTATTTTATTGTTTCTAGTTTAGAGTACGGTGTATAGCTCAGCCTATTTTGGTAAACGCAGAAGCTTCATCAGGAAAATAAATATTATAAATAAGTCCTTTGAATATACTTACTGTTGAATTTATTTTAAATTGAGCTGCAAGGGGCTACATTTCTTAAACACTGATGCTACATTCTAATTTCAAAATCAGTCATCTAGACTTTTGTATATCTTTTCCCATCCACACTTTTTCACACATAGATTTTACATGTGGAAAAGTGGTATGTTAATTTACAGGCTAACCTAATGACAGGCTTGGTGTTTAGATTTGTGAACACTCAGAAACAGTTTCGCTTAAAATGGAAACCCTCTTATTTTTATGTGTCTTGATTTAAACTGAAGTGCATAGACAAAATCATTTCAAACAGAGATTTTGCCTGGAGAATACACCGAGTTTACTCATATATGCGTATACACACATGCAATTGTGATTTTATATGCAAAGATCATAGAAGATGCCATTTGATTGTCGTAAATCAGCAATCCAAAAGACATCGGAATTGACTGGGTTTGAGCAACATGCAATACAAAACGCTCTTATTATCTCCAGAAGTTTTTGTTCATAACTGCAAACCAATGTGTCTGCCTATCATATAGTTCAGCAGCTTTCTGCAGGGCTAAAACAAGCTTTGATTTTGCACCTTGGTATCAGCATTCCTTACCTATTTTCAAATGTGACCAGCTTCACTATTGCAAGATTAGCATATGTGCGGGTACTGTATTGTGTTTTACAATTGTGTTCCTTTCCTAACTCAAATAAGCTTAAAGGGGAAAAAACACTGTTAATGCTTAATATATTTTTCTCATATTAATACTGAAGAATAAACAAATGAAATATTTCAGCCTGCATAAGACTTTTGTACTTCTCATGGCAAAGTCTCGCAGTTAATATCTGCATATATCCTAATTGTCATAGTGTATAATTTTTTATTTCATTCATGGCAAAATATAATATTTTAGGGAACAGCTGTTGAAACTAAAATGCTACCAAAAAATGTGTACCAAGCAATTCAAAGTATGCATGCATTCAAAGTATGCATCTAACGCTAAATGAACTTGAAGCAAGGGATAGAGAGTCAGGTTTGTACTTAAAAGATTGCTCACCAAAAAGTTGCATCATATTTATTTCAGAAAACTTAAACAACTTGCTCAGAGTGAAACGTTCTTCAACTTTCCAGCCTAATAATTATTTTATAAATATCAGAAGTGCTGTGCACTTAATTCTTTAGCTGAAGGCATTATTTTCAGTTTCTGTAGACTGCTTCGAGCTTGCTCCATTTAATCATTTTAAAAGCTTATTTGGTGTAAATTGAATTTAACACTGTAGTTGCAAGGGTGTTATGTAAAAAGTCCGAAAGCCTGTCTGGAGCGTAGGGGCTGCTGGTGCCCACGATGGAGCTGCAGAAGGGGAGCAGAGGCTGCATCATCTTAAACTCTGCAGCACCCTCTCTTGACACGATACAGCAATGCCGTGAGCTTCCCTCCCGCACTCCTCGGGAATCTGTCAAAATACATAACAGAGAAATCCATAGCTCCGCTACATTTTACTTTTTAAAGATCTAGTTTATGTAGTAACATCTCAATATGCCGTATGTTTGGGGATTAGTTCTCCTTTTATTTTTATTTTTTCTCCTCCTACTGCCATTTTGGTCTATCAGCGGACCCAAATCAGAAAGCTCCAGTCGTCGTAGTCTTTTTGTATTTAATTTTTTTTTCCTTTGCTGCAGCGATCCTGAAGACTTTCCAAACTGCATATTTGGTGCTGTAGAAATACAAATTGTCTCCTCTTTTGTAAACCTTTCAATTGTCAGACTGCTCTGTTTCAAAATAATAGAGGAGCCTGGAATCGCCCATGCTAAAATTAAGAATTTATAACTGTATGGAACAGATGTTTTCATAAACATTTGCTATAATTAATTTCAACTAGGGGATTGAAGGAACAAAGCGGTTTTTCCCTCTTCAAAACTTTATTGCCTTTTCCCCATACAGCGAACTCAGAAATCTTTGCTTTAATATTGTTAATGAAACAAATTTACTCTTCAGTTTGGTTTTCATTGTGAAAAAGGAAAGCTTAATTTGAACAAGATACCAGCCTTTGGAACAATGGACAGAGATGCTGAATTTCAAACATCGCATATAAAGGATTAAAATACAGAGCATAAGTCTTTAGGTGCTCATTTCTGAGACTACAACTCTGTGGTGTCAATTGTCAGAGATTCCTACATATTAGAATAAATTTTATCCAGATCAGTGTGGTGAATATCTATCTGTGGAGTAAATAGTATGAAGGAATTTTATGTTTGAAGAGTTGTGAACCTTGGTGTTAAAAAAAAGGAAAAGGAGTCTCGTGGCATTATATATAGTTTTAATGCATAGTAAAATGCTTATTGTATGTTGATTACCCCTTTATACTCACAATAAAGGTCTGCAATCTGTTAAGCATTTTTTTTTGTTTGCATTATATGAGGAACCCATTTTGACTAAAATCATTCTTCCATATTTGTATTGTCACTAGGTTTTTGGGGATATTGTTGGAATGTATATAGTTTAGGACCAGAATTTTGGTGTTATTGTGAAGAAGAAAAAATATCCATGCATTATTGTTCTGTTTTTACTAGCTCCTGTATATCATATAAATATCATTTGAGGAAAAAAAAGTTTAAAGTTTTAAAATAAGCACAGCTTAATTGTTTTACACCTGAAAGAACCAGTGCAGCTGCAAGGATTTTTTGAGCAAACTAGAATTCCTGACTGATCTGTCATCTATAAAGTGTGCAAAGAAAAATAGGTAGCTGTCATTAAAATTACATTTCAGCTTTCAATAACCATTTAATGAGTAGCGTAATTATATAAGTATGGTACCTCAAGTACTTCACTCAATAATTAAAAATAATCTCATCTTTAAAGTGAAAGCGCTATAATTATTATTTGACTTAACCAGGACCACTGTTATGATCTCCAGTGGCACCTCAGATTGTTCAAAGCGGTTTTGAAAGTATAAATTAAAATTGGATAAATCATTAAATTATTAAGCTTTAAATATGCTGAAAATGAATATAGCATGGAATTTGGAAGTCATGTTATAAGAATTGACAACCTTAGACTGCAAGCATATATTTGTGTTAAAATTTTCCTTGTCTCTAATCATAAAACACTGCATTAATGATCGAGTGTTTTATATCAACCTGAACTTAAATTTTCACAACTGTTAAATAAATCTTGTTTTTAACAACATTTTAACATTTGATTAGAATACAAAGAAAATACTAAGCAGAGTGCAAACTCGTCAGCAGAGAGATCTATCTCCATTTTGACACTTGTAAGCAGGGGAATGCACAGTTTGATTTCCTAAGTGGGATCACTTTTATCACAAATTCCTAAACTGCCGACTATAAAACCCTTTCATAGCTGACACAAGATTGGTAAATTGGTTAGCACTATGTAAATCTACATGGGTGCCCACACATAAGCATGCATATGTGTGTATACATACATACAGAAATATGTATATATGTAAAGACATTTCGTCAGTATCAAAACATATTTTCAAAAGAAAAAACACCAGTTCAATTATTTTTAAAAGTAGGAGTATATCCATAGAGTAAGGGGATGTTACACAAGTTTCTTGTCTTTGTGGACTTGCAGCTGGTTATGATAGTATCCCAGCCCTTCCACGTAAGAAGTCCTGTGCTGAATTTTTGCATCTGACAGAAAATAGCTGTTTTCAGAAGGGTAATGAAGGAGATGAGTGAGAAATGTCTGATCCCTACATCGTTCTTCACATACTTTTTTTACTCATGTTGAGCACATGCCTAAGCTCGGAGTGCTCATTGTGCCTGGTGTGTACCCAGAGCTCTTGAACTGGAGCTCTGAAATGCTATCCAGTTTCTTCTTATTGCCTGAAGTGGAAACTCTGCACTGCACCTTGAAAAGGCTCTTATTAGAGAAGATACTATACTATCAGTATAATAAGCTATTAAAAAATAAAAATGCAAAAATAGTGTGCATATTTAAATTAGGCTTCTCCTTGCTACATTTTCTACACATGGTTTTCAGATAATCTTCAGAAAGTGTATTTGGCATCCTCCTTATTCTGGGTTCATCTGTTTTATGCTATGCCTATAATCTCAAACATGTTCTTACAAGAAAACAGTTGCTGCAAGTGACAAGCCTGTGTGTTCTGGGTGAATCTAGCACCCTTGTAAAAGTACAATTTACAAATCCTTCTCCATGCGTCTCTGAAACCTAAAGAAGCCAGCATTTGAAATGTTCTTTTTTGACTGGTTAGTAAAAGCATCCATTTCAAGTTATGCAAATTCTCTTGAAACAGCCTCCAGCTGTGTTCAGTAGTACCAGGTCCCAGGTACCCAAGTCCCAGCTCCCTTTAACCCTTGCATGCACAAGAAAACATGCACAAGAAGAGCCTTTACTAAAATAGGGCAATAGAACTAAATTCTTTCAGGATAAAGAGTGTTCATTCCCCAGAGAGGGAGTTTCTCCAGTTAAAGCGGCAGCAAGAAGGATATCCAGATGATTTTCAGTCCCTTTGGAAGGATACTGCTTTATTTTATTATTGTATTAAAACCAGTGACTGCTCTAGTGCTGAAAGCTGGGTACCTTAGCCGTACGTACTTTGATACCGATGCTTGTTATGGTACTGGTTGTTTCCCTTCTCTTTCCTCTGAAAGTGCGATAAGATTTATTTTACCTTTTTTTTCCCCTAGCTTTTGCATTTGAAGTTTGGAAACCTTTTCAGGAGGTGTGGGGCAGTGTTGATAGAGCATCCTCTGTTTCTTCAACAGCTGCTCTTCCCATTTTTGAGTCTCAGAAAAGATCCAAAGACTAGGATAATACTGAATCAATTAGGATTTTTAAAGAAGACCACAAATTCTATTACCAGCATCATGAATCTTATATTCATAACTGTTCAATATACATCCTAATTTTACCAGAATTTTGGATCATTATCACTGAAGATGATACAAGTAATCTATTTGTTCTACTGGGAGTTCACCATACCTTTCAAAAGGAGGAATAACTGGAACGTGCCTGAGGAGAGGTGATCCAGGGCATGGATTCCCACAGCTTAGTGTCATTAGTTAGTGAAGCACCTGTACCATTTGTTCTCAAATATTGCTGCCTATGAATGCTTACCAGGATTTGCTAGAAAGCCTTTCAGATAACAGTAGGTAAAATTTAGGGAGTCTTCTTTTAGGCCAATGAATATTTTGCACTTTGCTTTATCGTTTTTATCACTTTCAATGAAAGACATCTAAATCATCTTTCAAGATATCATAACAGACATATCTGTCTTAAAGAGGATGGAGCAAGAAAACAACCACAAAAATGCCCACTTCACTAAATCCTGTTTCTGAGAGCTGAATGTACCTAGTCTTATCCAGTTTTGGTAGCTGCTGCTAATGAGACGATGGAGCAGCAAAAGCAGCTCTCAAACAACCAACAGTAACTTGTATGAATATGAGATTTATTAACAATGGGTGTACAATTAAGAATGCTAAAGTATTGTGGCAGTCATTTAAATAAAATAAATTGTTGTCTTCTGAGAGAGTGCTTCAGAATAAAGCAAGCTACACTTCGAGTAGTTTGTGAAGGACAGCTGGAGGGGTGTCCTTTCAAACTCAGTGGATGTAGCAGACCCAGGATTCCACCAAATGTTCCTTGTGGGATCCTGATGAAAGAAAAACTTTTATCACCAAGATTCTGGTTTTCTTTGCAGAGTCCTGTTGACTCTTCAAGCAGCACAAATGGTTTAGTTGAAAGATGATAAAGGCCTTGCATTATTTTTTTTTGAGATATTCTTACACCTTATTCTTCAGAAAGGAAGAAGATTGTGTTGCCATTCTTCAAAAGAGTCCCAAAAGATATTTTTCAGCATATGAACTTAACATTGTGAATGAGTTTTCTTTTTCAGTCTGCCTAGTACGATAGGTGAATGCCTAGGAGTTGTCTAAGTATAAATAAAGTGCAGTAGTGCATTCAGGACCCATTTTGATGTGCTGTGTCCCTATAAACAATTGCCCAGTATCACTGTACCTAGTCATACGGCTTTAAAAGAGACTGAACATAGTTCAGTCATTTCTCTGAAAGCTCAGGATCAGATGTGGAGATGGGTAATGTATGAAAAAGAGTGTTACTTAAAATTGTCCCAATATGGGAGACTATTTTCCAAGATACAAGAAAAAAAGGAACAGATGGTTATTAATAACAGGAGGGTCGGCTCCTGGATGAAATATCTGGTGTTGTTAATTTAGTTAAATTTAGTAAACAAAAAGCAGATTGATTAAGTAGGATTTCCATTTTCAAAATAAATTGAGAGAGCTAATTAGTGAAATCAACTGGACTGAGCGATTTTAGACTAAAGTGTAGTAGAGGTTTGGGATTTATTTTAGACAAAGGTGCAAAAGTTAATAAAAGAAATGCATTCCAAATTAGATGAGAAAAAACACTTGGAAGGAAAGTTCTATGCCAAAGTGCCAAAGTGAATGATTAAGTATTTTTTAAGGAATGTCTGGAGTAAGCAAAGATCCTGAAAGAAACAGAAGAACAGCTTGATCTGCCAAGAAGGCTACCTCCTGGATATCAGAAAGTGTGGGGTTATAGTGATAATTAGCAAAAGTTAAGTTGAATTGGATCATAAGAAGGGAATTTAAATTAACAAGAAAATACTACGTTACTATGTCAAGAAGCTTTCTGGGGAAGAAAACTAGAATCATTGTGCAGTGCGAACGGACAAATGATATTAAATGTAATCCAGGTATAGTCTAAACTAGAAAAGTTTTAATTTTCAGTAAAAACAAAATTTCAGGCGAAGGCCTGAAAATAAATAAATAAAATAAAAGGGAGTGTTGGGTAGACATTATAAATTAGCACACTGAATAAAGATTAAAGCATCTGACTTGCAGAGTAAATGTCTTTCAAGAACACTGACAAATACTGCTGCATGGAACAATATTTTAGTCTTTTAGTTCATGGCTGATAGCATATATTTGAAGGAGGGGAAATGTAGTACCTGTACTTAGATTAAGAGAAAAAAAAGTGATAGCAAAGCAGCTATATAGGTTGATTATTATCTGTGCAGGGCTTTAGAAAAGTTTTTAAGGAAGAAGTAAGAGAGAAAAGAAAAGACAATGGCATAACTTTTAGAGCGGGTTTTTTGTTAAATGGGAGATTGTGCCTAGCTAACCTGCTAGCCTTTCAAAATATACGTTAAGGAAATACGTTAAGTCTATCTGGACCTCAGTAAACCATCTGATGTAGTGCCACAGGAGATGATGTGAAATAGAAGGGATGGGGATTAGTAAAGTATAGTAACTATAAGATGAATAGAGAAATGCAGATTTTAATGAAATAATTATTTTTAGTTGAGTTTGTGGTGGAACTAATCTTACCCGATATTTTCATTTGTTGTCTTGTCACAAAGTGAGGGACTGCACTGATGGACTTTTATGAAGAAAAAATATTAGAAGGTAGTATCTAGTGCAAGCACAAATAGAGTATTCAGGTAGGACTGGTCCTTTCTGAGGAAAACATGACTAGAAACAGCATGAAATAGTGTGAAATACAGTATTGTACTAGCAAGAATTTTTACTGTAAACTGCAAACTTCTTTTTGTAAATAAAAATGGAGGGTAAACATGTAGGAGTGTTGGTTAAGGTTGGCTGTGAAACTGCAAGATGGTATGGCATGACTATAGACTGTATCAAGCAAGATTTTTTTGATAGAGAAGAAAACCACTGTCCAAAGAATCAACTGATTAAACTTTTAGTATGCTGTCTACAGCTCCTGTCCCTTCTTTTCTGTGTGTAAGGACTGATCTAAACAAAACAGGGAATAAGGAGCCTCATTTAGGAAAAAGACTGAAAGAACTTGATTTCAGTAAGCAGAACAAAGGACACAAAGGTGCGCAATGCTATCTGTAAATGAATTAAGGAAATACACAGGGACAGAGAAAAATTATCAAGCTAAATGAAAGGTTGGGCAAGAATAAATAGTATAAAATAGGACATGAATAAATTTGCTTTGAAAAATAGATGGTTCTTTCTGGCTTTTAACAGTCCTTCAACAGAAGTAGTTATTATAGAGAGGAAGGTTGCCTTGTGATCTTTGGCTTCTATGAACATCACTGTTCTATGTACAAACAGCCCACAGGATGTAAAGCAAGATGTGTTGCAGACGTGTTACTTAGGTAGTTTCAGAGAAGCTTTGAACTTCTGCTATGACAAAAAATATCTGGTATCATACAGTCAACTTGAAATTCTTCACAAAATAGAGGAACTTCTACATTCTTTGACTTAATGTTAGTAAAATCAAACTCATCTATTTATATGGTATACCTCTGTAACCTTATACTAGTAAAATTGTGTTTAATAAGTTGAGAAGGGCCTCAATCAAAACTTTAAGTGAAATTAAATCTCAGATTTTCAGAACATTCAGACTCCAAATTGAACATGGAGGCTAGTTGTCTCTCTTGCCAGCTGTAAGAATTTGAAGATGTAAAATTGAGACTTGTCTATGTAAGTTTTGTCATATACCATATATGGTAAAATCAATTGCAATGCTCATCAATATTGTGTTATTTATTATCAGGGTTTGTCTTAAAAGGTGCTTTCTTTTATTTTTGTATTAGGAGGATCAAACGAAAATGGAAGCACACACCACACCTCAGATTCTGATGGAACATTTATTTCTTACAGGTTGGTAATTTTTTATATTTATTTTTTAATTTTAAAAAGTTTGAATATAATAAGCAGCATTTTGCCCTGTTTAGGGAAAAAGAACAGGTCCATATATTTTAAGAGTATTGTATAATCTAAATTGCAACAGTCAATGAACTAAAGGACATGAAGGGTTTAATTAAGGAATGATCTGAAAAGTTGTTTTCTGGATTATTATTTTTTGAGAAAGCTGTTCAAAATGCTTAACTAACGAAAGTACAGGATGATTGTAAGCCTAAATATTTTTAAGGTTGGGTTTTTTTGTTCTTTTCTCCAAAGTATGCAATAAAGAAATTCTTACCTAAACTCGTAGCAGCTAAGCTAAATATTGAAGTGTTTAACTCATCAGGGATTACCTTTCTGATCTTCTCCAAAGTAACTGGATCTATCGACCACATGGAACTCTATTCGCTCATTATTTCAGGTCAAAAACCAAAGCCAGGATTTGTTAAATTTGAGGTTTTCTGACAGAAAAATAGTATTTCAATTCTGTTGGTAGTAAACACCAGTTAAAGAAACATGATGCTGAGGAACTCTTTGCAGCACTGTCACTGAGCTTGAGTCTTGCTTGGGTACATACCAGAGGGCGTCTTGTACTTGAAAGCACAGAAGGTAATCAGCAGATGTGTAGTTTCATCTTTCAGCCAGCAAAATACTGCCTCTGCTACAAATGCTAAATCTTTGTCCTTGTGACTGGTAAATTAATAGTAAGATTTGTGCTAACCAGAATGACTGCATTTGATTCTGATGCTTAAGTATGGTAAAATAAAACAAGCTTACCACATGATTATTTTGGATTTGTTTAGTGAACTATGATGGATGGCATCTTTTTCATTTTTTGTTTGTAGTCTACTGGAGTCTGTACTTCAAAGAGGTGTAGGCAGGCAGGCAGGAGGAACCTGCCTGTTTGCCTTGTCCTGGTTGCAGCTGGCTGGGTGGGGAATATCGCACCATCTTGCAGACAGCGAGCTGTGCTGGGCATGAGGAGCCTTCAGGTGCGGGGTGGCAGGGAGGGACGCAACGCCTGGAGAACCTGTTGCAGGCTGGAGACTGAGAGATTCCTGAGGAGAGCAGGGAGCAAACAGCCTGGTCTTGAGGATGTTGAGAAGAAAGACTTTTCGTAAGGACCTGGAGGGAACAGCAAAGAGTTTGTTGCGATTCAAACACCCAGAGGAAGCTTCTGGACTGAGAGCAAGGTTGGAAAAAAGGGTGTGCCTGCAGGGACACAGTGGGACAGGGGAGGTTTGATTTACAAATCCTTCCAATTTTCTGTATTCTAGCAAGTCTGCTCTAATGAAACCTACTTTATGATGATGCAAAACCCTTTGAGGTAGTTAGCATGTTCACTTTGAGAAAAATATGTTAGCAGACCCATTTCAGGGCTCTGCCTGACTTGATTTCTTGTCATATTTGTGTTCTCTAATGCATGCAACTTACTATCCAAGTTAAAAGAAGGGCTCAAAAACACCACCCAGAACAATCTTCATGTTTTTTCGGTGAGAAGCATATGTAGATACAGAGACCATGAAGCAGTCTGTGAAAAATAGGCAAGAGACAATTTAGCCAGATCAGCAAAAGGAAGGAGTTGAGAGCTTTTTCTGCCATTAATTCCAGGACACTTATACCTAAAAGTCGTTAACTCAAGAGCCCCAGCTGTTGTACCTGCCAAGGTAAAACTTGAAGAAGCAGCCAATTTCAGCTAGGCTCTGGTTCCACGAGAGTGTAAGCTGGGGTCCGACCCTTTCTTCGTACCCCTTCTCCACTCATCCAGTGGCACTCATCTCTCAGTGAGCCAGTCCAGGGTGCTAAACTAGCCCAGCCTAAACTGTAATGAATCCTCAGCCATCTTTAATGCTCCACAAATAAGAGGAGGTTAAAGCTGGCCTCTGTATATCTCCATATTCCTTAGTCCAAAGTGCATATAATAAATACGATGTTGGCTGTGACTTCCACTGAATAATAATTGTATTCTGTCAGAGAGGATTACAGCCCAACTTACAAAACTGAAGTTGATTAATATTTTAAAAGCAGTCCCATATACCACTGCCAGAGTATTATTGTTACAATTAGAGACAAGATGATAAAGCAAGATAGTACTGTATACATACATGTCTGTGTGTATGCACACATATATATAAAAGAAACCTCTGACTTTTAATAATTGGCGAGCTAGCACTGTTATTAAGTAGTATTACAATGTTTAAGATGTGAAATGAATATTTTCTGCTCAGTGACAAGTAACTCCCATCATATGATGAGACTGGCTGTAAATTTGCTAGTTGGGTTGAATATTGTGTTGATAGTTATAGTTCTGTGCTGCATGTTAAGTAAAAATGAGCAGTTAATACCTTATGAAAGACGAAAAGTGAATCTTAAACTACCTTGAAAGGTAATGATGGTAAATGGTTGTTATTTCTTTAAGGACTCATTAGAGATTTGGACTTATTTTAGGATACTGTCAATAAATATTGTTTTAGTTAAGTTGGTAATTTGATAAAACTGATGATAGTCTTGTTTACCCAATGTGTTTCAGTCTATTGTATTTAAAAAAGACTGGCTAGTGAATTTTTGCCCTAAATGAGGCAAAGGCATCTTTGGATCATGGTAGATGTCATGCTCACAGCAACCTAATACATGCAAAATTCTACTGGAAATTTTTACTGAGACAAAAGCTGCTTTATGTTTTATCAGTAGCAGTCTCTTTGCAATTTATTTAGAAGAGGCAACTCCAAATGTTTAAAAATATTTGAATGTGAATGTGTTTTGCTATTAAAGTGCTCTTAAGAGTATATTGTTTTTACCACAATAAAAAAAACGGGGGGGTAGGGGTGGGGGATGTTACTCAATTCCAACACTTTTTATTTTAAAGGACAATTTTACACTATCCAGTACAAGATTCCGAGTGTGTGTGTATGTATTAATAAAGGATGTCAGATCATTATCCTTTGATATATTTATAATGCTCCGGAACTATTTGTATGGTTTTATTTTTAATATGATGGTGTCACCTTAGAGTTTGTGGCTCTTGCTTGTGTTGATCACGGCACAGATTTAATGCTGCTTATGTTCACATAGTGAGCATTTCCCTTTAGGTCATAAAGTTTGTAAGTAATGTAAGTGAAAAGCACATGTGACTGGCACATATTTCTAAATATTCTGTGAGTTTGTGAATGTGTCCTGTCAGGTCACAGAGAATTTTCTAGTTGGTCTTCAGGCGCTGATGGAAATATTCTTTGTGTACTCGAGAAGAAGCTTACTAATAAGAAATTACAAAAATTATTTCCTAGAACCATGTCACCAAAATTTGAATTTCACTATTAGAAGAATTTGAACAAGGATTTAGACATATAATAATGCTCATCTTTAAAACATAAGACACTTGAAGAAAATATTTGAGCTCCACTCTACTTTATTATTTTACTGCTGTGGTTAAAGCCTTTTCTGGATGTGCGAATTGGCCAGACTTCACCAAAAGGAAAAGAAAAATAGGTGTGGGTCTCTAGTTTCAGTATCTGCAATGCAGTGCCACTGGAAAGTAGAAATACTGTCTTTCTCCTGCCTTCCCAAGGGCAGCTGACCTTCTCCTCGCCAAAGAGGTGAACCCCTTGCCAGCACATATGACTACAGACTATTACATTAATCTGTTTAGCCTCAGTACCAGCTGCTTGCATGTTTTTAATTATCTTATTAGATGGTATAACAGTGACCTATGAAATAAAATGAAGGTGAGTATTTTTTAACTTTATTTTACAGGCTATTTTTCTAAATATATTTTAATGACCTAATTATGACTTTTAGGGAGAGCCATTGATGCAGACATTCAATTTGGCTGATAGAATCTAACATCTCAAGGACACTTATTTTCTTCCAAGGTGGATTCATACATTAATACTGCTTCTAATAAATATATAGCCTAAAAAAAGCTCACTTTTTATACTTGTATTGTTAACTTACTTGATGATTCAGAGACCCATGACTACTATGTTGGATAATTTCTCAATACATCTCTGCACATGTATATAAGTTTAATCTCTACCCTGTGTATCAAGATAAAGTTCTTTCCTGTGTGGCTTAAACTCCATGACAAGTGATGATTGCTCAAAGTTGTGGGTTATGTAGACAATGTGTATTCCTCCTCCTGCTGATATTTCAAGTGGGCAGAAGATCTAGTATAAGAAAGACTTTCGTATTCTGTTTTCTTCCCCTGACTTCTTACAGATTCTGCTTACCAGATGTTTTCTTTCTTACTGCAAAAAGGCAATGTGGTCCTGCTGGCTGAGGCATGTTTCCTGTGTGCCAGCCAACAACCGCAGGACTGATACTGAGCATGCAGAAGAAGGACGGCAAGGGGTGCAAGCTGTTCCTCCCTGTTTCTACCCCCTTCCAAAAGTGCATAGTGAAACTAGTTTAATTCCTGTTTGACCTATGGCTTTTCTTGGCAGCTGAGCCAGAAATGGCTACATAGCCTCTGTCCTTATGTGTTAAACATAGCGTGAAGATGTAGGCAACTTATATACCTCCACCTTGTGGAAAACTTATTTTAATCTGCTAGGTAGCAGCCTGTTCCCATCTACACAAGCCTATTTAATCTTGTTCATACACAGGTGGTGTTTCTTTATTGTTTTACTTTTAAGCCACCCCTGTGCAATTATAACCTATTTTTCCTAACTTTGTCTACTATGTGTCCGCACGTAATGAAGAGCTGTAAAGAACAAGCTTGTTTCTATTGGGGTTTTCAAATATTTTGAGTTACAAAAATTTGGGAATAGAAGGTGAAGCAGTGAAGTGGCACTGCACCTCTGCTCTGTAAGGAGAATTCTCAGCACTTGCATCCTTCCTGTCTTTCCACAAGGAAGCAGTAAAGCTGGCATCCATGTTTGTTTTGTCTTACCTAGAACCACTTGCTAGACGCAGTCCTGGTTGATGCCATTTATGTGCAAAGAGGCCTTTTCAGTACAATTTTGTCTGAGAGCCTGTAAACTCTCCTCTTGAATTTTGTGACTCTTCTGAAAGATTACATGCTTATAGTCTTTCTCTGGATGTGGTAGTCTGTGGCAGTACTCTCATTTTGTCCCTGTTTGTGAAGAAGTTAGCGATTCCATCTTGCAAATCTCATATTTCCAGCAAGAGAAGGTGACTCTTTGCACTGATCACAGGTTTCCTCCAATTTTTTTTTTTCTCCAAATCCAAGAAGATCACTGTCACACCTACTGAGAGCTTAGAAGATTTCTGATTTTCTCTGAATTCTTTTAAAATTACTTTTTTTTTCATTTCTTGTTTAAGGACCCTTATGTAAGTTCCATCTCCATCTTGTCAGACTTCTTTTATTGACTTCTTCCTTCAACAGCTGATCCACTCTGCACTCATTGCCTGGTGTCCTAAGGAATTTGCAAAGGATGTCGTAAGACAAGAATAAGTTGTAATTGAGGAACTGAAACCCTATATGCAGTATACTTTTTCTAAGATCTAAACATTTCAGCAGATATAAATTGTGGATTTTTTTGAACTTTTCCTGTGAAAGTTATGTTACTTTCTAAAGAGGTGGAAACAGTAATATAGGCTTGCTTTCTGTTTGGATGCAGTGTGATCCCTTAGAAAATAAGGGAAAGCAAATTTAACAAATTTACTTAAAGCCTGAGATGCTCTGAACAGGGAATCAGAAAGGAAGGATTGAGTACTAGCATCTTTTATTGGCAGAATGCTTCTTGACAGATTGGTAGCAAAATGGAAGGAGTTAGTACATGAAGAGAGGCCACGGAAGGAAGAATGGTAGTTTAGAAAGTGAAAATTTTGGCTTACGCTTGATTTTTTCTGTTGTACATGAAAATTAGCATGTATACCACTGACACCATATTCAGCTGATGTCATGTTTTCCCTTACTAATGTTTTAAGTGTTTTTCATTATGGATTTCCTTTACTTTTCCATTCTCAATAATCTTTGAACGATCATGGCAGTTGGGAGAGGTGACTGAGGACTGGAGGGAAGCAAAAGTCACTCCTATCTTCAAGAAAGTTAAGAAGGAGGACCCAGGGAACTACAGGCCAGTCAGCCTCACCTTGGTCTCTGGGAAGGTTATGAAGCAGCTAATCCTGGGAACTGTTTCCAGGCACATGAAGGACAAGAAGGTTCATCAGGAGTAGTCAGCATGGCTTCACCAAGGGGAAATCATGCTTAACCAACTTGATAACCTTCTACGATGAAATGACTGGCCTGGTAGATGAGGGGAGAGCAGTGGATGTTGTCAGCCTGGACTTCAGGAAGGCCTTTGATACTGTATGCCATAAGATCCTCATAGACAAGCTGTTGATGTATGTCAAGTGGGTTGAAAAATGGCTCAGAGGGTTGTGATCAGTCGCATGAAGCCTAGACAGCTGGTAACTCGTGGTGTACCCCAGGTGCCAATACTAGGTCCAGTTGTATTTAACATCTTCATTAATGATTTTGACGATGGGGCAGAGTGTACCCTCAGCAAGTTTGCAGGTAACACAAAACTGAGAGGTGGCTGATACACTAGATGGTTGTGCTGCCATCCAGAGAGACCTTGACAGGCTGGAGAAATGGGCTGACAGGAACCTCCTGAAGTTCAATGAGGACAACTGCAAAGTCCTGCACCTGGGGAGGAAGAACCCCAGACACCAATATATGCTGGGGGCTGGAAAGCAGCTTGGCAGAAAAGGACCTGGCGGTCCTGGTGGACATCAAGTTGAACGTGAGCCAGCAGTGCACCCTTGCACCAAAGAAGGCTAATAGTATCCTGGGGTGTATTAGGAGGAGTGTTGCCAGCAAGTCAGGGTAGGTGATCCTTCCCTTCTACTCCACACCTGGAGTACTGTGTCCAGTTCTGGGCTCCCCAGTACAAGAGAGAGATGGAGCTACTGGAGGGAGTCAGGGAAGGGCCACAAAGATGATAAAGGGGCTGGAGCATCTCTCCTATGAGGAAAGGCTGATGGCTGGGACTGTTCAGCCTGTAGAAGAGAAGGATCTTATCGAAGTCTATAGGTATCTGAACAGAGGCTATAAACGAGATGGAGTCAGGCTCTTTTCAGTGGGGCCCAACAACAAGACCAGAAGCAATGGGCACAAACTGAAACACAGGAGGCTCCGTCTGAACATCAGGAAATGCTTTTTTGCTGTAAGGGTGACTGAGCACTGGCATAGGTGGCCCAGAGGGGTTGTGGCATCGCTCTCCTTGGAGGTATTCAAAAGGTGTCTGGACAGCTAGCTGTAGCTAACCCTGCTTGAGCAGGGGGGTTGGACCAGATGACCTGCAGAGATCCCGTCCAACCTCAACCATCCTGTGATTCTGTAAACCCTATTATTCAAAATCCTAAAAATGGAATTAGTTTGTTCTAAATCAGAAGGAGGAAACACCTGTGGCAAGAACAGAAGAAAGGAGGTCTGTATGAGTGAAAAACATGATTTTCTAAGCAAAGATTCAGTGCTAGGCTGAATAGTATGAGCAAGCATAGCATTTGGGATCAGGAATGTCAGGTTAGAAAAATTTCAGAAGTATTTTGTTCTTTCTTCTTTTTTCTAAAATGAGTATTTTCCTTTTTTGTAAGCACTGTTAGTCCTTTAGTAAACTTGACAAAAAAGAAAGGAACCCAATGGAATTGCTCTTGTGATTTTCATTTTGGCTCCCAAACCTTTCACGATTCTTTCTTCTAACACCACATCTGGCAATAATTAAGTTGAAATATTTATTAAAAATTCTGAAGGTCAGTTGGTCTAAGTAATGCAACGGACTTCATCATTGTCATTCATTTAAAACTCAGAACTTGTTACCACCTTTGCAGGAACATGACTAACACTGACAGTTGAATGGCACCATATTTTTCTTGGTGCTAAAGTACACCTTTTAAGATCTTAAATATATTGGCATTAGCTTCTAGTCCATAAGATGCGCAGTGATATAAAAGCAAGAACATCTGCCACAGAACTGGGAGTGAGTTGTTGGCTGAGTTTAGCAGCAAGAGAACCTGGAGAGGATCAGTTCTTTGCTCAGTACTAGCTCAGTGCTGTCAGTGGGATTTTAAATGGAAGAGTTGTGTACTACACCTTTGTAACAGAACTACTGAAGGTTAAAGCAGGTGTCTTGATTTTCCGACACTCTGTTCAAAATACATCTGGTGACTGATTTCATTTTGGTTTAAAAAAAAAAAAACAACCGTGACCTAGAACTGTATGTAAAACTTGAATGCAAGACAGCAGGTTTGAGGAATTACAGTTTTTTAATCCAAAGAAGCTTGAAGACAAAAGCTGTCTCAAAATAATGTACAGTGGAAATAAATGTAAAGAGCAAAGACTTGCTTTTGGTGAGACTACGTTGTTTTTAATGATGGTAATAAAACCTAGTCAATTCAAGAGATTAAAGTTGTATCATAAAATCACTTACTCATTTTCTTATGTCATTGCATGCAAAATGGACGGATTTGCAAAGTTAAGATGGAATTAACAATATTAACTAGAATTTTGCATTTGTCACCCTGCATCGTCCGAGTTTTGAAATCAGGTGCATATTTTTAAATGTTGTCATGACTATGCCAGTTCTAGACCTAGCTAGTCAGATGTGAGTACAAAAACATTTTGGGGCGTATTCATGCAAAAAGTATCTCCAGTCTCCCTGTTACATCCATTTTTAGTTTCATCATTTGTAGAGCTGTAGCTTTTAATTCTTGGTCGGTCTCTTCTCCCAGGTAACTAGTGATAGGATGAGAGGAAATGGCCTCAAGTTGCGCCAGGGGAGGTTTAGACTGGATATTAGGAAATTCTACTTCACTGAAGGGGTTATCAAGCATTGGAACAGGCTGCCCAGGGAAGTGGTTGAGTCACCATCCCTGGAGGTATTTAAAAGACGTTTGGATGAGGTGCTTAGGAACATGGTATAGTGGTGGTCTTGGTAGTGTTAGGTTTACGGTTGGACTTGATGATCTTAAAGGTCTTTTCCAACCTATACGATTCTGTGATTCTGTTACGTACTACAGGAAGCTCTAACTTTTCTCTTTCTTAAAGAATGCATGTCTGTTCATATAACAAGGCTGCTTGCATGTGAACACACAAAATTCACAGAGCTCTGGTTAGCTGTGGGTATGAATTAGCAGAAGGGAAAAATAGCAAATCTGATGGTGTGGAAATACCAGTTAGAAGGAAGCAGCATATATAGTCTCTCTGCAGCCTGCATCATGACTAAAAAGGTGGAGGGAACTAACATTAAATGTTTAAAACTTTATTGGGTGACTCTCCCTCACTACGTGTTTGTATCTCTCCCTTTGTTATAGAGGAACATTAGCCACCTTGCTTAAACTCGGTGCCCAGCATTTAGATGACCGGCTCTTGGTGGGACAAGAAGGCCTGCCTTGCCCAGGGAACTCTAGTCAGGACAGCGAGAAAGTAAATGTTCTGCCTGTAAGCGCAAACGATTTCAACGGTGTTGAGGGGATGCAAACTAGAAAGCCTTGACTCTGCAACTGGCAAATCAGTTAGAATACAAAAATAAAAATCCTTGAACATAATATCTAAATTTTGTTTCTCCATTCTATAAATGTTCACATAAAGTAATGAGTAGAGGAGAATGAGCTGATGAAATTTAGACTTTGAAATGACTGTAACAGGTATTCTTCTACAAAAGCTAAACAATTACAGGGTTGGAAGTTAGGTGTTCTCCCATGGCCAAACCTGGCTCTTTGGCTGAGAACCACCAAGGCGAAGTGGACAGTTTGGAGCGTGGAGAAAGGTATCTCGGGGTTCTGCCTCAGATCCAATGCTGTTAGGAGAGGTGCTGGCAAAGCGTCCTGCTGCCAGTGCAGCCTTATTTCAGTTCCCTGGACTGTGCTACGCACACACCGGTAGCTTAAAAGAGCATAGCTAGCTAATAATCTGAAGTTCTTGCTGGCATGTTTACATTAAGAAAGTGATTTTACCTTTCTTCACGCAAACCTTTTTAACTGTATGTCAGCCAAAAGTGGATGAAACCTGCACTGTGTAGAAAAACCTGGCCTGTGAATGTTGAGCCTCCCAGCAGCGCAGCCATGCATATTCACGCTTACATGGCTGTTAACTCTGCCTCGTATCCTGAGGCAGGAGTTTGAGAAACAGAGGAAAGTACATATATTTTCCAAGTAGATTGATAAGCCTTCACATTAAGGCTGTCAAGTGGATTTGCAGAGTAGCAAATAAAAATACATGTGTTTCAGAAGTGGTTTTGTTTTAGAAACTTACTGCTTATTACTTGATACTACCTTTCAATTGTTTTTTCCCCCTGTTTTTATAGAATTAACTCTGTTTTCATTACATTCCTGGCTGTTGCCTCACTTTTTTCTCAAACGTTCATTTTATGGCATAATAAATAATACAAACTATGCATGTTTCTTGGATTTATGCAGTATGTTTGAAAAGAACTGTTGCTTCTATTTAAAGATAGATACTACATTCACTTATTGATGTTCCTATCAATAAAGACCTCATATTGCAAAACGTATGACACAATAATTCAATAATTTGTTTTCTTTCTGATGGACTGTTCAGTAGCCTGTTGCTTCATTGGGCACCTCTGGGGAGCTGATTTTGGGTCTCAACATTTTAAAAAGCATATTCTGAAGATTAACAGAAAATGTTATGAAAAAGTGAAATTAGCTTTTCTGGGAGCATGCACACCATTTTGTTTTAGATTATTTTGCCAATACTGGCAGCACTGCTCAAGAGTTTCCTTTGGATCTCTATGAGACTATCCATTTTATCCTTCAATATTGGTCTAGAGGGTAGAATAAGCTCGAGATTTAGATTGAAATCTCAAATATGTATGCAAATGTTCACACCTTTCAATAGTATTGCAGTATTCTTTCATGAACTGAGAAATATTCCTTGTTATCTAAATGTTGTTGTAAATATTGAATTGGTCTTGTTTCATCATGGACGCAAAAACCGGGATTTCAAAACTTGGCAGAAAATATTTTAAAAATGCATGAGATAAAGTCTATGCCCTCTGTCTAATGACTTGATAGATACTGGTTTCTTTGTTACCCGCAGTTTCAACTGAAAGCTAAATAATTATGGTCAGTAGTATTTACCTGATAGGTCTGTGCCCCTGCAGTCTCAGAACTGAATCTTTGCCCTTTTTCAGTGACAGAGATTGTAGTTTGATGTGGCTATTCACATTTTTACAATTCTGTGGGGTTTAGTGTCTTCCACAGATTTTAATGTTGTCTGAACATCGTAGTACAAAAATACTTCTTACACTAGCTTTAAACTTTGGAAGGATTTGCATTTGTATACATCAGCAGCTTTATCCTGTAAATAGGTAAATGCAGAAGTTAACTAGCAGTGATTACTGTCTGTGCTGTACCACTCTTCCTCAATTGTATTTCTTCCTCTTCTGAATAGAGTACTTATTTTGTGATGAGCTTAGGTGGGCTACAGTTGCATTCTTCTGCGTATCTATGCTTGATGCATTGGTTTTGCCATTATGCTGCAGACCAAAATTTAGCAGCAGAGCCAGAGGCTGATGTTCTGCTACAGGCTATCAGTGGAAGAAACTCTTTGTTACCTCTCCCTAACGCTACCACAGCTAGTGTTGCCTCAATAAAACTCTGGGAACTACTATTTGAATTCCAGAACTATTTTCCAGGTGCCTTGTTACATTATCGGTGTCACTCATTCTTAAATAATTTATAATTGCTTGTTCCTCTGTAGCTGTACCATAGTGGAATTCCTGTGTCTCTTACTAAGATGCTAGACCTCAGGGACTTAAATACCTTTTCAAAAATGGTATTTAAGTGCATGTAAAATTTTACTTAGACTTTCTGATGTGAAGTCTTGTTCATTGTTCTCCCTTCCTTACAGTGTGTCATTAGAGAGAGACATTTCTCTTCCAAGTCTATGGACTCTTTATCTCTGAAAATCTAATGTTTGTAATTGTCTTAACAAGCATCAGATCCACAAAACATGTCCTATTGGAAAGAAAGAGAAGAATAAATATGCTTATATATGGTTTGCTAGGAGATCAACCTCATTCCTTAAAAGCAAGAAAGTGTGTGTATTAGAGTGGACCCCACTATAGAATTCTTTTGCAGACAGAATCAAACTCTTGTAGTTATGACATAAATGCATGTTTCAAAAGATGGAAAGGAACAGATGAGAACTAAGAACAAACCTTGCAGAACAAATCTGCAACCTTCATCCCTTCCATTGATTTGCTTGCTTTTTCATTCGTACATATTGAGCACTTTTCCCACTTCTAAGTAATGCAACTGTCCCTAACTCATGCCAATAAATATTTTACATTGGACGATTACTGCATAGATACAGCATGTGAAATTAAGTTTCTTAAAGAAACATTAATCCAATTACTTTTTCCTCATGCAGGCTTTATATTATGAAAACTTCACAGTATGTATGATAGGATATTAGGCAGGATATTTAAATAAGAATGTGAAATGAAAAATATGTACAAAATAAGCAGAAAACATTAACATTGGTATTTACCTTTATTTTAATTGTACAACCTAAAGGTGGTATTAACACATGATTATGCATTTAATTTTCTAATTTGATTAAAAACAATTGCATGTGCTTATTTGTAGTTTAAGTGGTTCCAATTGGCTCTTGAAGTCTTTCACTTCAGTGAAGCAAATGGGATGTGGTAGACTTGAGTTCCAGTCCTCATTGCTCATTTCACTTTGACCAATGAGTTTTCTGCAAGCCCGGGTTAACAAGGCTCATAGATATTAGTTTACAGAGTAGGGCTATATCATTTTAAAAATTATGCTTTTCGAATTGATAGCTTGTTGATATTACACAGTGTTACCATGATTGCAACAGTCTCTAGAATTGTAAGGCTTAATTTATTAGCCTTCATTCAAAATATTTGAGAAATGAATTACTGAATGCTGTTCAGAAAGGATTTTAGTTATCATTCAGGTCTACTAAAACTGAAGCAGGCTCCAGCTTCCAAGTCTTTTTTTTCAGTTGCTCATAACTTTTCTTTTTAGTGATCCCAGCAGCCAAGGGGGGATGCGGAGGAGATATGATCTTGCCAAATTTCTTTTGGCTGTTTTAAATGTAATTTTGTTCAAAACGTGTTTGGAATTGCATTACAAATTAAAAAAAAAAAAAAAAAAACACCAAGGCATAGTATCTGCACTAATACAGTTTAAGAAGTGTAGAAATTACTTTCTTACTGTGTAGCAACCACTCCCTGCAGTTGGTGAAAAAAATAACCTGGAGAGTTTCTTTCCTCTCTGTTCTTTCTATTCACAGTTACACTGGTTGAAACCTTTTGCTAACTCAGCTGACATACCAGCATTTTCAAAGACGTTGTGGGGATGTCATCCACTTGCAGAACAATGTGAATAGCTTCAGAGTCTGACCTGTTGTGTGCGCAGGGGAACGTGTCACTCTTGAAGCATCGCTACCTTAGGGAGGCAGCTTGGCAGTAGTTATAATGGCCAATGATGCTACAAAATTTACAATGGCAAACGAAGAATATTATACATGATAGAAACAGGAGGGTTATTTAGATAGGCATAATATACTGTAGTTACTGAAGTATAAATGACTGTGAAAGAAAGGGCCAGATTTTTCTCAAGCTGTGTCTGCTATATACCATACGTTGTATTTAAAGGAGACAGAATCGTGGTAAACAATTGTAGGCAGCTCACTGCAGAAGGTGAGGATGTATGGGAGATAGGGAGCTGGTGAAATGGCCAGATAGTCTTTCTGACTTGGAGAATGAGGGATGTGGCAGGAAGGAAGGAAGCTGCCCCACACCGTTGGAGTTACTTGCTGCTGTTTTGGTCACTTGGGAATACTGGCAGTTGGCAGAAGCTGAAAGCAGCCCTAACCCCTGCAAGCTAACACTATTTTAGTTGTCTTTGTCCTTATCTGGAGTACCTTCACTTTTCAAAGTAGTTAATAATCAAGGCCCAGAAGTAAACACCCATTTTTTTAGAAAACGATCCTAGCTGAAAGGTGATGCATTCACAAACACATTGCTTCTGGTCTCAGCGTGGATTGTAAGTTCACTCCTGTCTCAGAGCAACAGGACCATAATTTCCTGGCTTGTCAAGTCTGTTCCCTAACTATTCCCAACAACTGTATCATATAATTCTGTTCTGAAACTGAACAAGTTTTATCTAAAACAAGTTTTTAAAAAAGTCACCCTCACAACTCAGCTTAAAAGGCTGAAAACGATCTGACTCTAGCTTGCATCTATTTAGGGCAGTTTGCAAAACCGGAGTTTGTTGGTATTTAGTATAACCCACTCTGTGACCCTCCTTAGCGAAGGAAATCTGGTGGGATCTTTCTTACCCTGGAGTCACAATAGTAGTTTCCCTCTTTCTGGTTTCATTTGGTCTCCCAGGGAGAAGTAATAGTTTCCCATGTGACAGTGGGAGAGGAAGATGTTCACCTTAAGGATATGCATTGAAAATAAATCTGAAACACATTTCCGTGCACATAACCCAGCTCTTTACATTGAAATTACCCTTTGGATTTTAGAGAGCTTGCAGAAAGTCTGTGAGCAAGTCTTGGGCTACTGAGACCACCAAATGGCTTATCCTGTTCTTGAGATTTGTTTCAGTAGAAGGTGCAGGAAATATAGATTTAATTCTTTTATTCAAACTCAGTAGATGGTTTGGGACAATTAATTTCCAATTGTTTCCCAGTAGAGCAGATTTACTTGTATATTAATGAGGCACAGGTGTTAGGCCCCTGGTGCCTGCATGCCTGGGAGGCATATTTAGGTTGTTTATCTAGTCAGCCATAGGTACTGCAAGGTACTCAAGCTTGCCTTTAACAGTTTATACAGTGAGGCTTTTTAATTTTTTGATGTTTTTTTAAATTTGCTAGCACCTGTTAAAATTTTAAAACTGATCATGTAGAAAGAAGTAGGAGTGATTTCAATAGTAAATAGCACTAAATGTTAAAGAAAGTCATCTTCTATTATGCTTAACTGCCCAGCTTGACATAAGAAGAAAAGAAGGTTCATTTAAGCAAATATGTCATGTGAGGAGCTAATACAGTCAACAGTATACTTTCTGTTGCATATTTTTGGAATAGGTACTTCTTTGTCTACAGCTGAAACATGAATGTGCTTATATTAATATTCATTTTTCTTGTTTATTCACTGAACTGCAGTACCAACATTTTAGAGGAAATGGAATAGCCTCCATAGACATTATGAATTTCAGTAGCTGGCATAATTATAGCGATCTACATATTCATTAAATCCAAAGAAGAAATGTGTCCAAAAAGACAGCCATGCGTTTAGAAATGGTACACAACTAAATATATACATTAAAAAAAGTTCCTTTCCTCTCCTTATCCAAAATTGTGTAGTGTCATATAGTCCTTAAATCAGCTAAGACTTGTTTTTGTTTAAATGTTCATTTCTTTTGCTTTTGCATGCAGTAAAGAATGGGAAGAACTATTTGTAAACAACAATTACTTGGCAACTATACGGCTGAAGGGGATTAATGGGCAGCTGAGAAGCAGCAGGTTCCGTAGTGTTTGCTGGAAGGTAAGAAGAGAAAATATTTATTTACAGTTTGTGGTTGCAATATATCAACACATTACCTGATGCGCTGGAAGATTATTGATGCAAAGAATCATGAATTTTCCAAGAGACTTCATCCCAATGTTTTCCTACTCATTTTTATAATTCATAGGACATTTGCTAATCATATTGAGTTGCCTTAAAGCTGAATTGCGGGTGATAGCAAAAGATTCCTAGGAAAGAATCTGTTTGTGCTGGGTGGTGTGTTTAGAATTGAGTGCCACACAGCCGTCTCTCTTCTCAGTCTCTGTGCAGTGGAGTCATGCACTGGAAATAAAAAGGAAGTTTGTCTCCCAATTTATGTTTTGTGGAACTTGGGACTCCTTTAAAATCAGTCTGATGCTTCTGCTAGCAGCTTTTCCCAGTGAATTGAGAAAGTGAGGATCAATCCATCTTGTAATGACTGGGTAGAGAGGGAAACCAGGGCTTCCCATGTTAAAACACAACAGGTCCTCAGAGGTCTCTTACTGTATTTTTTAAAAGTTGCAGGGGAAGGAAGAGAGAAAGAAAGCAAAGTAATACTGAGATGCTATATGAAGTCCAAAAGAATTTTGTTGCACTGGCATCAGGTCTTCTATTCTGCACTAACTTTGATAGTAGAGAACATTTTCCCTACTACAGATGCTGTATGGTAACACTGATCATTTAAATTACCTCACTTGGAATTTCTCAAGCTTCACTTTGGCACAAAGACCTCTAAAAAGAAAATTAAAATACTCCTTGTATATGAATGAAAGAATTTGAAAACTGAAGTCTGAAATTTGAATTGTATGTAGCATTGAACAAATTTAAAGTTAATGAAAATACTTTCTTCAGGAGGACAGATGGATATATGCCACAGGCATTGTTTTACCAGTCTGCTACTTCTTGAGCCTCTAAATTAGGAGGCCATAGCTCAAAACCCTGAACTAAGAAAAGCATCAAGTCCCTCACTGTCCACTAATTAAATCAAGGAGTGGTTTTATTTTAGAAATAAGGCTGGTTTTATTGAAATGTCCCAATATGGGTTAGGGCTCTGTTTTAGACTGCCTATTTTAAAAATATTATCAATTTTTTCATTAAGTTCTGAAATATTTAAGTATTTTTAATAATTTGGGAATGTTTTTTGTTTGTCAGTATTTACTGTTTCATAACACTTTATAATGTGTAAATAAAAACATTTAAAAAGCAAGAAAATACTCTGGTTTTTTCCTTATTTTATATGCAATTAAATAGTATTTTCCAGTAGAGGTTTCTTTCTAACCCTTTTTAAACAGAAATGTGAAAGAACTGAGATGTAGGCATTCTCAAGGACTTTATGCAAAATTGGCTCTTTTAACTGTCTTGCAGAATTCTAGAACATGTTACTTTTCTACAGACTAAGATTTTCCCTTTCCACATTCCTTAGGTAGAGTATATCTCTGAGTGCTTAGTTTCTGCTCTGCCTTCCTGGTTAGTTTTAAGCATGTTGCATTAGCTCATCAGTGTTATGTAAATAGCTTAAAGTTTTATCTATTTATTTTCATCTCTTCTTTGCATTTTGTTTCTGCCTTGGAAGTCTCAATCAACTTTACTGAAGTTGTGACAGTTTACAAAGCTTCAGTTTGTGGCTTCAGGTTTTTTTAATGCTTTATTTCCTACCATAGAACTGTTATTGTTTCTAGCTTCTTATTTATTGACTGGAAAGTACTAAAGCCAGGAGTATTTTGTAGGTCTTCAATGTCTTCTCCTTATGTGTAGAGTACTTGCTCCTCCTTTCTGAGATGGTTTATGCTGTCTGGTAGGATTTATATGTAAAGCTAAATTGATTAATTTTAATGGATTTATTTTGTTTTGTTGATAGTTATTTCTGGAGGTTCTACCCCAAGACAGAAGTCAATGGATTAAAACCACTTCAGACTTAAGAACTTCTTACAATAAGATCAAAGAAATTGTAAGTGGGTACAAAATAAGTTCTCTACTCTCATGCATTGACATAGGTATTAATACTTAAAATATAATAGAAGAGGATTTGATTTTTTTCTGTTTTTACACAGCACATTACAAACCCTCGGAAAGCAGGACAGCAAGATCTGATAATCAACAACCCACTCTCTCAGGACGAGGGGGTAAGTTGACCCTTGGTTCTATCAACATATGTGCTACTAAAATTCTCATCATCATCATACTGACACAAGTGAGTTCTTGCTGAAGAAGGAAAAACGGCAGGTGCTAAAATCTCCCTCCTAAATTTCCAAACTGATTTGTGTTGACAGTGGTTCACAGGCTCTGCTGCACAACCAGAAATGCTCATTTCCAGGTTAATATTCTGATTTTTCAGGGCTTATCACAGGGAACGCTGTGATGAACAAAAAATCAGTGCTGGACTGTAAGTCCAGTTTCACAGCATATCCTTTCTTTGACTGATACCCTTTTTTATTGCTGTGTGTTTTCATTTTATACGCAAAATGGCTCTAATTGAAGGAGTCTTTAAACAGTCAGTATGAAGGGAATGCTGTTAACAGCAAATACTGAAGAACCCTCCTCTGGAAGACTCTTCAGCCTTGGAAGTTTTTCTCCAGCAAAAATAGAATTGTTGTATGTCTGAGTTGTATACGTGCTGAGTTAATGTCTAAAGCACCAAGCTGCAAGATACGCATTTCTTCCAAGGTTTTTAATTCCTTTTCTTTATACAGTTAAAAGAAACAAAAGTTTATTTTCTAATCAGAAAGCAGCCATCTGCAAAATGACAGATCCAGATTTTAAAAAAATACTGAAAATGTGGTAAAAGTATTTGGCCTGACCGTCATTAAGTGCAGAGCATCCAGCTCTCACTGAAATTAATGGGACCTCCTAGTAGCTTGGTATTTTCGAAGTCATGACACTTTGATGAGGATTTGCACGTAGATTTGGGATCTTAATTTTAGGCAATTTTTTTTTAATGCTGCATTTTATTATACCTGAAAAGCTCTTAGGTATTTTATAGCACATATCTTCAAGCTTCTCCGTTAATTATGTTACCATTTCTGAAAATTCTTTTTTATGAGATTTTCAAAATAACTTAATACCATGAAAATAATTTGTTTGGTTGCATTTAAGAGATTTACACCTGGAAAGACTGTCACAGATATCTTTGGTGGTACTGCTTGTGTTTCCATTTTGTTCACAAAAATGGAAGCCCATATTTTGTTTGTATTTAGTGTGGTACTCTGCTTCATATTTAACATAGAAGGAGAGATAGGTTTGCTTGTGGAAACATGGAAGTATTGATCATAGGCACATTGGTGGCTCTGCAGCCGGTATGACTGTGCATGCCATCAAACCATTCTTGCATCCAGCTGGACAGAAAGTTGTGTGTCAAATGTAAAAGATTTAAAGTGTTTCTGCTGTAGTTTGTGATTATGCACAGTGGCACAACCTTCTTTCTGCCTATGATGTCTTTAGGAGACAGAAGACAAAGGTTAACATGTCAGAGTATGTGGCAGAGGATTAATCTATAAAACAAAGCCATGGGCCAAACCAGGCATAGGAATAAAGAGCAAAGTGCCTCTGAGCCTCTGCAGTGGCTTAATGTTTCGCCCTTTCAGTGTCCTGGGTTTTGCTTCCTTTTCACAATGAAGATTCTGTTTCCTTCGTCCTTTGCTCTGATGGACCGGGGTGGGAGCAGGGGCAGGGGAGTTTCAAAATGTGATCTAGCTGCATGAAAAGAGCTGCGAGTTAAAAAGATACTAGTTTTACATTAGACATTGTCAAGGATATAAATACTTTTAAAGTTTGGGGTTTTTTTCATAGTTTGTAACACAGATATAGAAGCCAATTAACATTTTCTTTTTCGTTATTTTACCTTCTTTCTGCTAGATAACATTAATTTACTTTCTCTTTTCTTGCTGTGGAGCATAAGCCACCATGGCAATGAATTGTTTACAGGAGAGCAAGAAATTCTGGAAGTATTGTAGCTACTCTCTTTGTACAGTATTTCATTCACTGGTGCTGCTGCTATCTGAAAACTAACCTGCGTGAAAAGACTGCTATAGATTTTGTGCCTTCTGTATTGTGATCAATATGGCCTAGCTACCATCCCTTTACAATAAAGAATAGGCTTTGCAATACTTTTTCTGGAGCATACAAACAACATTTGCTGACTTCTTTCGGCTTAGCTTTTGCAAAATATTGGTAAACAAGGCATGGAAACCAAAGAAAGAGAATGGAAATGGTCATAAGCACAGATATAGAAGAAGCTAAACCTACTTCAAACTCTTGTATTTATTATTTTTTTTATGTTGACAGTGAGCTTTAAATACTCTGGTTTTCCCTATCAGAACTTTCTTAGAATGGCCAGTCTTGACCTGCACTGTGTATATGTATTCCTTACTTGATTTTGCCTCCACTAAGACAAACTAGCTTACTTCGAAACAATTTCTTAGTATGGAAATTATAGCAGCTCCCAATTAGAGTCCATACATTCATAGGAGAAATGTAGTACAGTACGGTCATACAGACTTTTTTCTGCGAGTGAACTACTGAATTTTTTTCAGTTGAGCTGCTGGTTCTGGTAAGTTTGAATTTACTCTGCCTTTCTAAATCTTCCTCATAGACCCCTTGCAAGTAACTCAGAGACCTGCAGCCATCCAGTGAGTGAATGGAGTGAGCCTAGAACAAGGATCCAGGAACTTGAATGCTTTCATCTCTGATCTAAACTGACTTTATCAGATATGTTGAGCTGGTCACCAACATTCTTTTTTTACCCATAAAATACTGATATACCTATCTACCAGGAATGTTGAGGATTAATTAGTTAATATTTGCACAGTACTTTGCTGATGTAGTATATAAGCCTTAAGTATTAGTAGAAGTCTCTGTTTCATACAGTTATTTTTCCTTATTTCAGAGTCTTTGGAATAAATTTTTCCAGGATAAAGAGCTTCGAGCGATGATTGAACAAGATGTGACAAGAACGTATGTAGATCTTTAAAGAAATTTCTATATATAAATCTAGATTCTGTGCTTTTATGTGGTGTACATTATATTGTGTTTTCTTGACTTCGGTTAGTGTAAATGTCAGGATTGTTGAACATGAATGTGTAGAAACATACATTAAATGTATAAAAATACAGCTTTCTTGGAGTGAAAAATGAAAAAATCGAGTTAAACATTAAACCCTGGAGATTTATTGGTATCATTGAAGAAAAGCTCATCTAAATTAAGATATTAGGAGATGTATTACTATGTGAAATTTAAAGTAGAGTTTTCCATATGAAGCAAAGAGAAGGTAAGAGAAACTGAAAGGTCTTTTAACTAAATTATGATCACCATAAAAGATTGAACAGATGACTTTCTTTAATTCTTAACACTTATTCAATCAATAATAAAAAAAGCAGTTTGTAATTAGTAAGGGTAATGTCACTCATCTAGAGAAGTTAAGCATTTCTATTTGTATTTATCACTTTTCTAGTGTTATTTGTCACATATGCCTTTTAAAATTTGTCCTAATATTATTGTGATTATGTGTTCATCTTCTTGGCCCTTAGGTCATTCCTGTTTAGGAACTTGTTTGAGTTAGAAAACTCAGTTCCTGAAAACATTTCTTTTCAGAGTAGAAGCATTGACTGATGTGTAAATCTAATTAAATTCAATTACTGGTTTGCTACCATGTGAAATTTTACTGTATTGCAAATATTTTTCCTTATAACTTGAAAAAAGTGGTGATAGTCATAGATTTTACAAATCCCAAGCTCACACATTTTCATTTACAGAAACAAAGTCATGCAGAAGAAATAATTGCTGTCTGGTTTTGGAATATTTCATATGTCCGTCCCTACACCCATTCTTGAACGCATTTTGCCATGAGATGTATAATTAAAATCTGAGTATGCTTTCATGTGCATTCTCACAGATGGTATTTTTTGTTTGTTAAAGGAAACAGTTCAGGATGTTCTAAGATTAAAATATATACGTATGTAAACTATAATTGGAGAATGAAAAGTTGCATGGAGGTTATGTTGGATGTAAGACTGTTATTTAAAAATATATATGTATACACAAAGTCCTAACCCTAACTCTGGCAAATGGCAGATATTCACTAATATCAGTAATAGTGACTAAAGAAATTTCCATTTATGTATTTATACAAAATAATGTCTCCTTGAAACAATAGCAGCATACATTATGTGACAGCAATATCCAAATAAGTCAAACAATGAAGGAGCAAAATTTATCAGAGTAACATGAATTTATTTGATAAACTACATGCACTTGTTGTTTGCCTAATCATAAAAGATAGTGTGCCTTTTATGGATACATATGTTTCTGTTTGTAAACTATCATTAGTGTAAGAAGCAGTAAGTTCTACATTCCTCAGCTTTGGAATGTAAGTACCCTCTCTTTAATATTGTCCTTTTCATTTCCATTCTTTAAATAAATTCCTGGAGTTACAATTTAAAAATTTGTCATTAACTTACAATGCTTTTTATTAAAGATTAAAATAATTGAGTATTACATTCAGTTACCATAATCATTACCTTCTAGCTTCTGTTTCTTATTTAACAAATATTCTTATATTCTTTTTCGAGTTCAGTACTCCATCATCCAACAGCATCAAGTAAATAATGCTGTAGAGAGTGATGCTAACTGCACACAGAGTAGCAAACCAGAGTCCCATCTATCAAAGCAGTAAAAAATTTACTCTATATTTTTATTAGAATTCTCTGAAGTGTAGTAATAATAGGGGGAAAAGTGTGTAGAAATATGCTTTTAAAATTGGTATTAGTTTAAATTGTTTTAAATTTCAGAATTCTGTTACCTAAAGGGAACTGTGATAAAGTTTGTTCCTGTGTGTGTGTGTGTTCATATGCATTTTGTGAATCCTTATCTCACCTTACATTAGATTTGTAAAACCTAGATGCTCACAACTGGATTAATCATCTTTTAGAGTCCATGTACCTGAAGAATTCTAGGACACAAATCGTCTCTTCCTAAAGTAAATGTCTAGGTCTGATGAATCACACTGTAGAGAAGTATATTTTTCTTCAGTAATTATAAAAGGCTTCTAGCTCACCTGTACCTAACTAAACTGTAGTCACCTAAAGTCAGGTGAGAGTAATCCAAGCCATAATGTCTAAATATAATTTTTTGCCTGTTGCATAATAAGAACTTCCAATATTTACAAGGGAAGGGAAGGATTTTGTTAAGTTAGTCCTAACTCATTAGTGATTAAAATTTCTGATTAATCATCTGACTTATTTTTTATGGTAGTTGAGAGTTTCAGAATAGATTTTTCTTCAACTGTCTAGAAACGTGTGCTTTTGAGCTGGAACAAAACACCATCTCTTTCTGTCTCAAGTGAGAAGCTTCTAAAAACAAGGGTGGGAAGGAGGGTAAGGGAGGTTTACTATAATGCAAGTAAAAGCCTTACTTTAAATGTAGATAGCAGTACCAACCAAGTTATAATACTGCATTCTATTATTCTACAAAGAAAGAAAGGTGTGTATGAGCTAGCACCATAGTAACTCATAACAGACTTAAGAATGGAATGATTAATTACTGTCATTCAAAAGATGCACCCAGGAACAATGCTGATTTATTTTGTGATGGTTAAGAAGGTAAGTGATAAAGAAGAATTTTTAAAAATATTCTGCAGAAATGGAAATCAGCAGATTGGCAGATGCAAAAGAATCTAGCTACCAGTCAAATCAAAATACCAGTCTACTTGCTGACATCACCCTGTACATCTAGGATTGTAAATGGCTAGATTTGATTACCTTCTTTCTCTCTCCAGTATTTTAAGAAACCAAAATGCTTAGGGGGCATTCCCAGTAGACTAATCAAGTGGATTTCTTTTCTTTTGTAGTAGTATTTTTATATATTGGTCTACCTAGTTGCTGCTTCAGGAGTAACAATCACAGTTTAGGACAATGACAGCTGTGTAAAGATGAGTAGTGGTGGGTGCTGCTGTTTCAAGCTCTCCATCTCCCACATAACAAAAAAAACCCCACCCATAAAAAAGGTAGTGGAGAAGCCATTAGGCAGCTACATCCTTCCTAAGCATATAGAAGAGATGGGAAGAAACAGCAATCCATTGAGTATGAACACAGGAGACAAAATCTCGTTTCTATGTAAGACTGCTGGAAGGGAGCGCTACCTTTATACACCAATTTATTCCTTTCCAAGAAAAAAGTGAGCAATGAGGGGGCAGTTATTATTATTCTTTACCACACCTTTGCAGTTGCAAGAGCATCTTCCATTTTTTCTGGTTTAGTAGCTTTCCCCATTCCAGCTGAGTAACAGGGTTGGGGAATGGCAGGGGATGGAATCTGTTCATGAAAGAAAAGATGGTCACTCCATTGTGGTTAAGAGCCTCATTTCTGTCTGCCACCAAATTTGTTTCATAAAATATTTGTGCATCCTGTTATTTGATTGCCAGCCTAAGTTTCTTCTGTGTCAAAGTCTGCCTGCCTCTGGTGTAGGGGCCCCTAAATGGGCTAAAGGAATGTTTTAAAAAATGGTAACTAACTCTCACTGCTCTTCACTTTCAGAAAGCAGGGACTCGAATGCACCGTTGTTTAATTGTAGCAGTTGTGGTAAAAAAGTCTAGCAAAATTCCCATGTCCTTATGCAGTCTTTCTCAGAAATGTAATTAAATGTAATATTGTAGTGTTCATGAAAAGTATTCTTACCTTGCCTGATTTGAGGATACTGTATTTCTAAAACAGTACTTTAATCATAAAATGACATTCTCCATAAAAATCCATCCTGAACTGATAGTTCCCTCATGATCTCTTGTATTTACATTTACTATAATTAATACTTCAGCCAGCTTATTCCTGAGTTTGTTATTATCCTTTCTGTCACAATCTCTGGTATTACTAGATCCTCACAGATATCTTTGTGTATTTTTGAGTTTTCTTTGTTAGTCTTCTCTTCCTAAACTTCATAGGGCAGGCCTGAATAACAGTCCTTCAGAAATAATCGCTTCAAA
Organism: Ciconia boyciana; assembly: GCF_034638445.1. NCBI lineage: Eukaryota > Metazoa > Chordata > Aves > Ciconiiformes > Ciconiidae > Ciconia > Ciconia boyciana. Next base: position 128,913,116 of record NC_132935.1, read on the forward strand.
CCCCTAAATTATGTCGATTGCCATCTGCTGAAATGCACTTTTGGTCTCAGCTGTGTCCTTCCTTTACAGTAATATGATTAGTAGAAGTGCATACAAGTTTCTAAATGTTGGTCTACCATTCCCCCCACCAGGTGCCAGGAAAACGTTACACGCCTCATCCCAATGCCTTTCTCAGGACTCAGCATTGCTGTGTTTAAGCCACGGTGTCTTCTCTGCCTTGGCTCTTGGTTCAGGTCCTTCCCCCAAGGATTTCAAAGCACCTTTCTAGCCTTAATTAGTTATGTTTCTGTGCTTAACTGTCATCACCTCTGTGAGATGACCACAGTAATTATTAACACTAATAGTTTTATCTGAAGTAATTTATTATAATTCCCTATATTGTTTCTCCATGACAGGCTTTACAACAGCCTTAATGTAACTGGTCTAAAGTTTAACATTGTAGCTCAGACTTGGGAAGCAGGAAAAACAAAATTAGCTTGAAGAAAATTTACCTGCAATCCATGCGATTTCCTTTTAAAACTGACAGTACTATAGGCTTTATTTCAGCAATCTAGCCTGAGTCCTACTCTTGTTGTCTTTTTAAGTATTCTTCTGGTTTTCTTTATCCGACTTTCCCTTTTCCTTTCTTTTTTGTATTATACCTTTCCAGATAATTTTTTATTTTATTTGTTACTACTCCACAGAGCTGGATGTGGATTGGGTTGGTTGCTTTATGAAATATTTTTTGCCATCTGGTTACTTCTTCGGTAAGCATGAAAACATTTTCGTTTGTGCACTTATTCATTAAAGTCCGTCCTGCATAACCATTTTATTTCCTACTTCCAACAGTCAAGGAGCAGGATGCACAGGTGAGAGTTGCTTCAGAATAGTTACAGATTGTAAATATTTACATTTTCCTGGATTATACGCAGATAACAGGATTTTCCCAGAAGCTTTTTTCCTTTATTCTCATACTGGTTCCACTTCATTCTATTTCACTTAGAGGATATTTGCCCTGCCAGAGTATCAAATGATTTCATAATTTTAAAGTTTATTTGAGACAGCTAGTAAAGACAGTGAAATGCTAATTATGTTGCATCACAAAAGATGCTAGTGAGATATACTGGAGCTTACTTAGAGCTGAAGACAGTTAGGATACTGGTTTTCTTGTTGGTTGTGAGATATTTTAATAATCTTGTCGTTAAAATGCTAGTCATTTTTCAAATGTTCATGACATCGAACCTTTGCATATATGCTTCTTCTGACATACGCTTCTTTCTTCCATTTTATTCCGGTTTAGAACTGGAAATTTTACAAACTCCTTTACCATATTGTAGCTCTTGTACTCTTCTTTTGCCCAACTTTCATCTTGAGAAAAATGAAGAGCAGGGCTAAGCACCATTCGTGAAACTGCAGGGCAGGCTAATGATCCAGTTACAGTTGCTAACCTAACACAGATGAAAAAAATGGGAGCATGTCATATAAAGTATGGGTTTTATCTATGGAGATTTGATCATTGGTGCTTATTTGTCCAGTACGTGAATCAAATTAATGAACAGGTAACTGTTTGCAACAGTTTTCGTTTTAACTGACTTGGTTTTTTTAGGGGAGAAGTGTCTGCTTGGTGTTTTTGATCACTCTCCTTTTCTAAGTGTTCCTAGCAAGTGTTAGATTCATTGGTGAGGGACTGACAGTGGAGCACAGTCTTGGAGTTAAGTTACTATGGGATGCTGTGCCACCTGGGACCAGAACGGTCTTCTGGGCTGCTAGGTTTGACAGTAAGAGTCTGTGTGCAGGAGGGAGAGGGCAGATCTTTGCTTCAGTCATTGCCTCTCATTCCATCTCCTTTCATTCTGCTTCAACTCAACTTGTTTTCATGACATGGAGGAGGAAAGGAACTTGATCCTTTAGGCAGTTGGGAACATACTCATATGGTACATCATTTTATTTGGATTAGATTCTCCAAGTCATTAATTTTCAGTGGACTGGCTGTGTGTAAGAAGTTGATGATTAAAGCAGTCTGCCATTGTATTTCATTCTTGCAGATCTCTAGTTTTCATAACGTTAAAAGGGATTACTTATTTAAATATAACTGGTGATATCATCATGTCTATGTAGCACACTGATGTATATTAAAGAACATGGTTCAGAATTTTGGTTGCAAAACAAATACAACAATTCTTTAAAAGTATTCTTACTCTAGCAGCACCCACAATTCACAGAGTGGTGGGAAAGCAGACAAGGGAGGTGCTGTCTTACCTAAAACCGTTCCTAGAAGACCAGCAACTGAGATTCTGTGCGCTATATTGTTTACTTCTGCTGTATTTCTTCATTTTCAGCTTTCCTGAAATGCAGTATTTCCAGCAAGAGAATGTGAGGAAAATTCTTACAGATGTTCTGTTCTGCTACGCCAGAGAAAATGAGCAGTTGCTTTATAAACAGGTAATGAAAATACTGTACAGGTGGCATTCATTGACTCAACATCTTCTATACGGTTTAACAATAATGTAGTTCTGTTGTATCCGAAGTTGTATCATAATGCTGAAGTAATCAAAGAGCTGCTTGTCAGCTGGATAGTAAGAAAAGTAAGCTCATTGAGTAACATATGCTTTTTCCTCATAAGACAATCCCTCAAATTGTTTTCTTTAAGGTTGCTAAGCTGTCCAACTTCAAATTTTTTAATAAACAACATCTTTTTCTTCAGTGTTGGTTAAGAAAGAAAAAAAGAAAGATTTTCTGTGCTTAGATAAAGAAAGTAAGTATGCAGCAGGATTAAAAATGGTACTGAATAAACAAAAAACATCAATAGTGACTTCTGAAATTTAGGCAAAGTTACTACTTTAAGTTTTATGTAAAATTTTACGTTCTTCCTCAAAGTGCTAAAGCCATGCGATACGTTAGCGAATAGATCCTGTATCTAACCCTGTAGTATCCAAATACAATGCAGCTGGCAAATGCCTCTTGACTGAAGGATAAGGGTGCTACAAATACCACTTTTACAGTGTTACCTGAAGGAGAGCCTGCTCGAACCATTTTTGATAAAACGGTAAAGAAAGCCTTAAAGCTGCACTAACTATGCATCCATATGGGATGCGGGCTAAATTAATTTAACATTTGTTCTGAAGGTTTTGAAGTGAGTATAAGCTTGATACTAAATTAATGTAGCAAGACCAATACGCAGAGTTATCGACATAAGTATACTTGTATTTGTTTCTCCAGGCTATTAACTGTAGGGTGAGTAGGGACTGACAGGCTGAGGGATACCATGTGCATGGACAAAGGATAAACTATAGCGCAGCAAACTTCACGTAGACAAAAAAATATTTCATGACAAAAATACAGAGGTTCAGTAAATGTGAAGATTTTTAAAAGACACTGTATGCTTTTAGGCATGGTCTGTGACCACCCGGCCCTCAAGCCAGGAAATTAGTGGCATTTCATGAAAAGGCCAACACATATGAGTTGAAGGAACAGTTACGTATGAAGAACTGTGTTACAGATTATATCAAAAATCAAATATATAGTTATTAAACATATCAAATCTCCATCAGCTGGTTATTTCTCATGTTTGACAGACTGTAAGCAAGGAATAGTCTTGCTTACAGTCTAAAAAGAAAAAATGGGATTTGTGAGCTGTATTTTGAAGGGCACTGCTAAAGAAAACACTTCAGCAGTACTCAGCCTCCCATTTCTCGTGAACATAGGCCAGAGTACTGATGATGGGAAAATGGAAGAACACATTCCAGCTAATTTAGTCTATCATTTATTGAAGAAGAAGTATTATTTTACTCTTTGATATGACTTAAAAGGACTTAATTACCCTCTGCTCATATTTAAAATCCTCTTGATTCCTTACCAAGAAATAATACCTTTCTACATAAGGATGGAATATTTAGCCAGATCAAATTTAAAAAAAAAAAAGCCCTGAGTTTCATCACAAGCTGTTAAAGCTATTATTTTCTACTAGGTGACACCCCGTTTAACATAGACCATATTGTTAATAGTTATGGGATTTTATTGAATTAATGAGACTGTTATCATGTAGTAGAATGTCTTGCTGAGTTAATTGAAACTGCAGAGATTATATAAATGGTATTAATGAACTTTGACTGCCTGATGCCTCAGCTTTAATAAAGACTGCTTGGTGGGCTAAATGAACATAGGCAGATAAAAGAACAGGTTCAATTTTGCGAGCCTACAGGCTGTTGACGAAGAAAACTTCTTTACCTCTGTTTTCAACTGGTGTTGCATCAGTAGTGCAGTAATTTCAGGATGGGGTTGCCACAGGACTACAGGGAGAGGTGAAGTGCAGAAAATGAAAAAAAATTGGATCATGAAAAACTGTTGATTTAATCTCTGTGAAGCATGTTCAGTGTATCACCCAAGTCTTGTGGTGCTATGCCAACTCCATAAAACAGCAAATGATTGTGGGTTTCCTCTCTTTTTGTGGACGTGTGTCACTTTTATTAGGAGCTTTTCTTTTTTCTTACCTCATTTTCAAAGGGTGGGTTGGTTTGGTTTTTTTTAAATTAATGCTCATGTTAGCCTATTAGTAACAATCCTGCTTTTTTGTCTCCATGTCCCTCTCTTTTTAGATAACGTTTCTTTCATGTCCATCAGTACCCTTCTCTGAATTAGCTAAGAGGAAGTAGAGTTTGTGGTGGCAACAGGATATGTTTTTTTCCCTCTTTAGCAAATACCTATGTTGCAGTCAATTTTCCTGTCCTGCTATTTTTATTGGTCCTGTTTTTACCATTGACTAAAGCCCCACTTACCATAATAATTTCCACTACATCAAAGCCTAGCATACTTTCTTGAAAATAATGAAGGTTACCATTAATTCATCAATAAGAGATCACCTCCAGGCTGCTCTCTCCGCAATGACCTGAATACAAAGCCCAAATTAAGGTGTTATCCTTATAAATGTAAATAAAGTGTATCTGAAGTTTACAACATTTTATTGAAACTATTACATAGCATCAGCATATAATCTTACAAGAAACAATCAATAATGTTTGTTTAATATGCATATATGCATGGAAGTTGTCTCTGTAGTAGGGTTTGTGGTTTTTTTGACTAGCGCGAAATAACATTTTATTTGATGAGGAAAAAGATATTTCTGTCCCTAGTCAAATGGAGTAGAATGTTGTGAAGCTGTATTACAGATTTTAAATACAGAATCCTCACTGGGATCATTGAATTTTTAAATAGCAGCTGTAAATATAAGATCTAAAGAGAGTAGTATATTGTACTTAAGAATATGTAAAAATTACTCTTAGCATTCTTCTGTAAGAGTGGTGCCAAAATTCTGGTCCTAGTTACACTGAAAAGAAATAGTGACAATTAAGCTAAATCACCAGGCTAACTATTGTTCGCTCATGATTTGATTGCCCTTAGAGAAGTCCATATAATTTTGAAATGCATTGATTCACTTTTCATTGCAGAAATGCTGTATTTTTGGTTTTCATTCTAAACCATAGACTGTATTATGAAATCAATATTTTGTTGTAGCTGGGAAGTGTCATAAAATTATCTGAGCTCTGTCAACTTATTTATTAACACTAAAGAGTTTTAGTAAACTGCGGCATTGAAAAAATATGTGTATGCATATTACACCGGTGGCTTTTCTTGCCAAGCTAAAAATCTCTAAACATTTGAAGTACTCTTGTAACTGAAAGATCAGAGGTATCTTTTTGAAATCCTGATATTTCATCATCTTTTTGTTTTGTTTTTGTTGTATGTGGACAGCCACATTATGATTCTACTTTATTATAAATTTGATATATTATTATGTTGGAAGAATGCATGATGTGCTTTTATCTTTTATAACTAATTCTTATTTTATGTCCTCTTTCTTTTTCTTCAGTTTATATTTTTACAGCTTAGGTGGTAGTTTTATTAGATAGTCAAGGTTTTGGCATTTCTATTTCTCTTATTTCATGTCAGTATGTCAGGGCGAATAAAAGATTAGACATGGAGCTGTTAATTAACTGAGGGCTGTGAGTATGTATGGAAGTACAACCGAGGTTATCTACAGTTTATTTAAATATTTTTGCCACTTACACTTGCTGTCTAATCCTGGACCTATCTCCCTGTCTCTCCTATTCCTTTCCCTCTTGGTATGACCATAAGACTTTCAGAAAAGTTGTAAATTTGTAATCTAACCCCTATTGTTGTGTTTGGGAATTTTACCTCAGCTCCTGAAATCAAGGGGCTACATTGGGTTTAATCTTTTTTTTTCCTAACTGAGTTTCTGTTTAGCCTTCATCTTTTGAAGTAGTCCCTAAAGGTTCAGAAATGGGAAGAGAAAGAAACACTCCAAACTTCAGTCGTTTTGCTGTCTTTAGCTTTGCCCAGTCAACTGACTGCTATTGCTGCAACTCTACAGTCATCTCAGTCCTGAAGAAATTAAAATAAAATTTCCTAGGATTTCAGTTGATAGCACACACAGAAATTTCCAAACCTCTTTTTTTTTCTTCACCACTGCTAGGTATTGAAATTTCCTCTTAAGAACAGATAAGACTGACTAATATGCATCCAAGCACACTCAAAATAGATAATGATCTAGAGAGGGCTTCCACATCTACCTCTCTGCTCAGTTTGGACCACTTAAGGAAAATCCCCATTATTTCCAATAAAAGTTAAAGGTTTTTAGTAGTTAATGGATCTGTTTGATACATATGAAGCTGATAAGCTAACTCACTGGTATTGAATACTCCTCAAATGCTACATGGAATATCAAGTGATATACCAGCAAAGCAGCAGGGTAGCTGCACAAGCGTGTGACTCTCATTGTGCATGTCTGTCCATCACTGAAGGGGCCGGAAAAGCAAGTGGAGAGGCTTCCTAGCTTGGAAATACAAGCATAAGAGTAGAACAGTTCCTATCTGGGGACCCATCATCTGACTCCCAGCAGCAGCCTGAAACGTCTATGAGCTTGATGGGCCAGCCCCAATGCTCTTTCTGCCAATGGGATAGACAAGATGGTCTTCCTGTCACCCCTGTCTGCCCAGAGCATGACCTGGAGTTGGGACTGAGGCTCCGCTTGGTGAAGTAGTTGCACCTTTGAACTGGAGCACTGCTGGCAGCACGCTCTTCCTCCTGCAGCCAGGGCAAGGACTCCACCCAGAGCGAGACCCAGCAGGGGCAGCCTGGGCACCTGGCACCAAGCCCTGCCTGTAGTCGGTGGTTTTGGGCTGAGGCCAGGAGTTTCCTCCCCTTGGAGTGATCCCTGTGTCCGGAGGCAGCCAGGCAGGTCTCAACCCTTCATCCCACATCCCTTCCATCACTGAAGGGCTCCCCTTACTTCTTTTGTATGGCTACACCCCAACCTGTAGCTTGCGTAGTTCCTACCTGCCGTCCTAGTCCACCACTGGGAGCCCAACTCCCCTGACATAAGCAAGTTCCCCAGTTATGATACTGCAAATCCTCCTTTTCCCTGATCTAATCTGAGGGAAGGGGATGAATATCTGCTGAAGATGAGGTTTCATTCTGCAGGCTGTAGTTTTACCTGCCAGCGCATTGTTGCTTGCCAACTGGTTTGCTTGTTTCCTGAAGCGGTTGCTTCTGCTTCTGATAACAAATTGACAAGCCCCAGGTGAATCAAGGCAAATCAAGACTCCTGTTTTGTTCCTGGTGAGCTCCAGGTAAAAGCACCGATGGCTGGCCTGGGTGGCCCAGCCATGCTTCTAATGCTGGCCCAAGTCCTCAACCATCCATCAATTTTTTCTTTTCCGATCCTGCATGTTTCTATATTTTTTCTGTGTCTTAATATAGATTGCACATATAAGTAATAGTTTGTAATGGAACAGTACCAGGTCTCCTATGCATTGTGTTATAATGAGTTTATTTTTAATATTGATGTAACGACTTTAAAAAAAAAAAAAGGGCAAAAAACCCATTTTATTTCTCAAGTCTGTAGGAATGTAAGTTTCATTTTCTGATTTCCCAAATAGCTGCCCTTGTCTCTTCTAAAGGCTACTGCTATGCTGGTTTTGGAACATTATCAAATAAAAAATATTTTTAAATTTTGTAATTTGTCCCTATTGCAGATCTTTGTACTGTGGATCATGATTGTAATTATCATTAAAAAAATTCATATTTATGAACATAGATCTTGGAGTAAACTGCCAGGTGCAGGGTTGACTACCATTGCCAATTTGTTGTCTGTTGTGTTAGGAAAAGGGAGAATAACTTGCTTCCGTATATTATAGAAGAATAAACACTTAGATTTAATCAGAACTTAAGATAAAAGCCATTGATTATGAAACCATTCTGTTAAGAATGTAGATGTTCCTGCTTTTAGTTAGTCTGCACCTATTATTGCTGGCTGCCTGATGCTATGTATGATGAACTATTATATGACTGGAAAATCTTACTGTACTTTTGCTTCCTTTTATGTTTAGGGTATGCATGAACTTTTAGCTCCCATTGTCTTTATCCTGCATTGTGACCACCAAGCTTTTTCACATGCCAGTGAAGCTGCACAACCAAGGCAAGCATTGTGTTTTATTTGTATAGTATTAAAAATCCACCTTCTTAAGTTGGCTTGGCAAAAACTCATAACTATGTGTTCCTTAATTCCTTGTTTATAATTGATAAATTGATATCAGAAATGGTTGCATCCTCGTGCTGTTATGGGAATGTCCTTATTTCATCTTCCCTACCACAGCTTCTGAAAAGGGAATTAAAAGTGTAGACATTGGCCCCTTCACAGGGGCCAATTGGCTGGCAAAAAAAGGGAAGACAAGAAACCTAAAGGGAAACCTTAATCAAAAAGCTTACATACCTACTGTTTTACCTCATTCTTCTTTCCAGAAATGGTTTAGTTTTTGTCATTTCAGAGTGGAGGCAGATTAGAGAACTACAGTCATAGAATGGACATGTTACCAACTCCCTTTCCTCATGTCTTAAAAGAGAAAAAAATCAATGTAGACAAATAGTTGTGATTGATATTTCTTTCATCACCTGCAGTGTTGTAGCCACAATATCTGACTATCCTTTGACTTGGTAGTAACATTAATTTAGCTATTGATTCTCCGTTTCACTCGAACTGTGTGTGTGTGTGCCTGTAATCATACACATATGTATAAAATATTACATCACACATGATTGTCAACCAAATTCAGATGCTTTTTTCTTTGCCCTATATGCAAAGCCTTTTTTTTTTTTTAAAAAAGAAACTAGTTGCCTTCTTCTATCACTCGTGATATTTAGGTCATTTTTTTTCATTTGTCTTTTTACACTCTCTTTTGGAGTCCAGCAGTGAATAAAAGCCAATTTAATTATGTGTACTATGTGATATCACCTCTGTTAGCAACCCTCAACGTGATTGTCCAAAGGCAGTTAAGCATAAGGATGGAGGTTATTTACAACTATGTGTTTTTATTCAATGTCTGTCCTTAGATATCCTGAAATTACCTAGGAGATGCTCTTCAGTGCTAAGTAACTTAAAATAACCATGTGTTATGCACAGCATTCTGTTCCATCCCCACTGAAAAAGTAGAGCTAAGCAGCAAAGTAGATGGAAAAGAGGTGCTGTCACTGATTAATTGCTGTTAAAGTACAATAAAAATACAGGCTATTAAAACAAAATAAATTAATGTTTTGATACTGCATATTTGACCAGTAACCATATTTTTTTCTTTGGGACAAACAGTGATAGATTGTGCAGCAATCAATTATTCTAGATCAAGCATATTCAAATAATACATTGTGACATTCAGTAATTTGTTATTTGGAATAATTAGATGGTTACTTCATTGTAGTGCAGACAAGGCAGCTAATTTGTTTTTGATCTTTATAAAAAGGAAAGACTTCATTTGTTCAATGGAGTTGCTCTTTTTAATTAAAAAGGCTAGTTTTCTCATTTGCACTTTATATGAAAGTTGGCTTATAAATACATAATAGTACATGCAGAATGCTGACCAAAAATAAACATTCACATTTGGATTGTTCACTGTTCCTTTTTCAGCGAGGAAATGAAAGTTCTTTTGAATCCTGAATATCTGGAACATGATGCCTAGTAAGTTTTAACAACTTCCTTTACATTTAATTTGCTCTTATTTGTAATACATTATTTAACACCAAGTTTCTGGGTTTTTCCCCTTCAGTGCAATGTTCACACGTCTTATGAAAACTGCAGAACATTGGTTTTCAACTTTTGAACATGACAGTCAGAAGGTAAATATTCTCTAAAATGTTGTACAAACACCGATTCTCCTATGTATGAGTGATGTTCTTGTGTAGCATTCAAAAGAAGGCCTGTCATAGGCACACGTACGTGCCCAAACCCTGTGCAAATGTCATGTCAAATAAATACATATAGTCAGTGTTTAACCTATTGAGACTTTAATTGTTTTAAACTGTTTACAATCTAAACAATTTGCTGTGAAAGCAAAACTTTGATCATAGAATGTCCATCATAGGTCAGGGTGCATCTTTCTCTGACTTCATCATTACATTTCCTTCCTTTTTTTTCTTCTTGACCTCAAAGTATTCAAACAGAGGGAATGTCTGTGCCCTCAAATCTCCTGTGTAGCTATACAGATGCCACTGTATTAAGTGTGTTGCTTCTTTTCATGGAAAAGCTTTTTCTGTGTTCTGAGTTTAGTTCTACAGAAAGCTTCTTTGCAGGGACCATCTAGACCTTGCTGTAACCATTTTTCATGCATGGCATGAGGGACAATTGCGTCTGCCCATTTTGCCTCAGTCAATTGCTCAAGATTTCCTTTGAATACTTTTTCCCTGTCTCTCTCTCTGTTTACATTTATCTTTTTTTAATTCTGAAAAATGATTTGTGTGATGGAGTGTAGAAGGCCCTAGCAAAACATAGCCATATTACAGGTATTGCCAAGACTTTCAGTGTGTTATATCCTAAAAGAGCTGTCCTCCAAACTTAGTTCCAGCTTGATTCACGTCAGCATTTTTCACATAGACCATGGGGTGAGTATCTAAAGTTAACAGAAAATTAATAAGAATTTGGTTGGTTTTGGATGTCCACATGTGTGTACCAAAACCTGTATTTGCAAACTGTAATTATGGAGTACTAGTCTGAGAGGTGGTTTTGCCTGTCTGGTGAAGAAAAAGATATTCTCCTAAGACTCACATAAAAGCTTCTATTTTCTGTAAGTGTTTAAATGTATCTGTGTATATATTTTATTAGACATGGAGCATTGGTATCTTGGCCTAAGCTATCTACAGTTATAAATTACTATTTGGATTTGGGTTTTTACATAATTCTCAGTAACTAAGGATAAACCATATGAGATACTGTTGTGGTTTAACCCCGGCCAGCAACTAAGCACCATGCAGCCGCTCGCTCGCTCCCCCCCAGTGGGATGGGGGAGAGAATCAGAAGAGCAAAAGTAAGAAAACTCGTGGGTTGAGATAAAGACAGTTTAATAGGTAAAGCAAAAGCCACACATGCAAGCAAAGCAAAGCAAGGAATTCATTCACTCCTTCCCATGGGCAGGCAGGTGTTCAGCCATCTCCACGAAAGCAGGGCTCCACCACGTGTAATGGTTACTTGGGAAGACAAACGCCATCACTCCGAATGTCACCTTCCTTCTTCTTCCCCAGCTTCATATACTGAGCATGACATCATGTGGTATGGAATAGCCCTTTGGTCAGTTTGGATCAACCATCCTGGCTGTGCCCTCTCCCAGCCTCTCCTGCACCTGGCAGAGCATGGGAAGCTGAAAAGTCCTTGCCTAGTGCAGCAACAACTAAAACATCCCTGTATTATCAACACTGTTTTCAGCACAAATCCAAAACATAGCCTCATACCAGCCACTATAAAGAAAATTAACTCTATCTCAGCTGAAACCAGGACAGATACAAATTTTATGAGCTTATTACATAGTCACTTTTATTCCAACAAGAAAGCTGTGAGACATGTTTCTCTGAGTGTAGCTTTTCAGAATTCAGTGTATTCAAATGTATTTGTTCCAATTTCTGTGACAGAAGTGGTGAAGTCTGAGGTTGAATTTTATTCCGGGAAATAACTAGGTCTGCTTACAGTTTTACAGTGCTTGGGTAGAAGGTGAAAGTTTACATTGCCCTTTCCAGTCCTTTCATGGCATAAAAAATTAACAATGCAAAGCGCATGGATTAATATCCAGTTGTTTGTTCTTGTTCTTTGCAAACATGTATAATCTTTAATAATCCTTTCTTGTACATATGCCTTTTACAATCATGACTTTGAGGGTTAGCTACATAATAAAGTCTGAATCTTCACAAAGGAAGCAATGAAAGCATGTGCTCTGAGAGACATGTTACATTTTATAGCCTCTAACAGTTGGTTCCATTACTCCCAATTGCCATTAGAGGAGCTTCTCCAGCTACTCCATTCCCTAGTGGTTAATGAGAGAAATCTGTCCACGGTTTATGCTTGTACTGTGTCCTAGCCTCTCTTTACTGCTGTAGCATTTGTTTCCTAAATGCATGAATATATAAACTGTATTAGTATCGACTGCCAGCCACTCCAGTTCATGTTGTGGTAGGTAATGTTTTGTGGCAGGATTTGGTGACTCTGTTCCTAATACTTGATCTGAATTTTTCAGCTGCATTTCACTGATACCCATATTTAAACTGTTCTTAGAGGTGAACCTGATGCTCTCCTGTAAACAGTATAGCACATCTCTGAGCTATCACTCTTTTTGTCTTTTTATTGTGAACCACATCCCTTTGGGATTGATCATTTATATTTCGTGTTAGCAGTAGATGACTAAACCCACGCATTCAAATGTTTTCCAAGACTTAGAAGCTCACAAAAAGAAAAGTGATGTTTTGTCTCATGAGATGACTTAATGTATAGTGAGTATGGGCAGGGGCACAGTATCGTGTTGTCCACTTGGCTTTTGTGCTTCAGGCACAGGCACTGTGAGTCATTTCTAGTTAAACATTTTGGCGGCTTGGCTGTATTAGTTTATTTGAGCATCTTTCTGTTTGGGCTGTTTCTTTCACACCAGCTGATGTGATTTTTTTGGAGCAATTTCAACTGACTAAGTGTATTGCCATTTTCTCAACCAAATTGCGTGAGAGGAGGCAACAGACATATCATATGCACTCTAGTCACCCACTGAGCTTCATGGTGGAGTGCACCAAATCAGGAGGCATGGACAATCAAGGCACTGATTATTGATTGCAACTGTTGTCCCCACAGATTCTGTCATGCTTTGAAGATTTCTGTTAATGGGGTTAGTTTCTGAGATGCTGATGAACTGCATTTTGATGGATACCATTTACTTATCTCATGCTTTTAAAAATGGCAAGCCAGCATATATTATTTGATGCACTTAGCCATGTTGATAGTCAGTCAGTCTGACAGTCAGCAATGTGTCAGTGCTGCATTATGCCAAGGTGCACAAATGCTGCAAGTAACAAATAACTCCAGTTTTGGCACTCCTCCGTAAGAGGAAGCTTGCATTAGTTTTGATATTCAGAGTCTTTTGACACTTGAGCCAGTGTTTAAGAGTCTGTCTTCTAATTTTGTAAAGATGGCTTTAAACCCACAGACAACTAATGGTGTAAAGGATAATCTGGGTAATTAGCTAGTCTTCTCATATTACAAGTTCAACTAAGTAGAAGGATTCTAATGTGGAGATTTCTATATAAAAGTCTATGCCTATAATCGAGAAAAGCTTAAAAATACAGATCTTTTGATCTGTATTTGATCAGAGTTATGAGTGCATGCAGTGGTCAAGCTGAAGTTAAACTCAACTTGAATACACCAGAATAAAGTTCATACCCCAGATGTGTGCCAACTGATGGAACACATCTATGAATGTGTACAGTTGCAGACTTTTATGATTAGTTTCAAATATAAATTGATATGTTTATGCAAAAAATTACTATAGACTGGCATTTAATGTTAAGGCAATGTTATCATATCATAATTTAGAGTATTTTTCTATCTAGGTTAGGAGATTAGTGGCTACCCTTTTTCAGTATTTTGCATTCTAGCATGTGACCAAGAAAATAATGAAATGTGTCTGAAACAACAATAAGAAATAGCCATACAGTGCAGAAATAAAAATCAGGGTAAAAAGAAGGCTGCCTGATTTGGTAATGAAGAAGTTGTTAGTAGAATAATTTTAAAAGGTAGGAGGTAGGAGAAATATCCTTTCTCAACGTACCTGCAACTGTGAAGAACTTTAGCATTTAAGTAGCAACATTTCTTTTTAGCCCCTAAGATGCTAGATGTTTTAATTTAAATTTCTGTTTGGTGGAACAGAAAAGATTTTGAATGAAAGTATGCCATTTCAGTGAGCTTTATTTGACAGTCTGAGGGAGCTTTTGTCAAGCAATTTGGTAGGGCATCTTAAATGAATATGTCTTGGTACCACAATAGCATGGCTAAATCACTGCACTGTAATAGACAGATCAGTCTCTTTGCTGCAATTGCCATAGCAAAGCAACAATTAAGCAGATTTTAAGATACAATTTATAATCGATCAGATCCTTAAATAGAAACGTTTTACCTGAAATCACTGCTCAGCATCATACATTATTTTCTGCAGTACAGAAATGGAATAATTAAGAAAAAATATTTCAAGAAAAGGAGATCAACATAAAAAATAGGCTTTTTGATAGAAATTATTAAATGTTCGCTGCCCACTTGAACGTTAAACCATGTTGTAAATGATTGTGAAATATGGGTACTTCTCTTCCTTCCTCTTAAAATGCTGACAGAGAGAGAATGGGGTTGAAGAGGGGCTATAACCATAGGAAACAACCTTGGGGATAGTTTATACAACAAAAAAAAAACTTTCTTTGTTATTGAATGTTAAAAATAGTGTGCTTTTCACTGTATTGAACCAAGTGAATTTGTCTTTCAACAGTTTAAGCTGTAATGAAGTCTTCTGAAAGTATTAATCCTTTGACCTTGATAATGCTTCTCTATCAATATACTGAGCAAAAGGGTAGAAAAACAATAACTGTTTTTTAAAGTGAAGCTTTCAGGTCAGAGCCATGATGACAGATTGCACCAAAGTCATTGCAAAATCTTCTCTTCTTACTGTTCCAATTTTCCCTCTTTTATAACTTTAACATTTTTCCTGACAGCTTAATTCTCCATTTGCCTTTCCCCAATCTTTCTCTTGGTAGGTCTGACTTGTTCCTTTTTATTTCTCATCCTTCTTTTTACACGTTTCCGATTCAGTGGGGTTCACTACTTGCTGCATTTCTTTCTAGCATCGTCTCTTTTTCAATAATACTTCACTCTTTTGCAAGAAGAACAAATTTAAAACTGTATCAGGTTCAAGGATGCTAATACTCCAGTAGTTTTCTTCCTCTGTTTTCACTTGGTGTCTGTCACATTCTAGATCATAACATAGTTTGCACAACCTCTGGGTCCAACCGACTACCTTCTAACCATCAGGTTCATCTCACTTTTCTATTTCTTCTTTGTTTTAAAAGTTTTCTGATGCTTTATCAAAGTTGTGTAGATTTTGAGGTACAGCCACCAGATTTCCTGAGCAAAGGAAGCCCATTTAGAAAAGATTGTTCAAAAATAAGTTGTTTCCTATTTGGTATGCAATTTATTGTCCTCTGAGGGCATATATTCTCTATTAAGTTACTATTCATCTGCTTTGCTCTGGACTGACTCAGTCTGCTGATATTAAAGTTAAAATAAAGCTGTCAACACTTTGTCAGAGCATGAAAAGTAAAGCACGCACGTAAAAATTGATGTGCAGAACGAGGGGATGAACCTTGGCACGTCTGGGAAGGGGAATCCCACAATACCTTCCACGGAAGCGGATACTTGAGATTCCTCTTTTTCTGGAAAAGAAATAAGTTATTAATATTTTTATGTTTATTTGGAAGCCAATGATTACAACAAAACAAATCTCTTGTAGACAATCCCTTTAGACAGTAAGGCTTCATGGGATGTTATTTTTTTTCACATTTTCTGTGTCTGCAGGAGAAAGATGTGATGATTACACCTATGCCATTTGCAAGGCCACAGGACTTAGGCCCATCTATTGCTATTGTAGCGAAGGTAAACCACATTCAGGATCATCTGCTGAAGAAACATGATATTGAGCTGTACATGCATCTGAACCGACTGGAAATTGCTCCACAGATTTATGGACTGTAAGTGTTTGCAAAGCATTATTTAATTTAATTCCTTCTAATTTTATTATATTAGGACATTTTTTTTCCTTAAATTTAGGATTAGAGGAATGGGGCTAAAAAGAAGTACTGCTTATCTCTTAGAACTTATTCAATTGACAGCATTACAGTAAATGACACCCCACTGTTGTATTTGTGGCTGTGGCATTCCCAGTGCAGATAAAGGGCATTCAGCTACATATTGGAGAACTTGACGAAGACTCCCAGTGCAGTGATGAAGTATGTACTGAATCAAGTACATATTCTACCTGTGGTTTTCCTATAAGAAGAAATGGGATAATAGGACACAAAGAAGGGGGGAAGGGGAAAGTTATTAGCATTGAATGGTTTATTTACTTGATTTTATCACTAAATCAGTATCAGTGAACTTTCCCCTGTTGCAATAATGGGGTTTTGGATACTGGTAATACAGGTGTGGTGGGGCACATTAAAAGTTAAGGCATGGAGATAGTAAAGTGTCTGTATGCGGAGTCAGCCCAGGTGGTCCTTTTTCCATTAAGGTGGCTGAGATCCATTCAGCTGGTTGTGTATTGTGCTTCCCCATTCCAGAGGGGCTTATCGGGCCAGGTGGGACTTTGGATGTGGCCTTGTCCATGTGTTTGCAGAGCATTGCATCCAAACCAGTTACGGCTGCTATAGTCAGTCTGAGTCAATACAGAGCATGCAACTTGGATGAACAATAAGTAACTGTGAATTGACTGTGGTTTTGAGGAAGAATTTTGCCTTCATCGAGTGGAATTCTAGACATTTGATTCATTTTGATCATTCCTTAAAGAGTTGGCAAGCTGTACGTGCAGTTGCAGTGACAGAAAAATGGCACTTTTAATTTTTTTTTTACTTTTTGCAATGATTTAAAATAAGGTTGGCTTTGCCTTAAATGAAAAAAAAAAGTTTCATTTATAGGTGTGAATTTCCAAATGTAATTGTGAATTACATTTAACAACTCAATAGAAAATGTAGAAAGGCAGGGAAAAGGTGACTGTGTAAATGTCAGGCCATAAACTGCAATACTTAACATTAAAGTCTAATGTGATGTTATAGAAAAATGGAAAAATGCTGAGACATAGTGTACTGTCAAGAGTTGAACTAAGACTAAGTAGTAGTCCCAGACTTACAAATAACATATATTAGGAAGATAAATGTAATTCTACAAAACTTGTATAAATAGTTTTGATAGGAATGGGTTACAGGGAGGGGAAGAATAAGCCAAGTAAACCCACAGTATTAAAAGTATGAAGAGGACGGATTGTACTATTACAGTATTTTTTGCATAGTGTAGAGTTGTGTATTTTCTTAATATCTTCATTAGTCTGGAAGAGAAAGCAAGGATCCTTAATAAACTTCAGGGTTAGTAATGATTAAGTAGGCAGTATAAATATCAAGGAAAACAAAAAGACAGTGTTTCTTTTTTATGAAGGCTTATGAAAACACATAGAAAATAAAATAAGATAAACCTCAGAAATTTGCAAACAGATATTTTGGGGCAAAAATAATTTGTACTGTAGGTATTCACTTCAGTATAAGATTTTGCCTTTGAGTAAGAGAAGTAATTGGAAGAAAAAATTAGACTTTAGCTGAAAACATAACATTGTAATAAAGAACAACGGTGCAGTCTGGTGTGGCATAAATAGAACTGAATCTGAATAAAGAAATTTACAGTTAAGGGAATGAATTATGAGAGAGAGCTTCAGGCTGACTATCAGGAAAACCTTACTAACAGGGAGCTGTTAGACTGTATCATAATATATCAAAATTAACAAAGGAAGAACCATCAGAATATTTTAAAGACAGGCTTTGAAAAGCTCTCAGAAATGGATAGTATCATAGAATGCGTCTGCATTGGCAGAAGAGGAAAGTAGGTTGCCTGTGAGGTCATCTCCTTCTCTGATTTCTTATTTAATATAGAGGACAGGAGGAAAAGACAGGGAAAAGAACATGACTATGTTGTATTATTCTCACCTTTAATGATGTCTGAACTCTTCAGAATAGTAATTTCCAGTAGTGAGCCAGCTGACAGTCTCAGCTGCTGGATCTTTTCCTGTATTTAACATTTCTTGAACTAGAAACATCATTTCTTAAACATAATAGGTTATTAATAATTGCTAAACATAACCCAAGTGCAGAATTCATGTGAGCTTTTTGTTGAAGTTTATTGTTTTGCTGAAGTCTGTTGGATTTGCCAACAATAAATATTCATCTGTCAGCCTTGATATCACTCAAAAATATACAAATGGTAGAAGGAAGACTGGGAACTTCCCTCAAAAGATCTTACGGCATTCCTGGTGAAAAGTATCAACATGAAAGGCTTATATTTAGTGGCAGTCTCCCCTACCCTGAAAAAGTTACACAGTTTACTTACTTAAAAATATAGCATTTTATACTTTGCATCCTTCTATAACCCTCTGTAGCAAAGTAGAAACAATTCTTACTTACTCTTTGTATTTTCATACAGTTGATTTCAACCTTTGATGTTTACAAATAGAACTTTTATTTTTCAAACACTAGGGAGACTTGTTCTGCTGGGAGGTCAGGCACCCTAGTCTGTTGTACATTTCCATGTTCAGAAACTGTCCTTTAAAATAAAGTGTGGTTGCACACTTCTTGAAGTTATGCTTACCTGCTTACAAGACCAACTTTAACAAGCATTTCAGTACATGTGGTACGACTCATGAATTTTGGTTGCTGTCCAGTAGTGCAAAGGATGTATGCTGGTTTTGTGGAAAAGTATACTCATTACAGTGTTTATCATATCAGTGCGAAAAATCTTTATTTTTTCTTCATCAGTTAGTCCTCTGCAAACCACGGTGTTATTAGCCTCAGCTTGGTATGCCAGGCTGCATGCTGGAGGTGCTGCCAGTTTAGAATAAATCTTTTCTCTGGGTAGTTTAGTGAAGTTTTAGCTCAAGGGAGTGGATTTCTTTCTCTTCTGGAGGGCATCAGTGAACAGACTTTGCATTACCTGGCAATCTCATTTAATTGCTAATCAGAAAGAGAACCCTGTTAGGTATAGCAAGGTATACTAGGGTCCTGGCTATGCCATACTTCTGCGCTCTGGTCTTTCAAGTTGGTGTCTTATACAGTAGCAGCCTTAGCACAGGAATTTCTGTAGCTGCAAATTTTGTGAGACCGCACATTCATTCGCTTGCAGTCAGCCGCTGCATATCCCTGTGATAATTATTCAGCTGCTATTAATATCAGCCGAAATGGAACCAGCAATACAGAGATAAAGGCTTTGTGCCTTATCATTCTTCAGTTTTCTTTATTTGCCATGTCTCTAGCTTGTTTTTAGACCCTAAGATAATGTTTTGCAGAATAGCATTGTTTCAAGTTCCTGGTAGCACTGCGAATTGTGTACAGTCTAACCAAACTAGAATAATCATCTAATCATATCTAATTTTGTACTTTGCAAAGTAAAGCACAAGAATGGTTTGAAAATAAAATGGAATTGATTACATTAACAGTTCAGTGACATGCTTCCTGATAATAAACGTTTCTCTAAATAAAAACAAAAAAATGCTAAGATTGAACAAAAAGATTGGATACTCTGAAGGGCTGACAGATTGAATATTCAGTTTAATTGTAAAATTAGATGAGTTAACAATGATTAATGTCCTAGATTAAATGGTATTCTAGTGTTAATTTCTTTGACCCTTACATCTAATTCATGTTAAAGTACAAAATAATTATTGCAAAACCATCCTGCAGTTTCTGCAGTGGCCAGTGTCTGCAGTGGCAAATTAAGCAGTTTGTGCTCTCAGCTTGAGAAAGGACAAGGTTTGAGGAACGTCTTCATACATCTGTATTTTAGGACATTTTCTTCCATTTATAGTAATTTGTAGTAGAGGACTTCTTTTACATTTCATTGAAAAGACAATCAATTGGAAAAGTCCCACGTAATATCATTATTGCTACTTTATTTTATGTACTGAGGGTTTCAGAGTGAATTATATTGCATCAAATGAAATTCTCATAGAACGGCATGCAATAAGTACAGCCAGATCGTGTAAATGTATATGATACAGTTGTATAGAAATAATGCACACAAAGATAATGACAAGGCATAAGTGTAAAAAGCTTTATTTAAGAACAAAAATTAACTGTTGGCTTAAACTCACCAGCTTCTGCATCATAACACTGATGGCAGTATTATATTGGTTAAGCAAACTCCTTCTAAGCACATATCCAACAGACAATAAAGCGCATGCAGAAGTGAGCGTAAATATTTCATGATAGCTTAATCTCAGTACAAAAAAGGCCTTCTTAGAACATTCAGTGCCGATGACTTTGCCTCCCGCTGCCACTCTGCTTTATGATGATCAATCAGATAGACATACTGCCTACTGCAGTTCGAGATGCAGTTTCAGCCCTTTAGGCTGATACCACAATTATACTTCAGGAAGAAGCCTATCTCATGAAGCAAAGAAAAAAAAAAGAGAAGGATGCAAACTAAGTTACAGGGTAACTAGGCATGAGTATAGATTTGAAGATAGCTTTCGAAAGGTTATGTTATAGCAAAGTCAACAGCAGATGTGCTGCTCCCCTATTACTATTCTTAGTTGCTTTGCTATGAGCACTGCTGTGGGGCATCCACCTGTTTTAGTTTCTCTCCCATGTCATTATGGTACCAGGCAGTATTCTCTTCCGTAACCATATTGGTCTCTGGAGGGAAAATTTAAAGGATTTTACCTGTGCAGTAAAAGAACATAAATCATATTGATTGTATCCAGAAAAAAAAAAAAATCCCACTAATCATCAGAATAAGAAATCTTCATGATCTCCAGAAAAAGTAGATCAAAGATCAGTCTCGCTAAGTAGAACTTTACAGATCATCCAGGATGCCTGGGTTTATTTTGGATTCTCACACTTCACCAAAAAATGAGAGAGATAATATATGGCATGGTCCAAACCAATTACACTTCCTCTGTAGTTTTTAATCCAGTGTCATCAATTAATTGGACAGCAATTACAATGAAAGCAACTTTGAGCTATTGTGCATGTAGTAGGGGAAGCACCAAAATCTGGTCTTGCTATTAAAATAAATTAGTATCTAGCAATGGCTAAGACTAAGCAAATACAAAGTCTTTCTGAACAAAGTAATAATTCTCATTTGAATGTCCAGGACCAAATTAATCCTGAACTTAGTAACTGGTATTGCTGTTGATTTCCAGTAATTATTTTCTATTTGACTTAAACAAAGCATTACATATAAAGCAGATTTTAATGGAATATAAATCCTAGCTTGTCTGTCAGTAGAGGGCTTGTTAAGAATTTAATGCCAGATGAACAAGCCTTTCTAAGAAAGGTTACCATCCACTGTTGGTCCCACAAATTAAGAAGAGATACAGTCTACTGGATTTTTAGATAAAGCTTTTGGGGGCTGACTCAGACTTTACTATGAATTCTATCTTGCATAATGAAAAAAGTATTGTAAGAAGAAACCTGTAAGTTCAAAGTTAGGTGGCAGGAGAAAACACGTCTGAAGCTAATTTAGAAAGCTACAATATATTTTGATGGAGAGAGATTGCCTCACCTACTGTTGAAATAGCAGTTGTATTGCAATGGTTTACTAACTCAAAGGATTTGCTCTGTGCAAATAAATGTGGACAATTCTTGAAGCATCAGGGTAGGTATCTTACTTTCAGGCAGCAAGCAAATCCTGCTTAACTCTAGAAGCTGCTTCTGTTTTGAAGTGAGGCTACTCACCCTTTTGTGTTCTTAAATGATAGGTATCTGTTGCTCATTGTTGAATTTCTCCAAAAAGCTTTCTTGTTCGTTGATTGAAAGAATGTATGTTTCATTTTGTGCCGCTTTTTGTTGTGTATTACGTTGAAAATTATAGCATGATGAACTTTCAATTTTATCCTTTTTCCCGACTGTCACAAATAGTATTTTAGTCTTACCTTAAACTTAAGATTTTAACATATACATAACGTAAAAGCCCACTCTATAAGCAGAATGAAGGATCAGTTGAGGTGTCAAAAGTGTTCATCTGAGTTTTACTCTCCTGCTGCATAATTATGTGCTGAGATGATAATGAGTAGTACTAGATGGCTGTGAGGATGGAATGCAGATTTGTCGTTATGTTGCTTCTTGATGCAGGTGATGTGCTTCCCATGTGAAGTACAGGGAATTATCTTTATCTGGGAAAGAAACAAGCAAGAAAGCTTCCATTTTGACTTTTGTCACATACCCTTAAAAAAAAAAACCATCTGGTGGCATTAAACATAAGTAGGCTTAGAGACCAGTGGATTTGAATAGAATAAATATCTTTTGAAACCTGTGATGAATGAGGTAGGAATATATACAGGTGTTTGGAAGGCTGTCTTTGTCTTTCCTTTTTTTTTTTTCTTTTACTTTTGTATGCAATAGCTATTGACTATAAAAGCTGGACACTGAATGGAGAAGTTCTACTCTAGTAAGGAATTTAAGGTGCCATATATCAAGTATTTATTTTTCCTTTGCTTTCTTTATACTGAAATCACATCAGCTGTTCAGGTTAACCAGTACTGTTTAATTTAGTGCATGATTTTGTTTCTTTCAATGACACAGAACTTAGCCTAGAAAACTCATGTTGGAAATTGGTACAGAAAAGGCGATAGGTAGGTAAAGTAACTGTTGCAGAAGGCAATTATCTCAGCATATACCGAAAAAATGAAACTGTGCTAACATGCCCATGTTCATGTGATGTTAGTAGGCAAAATACAGCACTTTGGACTTAAGCACTTGCTAGCAACCAAAGCATTTCCCATAGAATCTAGGCCTGTGGACGATTCGTGTTTTGGTTAACCAGTGCTTCATCCTCACTGCTTATTCTTAGGATATCTTAGGATATTAGGAAAAATTTATTTACTGAAAGGGTGCTCAAGCATTGGAACAGGCTGCTCAGAGAAATGGCGGAGTCACCATCCCTGGAGGAGTTCAAAAAATGTGTAGATGTGGCACTTCGGGACATGGTTTAGTATGCATGGAGGTGTCGGGTTGACGGTTGGACTATATGATCTTAGAGGTCTTTTCCAACCGTAATGATTCTATGATTCTATGATTCTTACCTGGTCTATCTGAATCAAGTTAGTATGGGCATGCAAACATATATTACTAACACGCCCTTTATTTTCCTGTGAAGACATACCTTTAGAAATTATAATAAAGTAATGAAGAGAACCATGTGCACCACCCATCAGGGAAAGATCATCCTGTCATCAGTCCTTAAGGTAAAAGCCAATACCCAAATATCGTCTGAAGACTAATACAGACAGATCACCCTAAGAATCATTTGGTTCTTTTGCATCATCTCGATGCGCATAAAAAAGAGCCACACAAAGAGGAGCCTCTGCTAGAATACAAAGAGGAGCCTCAACAACAGCAATGGCAAGAGATGGTAAACACAATTTAGTGCCTAAATTGTAAAATTTAAAAGTTATACTGTCATCTTTAAACACAACTGGGATCAAGTGTGTAGTGCAGATAAGAGAATTTTGTTTGAAACCTTTAAACAAATGAGCATGAAATACTTAAATGCACAACGTAGGCCCATTGGAAACACAGGATTTAGATTTCATAAAAAACTCAAGTTTTAATTGTCCTGGTTTTGGCTGGGGTAGAGTTAATTTTCTTCCTAGTAGCTGGTATAGTGCTGTGTTTTGGATTTAGTATGAGAATAATGTTGATAACACACTGATGTTTTAGTTGTTGCTAAGTAGTGCTTACACTAGGCAAGCACTTTTCACTTCCCATGCTCTGCCAGGGGCACGAGAAGCTGGGAGGGGGCACAGCCAGGACAGCTGATCCAAACCGGCCAAAGGGCTATGCCATACCATATGACATCATGCTCAGTATATAAAATGGGGGGAGTTGGCTGGGGGGCAGCGATCGCTGCTCGGGGACTGGCTGGGCGTTGGTCGGTGGGTGCATCACTTGGGGGTTTTTTGTTTTTTCCTGGGTTTTGTTCCTCTCTCTCTCTCTCATTATTTTCCTTTTCATTACAATTTATTGTTATTTATTACTATTATTATTATTTTATTCAAATTATTAAACTGTTCTTATCTCAGCCCACGAGTTTTCTTAATTGTGCTTTTCCGATTCTCTCCCCCATTCCCTTGGGAGCGGGGAGGGTGAGCAAGCGGCTGCGTGGTGCTTAGTTGCCAACCGGGGCTAAACCACGACATTAATATTTCGTTGTTATTCCATGTCAGAACAAACTAGGCAATTTTGGATTTTCATGGGTGGGGAGAAGAATGATGGGAATTGCGTTCAAGAAAAAAGCAGTAGTTATGAACTGCCTTAAGGTGTGGGATGTCAACTTCAGGGATAGCACAGTCTTCAGTCTGAGTCTCACTCAGCCTAGGAGGACATGTTAATCATCTAGGTCTTCGAGGTCATTTTCATCTGAGTCCTTAGTTTTAGCAGAAAATTATATCCTGAAACCACAATTCATCCCTAATGAAAATGTTGTTGAAAATTAGTGAAATAGTAATTCTGTAGGAATATGGGCAGTCTGCATTTTCTCTAAAGGCGTCTGGTTGCCCAGTAGAATGCAGTTAATCTGGAAAATAAAAGTCAGTATAGTGTCAGCACTGGGAAGAATGCTTCCTTTTTGCTTTTTCTCCCCACAAAAGTAATACTTCACCAGGTACTCAAGTCAGTCCACCTCTTGTTTCCACTTCAGATACCGAGCATAGTTCTTGGATAGCCATTTCTACCCTTATGGACAGTGCTCTCTCCTTCAGTCTAACCAAATGTTACAGACTGAGGTGAGGGGATTGGGGGGGGAGAGGGGGAAAGGTGGGGAATTCTGCAGACAACCTATGTAATTTGAATTGTATGTTCTGAGTCTTCTCTGACAGTTGTTTTATTGGGAGTTCTTGAGTTGGATAAATACATGGTGGCGTTGGAAGTGCATGCAACCCAAAAAGGTCATGCCCTGAAAATAATACAACTGACTGTACTAACTTTTAAAATAGGTGAGCTGGATAGTAGTTCTCCATGACCTTGTGAACCTCTTTCCAACATCTTGCTAGAGTTGTAGAAACTTCAGCAATAAAAAAAAAAATTGTTCCAAATAGGTGCATGCCTTGAGTATCTTTTCTGGTTCCAACGTGGTTTAGAGCAAGAATTTTTAAAAGTATCCTATGAAATATTAAAGCAAGCCAGCCATATCCAAAGAATAAAATCCATTAACACAGGTCACAGGAATAGGTTGCTCAAGAGTAGTGCTGTTAATTAGGGTGCACAATTTTGTGTAACTTTTGCATATTGTATGAATTCACAATATTATAGTCTAGGTAAAGAATGAGAAATGATGTTTGAGAAACATTTCTAAAAATAGAGTTACTTTACTAAACTAATACTGTAAAAATAGTGAGAATATTTCATCACCCCTCATACTGAATGTAATAGCACGAGGCCCTAAAGGGTTAAGTTACATAACTTAGCATGAAGGCCCCACACATTTTGGCAAGAAGAGGAAATCTGTGCACAACACTGCAAAATAGAATTGCCTAGTGAAAAAGAACAAAAGCTTACAAGAGTAGGAGCTGGTTTCAAATACGTTTTGAAATCAATGAATGAGTCACATTTGAATTTTTACAGAAGGCCAATAGAACTCTTCTATTTTCTTCCTCTGAAAACACTCTTAACATACCATTTGTAGCTTGATATCGACTGCTGTTGATGACTTCCTTGAATTTCCAGATAGCACTGTTTATAAGGAAAGAAAGCAGTGGATGCACCTAGACCTTGTTATTCCGTATTGATTATATTGGCAACAGGACAATAATTCTTCCCAAATTTCAGAGAAGCAAAACAGCATCACCTAATATAACATCAGCTTGGGAAGTCCATGAGAGAGCATCTCTTTTCATAGACCTTTACATTGTCATCTGTAATTTTTAATGCTTTGCTTTGCTTTACTTCTTACCACCTTATTTGACATTAGGACCATATTAGCATGCTTTCTCTGATTACCTTTATATAAATTTTTTTGTCCTTGAAGTCTGCAAAAGTGTCCAATACAGTGATCTTTGAATGCCGCACAAGCAATATATTTTATTTGCTCTTGGTATTGAGAAAGGGAAGAGATAAAAGAAATTTCATATTTACTGTCCTTTAAGTTAGTAATATAATATAATGTAATAAAATAGAATATAATGAAACTCCCCCTGCTTCTGATTGCTGTTACTCCTACCAATAATGCTACCAGGTTTTTACTAGCAGAGGTGGAGAAGTTTGTAAAAAATATTTTGATACTTTGGATAAACCTGTACAGATACCCACATGTGTAATGTAGCAGCAGCAGAACTGTGTAATATGTTGTATGTTATTAAATACCGTTACAGTGCTTAAATCAAAATTCCAGACAACATCTAAACACAGTCCTTAGTTGTTTACAACTTATATCACTAAATGTTGTGTGAGCTGTTGGAGTTTAAGTTTGGGCCTTGTGGTTTATTCCATTTCTCCTAACAAGTACACGTGGGAATGACATGCAAAATCAGCAATATCAGGTTTGGGGATTTTGTAATAATGCACATACAGTTAACTAGAAGTATATGGGACATCTTGAATCAAAGAATTCTCCTCATTGTCTTACTTATCTATGAGAGAAATCACAAAAGAGTAATCAGGCAATAGAAGAAAAGAAATAATTCCCACAGAAAGTTTGCAACATGCCAGTGTGCTTAATATCTAGAAATGTTAATGATGACACATTTATATTTGTATAGACTGAACAGTAGAAAAGATAATGGCATCTTTGAAATTAGCAATTCATATATTAGTATTAATGGTTTGCCATGTTACATATATTGAAAAATTGTTTAAAAGAATTGAAATAGATTTAATTCTCCTTTTTCTTATTTCAATAAGTGTAATCAGAAAAACCTTTTTAATGGTGTAATCCCATATCCAACCAAAGTACTTACAAAGTACATCCTGCTTTGCTGTACATCTGAGCTCTGGGACTCTCCTGCTGAAACACATCCCCTGATTTATCTTCTGTCTAAGCTATTTCTTACATTATGACTCTGTGCTGCAGCCTTTGATATTCCCTGTGACATCATGAGACAGCTGTGTTACATTGTGTTTAAGCAGTACTAAACCTTTAAACTTTAAACGAATATTTTTCTTCTTGGAGGTATAAATAGAATATGTAATAAGCATCTGTGGGATATGCAATTAATGTCACTTGTGAGGAAAGACCTTGATGATGCACTTGGGTTTTGGCACTCTTAAATTATGAGCTCTTTACTACGCTCATGGGATAAATTCCATATCCCCCAGATGCTTATTATGTATCTTCCATCTCCCTTAATTCCTATTAGCTGGATTAGTAGTTGTTGTGATGTTGAGGTTTATGGTAATTTAACAGGGGTGGTTCTCAGTGATCAATAAATAAACTTCAAAAGTTTAGTAATTTTTATTTTCTAGCAATTCCAGTGTGTATAGCTGTAACAATTTACATTAAATGCTAGTTGGATATACCAAAAACTTTGGTTAGTTGTGCACACTGGTGTATCCATTGCCTAAATTTCAAAAAACAAGCAAATATATAGAAGCAAAAGATTTCAATAGCAAAGAATGAGCTGAATTGCAAGGTTTTGGGGTGATTAAGATGGGGGTATTTCCTTTAGCATCTGTAAATGTTAAAAAAACCCTAATTCGTGTAGAGAATAAATATTTTGTTGTTAAATGACAGTATTATTAATGTTCTAGTCACAGTCATTATCTGGAGAGTTTGTCAGACTGGTAGAGAATGGCCTAGATTAGTTATCAACTCAGGAGCAAATAAGATTTTTAAAAGACTCAATAAAGTCCAGTGATTAATTGTTATATATTCTGATTCATGCCTATCCCATTTTATCTAATTTAATAAAAGTCTAAAATTATGATTAATCCTTTCACACCAGCAGTTGCCGGTACATCCATTACATGTCCAATCTGAATTCCTCTGCCAAGGAGTTAACTACTATTTTGAACTTGGTGTGAAAAATATCATTATAAATTTCATTAACCTGATCATCAAATTTAAAAAAGTCAACTCGTAAAATCCATTACTACATATCATGCATCGAAGATTAAAAACTGGTCCTCAGTGGGCAGGAATAGCCAGGATTTAATTCCCACAGCATATGTTTAAAGTGCTCATATGACATTATTGTATCTGTAATTATCAGAATTTTATGTTTATTAACCGAAGTGAATTAAGAATCTTGTTTTGCGTAAAATTTAGCATGCATGTTAAATTGACCATTAATTCAGAGCATATCAATGTATATGTATTTACTACAAATGCAAAGATATTTGTTTAGCATATTGTAATATTTTAGCTTTTAGAGAATTGCCTTCCTTTAATTTTTCCTTCTCGGATAAAATAATTTACTTCTTCAGTGCTTCCAGTTGGCTATCTTTGTGTGAATCCCCATGGGTGACATCGATTTAAATCTTACTTCGAGTAGTCCTTCTGGGGGAAGCTTGGAGTATTTCATGTTTGCACTATATCTCAACTATATCTAAGCCTTCATCTTCAAGAAGATGTTTTTCCAACTCTAACACTGTTCTGCACTGCTGCTTGGCCCATCCGTAGTTAGATCGAGGGCGATGCCTCTCCACACTGCACAGTAAATGTGCCTCAGCATAGACAGAGGCACAAAACCTCACAGCAGTGCAGGATTCCGGATGGGTTTATTGCTTATTCTTATTAGGGTTGCTCAAGATGGAAATTCAATCAAGGCATGAAAAACAGGCTGACGGAGCGTCCAGGGAGCCGTCCTTCTCCCCGAGCATTTGGGGGATTTGAACCGGCGTCCCGGTGCCTCTGCAGCCGCCGCCTGAAACCCGGCCCAGGGCCGCGGCCGGCCTAGCCCCGCCCCCTTGCCTAGCCCCGCCCCTAGCCCCGCCCCGTGGCCCAGCCTCGCCCCCCGCATGGCGTGACAGCGGTTTCCTAGGAAACGGCGGCGCCGGCAGCGGCCGAGCGTGAGAGGAAGCAACCCAAAAGCAGGGCCTGCAGCCTGCCGGCGCGCCGGGGTTGTGAACTGCTCCTCCGCGGCAGTGGTTTTAAAATAGCGTATGTGATGCACCGTCGGAAGAAATGGAAAGCAGGTAGTTGGGACAGGGAGCCTTTATCGCTATGCAGTCATTAAAAAATTGATTATGTTTCACTCCTGGCTGCAAAATGCAGTCCCTTGGTTGACTCCAAACAGAGGGATAAAAGTCACTTGGTTTGCTCATCATCGTATCTATACTATATGCACGTGGAATAACTACTTACAGAAAGCTTTGGGTGTTTCACGGCGTGGTGAGTATACACTTGCCAGTAGGAATGCCTGCTAGTATCCGCTGGCCCATGCCTGACTCCAGCTTTGGCATTTTGCAGGAGGGGAGACAATAGGAACTGTGGGGTTTTTATCAAACCAAAATCACCATTATTTTATTTTTTTATTTACAAAACCCTACGTTTTTGGAACAAATATGAAAATGCACCTCCCTCACGAAAGAGCTTTATGACTGCAGGATCCACTTGGGCTCCAGGTGTAAAATGGAGCCGTAACAGGTGCCGGATGGCAACGCTCCTGCGAGCAGCCGACTGTGGCTTCTGCCTTCTGCGCTTGGCACGGCCATGAGCTGGGGCATTTCGGACTAGCACAACTATTATTACCTACTGCAGGGAGCTGTGCCGCTTCACCGCTCGGTGTAGCTTCACCTTACACCTTCTTCCTTGACCTGCCCTAATGGCTTTGCCCATCTCCCTTACCCCTGCTCAGATGTTCTGCAGAAAGAAAATGGTGAAGTTAGGAACACTGGAAAGGCCTCTGTTTATCCACAATATCCATTCCTACCTGGTGAAATATGCTTTGCTTCTTCCTTTACAGAAACTAGCATCAGTTCAACTGCTAGTCATGGCAGTGCAGAGGTGTTTCACAACAGGCAGGTGATAATCAGAGCTGTTTATCACATATTCAGATTTTCAGGTGTTGGATTTGGAAACGCACATTTGTACCGTAAGACGGTTTAGGTTCTCCTGGTATGAAGAAAAGAGGAGAGTGCCTAGATTATTTTACTCTTGGATGGACCAAAAAGTATTTCTAAGATTCACCTTTAAATCAAAACAGTTTGTCCATTGTAAAATCCTTGCCTTTAACAACCTCGATTAAATTATCTTTGATCTATTTTTTGATGCGTCTTTGATCTAAATTATCTTTTGATCTATTAAATGCTGGGCTTAGAGCAGCTTTTTCTTCTAACAAATGCTTTAAATGATCTGTCTGCAGTACTTCGCATAAAATCCACCACCTTGAGTAAAAAATTCTCCATAGAGGTTGCAGGTGAATGTATATGATGTAGTACGTCTCCCAGAACTTCAACTCTCTATACTTTGTGGGCTGGAATAATACCCAGCAGTATCTCATAGAGTCCTATAAAATCTGTAACTTGTTTCAGTTTTTGAATATTATAGAGAATTATTTTCCAAACTTTGTGGAAGAGTTAATATTGATTAACTAGTCTGGAAAAAGATGAGCAATACTATGGTTCCTTAAGAGAGATTTAAGAGGTTAAGGTTACTGATAAAGACCTTTTTTTAAATTTTACTTTGTTTTTACATTTCAGCAGTCCCTATTCCACAGAAAAATCTCAGATATCATTAGTTGGCTTTTGATGTCTGTCCATTTCTGGAAAAATTGCAGTATTTTTTCTTGAGTTGCTTTCAGTAAATGGCATTCAGGCAGAGGTAACTTTGGCTTGGCTGCTGAATCACCTCACAAGAAAAGTCATCTGTAATAAAATGTTTCACCGATATATCTGAATCTTCCAAGTGCCCAGTCTTTTTTTTTTTTTTTCTTAAATCTCAAAAGCTGGTAACAGTTACATGATTTTCGTAATTACCACAGTAAGTTTGGGAGCAAACCAGACTACCGTCAGAAAACAAGACAACGTGGTTAATATGTGGTTAGTAAGGGGGGAAGAAAGTTTGAGAGACTGTTAAAGGACATACTGCGTGAAGGTTTGGGGCAGGGGAGGAGAACGAGGGAGAGAGGAGACTGAGAGACCAGATGTGAGACCTCACTGCTTGAATTGCTGAACTTGGAGAATATAAGGTGTGTTTGTAGTGTAGTTCAGTCATTAAATAATGCACAAGGGTTTATCTCACATAGCCGGTTGCAGCGCTCGCCTGGTAGTCAAAGGATGAAATAAATACCCAATGTGTAAACCTAAACATATGTAAAATAGGTAAATACAGTGTAGCCTTAAACATAGACTTTTTTATTCTTTGTGTATGTGTATGTGTGGATAAAGTCTTACATATGCAGAAACTATTAAAAACCAAATTATTTTGTTTAGCTAACTCCTAAGTAACAGACTGGCAAAAAAAAAAAGATCTGGTTTAACTGATTTTGGTATGTGTAAGGGGGGAAAGAAGGTTCTTCTTTTTTTTCCTGTTTCCTCTAGTTATAAAAATTACAGTGATTACACATCATAAAGCCTATCTGTAATAAAACGCATCAGCTGGCCAAGGTTTTCATCGCTCACTCAATAATCCATTAATACAGCAACGCTGCCCAGGCATCTTTATAATACCAACTCGGAGGTAATTTTAATCAGCTAGACCAGCTGGTATTTAACAGCAGCTGCTGGAGACGCCACAAATATACTCAATAGCTGACATCTTTATTTGCAGTTTTTCAAGGGGAGAAGAGATCCTCCTGTGGTTACTTATATTAAGCTTTTTTTTTTATATATATAAGTATTGGTACCGGAGGGTAATACCTGAATGGAGGAGGCAATAGACTTAATACAAAAAATAAAAAATATATTCTTGATGTCAGAGGGCTTTTTCATGAAGTCCTCTTCATAAATGAAAAAAAAAATAAAGCGTAGATGCTGGCTTTGTTGGAGTTTAGAACCTTTTCCTGGTACATTTACACTAATCTCAGACATGGCTTGCAGCATAAAATGTACTCTGCAGTGCTGCATCGCCCTGTCTTACTGAAGCTTTCCTGTCTCTCCACAATATAAATATGTGATAAATAGTGCTCTTGGTAGAAAAAAGTGATGCTTGCTCACATGTGTTCAATTTTAACTGACATGTACTTCTTTGTCCTCAGTTTTGGCTTACAGCATCTGCATGCAGGAGTGCATATGTATATATCTATGCTTAAAGACACGGGTGTTTGTGCATAAATAATACACAATATGTTTATTTGTACTTCTCATCTCTTATAAGGCTAGAGATGAATTCAGCAACTGAATAAAGTGCCGCTCTCTGCAGCAGTAAATGTGGAATACTATTTCGCATTGGGTTGGGGGGGAACAAGCAGAGGCAACATGAAGTTAACAGTCACAAACACATTATAAATAAAAATTTAATTACACTTGGGGGAGCTTGGCTTACAAAGCTCACAAATCCATAATGGAGCTTGCTGGTAATAAAGGCCTGATCTGTTTGTTAAACTCCAATATTCCTGTCCTTCTGTATCTCTTCTTTTATATAAAACTTCAGTTTCTGCATTGATTACCAATTGCAAAAAACACTGACTTCACTGGTAAACAGTTTTTTCTGTCAGATACCAAATGCCATATTTCTTTATTAAGAAAATAGTTATGACTCTTAGGTAGGGCAGGGGAGGTGCCATGAGAAGTGTAAGTATATCTATTTTCGTTGACTATTTATATTATGTCATTGTGGATGAGATCTATGTTTAATATGAATTTGACTTGCTGAAGATAGGTTTTTGTTAATGTATGAGCAAATTCTAAGGTAGCAGCTTCTTTGTAATGAACATTTCAAAAACTGCTAGTAATAGTTTAAACGGTTATGAATGTGAAAGAAAATACAGTATTATTAAACTTGTTAGAGGTGTAAGTGTTCCTAGGACACTAACAGTGAGAAGTAGTACATAGTTTTAATTTTTCTTCTTTCTTTTAAATTCAAAATCTCATAGTTGAAAGAAGTTAATAGAGTAAAGGAACAAACCTGAGTACATGGATATAAATCCTTAAACAAATTTGGAGCTATAGTAATCATTTGCAGGTACTCATTTGTTAGTCCCAGTCAGTTACCTCTCTGTAGTCAAATATGGATCTTTCTGGGACTGTGATTGACTACTTCAAATTAAAATCCAGTGACAGAATGGATTACCGAGGTTGCAATTTGACTAAAAAATACTTAGCAAGCACGTTTTCTCTTATTTGTAGTGAAAACAGGCTGTTGAAGTTTGTTTAGTGTGTTTGACAACAGACAGTTTGATACATTGCTGGGCACAGCAGTAGGTTGGACTTGAGTGGTATTAGCTTTCACTGTTTTGATTAATGGTAATTGTTTCGATGAAAAGGCATGTTTTACGTACAACTCATAGTTCTGGAAAACAGAAGTCAACTTGCAAGATCTGTAATTACTGTTCTGAGTTAGCATATAAAAAAAGCTTGGAGAACATGCAGGCAAATCACAGTAGGGGTTTTTTTGTATGTCTGTTTATTTTGTATGGGATTGCATTTTGCATTTTGTAGCTTTTATACACTGCTTCTTGTCTGAGGAAATAAATCTTAGGTTTTATCTCTTCTTGAATGCTGCAATGTGCTTTAAGATGTATTTCTGAATTTCACATTGTAGTTTCACTCTTGGTATGGTGAAATTTATTCTATGTTTTCAATCATCAATACCAACAACAAAACGTCAACCTGGAGACTCCCCTGTCTCCTCACATCCCCACACAGTCCTGCAGGGAAGGAAAAGATATCTAGTCATCTTTAAAGTCTGTTTTCTCTGGTTAGAAAAACACTGCCTTCTCCCACTCTCAGAATGTATTTTCTAGTTTTCCTAAGATACTTATTTTAAAAAAAAAAATAAATATTTTATTTTCGGTGTATTGTCAGGAAAAGGGAAATAGCTGATTATTTTTGTATTTAGGTAAATAAAAGATTGCAATGATGTGTTTAGATGTAAGCCAATACCAGCATAGTAAAGGATGTCAACTATTATTACTAATACCATCTTTCATTTATATAGTGCTTTCATCCTAAAAGATTCTGGTTTCTAGAAAATGTAGATTTAAGCCAAAAACACAATTAAAAATATATCTCCTTGTCCCTGCATGTTAGCTTCGAAGTATTGTTTGTCAGTTAACAGACAGTACCAAAATATCTTTCTTCTGCTTTGCAGATGCAAAAATGTACCATGAAATGAATATGCTGAAAGTACTGTTAAACCATCTCTAGAAGAAGAGAAAATTGGTTTTATAGGTTCCTCATTTTATGACATGCTTTCTTCTCAGATTTTAATATTTTGTAACACGTTCTGAAAGAAGAAATGGAATAGATAGTGGTTTTCTATATCTGAAACATGTAGGGGCATCACAACCTACCTGAATTGTTCCCTAGACAGTATTAAAAAGAAAGCAGTAATATCTAAATTGTAGAGGGAGGCAACTAGATTTCTAAGTGTGGTGCCAATGTTTGTAGTCAACAATGAGACATAAAAAAAATTGTAGCCCATGTTGATAACAGCAGGGTTTGAGGTTTGTATTATTAGAGCTTGCCTAAAAGTATTAACACACAACTCATGTATAGCCTTTATATAAGCTATGTTCTATTATATATTTTGGGGGGAAATAAAAATCTGTAAAGCATGAAATTGTGGTGTTACAAAACGATTATTTCTAAAAGTGAATTATCTCGTCTCATAGTAGTACTAGCTTGGATTGCTATGTTCGATGTCAGGTGGTTTATTTCTGAGCAAAATACAAATTAATAAGTGTACGTTTTAATACTTACCTAAACCAGTGACAAGAAAATAAATACTACTTTTTACTTACCCTGCAGTTAACAACCATGTGTCATTGTGGCATCTTTTATTGAAAGGAACTTTATTTAAGTAGCATAAACTTGTTGGATGGGCTTCAATTAAATGATGATTTGTTAATGCAAATGTGTAGCGAATGACTGGTAGTACATCTGTCTCTTCATCCATAGGCCATTACTGTGCAGCATTAGCACATGATTGTAAAAAACTGGAAATCATTATATGCAGGTAGTACATATTCAATCAATTCTGACCTTATGTCTCCAACGAAATAAAAAAAAAGTATGCAACATAAATGATATTTAATCTGAACAAAAAAAAAGGGGAGAGAATCTTTGAATATCTGCGATTCAAGCTGTTAGATGATGTGAGGTGACTGCTGTTTGGGATTGATTGTTATTGGTGGCCCCAGTGGGGAACAGCCAGCACATTAATCCTCTCTTACTCCTCCCTCATGCTCCTTTAATCCAAATAGTATTTTTGTTTATATTAGGAAATAAATACTGTTCTGTTTATTTGAAAATTCCTTTTTTTTTACACCTCTCTTTTGGAGACTGAAAGGAAAAAGCTCTGTATTGATGACCAATGTTAGCCAGTTAAGCAGGCAGTGACAATTAATACAACAAAAAATCGTACAATTAGCTTCAGCTCCATAAGTGTCTAATGAGCCATTTGTCAGTCTTTTGGTGAAATAAACTACTCTATCTTAATTCTCCACTCTTGCAGCAAATAAATAGAAGTTATGAAACACCCGGGCACCAATAAAATATAATTTATTTTGCAGGGCATGGCAGAACTCCTTACATATCTAAAATGAGCATGTTATTTACAAACGACTTGTGATACTAATATAAAAAAGGATTTCAACGTTAACTGCTTTCGTTCTGCAGTAGATATGTTTTCGTCCTGATTTGTTTAATCATTTAAATGTATAATTACTCCTAAAGGCATGTGAGTTAAAATGACTTCTCCTGACGTGATTAACTCATAAAGCCAAAACGAACCTCAGAGAGGACCCTGAAATGCCAGGGATCGACAATCTGCAGCCAAAACCACCACCAGTGTTGGGAAGGACAATGTACGCGTTTCCAGTTGGGCACACATCCTTGCTGCTGTTCCATCTCTGACCCTTCTGTCCTTGTCAATGGTACAACCACCTTTTCACAAAAAACACCGCAGTGGCAATTGCTGTCCAGGTGCCACAGTTGGTGTTGACGGAGGTGGAGCCAACGCAGTTGGGCTGACAGAAGCTCCTCATCCTGGCACTTTTGACCAGTCTGTGGTAGCCCCCAGAGCTCCTAGTGCCCTGCCTCTGCCAGACCTCACCAGAGATGGGCAGGAGAAGTGGTGGGATGTCTGGTCTGAGGGACCTAAGGAAGGCTGTCTACAGAACCTTTCATTGTGCAGAGCAGGGCTATTCTGCTTTCTTTCCCCATTCAAGTAGATAGTGATAGCTGCTAGTAGGTGGATATATGAGGAGAGAGTGAGGAGGGAGTATCAGTGTGAATGGAGAAGGGGCTACCTTCACTGAACTAGGCTTCGAGAAAGCCTGAAATGGTTTTGGCAGGTTAAAATACCTGCTTAGATGAGTGCCCAGCCAGTTCCATTGCTTCCAGGTGGAGAGATGTTGCATAGGAGAAAGCAACTATGTTTGGGCATCCAGAAGACTGATTTGGGAAACCCGTACAGCAGGTTTCAAAGCTAAATATAGTGTTTAGTTATGATCATTTCAAGATGGTAGTTCTTTGTACTCAGCCTCTTTTACAAAGATAACAAGCCAGGTTCC
This sequence comes from Ciconia boyciana, assembly GCF_034638445.1. Taxonomy (NCBI): domain Eukaryota; kingdom Metazoa; phylum Chordata; class Aves; order Ciconiiformes; family Ciconiidae; genus Ciconia; species Ciconia boyciana. The sequence continues at coordinate 128,949,808 of NC_132935.1, forward strand.
GAAAAATGTTGAACAAAAAGAATCATGACTAAAGGAAAGTAATCCCAGAAAATCGTGGACAGTTTCAATTCAGACAGACATGAAATTGGTAATAGACAGCCTTCTATATAAAGCTGGCACAAACCATTCAAGAACTTGCTGTAAGTGGGAAGTCAGCATTTCTGTGGGATCAGATGAAATAATTGAAGAGGTTATTGTACCAGAGGAGTGGGAGAAAGGTGTCCTTGCAGAAAAGAAAATGTTTAAGTTCTAGTTTATAGAGATTTAATACATCTTTTGTATCCCTACCCAGTTTTGAGCTAATGTAAGAAGTTTATTCTGATCATACTCTGAGGGAAAGGTGGAACCCTAGTTTGTTGCGTTTTGCTCATTTTAATCATACTGTCTTGAAGCCTTTTGGGGCAGTTACTTAGAGTATCCTCATGGAAAAAACCCACATTCTGAAAAAATATTTCATTCTGAAAAAATCATTCTGAAAAAATTATTTCTAGTGCTTACGTTAGTAGTTCTTCTGAGTGGTTGACGTCCTAAAGTCAACCATTAGTCTATGGTCTAATGTGTTTGCTTGGCAACCAGCTTTTAGGAAAACTGCACTATGTGTTTGCACACACAGAAAGTAGATTCACGTTCTTTTTTCCTTTACTTTTCAGTTGTCTTCTGGGGGTAGTATTTTCAGAGCGTGGACCTTGAATCTTGAAAGATTCAAGTATATCCTCCTAAGCAGTAGTATATCCTCCTAAGCAACACAGATATGTTAAGGTTGATATACTTACTGTATTGAGGTTTCCCTTAAAATTGTTCTGTTACAAAATTTTATCCTTTGCCTAATTCCCTCAGTATATAGTTTACTGTTGTAAAATTTGCAAATGGCAACTGGAAAGATTTTTCATGATGCATGCTATGCATGTTGTACTATTTGCCATAGCAAATAATGTAATCGAGGTCAAAATTCAACTTCTGTTACGACAGTTTTCACTGGTCCTTCACTCCAAGTCATCTCCTTTGGACTCTCTTTCGTTCTTAACCCAAATTATTCTTAACCCAAAATTTAAAGGGAAGCTGAAACTAGCATTAGATGAATAGCAGACAACTGCAGTCATATTTACAGACTAAAATAAATGATGACATATATTTATATTCTAAAAGTATTTTATTTTGGTATTTATGTAAAACTCAAATTCTATCAACTCTCAGTCCTTGAATAGACTCAAAGAAGGACTGGTCACATTACTCTTCTGAGGACTTAGAATTTACAGCTTTTTAGCATTTAAAAAACTAACTCTGGAGTATTCTGAGAAATTTTCACAGAGGCTTAAAACCAAAAAAATACTTTTCCCGCTAAATATAGGTTTATGTTATATATTGTCACTAGGTGGCAGTATTAGTGACGTCTGTCCCCCCAGCCAGGTGAGGCATAACTGGTAAAATACAGGTTGATAGAGCAGAAGAAAAGGGGATTGTGTTTTTTACTTCCCCAAAAAGTTCAATAACAGGATGAAAGTGAGTCACAACATCTAGGAGCCACCAAATTGATGAGCTGTGTAAAAGACAAATGCTATCAGGCTACCTGTGTTTCTAGAAGAGAGAGGAAAGTGTCGATGCTATTGTATAGGTAGTAGTAAGACCTCATCTGAAATGCCGTATAGATTTCTGGCTAACTGTATTCAAAAAGGTGAATCCAAATCACTAAAGTATAGCTGCTAGCATCTAGCTTCACCATCATTTTTCAAGAGGAGCTTAAGAGAGTTTAACTTTTATAGTCAAGTCAAACAGAAGATGAGAGGATACGATTGGTCTCTAGAAATGTGTCAGGGAATAAATATTGGGTAAGAAGGTGAGTGAGTTAAAGTTGGACAATGTTGCCAAAAGCAGAATGATGCAAAAAGGCCTCAAATTTATATATTGATTATCAGAAGGCTGTAAGGGGGCTGTAATTCTTGCTACCTGTTCTAGGAGTGAGGTTCTGGAGCTGTGTGATGACAAGAGTAAGAAGAACAAGAAACGTCAGTATAAGATGAATCTTAATAAAAAGCAAACCTGTATTACATTAACTCACAATGACAGGGAGGTGGACTAAATGAGATGGAGCTGTCTTTCAGTCCTAAAAGAATCCTCTGCGGATCTTTTAATCTGTCTCCTGAGCACGGGATGTCCAGTGTTAATCCAGATGTAGCATTTTCAACTGGCAGTCTTATCAAAGGATCTTAATGTTTATACCTGTAAATGGTAGCATTTGCTTAATGATGAGTCATTCTTAAAGGCGAAAAACAGCCTTCATCAGTTACTCGCAAAATTTTCTCTTAGTCTTAAAGGTGTTATTGCTGAGTTTTTCCCCAGGAAAACTCCTTCAGCTGCATATGATTTCTCTGGGGAAAACTGCAGTTTTTCCACTCTAAATTATAAGATTACATTTATTATTTACACTTAATTCAGAAATCGGCATTGTGTGAAGTGCTTATTTTCGAGAATCCCCACAGTATTTGGGAGCTTTTTGTGCTTTCCTCTCCATAAGCAATAAAGTTATAATGGGGTTACAGGATCACACTGAATCTGTGCTAAGGCATCTGCTAAAACTTTCTAGCAGAGCCTAATAAAGCCCTGCCCCATTTGTGACATACCAAATCACATTCTCCTTGCCTGGTCTGACAACCACAGCTCTTAAACAGCTGCTGGGGTAATTTGCATAAAGGAGATTGTAAATGTCTCATCAGAACTCATGCAGCGCAATCCACCCCAAAACCACTGCCTGAACACCAGGGAAAGAAGATTGTAGTCATAAAAATTGTGGCTCTCATGATTTTAGATTATGGTCTCCACAGTCTTACAGCTTTTGCAAATACCAGGCTTTTGTTTAAAAAAAAAACAAAAAAGGAAAGTTTCATTTACCGATACAGAACAATACAAACAGATGCAGTGTTGCTCTCTTGACTCAGTCTAGCAGAAAATTGACTTCAGCAGCTAAGGTACATGCTGACCCCTCCTCAGTTCTTCACCCCAATGATAAGTGAATTGATCCAATTGAAACCATTTAGAATACCATTGGTAAAACAAAATTATTTTTATGCTAGTGAAAGAAAAACAGAGAAAATGCAAAATAAAGTTAATGCAATACAGAGGATTCAATAAAGAATAAAAAATGCAGAAGTTAATACAATATGTTGTTTGCATGCATCTGTTAGGTTTTATGATGCATATTTTAATAGAAATTAGTGTTAAAAATGATGCATATTTTGATAAAAATCAGAACTAAAGAAGATGTACATGCAGAACTAAGATTCCACAATGTGACAGGAATTAGGTGTATGCATTTGCTGAGTTTTAACTGTGTAACTTCAAATTTCTGCTTTGAAGCATCATTCTTCTTTGCCTTGAATGAATTATACTGGAGCAGTTTGGCATGGTAATGAAACTCAATTGTTATAACTATACAATAGAAAAGTCATTAAGCTCCACAAAGTTAGTGTCTACATCAGTTAAAGCCCCCACTAGCTCATTGATTCTGTACTCTGCCCAATTTGTAGTGCAGATTGAGGCTTATTTGCCTGGTACCTCCTTGGTTAAAACACCTCCTCTGGCCTCAGTTCCTGGAAACATGTCATGCTTGCAGCTACACCAGTCTCAGTTGCATCATCATCAAGTAGTACAAAATTGCTAATAGTAACGGAACATATCGTTCTTGTCCTCCTTTCACTCCAGTTTTTAATCATCCGGGGTGCATAAGTTCATTAGCACCCAAGTCACCTATATCCTTGCCATTAAGAGTTTACTTACTATCTTGGTAAATCTGCATTTCACATAATTAATAATTTTGCATATATCTGTGCAATGGCACAACTGACAGCAATTGGTTCAATGCCTTTGAGTTTTAATACTCATTATCAACATTAAATTGAAGGGGATTCGTAGTCAAAAGGTTATACAAGGGGCATAACCTCAAAAAACTCAAAAATTAAGTGAACCATTTTGCCTTCTGTAAATTCCAACTGGCTCAGAAAAAGTTTATCAAATCACTTTAAAGGTTTGGTTTGTCCCTTTATGTAGCAGGATGTTTAGTTTTAAGGCAATGATCGTAAATCAGTAGTTTCTGAGCAAGTTCAGCATCAGTAGAGCCCTTGTCTGACTGAGACAATAAAAAGGTATTGTTAAATACATTTATCATTAGACATTAAAAAGATTCACCATCAGTACTTCAGGAAGTTTTCTGAGACACCGGGGAAAAAAAGCTTCTATACTACAGGTATCTTCGTCTCTTGGCTAGTATTGCTGACCAAATACAAGAAATATGTACATGAAGGTATATGCTTCATTTACTCATGCCAGTAATTAAACAGTTCATAGTGACATTGTTGGCTAATAACATAGCAAGACAAGGTGTGTAAGTAGTAATAAAATCTTTCATTAAAGCAACCATTGTGGTTGAAAAAGTACACAGGCTTTCACGCACACAAGCTTTTCTTAAACTCTGAAGTAAACCTACCAAACTGAAAACCTAAGTATGAGTTAAGGTTATTGCTCTGCATTTAATAGGTAAGTTAAGTTATCAGCCAGTGAATCTGAAAAGTATCTGATACCTGTGGAGTAGAGATTTGTTAGTAGAGGAGTCAAGTGGTAAGGTAGTTTTTGACTAGGGATAGGAGAGAATTCATTTACAGATTTTGAAATATAAGGTTGAGAGAAAGTACAGTGTGCCATAAAACTGGTGTCTTTTAGGTGGGTTTTTTTTAATTTATTTATTATTTCCAAATTTGTTAAAGTCTCTAAAATAACATCTCTACATTTGACCAATCGGCCTTCAGAGGGCCTCTTTGTGAGTAGAAGAATTGTCTTATACTGTGCACCATTCTTGCCTCAGATATGCAGCTTCTTGCTTTCTTGATGTGTGTGTAAAATTTGTATTTCTGAAGGACGCATTCAGAATCAGAAATTGTGATCTTTTGTTGTTTTCTAATACTTATAGGTTAACTGATAAATACTGCCCTCGGTCACCTTAGGCAGTGCTAAGAAAAGAATATCCTTATATATATGAATCTCAGCCTCTGGATTTGATGTGTGAAAACTCCATCATTTTATATATTGTGGTATTCGTGAAAAGATTATTTGTAATTGTTTTATCACAACATTAAAATACCGCTTTTTAATTTAAGGATTTCTCTGATAAAGATTTTAATACATAGTACTTGGTGAAAGTTATTACGCTTATCTTCCATAAAGAGAGGGAAATTATACGGGACAATAATTTGCCTATGGCTATGTCTCCCAGTTCCTAAATTGGTGCCTCATCCTGTGGGTTACATTTGCTTTCCAAAGATGGATGTGCTTTCACTTCTTTTATTCTCCATACTATATTTCTTACTGTCCTCACCAAGTGCTTTCCTAAAGTTGATGCTGGATTAAAAAAGTCATATTTGTTACTAATGATTGGACAGAATCAAAATGAACTCCCAGGAGTCCACAAATTCTCACAAAGCCAAGGTGAAGTCTGAGATGATGTGCATCTTCTGAAGATAATTTTCAGCAGGCAATTGAATAGGAAATCTGAATGTGATTGCTCCAGTCATTTTTGTGGTACAAGTTGTTTCCCTCAAGTATGAGTGAGGTCTTAAGGTATAAACCTCAGACTTCGAGTTTCTAACGGAAGAAAAAAACAAAAAAAATAGATACTGCTGCAAGGATAGCCGACATTTTCAAATTTTCTGATGCAAATCAGAGCTGTTGGTGAGTCAGCCTGTTTTGGACATCAAAAGCTTGCTAAACTCTCTGTGAACAGGTCCTTTGGAGACCATGTAAGTTCTGTATGAAAGTAAAATCCATAAATGATTGCTATCCTGAACAGTGACCTTTTAAAACAGACATGGGATCACATATCTAAGATTGTGGAATACCATCCAAGGCAGTAAGAAAGTTTATAATAATCGTTGGCAAGTGTTTTCACAGCGTGGTTCAACTGACAGAGATAGATGCCACTTCCTCAAAGGATGCATTCTACCTGTCACAGCCAACTAAATACTCAATAGTGTAATTTCCTTCAAATAAATACCACCTACGTCCCAAACAACCATGAGCAAGAATTCAGTTGAGAAGATGTGCCTAGAAGAATTGTTGAGGTTATCACGAATCAGTGCGGTCTGTATTAAAGTGCTACTCTGTTCCCACAAACTGAAGGGAATATTTCAGTCCATCTGGTGGGTGGTTGCCAGTGCTAGATGCTGTGCTGCCTAGGATGATCAGTCTGTTCAAGAGACAAATGCATTTGGCTCCACTAGACCAGATGCAGCACCAGGCACGTTTCTGGCTTCTTACCCTTCAGGTACATTGTGGCATCATTATGCTGGAGTGTGGAAAAGTATGGTCAAATAAATTACCCTTTAGACACAGCTAGCCTCCAGCCCTTCCTTTTCATACCTCCCCTTAGGGATCATTTATCCTGTATCTGATCACATCCCTCCCCATAGCTCTATTTCTCTAAAAGCTAGGGAGCAGCCTGCAGAAGAGCCTACCTGCATTCATGGAAATGCCTCCGATGAAACAGGCGTTCACCTCTACCCCATCAGACTGACACTTTCCCCATCTGCATTTGCCAGTTGTAGGAAATGCCAGAGGATTAGGATGTCAGGTCCATTTTCAAGCTGCCTAAAAACAATCCTGAAATGTCCCTTGTGCACCTCTCACATTAGCATTGGAAAGTGGTAGGTTCAGAAAAAAGATATTTCTCTTTAGAAGTAAGTTAAAATACAGTTTTAAGGAAACAGATCAAAGTATAAAGAGGACAATAGAATTCAAATTAGTGTCATTTTGAGATATCTGTTATTTCAAATGTGTAAGTGTGCAACAGATTTTCTGCCAGAGAGGTGGAGAGGGATTTTTAGTGTCCCTTTTCTACCCTGAAATTTCTGAGAAGCATACAGAAAATTGGAACTTGAATTCTTTGCTGGAGGAATACCTCTGGTTCGTAAGAAACAAACAATAAAAAGTACTTTTTTGATTTCTGAAATGGAGCACCTGTTTGAGGCAGAGAGAGATGTAAAACCTGGCATATTTTTCATTGTGGCTGCTTTTGGTCCATATATATCAATAAGTTAATCTAAAACAGGGAATTAGCAGACAAAAATAGGGTCTAGAAGTTCCAGCCAAGTTTGCAGTGCCAAGGATAATCAGAAACCCACATATACATATTAGAAAGTTCCTGAAAATACTTAATCCTGTAGAAATAAGATAGAAATGGAGAAAAAATAGCCCCCACTGTCTCTCTACAACATTGGCTGGAGTTGGGACACAAGAGTTCTTTAAAGCATGGCTTACTGTAAGACTTGGACGTTGGGTGCCCATATGGCCAGTGCCAAATGTGTGTGGCAACGAATGTGTGTCCAACTCTCAGGACAACCCAAACTCTCACGTTTCCTGTCCCACATTGCCTTTCTGCACATGCCAAAATCCCTTCCCAGGACAGAACTTCTTCCTAGCATAGAGATTTAGCAGACAACTACTTTGGCCAAGGAGAAATGATTATGGTCTCATCTGATCTGTCCATATTTCAGGCATGGGTATGATTTGACCTTGGATGTGGATAGCATAGTTTTTAACTCCTCTTTCATCCTCCTAGTTCGCTCTAAATACTGAATATCAGTACTAGCTGAAAATACAGCACATCTTCAACTATACTATGTCCAAAATTTGTGGTTGGATAACAAGTAGAAAACAGGTACATCATCTTAACCGTCAGACCATATAGTCTGCAGTCTCATTATTCATTTAATTGTAATCACAACTGTGTTCTTACGATGGCCTGCAAAGTAGAAAGCAGATTTCCAGCGTGGCAAAGAGCAGAACACAGCCCGAGAAAACGGCAGTTCTGCTCCCTCTGCAGGGTTACGACTCCAGCTGCAGGGTCTTCTCTCTATCTCAGAAGCCGTGTGGTGGGCAGGGGGAGAGTCCTGCAGACCCCTTTGGAGAGAACAGTCAGTTCAGCTTTGAGCAAGGCCATATGCTGCTGCTTTCACCTCCTACCAGCACCCGCTATGGATAAGGAGAAAGCTTAATCCATTGCACAGGCTTAGGGCTGAGCCCAGCACCCACATTGCACACAAATTGCCCCTTAGGTCATCCGTCTTGTTTTCCACAGCTCCTATGAAAAAAAACCTCACTGATACCTCCCTTACAGCTAAATCTTCTGTTCCCTCTTGTCTATCCTTCATCTCGTCCTTTTTTCCTGCATAGTATTTATTTCTCTCCTTGTTTCCCTCTTTGAATTATTTACCTCCTTTACACCCAATCCCCCTCCACATATGAATGTCTGTGTGCACAGATGGGATTTCTGGGACAGTCAGTATATAATTTTCCACAAACACTGTTATTTAAAAACAAACTTGATCATCTCAATCAAAAGGGCATAAATGGAAAAAAGGTTTTACTGATTTTTTTTCAGCTTTAGAACTAGCTCTCCGTTAAAAGTTAGTATGTCTGATGAGAAGCAGGTCCAGTCCCTCCCTTTTGCCGATAACTATTTTGCTGATATATCCCTATTAGTAGTGAGCTGTGTGAGGTGTGCACATCATTCTTGTTTTCTTATATGGACATTTGTCAGCAAGTTTTATGCCCAGAACTCTTGTCAACTAAAATTCTTGTCATTAAATAACAAGTTAAATTTAGTTTAAAATATTGCACCTGCTCAGAGTCCTCTGTTTATTTTTATTTCTTTACAATTACTTTTATGGTTTTAAATGATGTATCCGTCTCCTCATAGTATGTGAAAGATCTATACAGGTGGAAGATAGTGACTATAAAAGGAAAGCTACCGTTAGGGTAGAGGTAGTTGTATTGGAAAAACAGATGAAAAATAGCAATTCTTATTGTTCTTTTTAACAGTAGCTGGTGAATTTCTACAATACTGTGGGTTTTCTTAAAGTTCTGTGCTTCTTAAAGACTTTTTACATAGTGTCATTTTACTGTCATTTCCACAAACTTGGGTTATTGCTTCCTCTTCTCATGTCCAAAATAGGTAAGCACATCTTCATTAGTTGTATATATGGCATCCCTGTGCAGCAAGATGCTAGTTCTTTAGTGCTCCTTACTCCTTTTAATAAGGACTAACTTGTTGATTCCTAACTGTGGACAACTAGTCAAGTTTGGAGTTGTCTTTGATTGCAAACATTTTGATTTTGAGTGACGTGCCAATATAAACACATTTGCGTTAGCTGATTTGCAAGAAATGTTAGGGAAATGGTAAGACTACTGCTATGCTTCCAGGAGGAAAAAAAGGCAGCCTTCCGTTATTAATGACTTTTTTAAAGCTTTTCCTTGTGTCTTAGAGATGAACTTTTAGAGATAAGCAGTTATTCTGACCGCAAAATGAAAAGAACAATTAAAATAAGCCTGCTTTTTAAGGTATACTTTGTGATTCAAAAAGATGTCTCATAAAAATTGTCAGCTCATGTAGCTGTCAGTTCAGCTGACCAACCTGACAGTAGTGCTACCCCATGGTCCCTCTACTTGGAGATATAAATTTCAAGCACGTGGTAATATGTAACTCATAGGTGTGTAAAATCATAATAGAGCATTTCATCACATCTAAATAAGGGTAGGTGCATGCTGTCTGAACAGTTAACTGTTGAAAACATTGAGTACAAGACATTTGACACTAATTTTACTGGTCAAATCCTCCCCTGAAAGAAGTCTGCCTTGACAAGCCGTTCACAAGGTACCTTTTGCAGAGAGAGCCTGGCTTGATGGGTCGTCATGTAAGCTACTTGACATTTGTCCCCAGTCAGACCGGATGCCACATGAAAAATTTACTCAGGCGCAGGGCTCCCAGGAATAAACATTTCTCTGGTGTTGCTCACCGGGGACTCAGCAAGGTGAGCGGAACTCCAACTTGTCACGGATGCTCTGTTCTGACAAACATAAGTAGATGCTAATGGCTAAATCGTGACAGAATAAAGTCCCACAACCATATGGCTAATTGCCACAACAATATCTTCAGTGTTATTAATCAAGTTTTCATAGTGTGCCATGATAATTGGAATAATTAGAAACAGCATAGGCATTGCTTGCCTCTGCCGCACATACTGCAGACAGGGACCTGGAACAACCGCAATTGCACTTTCTGTGCAGCATTGTTTAGTGCTTTCCTTTCCAGCAAATACTGTGGTTAATTAATGAATTAGCTGTTTGCCACCAGAGTGTTTCATTGCTAGCAGGGCTTCTGCAGGGGCACATAGGTAGCTAAATGAGACCACTAAGCCCTTGTGCGTCTCTGAAAAGAAGCAGTATTCCCGTAAGGCTGCCACTACACAACACAACACTCCACCAGTCATCGGTACTTTGTTTCACAAAAGAAGTTCTTGTTCTTGTAACTCATATGTAAACCAACTTTTTTTAAGTATATACAGAGAGGATAAAACAACTTCGAAGTGTGCATTTTTTTGTTTAACAGTTTAAATTAAAGCAAGACTCTGGATACCAATGATGCAATTAACTTACCAGGCAAAAGAAGTTAACTCTTACTTGCCTTACCCTGCTTGATAATGGAACTGGGCTCCAAACTTATATTCTGCCTTTGAACTAAGGTTATAAATAAAGTGGTGATTCTAACAGTTATTTACACTAAGCAGCTAAATCATCATTTTGTGTGCTGCCTATTGGAACAGCCTCACTTGATTCTTATGTTTAGGAGTACGACAGCAGGGAGGAAATGCTTGTGTTTCCTCGGTGCATGCATCAACATGTAGTTGACTGGTCACTAAAACTGGCAGATTGATGATGATGACTCTCTTCACTGGATGTATGAAGGCATTTAGCCAGACTAATAGATTGAAATGGACTGCTGCATGTATGGCCTCTGAACAGCTTCTTAATTTAGTTTTAGAGCGTACAATAGATGTAATATTGAATTCGGTGATTATATAAATCTTCCCTCCCCATTTTAAAAAATAAATAAATTTATTCTCTGGAGTGGAGAGCCACAAAGAGATTTTGAAATGTTATATACTTAATTATAAAGAGGTTTGCAGAAATAAGCCCCCAGTTCAGGTGGTAGGTAGTAATTCTGTCCGTTTTAGGTTTATTGCTGTTTAATTTTGACTCTCAAAGGGAAAGCATCTCTGAAATAACTCCATTATACTGCGATGAAAAGTAGTATGGAAAGCCAGGATTCTCTCCCCATTGAGGGCTGCTGTGGAGGTGGTCTGGCCCCTGTAGGCAACAGCTCCAAACAGGGAATTTCCAGCAGAGTTCCCTCTACAGAGTTGCTGTAAAGTTGGGTGCTCCAGTTATTAATGGAAGATACCCAAACAAAATCCTGGATGCATAGAAAATGATACTTTAAATAAGTATCTGTTAGCGGGTTTTTGCATCTATTTTGATGTCCTATTATCTCTACGCATTTTCTTACCAGTTCATTGGCAAGGAATTTATTTATCTGTGGTGGTCTAGTTGTACCTGTGTTCATATTTAGCATAATTAGCAGGAATTTTCCAAATACTAAAATAAGGCTTCTGCAAAAGGTATGTATTGTAAGATTTTGTTGATGTTAATAAAGTCTTCATTACTGGTGCCTGTTTTATTCTGAGCATGGCTGCCAAATAGCTTAATAAGTTTTTTTGTTTTCTTCATATCAAAGTATCACAATTTCAATTTCTTATGCTTTAAGGCCAACTGAAATATTATCACTTTGTAAAGGCCATGTCCTTTTACTTCAGATATGTTTGATGTATATTTAGGCATTTTTATGAGACAAAGGAGGCAATCTGATATATAATTTAATTAGCTTAAAGTTACCATTCTACTTTATAATGCATATTATTGGATATATTGCCATCTTTAATTTTACTATGAAAACCTAAAGCTGTCTTCATTATCAACTGAATTCTCTGTAACACCAAAAACCACCTGTGGTGGAGAAACGAGATTAGAAAGGAAGAAAAGTCTAAGGTGGATTGGTAAACTAGTGGTACACTCACAACAGGCATATTGCCTTGTTGGTTTGAATACAGCATGTTTTCCAGTAGCAGTTCCATTGCTGGACATAGACAGATAGCTTCTGTTATCTGTTAAATCTCCTGAAATATTTAATATGTTTTATTTAGCATACCAGAAAAAAGTTCATTTGTTTTAACATTGCAATACAAAGTAACAGAAAGATAGTTCAATTGTAGATTTTAATTTTTTATGGACAGAAAAGGCATTTTATTTAATTGTGATAGGGAAGTCTCCAAGATGGAATATAAACTTCATAATATTTTATCAGTACTTATTTGTTTACTTTAGAGCTATTAACAAAATTATCTCTCTTCCTTTTATTTTAAAATACATGTCTTTTTCATTAAGTCTTGTCCAGGTGGATTCTACAGAGAAATGTAGTAACTCTATAGAAGATTTAACAATATGGGACAGTAAAACGTTATAGATTCCTCTTTTAAAGAGAGATTGTACAAAAGCATCGTTGTATCTTTTAAGCCTACTGCGTGCATCTTGAATCAATGGATAAAGCTATTAGCAAATTTATTTTATCATCTTAAGAACTGTGCTTTAATTGCAACACTGAGAGTTGTTTTTCTAATATAATTTCTCCACTTTAAAACCAAATTTAATCATTGCTGTTTAAAGATGGAAAAGTTGGGGGAGTGGAGTTCCTAATTGCTAATAGCTGATATCAGTAGGAACTTCACTAATTTAGAAGTGCCTCTTTTGTTTCAATAGGTTTATTGCAGCAAACAGTGTTTAAAATCATTCACCTGTAATTATTTTTGTTAAAAAAAGAAAATGTTTTTGCTACTCTTCAGTGATTTTCAAAACAAAATGCACATGCATCATCAGTATTTAGGACTGTGGGCTTGAATTGCATAGAGGCAAAGAGCAGTAAGAATTCAGTCAGTAGGCACACCTTCAAGGTCTTACATTTTTCTCTTATGAGTGTAGATATTGGTCATTCAGTCAGGGTTTTAGATATGTATCAGAGATGAAGTCCCATACTCCTTGCACTTAAGGGGTGTTTATCATTGACTTTAAAAGGTTTTTTCCAGTGGAGTGTAGCAGCCCCCTCTGGTCCTGCTAGTTTATCCCCATAACCTATCACACTGAACCTGCTTTTTAAATCTGGGTATTGCCTGAGCTGTTTAAATTTAGTTGTTTTGCAGAAACACAGCAGTGTTCTTCAGTCTTTTTCCATGAAATAAAAGCACAGTTTAGGTCAGATAATTTCTAAATGAGTCATGGGGTAACAGCTGGACCCTTCATGCTGTTACCTCTGTATTTTGGCCAACATGTAAAAAATGGGTGCCTCAGCTTTGATCTGTGATATTTGTTGTAAACTTGAAGCACCTTTTTAAAAAATCTCAGCAAATGTCTACAACTTTTGTCCTTTAAAAAATTCAGTAATGGCTGAAACTATGCTAGTTATTTTATTAGGATCATCCTTTCTGTAGGTAGCTACTGGAGTACAACAGTTTTATCTACCCTTCATAGTAATGAATTGCAGTAAATTGTTATAGTCCAGTAATTGGATGTCTCTAGTATTTACTGCCAACACAGGCTATCAATGTCAATACAATGCTTGTAATAGCTGTTAATTACTAAGCCTTTGTAAAGTGTTGTCTATGTGAAAAACTAAAATTGAAGTATTTTAACTTTTAATGTTTTAGGAGGAATGGACACTGTACTCTTCTCCCACTGCAGAGTTTCTTTAAATTAAATGCTACATTCAGTGCAAATCTCTGATCATTTAAGAGTTACACCCACAATATAAATATCCACCCAAAAGATCCGGTTTCTCCCACCTTTCCTACTGAAAAAATGGGAAACTTGTTTCTGGTTTCTCTTTCTCTAAACACATTCAAGTTCTTAGCTCTGTTTTTGAAGTTTTTAGTGTTATGCAAAAGCCAGTTGCAGACTTCTCTCTGATACTAATCAAATCCATTTTCAAATCAGTTGAACAGACAAATGAGAGGGTTCTTTTTTACTCTTTCCTATTCCGCAAGCTTACAGTCTTGTAGTATCTAAAAACCAAAATAGCCTCTGAAAATGTTAGAGGGATGAAGTGGAAAGAGGAAAGTGTCTGTAATCTAACCAAGCCAGTACAGCAAGCTAACACTGATGGAGATCAGAACTGATAACGAAAACAGTCATTGTGTCTTACAATGTGTTAGTCCATAATCACTGTTACAAATAAATTTAGATTCAAGCTTTTCCAGAAATAGACTATTGCAAATTTGATGGGGGAACCATTGACAAAGCCTGCATAAAACTACTACTTTAAAAAGTATTTGAATATGCAGAGAAACTAGAATTCTCTCAGAGAAAAAAGTCAAAAGAAAGTTCATCCATTAGATAAAGAAAAGGTGAACCAATTACATACAGGTTAAGAGCTTGTTTCAGTCACTCATGTTATTGGAGTTTTGCATTAAGAAGATCAATCAAATAAATTGCAAAATCAGAGCAGTAACCGAAGATTATACAGGTTTATGAGTTTAATTAGTCTGAATTCCTGCCTTTATAGAACTTTATCAAATAATCTCTGAATCAGATCCAATCTTACATGATATCTATGCAGAATTTTGTAATAACATCTGATGAGAATTTAAAGATTCCAGTATGGAAAACCACCACAGCTTTAGGCAAGTTTCTCCAGTGGTCTACTTGTCATTGCAGGGTTTTTATTTTTGTTTATGACATTATTGTGGCTTGCGGGGGGGGAAGGGAAGAGCTGCTTGTGGTGATCTTTTGATGTATATTTTACGTGGCTTTTTGCTGTTATGAATTTGTGTATCATTTGTCTTCCCCCTGGTGAAGCCACGCTGATGACTTTCTTGTCCTTCATGTGCCTGGCAATGGTTTCCAGGATTAGCTGCTCCATCATCTTCCCAGGGATCAAGGTGATGCTGACTAGCCCATGGTTCCCTGGGTCCTCCTTCTTAACCTTCTTGAAGATAGGAGTGACATTTGCTTTCCTCCAATCTTTGGACATTCTCTGAGTTGCCATGATCAATCCAAGATTATTAAGTGGCCTCCCAACAACATCTGCCAGCTCCCTCAGCACTCGTGGGTGCATCCCATCAGGGCCCATGGACTTGTGTATGTCCAGCTTGCTGAAGTATTTCCTGACCTGATCCTGTTCCACCAAGGGTACATCTTCCTTGCTCCAGCCTTTTCCCCTGTCTCTGGGACCTGGGATTCATGAAAGCCAGTCTTGCTAGTAAAGACTGAGGTGAAGAAGGCATTCAGTACTTCAGCCTTTTCCATGCCCTGTGTAACCAGGTACCCTTGTTATAGAGTAGAGTAGAAATGTTGAGCAGAATTTTAAAATCAGGGATAGGTTTTAGTGCGTATGGTTACCAGTAATCCTCTTTGTAAAAGTTGTTATAAAGAAAATTTCGTGTCATTGGGGTGTATACGACAGCAGGGTCAAGTGGCAGGAGAAGTGTATGCTTTGCAATGGCTGCATGAAGGAGCAAAATATGTCACTTATCAGCATTAAGTGGATTCCCTTAAACTCCCATGAAAGAATTTCCAAAACAAATTCATAAGAACATCAAAATACAGCTATCAACACTTAAACCAGTACAATAGGCTAGAACAACACTGGGGACCAAGACCATAGCAAGAACATGAAGGAAAATTATCTTCCCTCTAGCAGGGGCACCACCACGTCCGGTGAAGATGCCCAAGGCACCCAGCACTAGTTACTGGTGCCACCCAAGAAGTTGGCTGTAGATGGGGAGTGGCAGTAGGTGACAGCAGCAACCATGGAAAGTCTGAAGCCAAGGGCAGCACTGATGCCAAAACAAGTGCCTAAAGTTAGTTAAGAGCTGAAACCTACCCAAAGCAAGCTAACAGGTTCAATAGTTGTATTGTAGTACATTCCTAAAAATATTAAACATTACTGCTATGAAGATGCAATGGCACCTTTTTCATTAAGCGTGCTCCTGCAAGTGAGTATCTTACAATTGGAGTGGCTTAAGACAGTGGTAAGTGCTTTTGCCAAGACGGGTAAATTACAGTAAGGAGGGGGGGATAATTATTAGGAACTCATTTTTTAGAAAGAAAAACCTTCTTTAATAATGAAATGCATAGAGTCTTCCAAAAACAGGAAGAATTTTTCTTAATGCAAAACTGAGTAATCTTTGCCAGTAATCTTAAAGAAACCAAATGGGAGAGGAAATAATCCAAATAACAATTAGCTGCTCATGTCACATAATTTATTTGTAAAAATAAAATTAAAGGTATTTATTTTAAAGAGTTATGCTAGTCTGTGTATGATAAAGTAATTAATATATAAAAATTTCAGGATACGTAGAACCACAGGAATTTTCAACAGGACAAATCAAAACCATTTTCCCTAGTGGAAAGAAGGCAACAAAGGATACTATGTATTGGATTCTTGTTCATCACTTAGCCTAAATTTGAGTAGATTTATATTAATAAACAAGTGTTTATTATCACTGTTATTTAATTTTAAATCTTTATTTTCTGTCAGAAAAACCTACGGTAGAGTTTGAAACCCATATAATCCCTAATGTAAATGTGTAGTTTCGGTTTTATTTGTTGTATTTTCAAACACCATAATTTTTATCTTTGCATATAACTACTCTTTAAGGCCCCTACTCTTTAAGCCGCGGAACAGAAAGCCTGTGGATCTTACCATAGTTTTTAAAGTTAAGGGTTTTTAAATATAACTATGTAAAACTTTAAAAAGTAATGGATGTCACCACAAACCAAACAAAATTTGAACCACAAAAAAGACCCAAAAGCCCTACACTATATCCATCCAACAGTAGTAGCCATGATTCGTGCATTTGGTGGAATGATCCACCAAATCTTCATGCAGCTAGTACAGGAGAGGCCAGATGAAATGAACACCCCGCATGGGAGCGCAGGACAGGACAATCCCACCTAGATCACGGTCACACCAAAGTGTGTATGTCGTTCTCTGGCAGAATAGTAGTCCACATACAAACCTGAAATTACTTACACAGGTAAGGCAGGTGTATGTGTACACATAAGAAGAATCTTTTTTATATACTTTCTGTTATCTCTAAGTCTAAGGAGAAGCTGAATGATTTGTTAGATGCTGGCACACACTTTTTCCCTCCATATCACACACACTTTTGTACAATCGACATACACTGCTAGAGACAATGTGGTAGAAATCTGTAATATTTAAATGTTTTAAAGCCTAAGGAAAATCTGATCATCTCATCTGCCTTCTCAAATGACAAAGGCCACATAATTTTATCTAATAAATCCAGAATTAACATTTGAATATATGGTTGAAGTAAACACATCTTGTAGCAAGATGTCTGTTTTCATTCCCTTCACAAGTTAAGTAGATTAAGGCAAAAAATGCAACATATGCTGTAACAATATCTCACTGTATATCCTTTATGGGTGGTGTGCATGTGAGGGTATGCTGTGTGTAAAATTTTCAGCGTTTAGATCAAACACATCAGAAGTTTCTGTAAACCTCTGAAAGACTGGTGAGCTTCCCACATAACTTCTTATACCAGTATTTTTACTTCATTGGGATTTCACATGCTTCTTTCTGTTCTGACAAAATACTGAATTTTAATAAGGTTTTGTTTATTTTAGGAATGTCATTTTGTTAATTGTTACACTTAGCTTTTTTGCCTTTCTTCTCATCTGCTATCATTAAGGGTTTCTCGTGCACCATGGGCAGTACTGCCCTTCCACAAGACCCTTGTTGAAGAGTAGCTGAAAGAACAAGTTGTGATTATACTTCAGGCATGTTTCCTTCGCTGTCTTGTATTGTTTGAAGGTTTTATTAATCTCTTTAGGACATTCTGTACAAAATCCCTGAACTGTATAAAGCCACGGGAGTCTTAATAAAAACAAGATTTATTAAGAAAGGAGACAGAACACTGGAGAAATGTACTGTGTAACAAGTCTAAGCTGAAATGTTGCTAAAGCTTGTCTTGATTGGTCTCCTTCATGTCATTAAAAGAAAGCAAACTATCTTTACACTCCTGTAAATATCATCCTCTGATTCAACTTGCCCGTCTCCCCTCTGACTGTGACAACTACCAAATCCAGGAGAGTTTCTGGTATCAAGCGTCTTCTTTTGAGGGTGCTTTTGCTGTATATTTGCAGCTATCTTTGCTCTCCTCATCCATGCGAGTGTTGACAAGCGCTGCTCCAGGAGCGGTAGCCCCCGTGTTAGCCCTGCCTGCTGCAGGGTGCCTCTGCAGAGGGCAGCCAGGGAGATACGCAGCCGTCTTCAACCGCAGCCCACCCTGTGTCCGTAGGGTAGAAACATGGACGTCTGAAATCATAGCGCAGGCGTCAAGTCAGTCCAGAGTAGTGCTTACTGCCAGGCATTCAACTATTTAATTCTTTATCTTCCGTATAAGCTTTAAGTACTTTTGAAAGTGTTATACAAATGTTGCTGCTCATCCTTTTTCCATATCTTATTTTTGAACAAGCAGATCACAGCTCAAGTCTGTCTACCCTTTCTCCTAAATTATTGACCATGACTTTACATAGTAAATTGCACTGGCTACAAATGTTTGCTTGAACATAATTCATGACAGAGTTTAAAGAGACAGAGCTTACATATCATTTTCTCAGTCAGTAAACAACTGATGTTAATTTTGGCATTTCTCAGCTTCCGAGTGCTTAGTTTTGATAAGATGGTGTTCTTTTCAATACTTGCAGTCCATGTAAATAATTTTCTTATTTTAAAAAAAAAGCAGCAAAACTTGCACTGAGAATGAAATGACATCCTGCAAAATCCTACTGAGCCTCCCTTTCTCTGGAAGACTCCCACTAGTGAGTCTTGCAAGCATTGGAAACTAGGTGAACAGCATCCTCCGCCGTCACATCCGCTAAGTGGCACTAGCCATTGCAGGTGGATGATAGGCACCTTTGCCATTTCCCATGCAGGAAGGAGGGTGCAGCTGGGGTGAAGGACGGGGTGGCCGATGCACCGTTGGGTTGGTGGGGAGAGTTAGGAAGAAACAGAACATACTCTGTGGAAATCTGCACTCTGCTGTGTTTAGGTCAACCAAGGAATTATCAAATGTGGGCCTTTTTTTAATATACACAATAAAAAGGAAATACCAGAGACCTTGTTGTTTTGATTCTAGACCTTCTTAATGAAATGTTTGGGGAAAAAATAAGTTAAGCATGAGCAGAATTTTTTTTAACCTTGTTCTAATGAATACTATCAATGGATAAAAAGAATCAAGCCTTGAGCAGATGCTTGCAGTGGAAATTGTACTGAAGATTGAATTTAGCAAAAGTATAAATGGCTGAAAACAGGCTCTTAGAGTGGAATTTTTAGGCAACTTGTTGACAAGTTGTAGGTCCTGGATTTAGTCATTTAGAAGTAGCTTCAGAGTCGTGCTTTCCCTTTCCTGGTATTATGTTTTTTTCTTATTCTTTCTGATTTCATTGTGTTGTTTTGTCCTCATAAACACTCCTAAACTGTTTGTATCGCCTCATCTGTAAGCATTTCTTAAGCTTATTTAATTCTTTTTAAAGAATTCTCTGCCTTCCAAGAAGACAGAGTAGATAATCAGCTAAATATATGTAACACATAACATAAGTTAATTTTATTGATGCTTGGAGAATTGTCCTGTAAATCTCAGTCAAAATGGTCGTGGTTTTAGTTAAAACTGGTAAGGCTGGATCATTGCCTTATTTAATGGCTTTACTAGAGCACAGTTTTCTCCTGCTTTCTCTATATTGTAAGGTCATTAATGAATCATTAGCTTTTGCTAGTAATTACTGGTCTCTTGAGAATATTGGTTTAATTATATAGGAATCATAAGTGGAAGATACAGTTACATATTCTACAATGTAGGTAGTAGTACCTTGGTGTATTATGGCTTTAAAGAATCTGTAATTTTTTTTGTAGATTTTAATTGCTAAGTATGCCTGATAAAATATGAATTATTGTATTACTGCATGTGATAAAGGTATACTATTGTGAGCCTCGCAGTCTGCAGGTGTAACAGATGTAAGGCAAGATTAACAGGACAGAACAATAATTAAACCACAGACAGCCATCTCAAAAAAAAAAAAAAAGGTTTATCATGTCCAATGCAATTATTAAGTGTGTCTTAAATTCTCGGCAAATATTTGTAAAAGCAGTAAAAATGTGTTAGTTTGAAAGACAGCTTTTCAGTGTGGACACTTACTTTAAGGAATTAAGATCCCTTTTTCTGAATATAAAAGCCGAGTGAAGTCCTGCCATATGGCAGCATGGTTCATAGGCAATAGGGTCCTTGGTTTATAGATGCTGTGAGCTAAATGCTGCTGAAGAAAATAAGAGAGCAGTTAGTATATATGCATTTACAACAGTATGAATTGCCTACTCCCTTTAAGACAGGAAGGTTCAAATAATTAACAGTAATACTGTGGTTGCAAAAGGAAGTCCAGTTGTTCTTCAGCAGCCTACATCTGTGAAACATGATACCTCTGGGGACTGAGATTTAATTTTCCCAGGAGAAAATATAAAAGCAGGAGAAAAAAAGGAATGACTTCTGCTTGAGCAGAATAAACCTGCATCTACAAACGATTAACACTGCATAATGAAGTAGTAAAGAAGCAAAAGAGATTTCTAATAAAAGACTAATAACAAATCCCATTACACCATGGTGTATTTTTTCCCTTGAAGTGTATTAGACTTTTAGCAAGGCTTCTGAATGAGATTTGGGTAGTTGCAAGCAAAGTCAGCTCAAATGCTTCAAGCTTAGCTGAAATTTCTCGCCTAACAGGTTGTGTAACTTGAAAGTTGTGGTTTTACAGGTGGGAGGGGTTGTTAGTGCAAGTAATAGGCTTCACGCAGAGTTTGGGTAATGTTTGTGTCACCATAGGATAATAGTCTCCTGTAGGCTAGGCACTGTAGGGTAATGTGCCACTATATGGTAAAATCCCTTAGATAGAACAGACGTGGTATTAAATGCACTAGCTAAGCCTTGCTTTTGTGTTAACAGTTCTTCCAACTTCTTTTTCTGAGGCCTGAAAATAAGTCCTCATAGGAAAGGGGGTTGATCAGAGAGGCAAAGACATAGAGTTTGTATTTTGTCATAGCTAATATTGTGACTTTTATAATTACTGCACTAACATAAAAAGTTACAAGACCTTAGAACGTAAATGTTTGATACAAGGATGAGATGATGCTGTCTTTTGAAATCACGTATTTTCCCTTTTAAAAGGGAACATGTCTTGCAAGGGAAAAAATTCTGTGTAGTGATCTCTAAATCTGTAACAGGGATGTTTTTGCAGATTATACATACAGTTCCAGTGGCAGGGGGAATAAAAGTTTAAGTGAACAAAACCTTGACTCACAAAACAGTCCCTTTGTATTTCTTTTATAAGAGAGAGTCTTTTTGTACGGATTGTTGCTATCTTAAAAGCTTGTGCTCAACTGACGTGTTGAAATTCATTTGTCTAGAAATGAACTTTTATTACTGGAATCAGGAAAAAAACCCCATGCCTTAAACCAACAATGAGTTCTGGGACAGAAGTGGTTAAACATGAATTCTTACAAGTGAAAGTAATCTTGATGAAATTTCTAGTTGCCTTTTGAGAAATTTTTGCGAGTCTTAAAGAATGACTTAATTTGCTTAGCAGAAATTTGCAATCAATCTTTTCTTGCCACTGAATAAACAGATTCCACATGCGTAGTAATTTGCATATCCCAGCTAAAAATGTAATTCATTATTTTTAAGTCCATTTCGTAATAACTATTTCAGGATTAATGTTACTAACTATTCTTTAGCTCTTTCAAATGTAACCTTAGATAATCCTCCCTAAAAAAGTACAAAGCTAGCGGGTCTGTTCTGGAATAGGGAAGGGAAGGGCCTTTCCTGAGGTCAGCAAGTAAGTCAGTGTAAGAGCCAGAACTGGAAACAAGAAATCTTGAGAAGTAATTTTCTTCATCTGCATCTCAAGCTTCCAGTCTCAAGCAAATATTGCATTTAATAAGACAGTTTTCACATTTTGCTAGGTATGAAAAGAGCATAGGTATGAACAGGAATTAATGATACAGTCTACATGCAGATTATCACTAAATCTGGTAAAGATTTCAGTTAGGTTTAATCAAAATAGCATATTTTACATGGAGCTGCAAACACTGTCATCAATAACAGGGAGGAAGCCTCTTCAAAGTAAGTGTGTCCCGGTCCATTTTAACTGCTGTTTGGCATCTGCCTCTCAACTGACTTTCACTTGCCTGGGCTTTTCAGGGCTTCTCATAAACCACTGGCTTCACCCTCCTGGTTTTGCTGTTCCAGGCTATTCTTGCATAACGTTTTCGGCTTTTCATCTTAGATCACTATCACCTTAAATGCCCAAAAATATGGTATATAGGATTGATATATTTTGTCCTTTGAGGTTCACCCACGTAATAATATTAGTCAAGCTTCTACAGTCTGTAATGTATCGCTTTTTTAATGTAGATGCAGTAACATTTCCACAAATACAGTTAGTTAAGTGGTTATCACAGATCTTCATGCTTTGTAAAATTTACTGGTAAAATGTTTTGGATTGTAGATGATGCTGGGATGTGTATCCTGACTTTACCATGCTTGGCAAAATGGAGAAATACAAATCACATCTTTTCCTTTTTTTTCAGGCGATGGGTAAGACTCCTGTTTGGACGTGAATTCCCACTTCAGGACCTTCTGGTTGTCTGGGATGCTCTATTTGCTGACAGTATCACCCTGAATTTAGTTGACTACATTTTTGTAGCCATGTTGTTATATATTAGAGATGCCTGTAAGTACCAACTATCTTACAGTCTTTTAAAAAGAATGCAAACCTATTTTTCAAAGAAAAAGAGGACTAAAGAAATGCTAAATTTCATTGTGACTTTTTTAACATACTGAAAATCGTTCCAAATGCTAGGAGAGGAGCCATTTATTATCAGACGCGGTCTGCTGTATTTATGAAACAAATTGTATCTTGGAGTTAAATTCAGGTTTGTTTTCTGAGTAGTTCTGTGTTTTTATATGGAGTTGCAGATTTTATGTGCAGTAAGTGATAGAGGTATGTATAGAGCTCCACCTTCTGACCAAGCTGATGAATTGAGAAAAGCCTCCCTTTGACACTGGAAATATTTTTATGCTGTTCTGCTGTGAGAAACGTGAAAATGCACAAGGCAATGACTCATAATTTTTGAAGATATATCTTGAAGGAAATGTAAATGCAGAGATGAGTAACAATTACAAAATAGGTTTTTTCTATGCAAGAGTGGCATCTTTAAAAAACTGATAATTTCATTTTATTTTATTTTAGTATGCCTAAAGTATGTGCAAAGGTGAATTCTTATGGGTTAGTGATGATCAATAAATACATTAAGTTGGGACAAACAAGAAATCACAAAAATGTTGTTAGCTTATATAATTGTGAATGGGAGGAGGAAGGTAAGTAATGATTAATTAAAAGGCTTTTATTTCTGTCTCATCGTATTTTACAAAAAATTCTATATACAACTTTGCCGCAACAAAGTATGCGTTTTGCAGTGAGATGCATGTCTGTCATTAAATATATGGATTCTGTAGCATGCTGTTCAGAGTTAATTATATACAATCTGTAAGCTTTAGGTTATAACAAGGTCACGTATTTGACACAATTTTGTATTCTAGGACACATGAAGTTTTCAACATCTGTGGTTCCTATTTTAGGGCCCAATCTTGAAAATATAACGTGCATGTACTTTACACGTACTGTCGTTCCACTGCCTGCCTTCATGTGGTTTTTTAATTACTTTTTAATAAACATGCAGCATATAGAGCTACCTTACATTCCTCTCAAAGAAGTGGACATTTAATTCAGTTTAGAGGTTTCAAAATTAATGCTGCTGTTTCAGGATGATCTGATTCCAGGTCATTATGTTCTGCAACCTAAATCGGGCTTGTTTATGTGCAGTAAACTGAAATAATCTTAAAATTCTTGGTATAGATATGTAGTGCAGATGCATGTAAAAATGTTTCTTAACATCAGTATTTTATTTTGTGTCATCATTTCCCTTTAGAAAAAAACTTTAGAACTGTGTTTGTAAGCACTCTCTCTCTTCTTGGGGAGGGAAGGTTGTTCTGGGTTTGTTTTCTTTTGCTTTGTGGTGCTCATGTACAAGTATTGGTATGAGGTAACTAAAAATGTGGGCTAAAAATGTGTTCTATGCAACTGTATGAAATCAGTCTCTCTCTTTTCTCTGAAATCCACAGGCTTAGTAAATGGAGTAGTAAATAGCTTTAAAGTGGAGTACATTTGCCTGAGTGAGATGCAAAGTCATCTCATCAGGAAAGCTAATACTTCATAGATATACTGTTTCTGTAATAAGTAACTTTTTATTTTATAGTTGGACCTAGTTAGTTACTCTAAGCATAATAGAATGGTGAAACAAAATACCCAGTCATAAATACTGTAAAGTTGAATATATTTTCAAAGTCAAGCTCAAACTATAGTGATTTCACAGTTCCTGATTTGATAAAAGAAAGCTTTTCTAATATATCTGTAATAGAAAAGTTTTCAATTTTTCCTCATTGTTTATTGCTGATAATATTTGAGCTTTGAATGGAGTTCAAAGTTCTGTTGTAATATTTTTAAAAACATTTTCAAATAAAATAAGTTTCTAAAAGCTTCTCTTTATTTGGTGAAAGGAAATGTTAGCTCAAAACATCCGAAGATGTTAATCATCTATAAATAAACCGTCTGGAAATTTTCAGTTTAAAAACTTTGAAACAATAGGAATAATAATAGAGCTCCTAAGATATTACGTTATAAAAATGTCAAACATAAGCAATGATAATAATACAGTACCAAAAGCATTTGAAAGTTTAAAAATTATGCAGATTCTTTTATACCAACACATTTGGGGATGGGGGAGAAGTTGCTGGTTTGGGAATTGGTGGATTTTTTTCTGTGTTTTATTATGAAGTTCTCGAGGATGTGATTTTAAGGAAGTATTATTTCTGCTATATTTTTTATTTTAGTTTTATTTTAGTTTTTAAATCCTCTGTTACTCAAATGATATATTATTCAAGGAGAAGGGAACATTTAGATTATTAGATTATTGTTTATACATTTTAGAGATTACAGATACATAATCATGTACACAGCCATTCTGTAAACTGCTCTGTTCAGTTTTACATCTGTATCCAAGCAGAGCTTTATCCATGGAGTGATAATCCTCACAAGCCAAGTGTAGGGTTGTGTACCAAAGTATCTGTAAGTTTTAATAAATTATTTTCTGGGTTTCTTTGGAAAAATTCATGCAAAACAACCTTCTTTTTTTAAAATCTGTCAAATCAGAAGCACGAATATGTTACTTCTCTTTCACCAATATGGATGTATACGCAGTTGTTGATTAAATCAGAATGGAGGGGAGGGTACAGTGCAAAAATATTAATATTTTATATACTTCCCTTCCCTTCAAGAAGGACAAAAATAAACAAACCTGGAAGACCTGTCTATACTTTGCATAGTAAACTAACGTCATTATTGCACCAGGAGCCAATTTTGACTGATCGGTGTTAGAATAAGTATATTTTTACCATGTTCCCACTTGAAGACTAGCTGTGGCCATTGTTAGGATATATTTTTTCTTACCTAAAAGTTCTCTGAATATTTTGAGGGAAATAAAGGAGCCACAGCCTCTTCTTAGAGGAGCTGATTTGTTATTTTTGATATAGTGCAAGGTGTTCATATTATCTATGTTTAACTCAATTTAGGGCCTACCAAAGAGAGCATAGCCATACGTAAAGCAGCAGGGGGAAGCAGTCCCACCCTTCCAGGGTTAGGAAGTCATCTGGATACAGGATTGGTGGCATCAAGCATTAAACTCATAAGAAATGACATGTGGCAGAAAATTAGGACATTGTTGAGGACAGGTACAGTTAGTTTACATGTTTTCCACCACTATTATTGCTGCTTGCATCCAGGAGTGGTTATTGGACCAACAGAGAAAAGTCAGTCTCATCTAAAGCAGAAGGGAGAAAGCAATTTCATGTTCCTCTGGGCACTGCATAACAAATATTAATCAAAAGGCAGTAAGATTGCTTTCTCTGTGTAGAGGAGTTTAGCTACTCCTTTCCCTAGAAATACCAATAACATTCTTCTTTGGAGAAGTGAGAACTTTTCACAATAAAAGTTGGATCCAGATGTGATTCTTGCCAAGCCAATTAGTGAAGGAAAAGCACAGGTACAGAAGCACCAAGCTTTATTACAAGGCAGCTGGCCACAGTGTAAGATATTTCATCACTGAACTTCAGCACCGTCCAGCTACTGCTGAGATAAATTTGTATTGCACAGAATCTCCTTCCAGAAACTTTATCCTACATTTGATTCTTAGAAATCCTTCTAACTCCCATATGCATATTCAGAGAAAGCGTGTTTGTTTTGTTTTACTGCTATTTTCTCTACCGTTGTTAAGAAAACCACCACTCTGTTGGATAATATTATACATTTTGTCCTGAAGAGACAAGAATCATAGAATGGTTTGTGTTGGAAGGGACCTTCAAGGATCATCTAGTCCAATCCCCTGCCATGGGCAGGGACATCTTTCACTAGATCAGGTGGCTCAAAGCCGCATCCAACCTGACCTTGAACACTTCCAGAGATGGGGCATCCACAGCTTTTCTGGGCAACCTGTTCCAGTGCCTCACCACCCTCATCTTAAAGAATGTCTTCCTTATGTCCACTCAAAAGCTACCCTCTTTCAGTTTAAAACTGTTGCCCCTTGTCTGTCACTACAGGCCTTGGTAAAAAGTCTCTCTCTGTCTTTCTTATAGCCCCCTTAATATATTGAAAGGCTGCAAGAAGGTCTGCCTTCTCTTCTCCAGGCTGAACAACCCCAACTCTCTCAGCCTTTCCTCACAGGAGAGATGTTCCATCCCTCTGATCACTTTTGTGGTCCTCCTCTGGACCTGCTCCAACAGGTCCATGCCTTTCCTGTGCTGAGGACCCCAGAGCTGGACGCAGTACTGCAGGTGGGATCTCACCAGAGCAGAGTAGAGGGGCAGAATCACCTCCCTCGACCTGCTGGCCACGCTGCTGCTGATGCAGCCCAGGGTACGGTTGGCCTTCTGGGCTGCAAGCACGCATTGCTGGCTCATGGGCAGCATACAGATCACTCTGAAACAGAAGGTACCAAGAGGTGTTTCAGCAAAGTAATCCCTTTAACCCAAGGTTCCCCAGCAAATAGAGCACTCGCAACAATATTCTCTTCTGTGAAGATTTCTACATGAAAAGAGGACAGCTGACTATGTGGCGAAAACCCTAAAGATAAAATAAATATGAAAGTCAGCAGACCTTCCTCATTAAAGTGTTGGCGTTTTTTAACTTTCTTTGGATGGTAAGGTTTCATTTTAAAATTTAACTTTTAGGGAACAGAGAGGACACAGGTCATTGCCCAACAGTTTGATTCTTTTTCCATTATTCAATTGCTTCACTATTATACATTTCAAAAATGTAATAATTAGAGTAAATGTCTTGTGGTTGAAAATATAATTTTTTGTTAGGGGTCAAGTCTGCACCATTAAAATAAATTAAATTTTTTAATATTTACTTTTCTCTGTATCTGTGAGGCAGCAACTCTTCCAGGAAAAATAAAGAAAGGATGATTTTAATCCATTTTACATTGCAGAACAGAACACATACTGATCTGTTCAAAAGATAAATGTGTTGCTCTTACAGCCTATCGTTTATAAAAGTATTTAGAATTTACTATCAATTTTCAGTATTTTTATTTGCTTTGGTAAAAAGGCATCATGATCATCACTGCAGTACGGTATCTTAAATTTGATTTACGTATGAGAGTTTTATTGGGTATGTACTATGGGGTGCTCACATTATACTCCTCTGAAAGAACTCTGACGGAGACCATTGTATTGTGTTCATTATGCCAGCTTTGTGACTTCAAGAAGAAAAAACAGGTACCTGAATATGAACAAGAAAAACAAAGGCTAGGAAAAAGAACAGGCAGAACAGATAAAGAATGAGTAGGATAAGTGAGTGCTTTACAAATGAAAGCAGATGTATGAAATTACAAGCTGTCGGATCAGCAACGGAAATGAAGATGATAAAGTGGTTCCCTACACAGATTATAATTATTCATTTTGCCCAGTCCTGCATCTTTTCCCCGTAATCCTCTTGTTGAGGGAGGAAAGGTACAGGAGGAGATGAGGCTTATTCACATGAAAGAAAAAAAGTAAAACATTTAAATCTTTCTGTCCACAAAACAGTCCTTTATTTTGCCTTTTATTGATTCAGAATAATTTTGTATTTGCAATGATCCTTTCTGGTGCAGAGGCCTGACTAAGTAAAAGTATTTTTTACTACAGCTAAAGTTCTTAATAGTAAAGTTTGCTAAAAATTTATTTACAATTACTATTGTTGGAGGCTGTCTTTATGTTGCAGAGTGCGAGCATCATTAACAGGCATTGCTTTGACAGCTGTGGCAGATGGATTGCCTGGATTTGGATGGTGCAAAAGAAATGAAGTAGTTTACATAGACCTGCCTGAAAAGATGACTTTAATAATTGCACTCATAATTAGATTGATTTGGGGGAAAAAAAAAAACAAAAAAACCAGAAGGCAACAACAACAAGCAAAGAACCATAGAGTATACTTACATAGATTTAGATACAATGAAGCACAATTATAACAAAATGATAAACTTTAGCAAAGCATGCTGAAAATTTCCTGAACAAGTAAAAAATTCTAATAAAGTTAACGGTATATTATATCTTTAAGTATTTATTAAATTAAAATATAGCCTTTTCCCTTTTCCCTGATAATTTCTTGAATAGTTTCTGATTTACAAGAAGACAAGGAGTTGTTGACATCGTTTTACGTATGTGTATATATATGTGCGTGGGCATGTATGTGTATATGTACATAAGAACAACATAAAAGATATTTCAGCAAAGAATTGTCAGAATGGGGGAAAGTTATCATAAAAGCAGGACTGAAGGTAAAATTTATCTCACAAATTATCATACTTAAATTCAGGTGTCTGCAGATGAGTGTCTGAAAAGTCAGTGTCCATTTCGGAGTGTAGGACTAGTTCTTCAAGCTCCACTGACTGTATTGCCCTGACCTCCACTGACTCAGGCAGGCTTTAGGTGCACAGCTACAGAGACCTAAATTTAGGCATCTAAATCTGGAGCTAACATAAATGTCTATGATATAAAGTCAGTGGTAGGTTTAGCGTTGTCCTTAATGATACTGGACCAAGCATAGTCATGAAGCTTGATTATGGAGTATCTTCTTTTACTCTGAGCACTGCTTGAGTTCTGGGAGACTTAATGTGGGAAAAGACAGCTGAATCTCAACTGTAATGAATCTACTGGATACGGTACTGTTCTGGAATATCAAAATAAGATAGTAATATTTCACTTTTTTTCTCTTTCTCTTTTTATTTTCATTGTAGTGATTTCAAGTAATTACCAGACCTGTTTGGGACTTCTGATGCATTATCCACCTATTGGAGATGTTCACTCCCTTATCCTAAGAGCACTTTTTCTCCGAGATCCAAAGGTGAGATGCTCGCTTTGTAAATACAGGGAATAAATCTCTATAATAAAATGTTCTAAATACTATGAAGTTAACAACAACCTACCTTTTGGGGACTAAACTGTAGTTTCAAGTTTCTTCTTACCTGTCAAAAATGCTGAAGAAAAGAGTTGGTAACCAAGAGTAGAAGTTCCTTTACTCTTTAAAGGATACTATCCAACTACTTTGTTAGTTATCCAGGAGCTCTGGTAACTGCAGATGTTTGTGCTCTTTAGAATACCTTTACTTGGTATTTTGCACAGACATTGTTCATAATAAAGTATACTTTTGAGGGAAAGAGTAATATTTTATATAATAACCTAGTAAGCTGTATAGAAACTGTCATGCAATTTCATCTGTAAGACCTTTTTCATGAGATTTCTGCAGATTAATCACTGTTAATCCTTAAAGCACTACCCCCGCCCAATATATAATAGTAATGTGATGGTTTTCAATTAAAAGCGAGTCTGCTGTTACCACCTGAAAAGTTTCACATGAATAAAATGTATAAATTGATAAATTTTATGTTACATATTACTAGCATACAGTTTCTGATATACTTATCTATACTAAAAAAATAGCGAACCTCTTGCTGTTTTAGAATCACATATGTATATGTGTGGATTTAATATACACGTAGATATCCACAGTATAGTGGATAAAGTGTTTGAGACGAAACTGTACAAAGTAATCTTTGCAGTACTCAGATCTTTGGCAGATAGCAGAATTTGTGCTGCTGGTTTTGAACTGTCTTTGTGCGTGTCCCATTAGTAGGCTGCCAGTGTAAAGTCTGATTTCCCTCGTCTTCTTGATGCACGTCACCTTTGAAAGTGAAAAATTCATCACTTCTGCACTCTGACTGCCTTCTGCAAAATTTCATTCAGTACCAATGTTTACGCTTTTATGGATTAAGAAAAAAAATATCTCTTTGTTTCTATATCAGTTTTTGCAGAAATCTGCATCCTTACAGCTGCTTTCTTCATTCCTTTTGGGCACAAAGATTTCTTTCATGATGAGAAGTAAAGTATATCATCTTTTTAGTGTGTAAGAAAGTTTGTAACATTAGATCTCAAGAATCTTTCTTAAGATTTCAGCAGCAGTCTGTGAAATCAGACTGCCCAGCATTTAGTTATGTACTATCTTAGCAAAACAAGGTAGAAGTATTTTTTAGAGGGAAGGTATATAGAGAGGAAAATTGTGCTAAGATATCAAACTAAATGCAATATGTAATCTGTCATTTATTGAAGGTATATGTTAAAAGGTAGAATAATTACTAATTTATCAGCTGTCCTCCAAAGCATCCTAGGCAGTATACAAGATATCCTACCAGCTGAAGGGAGCAAAAATAAACCACCAACTTCCCATGAAAGAAGCTTGATCACTATTCCGCTCCTTACGCTCTTGTCTCCAACAGAATGAAGTTGTCAGGCTCATAAGGCCTCAGTGTCCTATTAATTAACATTCTCAGGTGTGCCTTGAACACCTTTCAGAAAAATACTGGATGTAGTTCTTACCATGTCTTTAAGGTGGTTCTCCCTTCACTCAGGTGAATGAGTACTTAAAGCTCTTTCATGCAAAGACTGCTAGTTGTTTCATCAATTTAAATATGATTAATTACAATTGTTCCTCATTTCTGAGCTGTACTTATCTGCTTGGGAAATACTCTGAAGGTTAGGAAGCTGGGATTTCCAGAGAATCAAGAGCCCTAAGGGACTTCCAGCCACCTCCTTTTTTACATTGGGTCTTTGGGTTGAGACTGCATAAACAGATCTGGACTTCTTACAGTAAGGAAGTTAAACTGTACTAAAGGATCACTCTAAAAGAAAAAAAAAAGCTCCTGGTCTGAGAAAGAAATGTATTTTAAATGCTATGACTTGAGTACCTGTTTCTTATCTTTCCCTAGGTATGATTTTAAGTTTCATTTATGTGTCTTTAAGCATATGTTGGTTCAATCCAACATATTTCTGAAGTCTTGTTATTCTATAAAACCTACACATAAAAATTTTCCAAGTCTGTCAAAATTTTTCATTACACAAAATGAAAGGGAAGACTCAACAAGACATCATGGGTGCTGTAGGATTCTAAAGTCAGTACGCAGATTATATACCAATATAAGTGGGAAAATTATGATACCTTTTTTTTGCTATCTGCATAAAGATAATTCAGTTTGCCTTTATTCCCTGAGCAGATAAAAGGAGATTGGAAGAAAAGACAAGGAGATTTTAGTCAGTAGTGTAACTTGTAAGTGATGATTAGCAAATTCAGTGCTTAATGATTTTTCTTCCTCCTTTGATGTTTTCCTGTGCATTTCTCCATCACCAGCTTCTACTTTCTAATGGGAAATTACATTTGGTTCAGTGCAATTTAGATCTCCTGAGCCAGGGCTGAGTTGTTTGTGTGGCATTTCTTCCAAGATTTCGCTTGGGTTTTAGTATGTGAAGTCGGGAACTCTTCTGTGGGAGACTATTGCATGGTCCAGTGGCTTATTTCATTATTTGTTGAACATAGCAAGAAAGTTTAGTGTTGTTTCAAATATCTGAGAGAGGCTTGCTCTCTGCCCCTTGGAGCTTTAAATCTCAGCTGGATAAGAAATGCAGTTTAGAAGTCACGGACAGGGACAAACAGGAGTCTGCCTCTTGCAGATTTGTTAATATACATTGTCTTTGGGATTATTTTTGCAGCTAGGTAAATGCCAATTAATCTCACTGAAGGGAAGTTGTGGGGTATTTGGACTAAGAAAGGTTGGTGGTATGTACATAAAACTGAAAGGTTCTTAACGAACGATCCTGTCATAAATGGTGAAGTAGTTAAGATGGACCTGATAAAACCTTTCCATCTATAACTTTCGATTCTGGAGATAATCTGGGTTTGCACACCTAATAACATCCATTATTTCTTCTGTTTTCTTGGTCTGATGTAACAGATGTCTCCTCCTTACTTATTTGTCTTGTAGGCTATCAGGAGAGCTAAACTTTGGCTTGATGAACCTGTTGCGTTTTGTTTGCTTCTTTTCACTGCAGTCATCACCAGGAGAGCAACCTAAATGTCAGAAGAAAGCTATACTTAAAAGATGGGTGGCATTTTTTTCTTACAGATGGACAAATACAATTTCCTGACCGTTTGTGGAATCAAACCTTAGCAGAAGCCAGTAATAACAACAATATGAAAAGTAATTAGTGCTTGCCATTAATTTAATGTGTGTAGCAGCTCTCCCTTTCACTTCGTGAACCCCAGTTGGCAGTTGGGATGAGAGGACGTTTTAGATACCACATCCCTGATATATTCCAGTGCCACAGAAGAGAAATACACATCTCCGTAATAGCTAAAAACAAGTTAATGCACCTGTCTCTGAAGGGGGGCCTGAGAGATACTAATTTTACAGGCATGAGTATGGATCAATGCAGAATAATTGAATTTCAGCCTTTTCTGCATTTGGCTAGCTCCAGTTCTTAGGAAAATGTAGAATGAAAAGCTCAAATCAGTGTTGTTGTCTTTGCATAGGGTGATAAAGTTAACCTGCTTAGCAGAGTATTTGTTTCACATTTCTAATCTTTGAACAGATAATTACCTCAATTATTTATATGAAAGTAACTTCCATGCACTTAGAGTCCTTCTGAATATAAAAGTAGAGCTTCTTATGGAAGAATGGGCTATTAAAAGTATGTATATGTGAAATGAGAAAATAAGGGAAAGTTTTTTTGTGTCTATCCAAAAGCATTTACTGAAGGTGTGTCTCTGTGTATTTAATATCCCACGAGTGGCCAATTTTCTTCATTTTTTTCCTTCTCAGAACCATTGAGCACTGTTAATTTTCAAAGCAAAGGCTGCGAAATTAAGAAGTAGAGATATGGAGATAGGGCAGTGGAAAAATATAAAGTGATTAAAAAACATAGTTCTAACTAGAGTTGTTCAAATAAAAAAAAAATTAAAAAACCCAATTAGAAACAAAAGTCATAGAAAATGTGAACATATTGTGTTCCTTAAATAACCAGATGTTCTTTCCTTCCTGAAGGCAGCCAGGGCTAGGAATAAAAGGTTTAAAACTATTGTTTTAAGTTAACTGTGAATTTTGCAAATCTGTTTTCACCCTTTAGCAAATAAAATTCTAATACAGCAACATAAGCAAAGTAATTTTCATCTTTGGGTGTTCTTATTTGTATGTTGTTCTGTGTTGAAGTGTTAACCTTATCATAATGACTTATTAGAAAACTAAAGCACTACATAGAATATTACAGTTTTACATTGCATACTAAGAACCTGACAACCATCCTTTGTCTGAAAGCATACTGTATTTATTTGTAATATTTTTGTAAAATAAGTTTGCTTTCAGATACTTCAGCATGGTGAGTTACCCTGTTCATTGAGCAAGCTAGTTAGGAGCTTAATTCAGTGGAGACACCTTTTATCATAAGCCATCAATTCAAAAAAGAAAAAAGAAAGTGGTTGTGCTTGGTTGATGGGAATTAATTTGTTAGTTATGCTAATAATATTCTAGTTACTGCTGCTGATATTTTCTCAACATTGTATTTTAAGCTATTTGCTGACATTGAAAGTGGCTGTATACTAATATTAAATTCTAACTAAATCCATGATGAAGCATACATGACATTCCAAAGAAGTTGTATTGGTTCGTCATGACCGAAATTACAGGTACTGCCAGAAAACTTAAGCAATAATATATGGTCATGATCACTCATACAACGATTAGTGGGAGTAATCTGCACGCCAGCTTTTAACACTTTTCACAATCTGAGCAATAAGTGACAAGGGGAAAACACATTACTGAAATTTTGAACCGAACTCTTTGTACATTTATTTTCAGCTGAATTTTCTTCTTAAGTAGCTGCCACCGTCTCAGAGTTTTCTCCAAGCTAGTTTCATGTGCCTGAAAGGCTGTTGAGTTTCACTTTCTTCTTCTTCAGATAAATTCGTTTCTATACACTCATTAACTGAGGTGCCGCTGCAGAGCTGCAACTGTCCTTTGAAAGCTGCCGTTATGTCAGTAGTGTTTGTTTTGCTGTTTGTGGCAGGAGAAAAGCAGGTTTGGGGTTGTTTTGTTTGTTTGTTAGCACTGTGTGTGCAATCTGGCATTAATTACCGCTCTTTAATGACCAGATTGCAGCCAATCAGAAGTTGGGATCTGGCAGTGTTTGGGCATTAGCAGCTCATTAATTTGTACCTACACACACTGAGTGGGGTGCGGAGTCCATTTTGTTAGAAGGGTACCAACAAGGCGGGGGGGGGGCCTGAACAAACGTTTGCTTTTTGCCTTTTTTTTTTTTTTTTTTCAGTCATGAAGGATGTGATTGATTTTTCAGGAGATTCGCAATTATACGTTAGGGATTTGGGGTGTATGAAAAGTAAGTATCAGAAATCTGGGATAATGGATATCCCAATGCAGTATGAGCTGGCGGTACTAGTAAGGTCACCTACGCTTTAAAGGAGAGTTGCCTTGACAGGGGATGTGACTGATAAAGGAAACAAGGTTTTCCAGAAAAGCTAAGTACATGTCTCTTCATCTGGGAGGAAAGGAATTAGGAGAAACAAAAAATAAATGCATTTACTTTCACTGATTCACAAAGAACTTCTATTTGCCTTGATTTCTGAAAGGTTAAGATCTTGGATGTTTAATGCAACATAGATAGACTTTTATGAACAAAAACATGTCAGGATCTTCAAAATGACCTCTGGTTTTGTAACCACATTCAATTCCTTGTAGTTAACCCAAGCATTTTGGTGGTCTAACTTCCCCATTTGCAAATACAATACGGTTAGATGTAATCTAAACATCTCACTTTGAATAAATTGATGTTTTTTCTGCAACTGCATGCTAAGCTTTTTAATGAGGGCCTATACAACTAAGAATTGCATATATTATACATGTAAAAGCCATGATATTAACTTGTTCTTTATTTATGTTCACGTTCTTAAAATCAGAAACTTTTGCTTTCCAAGGAGAGAGGCCATGCTTTGTTTTAAGAATTATTGTTCTAAATATTCAGTTATTGTGTTTCATTAATAGAATAAGGTATGACAGGCAGCTATGAGTTTAATGATAAATTACTTGGAATAACCATGTTGCCATAGTACCACATAAAAATAGTACGTGTAACATGAATTAAAAATTCTCTTCGTTTTTCTACATTTGTTTCAAAACCTTCATTCGCAGTGCACCTATGCATTTTAAAATACAAAAAGGCTATGTGGTCAGTACTCATAGTACAGTAACTTTCTCATCTCTCCCAGAGTTCATTGCAATTTCCCCTCATACATTAACCATTTAATCGACCCACCATAAAATAGTCATCTTCTTCAAAATACCCTGGATGTCACAAGTAGTATTTTCAGGAAAAAATCTTGCAAAGTGGTTGATTAGTCATCTAGTCAAGACTTTTCGAATGAGAAATCTTTCAAAGTCCTTCTCATTCCTCAGTACCATATGTAACACAGTAGTCACCACTCGAAGGAGAGAGCTGATCTCTTGCATTGCCAACCACGATGCAGTTTCCAGTATTGCTCTGTCTTTAGCGTTGTACGCACAGGCCAGTTATTTGGTTAAGAACCCACAAATATTGTATCAATGCAAGTTAAGCCGCCATTACATTTAAATGAATAGGAAAATGGTGGGGAATAATACAGAATAAAGCAAAGATGCCTGAACCGTGACACCTCTCATAGGTAAGACAGAGCTGTGCCACGGGTAACATGGGGCAGAAACGAAGGACTTGTCCCGGTTCTGTGTAGGGCCGAGTGAGATGGTGCTGCAGTCCACTCCTGGCAGTGAGGGCAGAGCCCGGCAAGGAGGGCAAGTTGACTTCGTTGTTGTCATTGCCGGTCTGGTGTGACCCAGCAGGAGAGCTGCTGGCCTTGAGGGCGGTGAGGAGTTGGTGGCGTGGCTGGTGATTTCTGGGCGGGTGGAGAGGTGCAGAGTCTTTCAGAGGAGACGGCTAAAGGCAAATTCGGAACCATTGTTTCTACTTTTGACTGATATTAAAACAAGTATGTAATAGTGTTGTATAGAACAGCAAGTAACATATGCATTATTCAATAAATAGTCAAGGCAGCTACTTGCTGATCAGTCATTGGGCTAAGAATTGCAAACACAAGGGAAAAAAAAAAGTGTTTGCATTTTTGAATCTTCTCTGCAGATTTCATAATTATGCCTTTTATCGAGGTGTTCTCCCTATTAATCAGGAAGAGAAGGCGTGAGATGCCGCAACATCATGTTCAGGCCAGAGGGGTGATCAGGGAAAATTTAGAAATAGGGAGGGAATTATTCTCCTGTGCTGATCACCATTCCCATTAATATTGACTGGGAATTCATAAGCTCTATCATGTTAAGGGCAAGTACTTCAGAGAGGCAAGATGGAAGAGAAAGTTATTATTGGAAGCCAAAACTTTAAACTGTGCTTTCTCTTTGAGCAAGTTGATATCCTTAGTAGCAAAGTAAAAGCAATTCTGATTGTACTTGATGCTAAAGCAAGAAGCTGAAGCACTTTAAGCTCTTAATTACTTTAGCTACCAATAAAAGTTATTGCTTGTGAATTTCTTGGGGCTGTTTCTTTCAAATGATTGGTTTACTTCTGTTTAAAAAGTCGTCTAAAGCTACTGACCCTCTCCTAAAGAGTAATGATGTTATTTATAAAATTACACTAATAAAATGTATTTAACAGTGTTAGTGTGAGGTGATTATGGTTCTTCTTGTGTGCAACCTGACTATTCAATTAATCACTTCTAGTTTGCAAGGTAGTTTATCAAAAGGAAGCACTTAAAACACTTAAAGCACTTTGATTCTACCTAATCAAAAGTTCTCCGTATCATAATTTATTTATTTGACTAAAATTTGCAAAACACAAACTGTGAGTTACACAAAAATAGATTCATAACTTTTCAATAATGTATGAAAGATTAGCTACTGAACCATATCCAATCTATTA
Source organism: Ciconia boyciana (assembly GCF_034638445.1). NCBI lineage: Eukaryota > Metazoa > Chordata > Aves > Ciconiiformes > Ciconiidae > Ciconia > Ciconia boyciana. Next base: position 128,987,256 of record NC_132935.1, read on the forward strand.
TGATGGAATTTAAGTTCAGTCTCTTCTGATATAAATGTGGATATACTGCTGGTGTATTGACATATTTTATAGTAAATATTAATGTATTAATTGTTGTATGCAAAGCTATTGGAGTACATATGTATTGGGGAACGCTTCTCTGAAAGAGCAATATACTTTCAAGATAGAAGTGGGAATGGTACATTTTATCCTTTGCTATAACTTTTTATGGAAAATTAGATTTGGAGATGTGAGGTAGGACTCTTTCTTTGTCCTTTATCTTTTTAGGAAGCAGTAGTGTTCAAAATGGCTCTGCAGTATCCTCATTATTGGAATCCCAAAATGAAAGGAGTTGCTTGTCCCGCAGCACCAGGACCTTAGCTTCTCTCTGCGTTTTAGAGGAAAAGACTTGGACATCATATTCCTTTTGCTGTGGTGTGTGCATGGGGCTCTTTGTAAGAGCCTTTTTCACTCCCCTAGGGACCTTTTTCAAGTGTTTTACATAGCACATTACACGCGGAACATAAATTAATCTGTTTCTTTTCCACGTAACAGAAATAACCAAATAGCACTTTAAAATGTTCTCTTTTTTCCCTGATATGTGAGATTTGTGTACAAGCATGTATCTGGAGAAGATATAATGCTGTAAGTGTGGTTATAAGGGTTTTATCAGTATAAGCTTCGGATAACTGCATTACTCACAAAGCCATCAGTGAGTTATGCAGGTTGTCCAAAACGAGTGCCAATAAAACCATAATGTGGTAGCTTTTCTGTACATAAAGATGTCATATTTTAAACCTCATAATTTGGAGCATTCCAGGGTTTAAAGCAAGGCTTGCTGTGTGTTCCCTTCAAAAGCCTGGATCTTTCCTCCACAATGTTGTAAAACTCCTGTTCCTAACTGTGCAGGGCTGCAAGACGCCAGAGCATAAATCTGTCACAGGGTAGGGCTGAACACTGTCAGATTTATACCTCACTATTTAGTTAATTTACTTCTTAAAACCAAGGGTTCGGCTGAAAAATAGGCGACTAAATTAAGAGGCAGATTTAGAAGGTACTTAAGCGATTCTGTTGATGCAAGATGGGGATTTTACGCAGGTTATGAACTTGAACGTTGGCAGGTCGGAGTCTTTTTGTCTGGAATATCGATAAAAGCTGATTTGGTAGGATTCAATCTACCTGTTAAAATGCAATACGCTGTAAAACTATAAATGGAAAAAAAAGAAGGCTTTCCAATCGGTTAGGACAAGAAGCCAAAATATACAACTAGAAATTTCTATCAGTCAAGTCACTGAAGCATTTTTAAATCTCACTTGTCATTTTTATCAGTTCTTCATCTCTTGTCATAGAATGCCCATGTGAGAGAAAGCATGTGTGTATGAAGTTAAAAACAGACCATAACGCACGGTATTTAAAATATCTTCCTGGTATCTGAAATTTCTAGTTGCCAGGGGAATGGAGGGTTGTCACGTAACAAAACTGGAGATAATTTATTTCAGCTTGATCGGAGTTCAGGGGTTTCTTCCTGCCTTGACCCAATTCACTGAATTTTCTTTCCTTTTCAGTTCTTTCTGGGAATTTTTGTTGGTTTGGGAAAAGAAAGCACTCCCTGATTTTCTTTAGTTTCTTTAGAAACTATTAAATATGATAATGATTCTTCGTGCTGTTATTGCGTTGTAAATAACGAGTTGTGCGATTGAGACCCACAGCATCTTTCTGAAAAATGCCAACAGGAAGCATTATTCCCAGTTTGAGGATTATGGTGTTCCTTTGCCAATGCCAGTGTCAGTGCACGGATCTCCTGACTCCTGTGATTAAAGGAGGTTCTTTGTTAGTTCTGTGCAGGATACTCTTCATGTTGTGCTACTTTCATACATAGGGCTGATAGGTGCAGACTGTCAACCTATGTTTTGGATAACATTTTGCTGTTGGCCTTGAACCGCTTTAAAATTGGCAGTAGCACATTATGTCCTCTAATGTCTTACTGGTTTTTTTTCTTTCTTAGTAAGCATTTAACTCAGTGGTTCGTAGGTGGATGGAATACCTTTTGTGCTCCAGCAGGTTTCTTGTTCTGTGAAGGTAGAACTAGGGAGGAGGAAAACTAGAAGGTGAAAGGAAAGGTTTGTTCGGGGAATGGTGTTTGCTTTGGGTGCTCTGGAGTTTGCAGTGGGTTGATTGTTTAGTATAAAAAATATTTTGGCATGTTTATGTAATGTTAAGCCATTGCTTATACTGTGTAAGTCCTAGTCATAGAGTAGAGACAGCTGCTTGGATACCTGACAAAAGAATAAAAAGAAGAAAGTTGAAATTCTCTGTGCAGCTAGGCTATTAGGTAATCGTTAGTATACACTTCATATTAATTATTAGTGCCTAATAGAAAAACTGCTGCTGAACTGAACAAACTGTATTCCTTATCCTCATCTCAGCTGCTATATTTCAGTTGTGTTCCCAGTCCAAATTTTTACCATGTTCGTATCATGTTTATTGAAGAAAGAAGCATAGGTAATCTAGAAGGAAAAGGGTAAACCTTTGCTGATCTCCCAGTCATTACTGAATATGGGGTCATATGCTCCTCCAACTTTCATTAGAAGCAAATGAAAGGAAAAAAAATAGCATTTTAATACAAAAATGTTTCAGGCTGTACGAGAATTATGAAAAAATCCAGTATTGCCCTGTCAGCTAAAGAGGGGGAAAAGGAGCAAACTGGCTCCTTAAAAATATTCAAATAAAAAGAACAACACTGCATCATTATCTTTCTATTTTTTATGTATTTTAATTCAGTCTGTTCTTTGGTTTAGGCTTAAAATATTATTAGTTTAGAAAAAAAGTTACATGTTTGGCAGCATTTGTTTAATATATTTTAAAAAACTAGTTTAAAAAAAATCCCATTTGGCACTAGTGAGATGATTCTTTTGGTGAGCCTATTGCTGCCTGTACCTATAATTCACTGCTGCTGTTTTGTTTGTTTTTTCTCTGTTGCATTTAGGTTATGTAGTTTCAGATACAATCTATTAAGTGGAGTATTTTTCAGTAGCTGAGGTTTTCCCACCTGCCTACCCTAAAACACCTGCAACATATGTTTGTGTAACCCTGCAATGCTTTGTGGTTTGGGCCTTGAGAAATTCCCCCAGAGCTTTTTGCTTATAAACAGCTGAGCAATTCATTTCTCTAATGACGAGTGCTTTTCCTTTGGCGTTGAGGCAATAGCATGTTCACTAAAATAAGTCTCATTTTTCATCAGATATATTGAAAATCTTTTTTCATCGTTGTCTCTTATTCTGAACCTTCAGATTTTGCACAAGATTGTATTTGATTTTTTTTTTCTGTTAATAATACTAAAGGGGGGGAAAGGAAATACCTCGACAAAGAAGAAAAAACAAGTGAGATTCCTCCGCTTGCACCTGCCTGTAAACTTTTACGAATAATGTGTATTCAGATGGTGAAACGTTACGTTGCAGCAGTAACCTGGTTTTCCTGGTACGTTGTAGAACAGTCTGCCTGTGACTTCTGTCACACACAAGCGGGCTTTGCTGTATCATCGCAACTCCGTGGGTAATGTGATGCGATATGTCTCCAGAGGCCAGGGAGGAAGAGGGTTATAACTAGGGAATTTGAGCATACGAGCTCAAATTTGAGCATACGAGCATAAGGAGCACGATCCTTAGCTGGTGGGAACTGCTTTTCAGCGGTTTATGCAAGTTTAGGGAATCTCTGCTGCGTTCGGTGTGATTCTGGCCATGGCCTCAGCCCCCCGCCTGGGAAAAGAGCAGGTGTGGGTATAACTTAACTCGGCCCCGTGTCCCTGGAGGAGAATAAAGCCAAATAGCAAGTTCCCAAGAACCTCCTGCCAGCCGTGGGATTTGGAGTGAGTCAGTCTGGTGGTGGCTGGGAACAGAAGCAGGAGGACGGGGCTTAGGGCTTCAGCAGGCAAATGGCGGGGGGGGGGGGATCTTTTAGGCAAGGCAGGGCTCCGAGGCAGGAGTATCTCAGAGATACCTGAAACATTTTAAGGCATCTCTTGCCTTTGGGCTGTGGCTAGTACATTTTGAAGAGACAAAGTCCAAAATCACATCAATTTCTATGTGTGCTTCTATATCTGAATTTCATACATTCTCCTTTTAAAAGTATAAATTGGGCACTTTCTACCGGTTGAAACTAAGCTTGCTCTAGCTAGAAATTAAGATTAGAAGAATTATAAAACCAGCAGACTGCTCCTACAAAATGGGTGTGGGGAAGAGGGGTTTCTAGCATTGGCACAGGCAGCTTTTCTCTCTGATTTCTGCACTCTTTCCTTAGAAGGGGAAAAACATAAATGTGTTAATCTGTATAACGCCCTTACACAATTTCTTAGGGGGATTCAACAAACTACTAATTTGAAGGGTTGATTTCACTGTCATTTTAACATTCTCCTTTTAAGAAAAAGCATTTTATCTGAGGTACTAATAAAATACTTAAATAAATTGAAAAAGAAAAGGAAAACTTTACTTGCTTAAGTAATTAAAAATACAAATAGGATCATTCTGAATTGCACTGTGTAGGAAAAAAATGTGGTTACTGTGAATATTTTAAACAACAGAGCTATGTTTTGCTGTAAATAAACTTGTTTAGTCTTCAGTCCTAATACATGGAATATCATATAGGGGACAGCTCAAATTGGATGCTTAGAGAGGGGAATTAGTTTAAAATTCATAAAGAAGTGACAATGTAATTGTATAGGTTTTCCTTTCTGTTTCTTATATTTAACTTACTGAAATGGTTAAAAACAATATAAAATTTAAAGGACAGTCACAATGACATAAAGGTCTTAATCTTCATAACAGCATATTTTTTGCTGTCTGAATTTCAGTTTTCAGAAGTATTTAAAATTTCTGTGGTGATACTTCACAGATTCTTGTCTGCTAACATATATGTCAGGTTGGCTTTTTTTAAATAATGAAATTTTCCAAAAAGATATCTCTGTAGTGTTACAAAAGGATTTACAGCAGGAACCCTTGGTATTTACTGTCTTGCATTTCTAATGTTTTTTCAACAGCATTTTTTCTGAGGGCTTTTTTTTCACTGCATGCAATAGTACTTTAAACTGCTTCTTCCTTTGATACCTTTAAACCTCGTAGGAATTTAAATAGGCCCCTGTGAAAGTAATGCTTGAGCCTCATTCATATGTTTGAGTTAGATCATTATTCCTATTAATGGCTTTAAGTGCTTAGATAGTAGATCAGCCTTTCGTGTCTTGAATTGCTTGTCATTTCTGCATAAATATGTTTCAAGATACTGTTCCACATGATCTTTTCCTCTTTTTTTTTTTTATTCAGAAGCAATGTGTTATAATCTTTTTTTTATTTATTGGGTGGTGGAAAAGAAATTTCAATGGTTTTGCTAAGTTTAAAATATATACTGAGCTATTGGAAACAAATTGCAAAACTGGCTAGCAGCTGGTAACGTGAATTTTTCAAAGGGCTGTCTTACGACTTAGAAGTGCCCCTTATTTTAACCATCTCTTACTCTTCCACCTTGTTGAAATGGTCATCAGGACACATAAAGAAAAAAGTTATTTAATTCATGGGAGAAAAGTTACACTGTTTGATTACTCGCACAGTCGTCACAGAACCATCAGTTATCCTCATCACGTCAGTTTGGATTTGATTATCATAGAAATGCATTGAATTACCAAACTAGAGCAATAGTAACTAAAGCTGATTCATTGTTATTGCTGTCAGTTGATGAGGACTGACTTACAAGCCATATGAATGGGTAGAGTTATGCAAATATTGTTTTTATAACAGGAGACGAAAAACGTAGAGCGGCCATTATAATGTGGGTGGTAGGATAGATGAGGATTTTTTTTAATGCTTGTCTAATAGCTTTTAGTTGTTTCATTTTTGAATGAACATTGCAAACAGGATATATTTTAAAAATGTTTAATGTGTTTCCAAAGAAAGAAAATGAGACATTTCATGCAAGATTAAGTCTGACTGCAGGAAACGATCTGGAAATTCCCAGCCTTAAATTTGACTCCAGAAATCATCCTGGCCTTTGATATCTACCACCTCTTTAAATCTTCTTCTCTCCTTTTGTGCACATACAATATTTTCGTCTTTAAAATGCAACTCCTATATCTTCCTCCAAAAACAAGGCTTCCAAGGAAGGAGGGTTATCTGCAGTTATGTCGAAAATGAGAGGATAAGACTATGGATACTCCAGTCTCTAATGAAATCTGGAGGCCAAAAATACAATGTGTGAAACTGAAACAGCTGAAGACTGACTCCATCAAAAATATAATGTACTCTCACCTGTGAACGACTGTTTCGGAAAGGTCATTGTGTAGTTCATTAAAACTGTATTTACTACTAGCAGGACTTAAGAAGGCAGATCAGAATATAAGGCAACAGGCTATGAATGAATAAACCTCTAAAGCAAATACTTGGAAAGTATTTAGATCTCCTTTATACAATATATCTGATCATTATGCAGAAATTTACCAGAAATCCTCTTACACTAGAAATTATTTACTTTAAGCCATTTCTCTTCTTTTATATATATATATATAAAAAAATATATATATACACATATATATATATAAAGGGCCTCTCTGTACCTCTCTGTTATTTTGGTTTCATCTGCATGCAAATTTTTTAACGTAAAAATATTTACTTCCCCCTCCAAATAATGTCCTTCAGGATGCGTTCGTTCGATCGAGATACTTTATGCATGTACTGTGGTCTACACTTAAGCAATGTTCGGTGGATTATTAGATCCAAAAAGGATGATTTCAGAACTACTGTAGGCAGCGTGCTTCAGTGAAATAGTTTCATTGCGGCAGAGGGGGAGACTAACAAGTGGCTTCTGGTTTCAATATTGATTATATACATTTTATTGTAGGAGAACAGTTCTTTATTAGTGGCCTCTGTTTTGAGCAGGGTGAAATTTGGAGAGAAGAAAGGCTCCGTGTGCCATCTAGTGGCACTGTTCAGGTGGTCTCGCTAAATTTAATTCCTGGTGTAACCAAGACACTGCTAGCGATGCATTCAGTTCAAAATGTTAGCTATAGTTTCTCCTTACTATTACCATTTTCTTTAAAAACATATCACTTTAGCTTGAAGGTGGTAAACTTCTATACCTGAGCGAAAGGAAGAAATCAGATCTGTCTCTGAAGTTGTCCAACAATTATTGATGTAGTTAGAAATGTTACCACTGCAGCCACCAGCCTCATTGCTGTGTGGAAGAACACTAATTTCTGTGAGCACAGAGTGGACTTACTGGTAACACTTGGTATTATTTTAAGTATTTTAAGACTTAACTTTTATGTAACTGGCATTACTGCTTTGAGAAACCAAGATCCTGAGAAAAGAAATTATTCTTTAAATTTCTAATCTTCATTAATGAGCATACTTCTTGTGTCTGCTTTAAATCTCTCAGCAAATTCCAATAAGGTAATCTTCTTTTTTTTTTTTTTTTTTTTTTTTTTTTTAGAGAAATCCAAGACCAGTGACTCATCAATTCCAACAAAATTTAGATTATTACAAAGCACGTGGAGCAGACTTGATGAACAAAACCCGGTAAGCTATTTCTGAGTATGTGTTCACTGCACTAAGACCTTACATAAACAAAATGTTTCAGAAGTCACTTTTATCCCAAACAGGAATTACAGAAGCAGTATTAGAAGCACATGTGTTTGTTTCATTACATTTATTTTTAATCTTTACCTTGCCTATTATTACATGAAAAATAAAAGTTTTACAGATAGCGTTGCAGTCAGCTCGCTGGCATTTTTTTAAGGCTAAGGACATTTGTACACAATGACGTGTATACTAAAAGCAGGGGTAGAACGTTGCCAATGTGAGTTCTGTAGCTGAACTACTTCGATAACGCATCTAATCGCAATCTGGAGTATCCATCTACCAGAAGCTGTGTAAGTTAAATTGAATTAATGTAAATCCAGTTTGAAGTAATTCTCACTAAACCATTTTGCAGCATTCCTCCCTTGTTTTAGAAACGGTTTGTATCAATACTGCTTAAATTCCTTGTCAAGGGCATTTTATCTGGTGGTCACGAGCATAGAGGTGTCCATGCCCCGACTGGGTGGCCACAACGTGGGTGCCGATTGCTGGTGGGTGGTGGCTGCTGGTGGCTGTGGGGCAAGCCAGCGCAAGATGCAATGCCATGCTTCAATTTATACTGTCACAGGCAGTTTCTTGGATTGCACGTGGCCTCAGCCGTATACTGTGCCTGCTGATTCATAGGAACTTGATGGCTTTTAGACCTTTGCACCTCTGTCAAATTCTGTGTAAATCAGTTACATTAAAAGCTAGCTAAAATTAAAGTGGAGTGGATTAAAAAGTTCTTAAAAATGGATAAAGGAGCAGAAGTTAAAGCTGAGTAGAGTGACTGCAAAAGCATCTTTTTTTTTTTAAACCAGGCTTTAAAGTTGTGGAAGGGTGTCAAAAATTACTACATTCTATTGCATTTTCTGAATGTTTTTACTTATTTATTCTTTTAAAAAAAGGTCTCAAGAGTTCCCCAAACTTGAAAAATAAGTTATTTGAAAATTCCAAAAGAAACATGTCAAAGATTTTTAAAGAATAAATAAACCATAAAGCCCAAACAAGAATGACACCTGTTGGAAACCTCTCAATTCTAAGGAAACAAATGTCCATTAAATCTATGTAGGAATACAAATTAATTGCACACATATATACAGGATACACACCAAAGGAGAGGATAAATAGTTCAGAATAGTTCAGATAGAGGAATAACTGGGATACATTTATCTCAACACAGGAACATTTAGAGTAGGTCAAATGTGGTAAATCTGTTTAAGATTGGACTAAAGAGAGAACTGGAAGGTGTAACATTAGGAAATGTTTGTGCAGTGAGCAGAGAGATGGATTAGATCAGCTACCAGGTCTTTTTCATCTTTAATTCCACAGGCTCAATGATATATTTGAAATATCTTGGCAAATCTCTAATATATACTGCTTATTTTATCACATATAAAACTTTTTACTCCATCATATTCATACATTTGTCTCTCATCTCTCATAATGGCTACTTACTGAAGAGAGAAATGCCTTTGAATAAGGCTTGCTTAAAACAAAACATTTTCATCTTAGCAGAAAACTGCAGAGATTGAATCATCTTCCTACTGCTAGTTTAAAAATATACCATTCACAGTCAAGGTCAATGATGCTTATTGTGATGAAACAAAATTGTTTGCTTCATAGATGGAATTCACATCTCCTTGATACTCGTATTTTTAAACTGATGCCTTACTTTTAAATGCATCTGCTGATAACTCTACAACGTAATCAATCAGCATTTTTCTTGTAATTGTTGTACATGTCTGGTACAATTAGATGGCTAAAATGTAGACATTGATCCGTGTTTAATGGCTGTAATCATCCTTTGCATTAATATATCAGACATTTAAATGGTAAGAAATAGATACATTTTTCTTACTTTCCTGAACTTTGGCTCAGTTTTAACGTATCTCCTCCAGAGATCTGCCACCTCGCTATTGTTTATTTTCTGAAGCTATGATTTAGAGAAATTGCACAATAAATTTTACTTCAGAATACTTTTATTAAGACCACCTCTTGACAAGAAATTTGGATAGCATCATTATTTATTTTTCATGTAAGTGTATGTGTTCTGAGCTAATAATTAGCAGTGTCGGTTCATAGCAGAGCCAAATCACACATAGGTATTAGGAGCTGCGATAACTATCCTTTCTAGTTCTCAAATAATTATAAAACATTATTCCACATTATTGTTGAAGCATTTTTTAAAATCATATTTCGGACATAACGGCTTAGAGAAGATTTTTGGTATTTATTGTTCCTGTAAAGTGAAGTTTCTCAAAAAGTCTCTTTCCAACCATCTGAAAAAGGCAAATAAACTAACTTCTCCTGGTTTACATATATGTGAAAGCAGCAAATTAAACAGTGTAGAAGGAAAACTGCCACTTTTTATTAAGCAAGATACAGCTGAAAAAAAAGAAACAAGAAAGAAACAAGCTGGTGGACACAAATACACAAGCTTCCATATAAGCTTTGTCTCCTGCATCTGTGGACCATCATGATTCCAATGATGCAGTTAGCTCAAAGTGTCCAGTGGCTTTGTTGCTTGGGTAGCCTGTCAGAGAAAAAGGTTTACTTCCAGTAGATATAATTTTTTGTGCAACGTCAAGGATTTTTTTATTGATTGTCAAGGCTCTAGACCTAGAGACAACACAAACCTAGGACTCAATGTGCAAGCCATTGTCTTCTTTCTAAGGTGATGTTTCAAGTGAGTGATATATACCCCCCCAATCTTGGTGATTAGTTTCAGTAGACTGAGGGGAAAAATATGCCAAATATACTAAAGATTGGATTCTGAATCTCAACCAAGTTATTACTGGCATGACCCCCGAATTCAGTGATGTAATTAGATTCATTGCAAACTGTTGATAAGTGATTGATATCTGCTAAGCCAACACCTGGCATTTCTTCTTCCACCTTCAAAGCTACAGTCTTCATTTTCTTTCTGGAATGGAGAAGACATTAAACAAAAGGCCCTGTGCTGACTCTTCTGATGCCACATATATGTGATGGAATAGAAAAAAAATCCCCTTTTTTTCCTTAAGTGTCTCTGCAGTACCTTGGGGAACTGATTAATAACTCAGTCTGCTAGGTAGTAGCAGAGTAAAATTTAATAGTAATAAACATTTTACCATGTCCTCTTCTTTAAAATCATTAGGACCTATTCAGTTTGCTTTTGAAACCATTTGGGACTCCTGCAAGAGTATTTTATAGTTCTGAAGATGCTGTCTTTGTAGTGACTTTGTCAGTCATTCTCAGGTGGCTACAAAAAAACTTTTTGTAATATCGGCAGCAATCAATAAAATGGGAAGACAGAGAAACATCCCATAATCGTTATTCAGCAATCATTCCTTTCCAGCTTCCACAAATTGGGAAGCAGCACTTTGTCCCAGTTGCTGCGCTGCTGTTCCTCCTAAAAAATCCTACATGCTGTCTTTCTTCATCACCAGTATATGGCAGAAGGGCCCCATACAGCTTGAGGCTGTATCTCGTGAGTGTGCAGGCTCACATACTTTCTTCTGCTTTCTCTCATTTTAACTGTATCTATTCTGAGTCTAAACAACTCAGCTGTTGTTATTTTCTGGATATGTTCTATATGTGTGCGCGCGTTTATATTGTATATTCTAAAAAAAAACATATCTGGAGACAAATAGGGAAATTATATGAAAAGCATAATCAAAATTACTTTTCCAGGTGCCTGCACAAGTTACAAGTCACCCATATTAATTCATTTGTAATTTATTTTTAGTTAAACTTCCCCAAAACATTACAAAACTATTTTTCCCCAGTACAATCATTGTATTGTTTTTAATTACATGTATTTCTTCAAATTTTTTAAAGACAGCTATTTATATCACTGAAGTACAGATCAGTAAAATAAAACCTCCAGAGCGGAAAGGTCTCTGTGATCGTGATATATTTCTGTGAAGGGTATTTCGAGCATTAATTATACAAAACAGAAAAATATTGCATAAACAAATAGGAATGGCTTTGCTGACCCCTGGGTTACGTGAACACTTCTACTGGGAATTAGAAGCTTCTTTGCCTCTTTATTTTAGACAGATTAAATGGTTCGACAATTTCCTCATTCTTAATGTTGCATATAACTGAAGTGAATTAAATAGACACTGTAGTTAAAAATAAGGAGTAACAATGATAAGGATCATGATCCAGTAGATGTGTTATATGCTGAAGCCATATGTCAGCCAAAATCACTTTTGAAATCAGGATTCCCATTAAAAAGCACTTGGCTTGAAATGGCTGGGCTGGGCAGAAGGTGAAGTAAAAGCAAGTAGCTCTGCCAACCTAAAAATACAGTCTAGTGTTAGTTTTGCTTGTTGAAAGAAATGTTTCAGTTTGAGTTATTTTAAACATTTAAGAGAATTTAACCTAGCAGAAGTAAATATTCAAGCAGTCTTTGAAAAAGGAGTGCAAAAAGTCAGTTTTATTAAGTTTTCAATGCTTTAGAGCCCAGATTGCTTTTTCACAGAATCACAGAGTCATATAGGTTGGAAAAGACCTTTAAGATCATCGAGTCCAACCGTAAACCTAACACTACCAAGACCACCACTATACCATGTCCCTAAGCACCTCATCCAAACGTCTTTTAAATACCTCCAGGGATGGCGACTCAACCTCTTCCCTGGGCAGCCTGTTCCAATGCTTGATAACCCCTTCAGTGAAGTAAAATTTCCTCATATCCAGTCTAAACCTCCCCTGGCAACTGGAGGCCATTTCCTCTCGTCCTATCACTAGCTACCTGGGGGAAGAGACCGACCCCCACCTCTCTACAACCTCCTTTCAGGTAGTTGTAGAGAGCGATAAGGTCTCCCCTCAGCCTCCTTTTCTCCAGGCTAAACAACCCCAGTTCCCTCAGCCGCTCCTCATAAGACTTGTGCTCTAGACCCTTCACCAGCTTCGTTGCCCTTCTTTGGTCACGTTTTCATTTTTTTCATTTAAAAAGGCATATTAAGAAAATTGGTACAAACTTGCTTTGTTTGGGGTTAGCCTGCATTGTTCAGGAAGAAAGGGCCAAAAAAATTTGTCCACTACTGGTTGGGAAAAACTCACACCGCGTGCAGTCCCTGTGGTTCCTGTGTATATTCCAGTGCGACTGTGGTAAAACACCCTCTTTGTAATGCTCAGATCTGGATTTTTTCCCCCAAGTTTGGAGAACAATGCATGCATTGCTATGTCTGGCCAAAGCGTTGGCAAGGATGTGATGATTTCTCCTCTTCTTTTTTTCAGCGCCAGTGCTAAGGCTGCCCCACTGAACATTAACAAAGTCTCCAACAGCTTACTGAATTTTGGCCGAAAGCTCATTGCTCCAGCTATGGCTTCAGGCGGGGCTGGGGGTCCTCCTGCTGGGGGGAGCAGCTTCCCTCCCCCTGCAATGCCCATCAGAAGCACAGTGGAAACCCCCCAGCACCACCACCAGCACCAGCACCAGCACCACCAGGCCCAGCAGCAGAGGATGATGAAGTCTGAAAGCATGCCAGTTCAGCTGGGCAAAGGTAAAGGTGACACGAATGGGCATGCCACGACAGAAGGAAGCTTTGTTGTACACCTTCAGGACTGAAGAAAGTCCTTTTATTGATTTTATATCGATGGGTACATATTTGGAGGAAACAGAAAAAATAGAATTTTGTTAAGCAGGATGCCTATGCTAAGTACAACGGCACGTTTGCAATGTAATACAGAATTAGATGTTATCTCAAGAATGTACTAATACTATAGGAAGTTTTGAACCTTTAAAAAAATATTAACCAGAAATTACATCAGACATACCAACAGACTACACTGTTACCATAAACATTAGCCAATTCATTTTTCAGTCTTTTAAATGCAACATATTTTTAACTGTAAGACTCATTTCCTGCAGGTTTTTTCAGATTATTGGCACAAATCCCATGCATAACAATATTAGCTAAATAGGAGTGAAGGAAGTTAGATCAATTACAGAGTCATTCTTAATAAATGAAAACTTATTCCCTTTAGAATGTGTGGAGCTTATTTGAGAAGTTATTTGAACAATAACATGTATTTGCCTTTTAATAATTTGTGATGGCCCTCTGCACTTTCTCTGTTTAGTAGATACTACTTTTTCTTGAGCCTTTTTTTTATATTTCTTGAGGACAATTTATGCAAACAACGAAGTCACAAGCTGAGCTTTGGTAGTTGTTTCCTATATTCTGCCAGCTTCAAGGCGTGTTACTGCTTTTCATCTTCAAACAGCCTATGGCAGTAGGTTCTTTGCAAGGAGTAAGTAGAGTGATACTTTATCTGCTGCTTCTAGCAACTCATCCTAGGTAATGGTTATAAATTTCAGGGCTGGTGCTGGTTGCCCTGAACCATTACATAGGATTGCATTATATTTTTCACCAGATTTGAAAGTGTAAGAGAAGGGAAATAACACTTTGTAGCTGAAGTTGGTGTTCTTTCTCTTTCCTGTGGCAACTGTATGGTCCAAAGTTAGTCCTTTCATGACGCATCACATCCCCAGCAGACACTGAGGGAGCAGAATTGAAAGTTACAACTGTTCTCTTGAAGCAGAGAGATACAGGCACTTCTGTAAGGGCCACTGCAGCTGCTTCGCAAAATCCAGATACGCAGCTTCTCTTGGAGTCCTAGAGTAATCTCAGAAATTGCTCCAGCAAGGGTTTTACAGTGCAAACATGAAACTGAAACACAGTGAATCCTTGATGCAAATCCTGTTCATGACAATGGAAGTAAAATAAGGTGTGGAACGAAATTATTTTCACCATTTTGGAGAGGGTCTTTTGTTTGCTTTTTTAAAAAAGTTTTCCATAGTTCCCTTATCACATGATTCTTTTTTTTACCTTTTGGGTGGAAAAGCGGTCCTCGGGTGTTTATTTTCTTTTCCCTGCTTAATATGAAAAAATTGTAAAATTTGAAGCAACTTCTATAGGTGGAGTCACTTGTAGCTTAATCTTGATCTAGCTGGTCAAGGACGACCCTGTTTGCACTTGTATGTGCTAACTAACATGTTGCAGCATCCAGAAATGCACCTGACACTTTCCATACAAGAATCAGAATTAAAAATTGTGATGTTTGGTCGTTGTCATGTACAAGCTGTGCACATATTTCTGTATCAACAGGAATATGGAGATTTGGTAAAGTTATCAAGAAATTATGCAAATTTATGATGTAGGGCACAAAGAATTTTCATGGTAAGAGGAAATAAAACCTACTGCAACGGTCCAGTACTTGCAGCTTCCTCTCACCCTATTCTGTCTACCCATATCTGGTACAAAACTTATAGAAGTAATTTAAAGGCAACAAAATGTAAATATACAACATCAGTTGAGATGACAGTGAGTTTTGTTTTACATATTAGTGCCATGCTTGTTGTTCCAGACCTGTACGGTTATCAGTATATTGCCTGTAGCTGGATAGAAATTTTAAATGACAGCAGCTAACTACATTTGCAAGTGCCATATTTTTAAAGAGAAACCCAAAATGGCAAAGGAAATATAAAGTCTCTTAGAGGCTACCCAGTGAATTCTCTCTGAAGTAAGTTTAAATGTAGGAATAGCTTAGCAAAAAAAAAAATCCCTATTTGCAATGACACTGTGGCGGAGACAGGCTAAAAAGACCCTTTTGGAGCATGATGCAGATACCTTTGTAAACAACTCAGCACCATCTCCATTACACCTTAAAAGTGAGAATAAGTCTTCAGTTCTGTGCAGAGGGACAGCATCACTACCTCAAGACAGTGCTGTACAGCCTCTCCAGTGAATGAGGGCAGTCCCCACAGCTCTGAGAAGTTGCGGGTACTTCTATCCCAGGCATTAAGATTTAGGATTTAGGATAATATATGCATACCCTGAGAAGCTCTCATTCCACTCCTGTTTGTGCTGAACTTTTTACATGCCTTTTTACCTTCTGCGCTGGCTTTTTTCAAGCTCTGGATTCTCCTGTAGCTTTTGAGTATCTAAAAGCTATTTGGCGTGGTTTGTAACTATAAGGGTCCCAAGTTACTGACTAGCTGTCACTAAGTGTCCTATGTTCCTGTTCTTCACTGTGTTTTTAGCTCTCCTCAACCTTCTGGAGTTTGGTTATTTAGCTGAGGTAGGCAGAGGCACGGATTTAGGATTTAAATTGATAGACATTTGCACTTCCACTTGATCTAACACTCACAGATGCTCAGTTGGACAGTATAACAGACCGAAGTGCTGTAAATCTGACAGGCATCAAGTCATAAAAGAAATTATCCATTTTTCTCATATTGTATTAGTTCTGTCAGGTTTTGAATGCTCAAGTAGTGCTGATAATTTAAATTAGTATGTAGAGAGTTATAAGTTTGAAGAGATTAAATTAACTGCCTCATCTACTTTTTTATTAAGTGTGAAGAAGTCCTTAGTAACAAAATACCTTGCAGGACTGGCAAAATAATCCTATCCCAGCTTTAACAGCTCTGTTTAGACAGTTACCACTCACAGACCAGCAGCACTGAGAGGTGTCATTTGTGCTGCCACCTCCAGGGGTAGCTTGTGCTGTACTCTAGATGAGGGGTGGTTGGTTTACATCACTGATAGGAATTATTTCTCACTCCATAGTCTGGGTTGAAGTCTTGCTGAATTTCTTCAAGAAAAGACGCATATAATTTAGATAATGTAAATGGAAAAACAGCAGACTAATATTAAAAGAAACCATAATTGCAAGCCCGTAACTCCAGATGAGTCTTCAACATTACAAATCACAGTTGAATGAAGTATCCAGACACCTAATTGGAAATTCAGTTTCTCCTAATAATATATTAATCCCATCCAGCCTGTCCTCAGTGCAGAAGAAGATTGGGTATCATTACTGATTACTTATGCAAGGTAGCCTGCTAATAGAAAAGGGATTAAAATATTCTCTTGATCCTACACAATGAAGGAATTCATTGGCACAAAGGTTGAATTCAAATCTTGACTTCATTGGATTGTCAGTCGAGTTTGTTGTCTTGAAAGACAGAAATATTGATAACGAAAAAAATATGGAAAAAAAGCAGAATTGGTGCCCTTTGCGTTCCACTGGATTCTTGAGCATTCAGAAACCTGGATACTCTTTGATTACCAAATGGCAGTGTGTTGCCAGAAAAAAAGCATTTATCTTTCAATTCTTCCCTCATAGTGCCAGAGACACAGTTTTCTTTCTAGGTCTTTTCCCGCTGAAGCCCAAAAGGCTTTTGATTTGAATGTCGCTTTATCACAAGGACATGTTAGAGGACCAGTTTGAAGATGAAGTTCTGCCAAAACTGTGATCAGCTATTTGAAGAGTTTCCAGACGACTGTTTGTTTTTATGAGTTGATACTTCTGCAGTATTTGTTGTAACACGAACGGAATTTCCACAGTCACCGAATATGCCCTAAAGAAATGATCTCCATATTTAGAATTATTTATGAACTGTGTCTAGAAAATGAGTACGCTTTTTCAGAAGGAAAAAGAAGTTGTCCTTACTGATAGCAGAACTGAATGAAACGTAAAGTGATAAAACACTGACTAACCCATGCTTTTTTTTCCTTTTTAAAAAAACGTATAAATATATGTATTCCTGGGTAATTATGAAATTTTATTGACAGTAAGAATACGATGCTCCCAAACTAGCAGAATGACACTGTCAGTGTAAAGTACCAGAAACAAAATGGGTTTGATTGTTTGTTTGTTTTAGTTTAGATTTTGCTATAAATCGCTCTCTTAAAAAAGCACCGCTTTTTTGCCCATGTGCGGCATAGAACGCACCGACTACTACAACTCCCCCTTTCTCTTTGCACTCTCTCACGCCGCTCTCTTACGACGGCGTTTGCGTTCAAAGCAGGGTGGTCCAGCTAAACCCCCCCCGAGCTGCCGCTCCTCGCTTCGGCGAATTGCATTTGTTGGGGAGAGCCTTCTAACGCTGTTGTTTGTTCGGCAGGCGAGGCGGGCGCGGGCGCGGGCGGCGATGCTGGGCTGCCGGGCCCCGGGCAGCACCCCCCTGCCCTCCCAGGTACGGCTGCTGCCGCCCCAGCGGGGCCCGCTGTGCCCGCAGCGGCACCCCCGCGGGTCTTTCCATGCGCGGCATCTCCACTCACCGCCATTGTCCATCCACCGAGTGGCACTGTTGTGCAGCGAGAGAAAAGCGGCTTCCCTGGCGTCGCTCCCTGCCTGTGCTGTGTGCGGCCCTTCGGCTGCTGGACGCCAGCGTCCGTCGGCGTTACAAACGCGTGTTTGCCTTGTCCGCTGTAGTCCATTTCACCCTTTGTCACGTTGGGCGGTTCGACCGTCGATGTCTCTTTTAGTTGCGTGATTCCCTGGTGCTGTATTTGAGGCAGGTATTTTGAGGTGAACATCCGCTTCAATGCTCTTGACTAAAGAGGGGCTTACCTGCCTCAGCCTGAAATAACAAGCGTATGGATTTGTGCGATGAGATGGTTTGAATAAGTTTTAAAAGTGCTGGAAGCCTTTGTTCCAATTTCAGTGTAGGAGAAAAAGGGAAACTAATTTATCTGAGGTGTAAAAGTTTTATAAAACTCGTATCATTCTTTTTGCAAATTTTAATACTCTACGTCCTGACTGTGGCAAATACAGAGTAATAGATGAGCAGATCTGAGTGGTTTTGAATTATAGATCGTGCCTTACTTCTGTTCTTCTTGGTATCTTTGTCCTTGCTCTCCTTATCACTGTGAAAGCTATTCTTTTCCTCTGTAGGAGCGAGCCATCATTTTTGTATGCCTTTTGTGCATGTTTTCTCTGGCTTTTCCTGTATTTTAGTAGAGGCCTCCAAAGTTCATGATTATCTCCCCTATAACTTAACTCAAACTTAGCGCAGCTTGCTTTTCTTTCATCAAAAGTCTTCTCCGCTCCTTTCATCATCATCTTTTACTTCATTATAAATCCCTATTATAGATCGCATTACATTTAAACTTTCCTTCTTCTTTTCAAGACACTTCACCTCTCTGCCCTCTGCCCTGCCAGCAATACCAACAGTTCAGTCCCTTTTCCCACTACCACATCCGTGTCTTTTCCAAAGGGTTTTGAGGCAGAGCATTTGTGACCCTGGGGACAGCCCCAGTATCGTTAGCGACAGGCAAGTAGCGAGCCAGTTAGAAGCAGCACACGGAGGTAACGCTGCTCCTTTTTGCCTCAGAAGGGGATGTGTTTTTAGTGCATGAAATCCTGTGCATCATTACTGTGAACTATTTATGCATTTCGGTGTGCACATATATATTTTTGAGACATCCTACGCAGTAATGTGTTCTGACTACTGCTTACGTCAGGGATCCTTAGCTATTTGTTCTGTGTGCCTCATAAGCATTTATTTGATTTCCATGCTTGTGGTTTCTTCAGCCTGTTTCATATAGGCTTTAGGACCTTCTGGTATACGCTTACATGGTCAGAGATTAGATTTCTCTAATTTTTAAGGAGGCATAATGTATTTATCTGAGATTGATAGAACAAGCAGAGGAAAATGAAAGTTTTGATTCAGTGATGTTCTCAGGTTGCCAATTAAGCTGCTAAAGAAGAAGGAGATGAGTTTGGTTAGTTATTAACTGTAGTTTATTGCATCACTTTATACATTTTGATTGTACATGGAGGGTAAGAGTTCTGGGGTTTGGGGGGGTGTTGCTTTTTTTCCTGATGAATTAGAAAATTAGAACTCTCTCGAATGACCTTCTTGTTGAGCTGTTGAGTGAGGAGAACGTGCCATACTGCTTGTGAAGAAAAATGCAGAATCAGTGAGACACACAACAGAGAAGATACAAATGGCATTTTGTGTAATCCTCCTGAGAGCCTGAAATCTCTGCATTGGTGCGACAGTGTTATTTCCAAAGTTACGTGAGGGTTGTTAATGCCTCAGAAATCGGTGCACACATAATACATCCGAAAGACTTCGAAAGCATCATGGTGACTTCAGTTAACTGTTCTTGCAGCAGCTCCGCTAAACTTCTGCGTTAGGAAAATGATAGGTGGCTTTTTTGTTACATTAGGGAAAACATGTATGATTGGTGTGACTTGTCTTTCAGCTTTCTTGTTTACAGTTGTAAAAATGATGACTCCTCTGGAAATTGGAAAAGCCTATTACAATCCAAGAACTCTGCTTTATGACTTGCAACACACTGCAATTATTCATAAGTGCTATTCTTTCTGTCTTGCTTAATTCTTAATCACATCCCCAAATAATCTATGTCACATAGCCACTGTTCACAGGGTTGGAGTCAGAGTTTTTAGTGTTTCCTGATGATGATTTTCTCTGATTTGGTTATTCATGCAGAAGGATTAGGTGCATCCTAAGCTTTCTTCTTACCTGGGTATAAAACATACAGAAATAGTATTTTTATCACTTCTGTTTTACTGCATCTGTATCTTAGTTTCGTTACATCTTGTATTGCTTTTATTTTTCATTTTCATTTTCATTATATTTTATGGTCCATAAGAACCAGATTAGTCAAAGCTCTTCATGTTATTTGAGCAAATTCCCTTTTAGGACAGTTGTATTGTTCCATTCACCAAATCCCAGCTATACATATTTCTTCTCTTGTTTGGTTATGCAAGTAGTTGCATATTCCATTCCTCTAAACTGTGATCCATCTTTTGAAGTGTAGCTGTTTAGTAAGCAAAGCAGTGGCCATAAGGATAGTTCTCTGTCTTCTCAATTTCCTATTATATTTTGGACCTTTTTTTCCTTAGAGCTGAAAGACAGAATATAGAAAAAAATTATTTTTCCATCATTTTACCAAGCTGTATTATTTCCTGTGCATGGGTTCCTCAAATATATTTAAAGGGTCCCTCTCTCTGCTTATTTGCAGGTGAAGTGGGTTAAGCACAGGCCATGCAGTGGAGGAGTCTGTGAAAAACATCCATTGCTCCTTGTTTAACTTTGGTTTTTTTAATCTTGATGCTATGTGGAAGATATCTTCTTATTACTAGGATGGGAAAGAGAGCCCATTTAGTATGATTCATACATAGTAAAATATTTTTTCATTGTACTTTGTCCACCAAATAGATTTTTTTTTTATGTTTAGCATTTATATTGGCTGCTCTGGCTTAGCCGTGTGAATTTCTTTTATAAATGCTTTATTTGCTAAACTATGTAATTTCATCTGTTCCAAAACTATTTTTAAGTTTTACCTACTGTAAAACCATACTTCCGTTGTAAATTGCCACTATGAAATGCATTAAAAGTCTCCTTACATAAAGGCAACTGTAAGGATAATGGTGTTGCCAAGTGACACAATTTTATCCTAAAATTAGAAATCTTCTAAAAATTTCCTTGTGACTGAATCATTTCTGCTGTTTGCCATGCAGTATTTTCTCCTTTTCCATTTCTAGAATTATTTACAGAATTGGAGATTCATGTTCACCTAATTAATGCGTATCCCATTTCTCTTTAAAATGTGAAGGCAACAGTTAAGTGAGATCTTACAGCCTCCATCTCCTGCACTTTAAGAAAGCTGTTCAGACTAAGTGGTAGGTGATAAGTGACTAGAGGAGGGCTGGGAAGAAGCAGAAAAATGCAGTTGAATGAAGTTGGAGGGAAGGGAAGAATATGCAAAGGAAAAAGCTGGAACAAGGAAGTCGCAGAAGCAGAAAAGGCAACGTGGAAGGGTCTGAAGAAGAGGAGGAAGCAGACAGAGGAAGGTCCACAGGAGTATGAGAAGCAGGACATAAAATGTTGGAGGGTCATGGGAGAGAAGAGCAAAATCAGGCAGGAGAGAATAAAGGAGAAGGTGGGAGGCAGTTTATATGCCACTTTTCTTCCAGAAAACGTTGAGAATATTAAACCCAGATCCTTTCTTGGGTTTTCTCCTTTTTGGTCTGTTTTGTCACACGTGGTGTTTTATTCTTTGCTAGTTCCATCTCTTTGCATTTAACAGTCTTCTTGCTAAGATGACGTTTTAAATAGATCTATATTTATTCCCTTAAGAAAATGTGAATTGCTGGTTTCATGTGGCTGCGGCTCTGCAATATACGCCGCGTAGGTCAAACACTGCAGAGAACTTGGCTCGGGCTTTGTCTCCACCCGGCAGGTGGCCAAGCATGGCACCGCTGACTTCCACACCACTTCGAGGACAGTTACCATTCTAGATCTTAAATGACTGAATTAAATTAAGATGTTTCTGTATGAGTAGGTTTTACTAGTTGCTTCCTTTTGTTTAAAATGTTTGATTACAACAGAGCTGGTCTCCTTTTGTATCTAAATCTGAATTTCTTTCTGTGTTTTCTGCAGCCTTTTCTGCCTCTATTTTCTTTCATTTCTTTGTCTTTTAGTTTTCTTTTATTTCTCTAGAAACCTGTAGCATGGGGGAAGACTGCAGTGCATAATGAAGGACAGGCTAACCCATTCCGGAAAAGGAGTTAGTTTTGTATTTTCAGAATTGATAGTGCATCCACAATGACAAAACACTAAATACATTGTAAGGTCTGTGCAATAATATGTGGCATATCTGGGAGTAAAACTGGCGTAGAGGGTGGGAGCAGCTCAGAGCAAAGAAGGATGAACCACCAGCATCTGCAAGGGAGGTGGTTTTGAATTCGATCACAACCTTGCAAAGGAGATGAAGCTGCACCTGCAACATCTGAATGATTTAGTTTCAGAGGATCATTCTTGATGCTATAGATGGTAGCATGAAAAGCACACCAAAAACAAAGGAAAGGGAAAAGGGAGAACATAAACAGACTCATCAGAATAGCTGACAAAACAAGAAAAGGGAAGGATTCTAGAACTTTAGCTTTAAGTGCTATTTTACTTTTCAGAATGGAAGATTCTAGAATGCATCTTGTTACGCTGGGTTGACTTCCTCATAAACTTAACTGAAAGGTTTTTTAAAACTAGCATCTGTCCTAATGCAACATTTTCTTAAAGTTAGTGAAAACTGACATGAATTGGTTTTTCTTCTGGAGCTATTAAAAATAAAATTTTAAGTGAGGTATTTCAGAACGCTTTGTGGGCCTCAACTGGAACAAATGGTCCTTGCCAAAGACTGCCTGACTGCATACAGTGTCATGGTGAAACAGCCCAGGCATCTACCCGGATGTCTTTGCTAAGACAGTGGACAACACTAGATTCTTTTGAAAAGCTGCATGAAATATCAATAAGTAAATATTGAGTAGACTTCATCGAAATGTCTGTTAGGTGGAGATGGCCTTAAAATTTGAAGCATGAGAACTTACATTCTTTCCCAAACTTAGCTTACTTTTTCCTGTTGTAAGTCTAGGTGTTGTCATCTAGATGTTCAATGCCCAAATCGTTCTTGGAATCTGACATTCTTGTTCTTAGCTTTCTTTGCCAAGTTTTATAGTTTATTTGTTGAGAGAAAAAGGATTTCCTTTGCAGTGTTGATGACATCAGATTTTTTTTTGTTATGAGGTGGTACTTTTGCTCATTATGCCGCACAGGGAAGAGAAGGTCCTCAGTCTATGGATATAATAGAGTACGAATACTGAGATGGGGGGGGAGAGAGAGAGAGAGAGATTGTTTAGCAGATATATATACACACACTATATATAGTGTGTTTGTATATATATCTATATATACACTAAGATTTTGTGTTTTTCTCTCATACAAAAATTAAGTTCCATGTCTATCAGAGTAGTCCTTCAATCTCACAGTGCATGCTGACACACTTCAACATTTCATTCTGTGTTGAGCTATCTGTGAGTCTCAGTGAATGTCAATTAAAACAAGGAGATATTTACAGGGAAAAGAAAGTGCCCGTTGATTAATTCTTTTGTTACTTTATACTTGCTTTACAGGCCAAAGTTCAAAAAACATCAGCTCATCCCCAAGCATAGAGAGCTTGTCTGGAGGACGTGAATTTACAGGATCTCCACCACTGTCTGCATCAAAAAAGGATTCCTTTTTCAGTACAATCTCCCGCTCCCGTTCCCAAAGCAAAACTATGAGCAGAAAAGAATCGGTGAGTTCTTTAACTTTTTAAGCTCTTTTAATGTCACACTGCATTACTTGTCAGAGCCAATCATTTCTCCCATTCATTAAGCACTTGCACTTGAAAATGTTTCCCAAAGCACACAGTAACGGCAAAAGCAGAAATAAGCTGTTTCAACTGTTTCTGTTGAGTAACATCTCCATTATGGCTTCTATCCCATAATCCTACCTGAAATGAAACTGTGAAAGTGCCTGTTGCCTCTGAGAAGGAGGAGAGAAGTCCTGTAAGTTTATTTGCTTCCTTAGACTTTTGGTGTAATCCTGACGTTAATAAACAGTTCAGTGGGGAGCACGAATGCTCAGCAGATCCAAAAATGCCCATCTGTTGTCCCTGAAATTCCTTAATACATCAGAGGTTTCCCAGTGTCTGTAGCATCTGTAGTCTGCAGTCACAGTTCTATTTCTTGCACAGCCCTGACCTTCCATTTGGCCACAAGAAACTATTATTTAAACAGATTGTTTTCATCCAAGAAAATCAGCTCTTATCATGGGTGTGTTCTAAAGAAATTCTCATCCCATCACAGATATTTTAGGAGCACTACTTTGGTAAACCTCATATGCCATGGAGCAGGAGGATTCTTCTTTATTTTATGTACACGTTTCCCATTGTCTTTCTGCTGATTAGTACCCAGCTACGTAGTAGATGGAAAAAGTTGTATTTTTTGTAAGGTGAGGGCATAGTGGTTTTCTCCATTCCATTTTCACAGATGTATGCTCATATAACTTCCTATTGATTTCAATAAATAGGAATTGTAATAGCAATATTTCTATATTACAGCATTCTTCAGGTGTTCAGAGGTAAATAGTGTGCAGAAGTTTAATCAGAACATCTCAGCATTTTTCT
Source organism: Ciconia boyciana (assembly GCF_034638445.1). Taxonomy (NCBI): domain Eukaryota; kingdom Metazoa; phylum Chordata; class Aves; order Ciconiiformes; family Ciconiidae; genus Ciconia; species Ciconia boyciana. Next base: position 129,011,587 of record NC_132935.1, read on the forward strand.
GTTTAAACAGCAGAATCTTTAAGTCACATCATATTTTAAATTTAATATTTAAAATGTTCTAATGAAATGCACAACTTTGTTCAGTTTTTGTTCACTGAAAGAGAGGGTTTAAGTCTTGTTCCACATGCTTTAATGTTGCCTAAAGAAAAGCTGTGTTTTGTGGTTAGTCAACAAGAAGCTATAATTTTGGTTTGTGTCCATTTAAGACATTGAATTGAATTTAAAGCGAAAACAACTTAGTGTCTCTCTGCTTGTCCTCATGAGCTGAAGAAAAATAAATATACCAATATTGAACTTTTCTTTTTATGTAGTTTAGCAAGGTCTAAATCCAGCTTTCGTTTGCAACTATTGTCCAGGCCAGAACTTGGGTTTTTTGCACTAGTGGAGTTTAAGAATAATTCCTCCTTAGTTCTCTTATTGGAGAAATAGAAGAATTTCCCATTATAATATTCATACTCAATTGGAACCATTAACAATTAACATGCTTTTCAGGTAAATAATTTCCCAAATTTGTCATATTTTATTAATGTTTTTTTCAAGGATTTTGGACAAAAAAGTAATAATTGGAACAGATTTGTATTGATATATACTTTATATTGTAGCGTTTTATGATTAAGCAGCTAGAAAAGGTTTTAGGCTACCAAAGTCTATTTCCTTACATTCAGTTTTTGACTGACCTTTAATAGAGGGAAAAGGAATTTGTAGCAGCTCCAAGAGGAAAAGGTTTGTTTAAATCTGTTCTCTATTGCTCAAGACGATGTTTGGGTTTTATTTTCCTGTAAATTTCATGATACCTGGTTTTCCATGTAGAGAAGAAACCCCCAAAGAGTTCATCCTGAGGCCCCAAAATAGTTGCATCAGAATACTCCAGTCTCGTAGTCGTTTAACTTACAGCTGTTTTCTGGAGGCAAAAGATGACTTGAAAACATAATGGGTTCACATCTTTGTTTTATTTCTAAAACTGAACTGGTCTACATTTTTACATTTGTCTCTAATACAGATTATGTTGTTAAGTAATGAGGAAATTACCTTTGTTGGAACATGGCCATGCATCAATCACTTTATAAAAAGATGCTTTTAAAATCATTCTTAGTGTAATGGATGAAAGAGAATCCATTTCCCCTTCATCTTTGTACTTCTAATTAATGCTCTTCTCAAGCAAAGCAGAAAAGGAATACATACATAAAAATACGTCCTTCAACATGGAGTTTAAAAAAGTTACTTTCACAGACCAGAGGACATTACTGTAACATTGTCATGGGATGAACAGGAATGTCGTCATCACAGGTTACACCTGGAGTACTGTGTCCAGTTCTGGACTCCCCAGTGCAAGAGAGACATGGACATACTGGAGAGAGTCCAGCAAAGGGCCACAAAGGTGATGAAGGGACTGTGGCACCTCTCCTGTGAGGAAGGGCTGAGAGAGCTGGGACTGTTCAGCTTGGAGAAGAGAAGGCTCAGGAGGATCTCATCAATGTGTATAAATACCTGAAGGGTGGGTGCAAAGAGGACAGAGCCAGGCTCCTTTCAGTGGTGCCCAGTGACAGGACCAGCGGCAATGGGCACGAACTGAAACACAGGAGGCTCCATCTGAACATCAGGAAACGCTTCTTCACTGTGAGAGTGACAGCACTGGTGCAGGTTGCCCAAGGAGGTTGTGGAGTCTCCATCCTTGGAGCTATTCAAAAGCCAGGACATGGTCCTGGGCAGCCTGCTCTAGGTGGCCCTGCTTGAGCAGGGGGTTGGACAAGATGACCTTCAGTGGTCCCTTCCAACCTCAACCATTCTGTGATTCTGTGACAGGATAAACCGGAATGCAACTTGTCTAAATTCTTTCTTTCCTAAAGCCGGTCCAACATGTTGGATGTTGTCTGGGAGAGTTGTGATCAAAATTGATACTTAACTTGATTCATTGCCTCCAGGAATAGGATGTCTCCATCTTTCATATTAAAGACTTCTTCAGGTAGTAACATTTACATTATATTTAGTCTTCTAGATCTTTTTTCCCTCTCAAATGCAAAGATCAATCTAATGACTTTTTTACTGCTATTGTCAGAAACAGATGTCCTCTGTTTTATTTAGTTAAGGAAGTGAATCTACAGCCTCGGGGCTGAATGCACAATATCAGATCATGTTTTGGCGACCCATGGCAACCTGTTTTTCATGTTACTGTTGAGTGGCACTCAGCTGTATGTTAAGGTGAGACCCACTAAATGTGTTTTGCAAGTCTGTTTTGTGCTCAGCAGTGCGATGGTTCCCTACCTCTTTATACAGTTTACAGCGTTCTGACAGGAATAATTTAGGTTGCAGTTTCTGGAGCTGTCTTCCCATAAACAAGAACAGGAACATTTTAATATATAATGCACTCCAGTGCACGTTATCTTCTGGCTGGGTCAGTCTTGCTAGAATGAAGTCCTAGAAAATTTCCTCTCATAGCCTGCCTACTGCCCTCTCCTTTTGAGCAGAGTTGGGAAATTTGGTGCATTTGTGGTCCGTTTATTTCTCATTATGTTTCATTTACGTCTCCAGCAACCGTTAAGGACAGTCTACCCCTCTTTTTGGCAAATAGCAAAGCTGCTTAGACCTTGATTCTGGCAAATATGGTTGGCTGGTCTCAGTTTCTGGCAGAATATTCTGTAAATTGCTTTCAGCCATAGAGATGTGCCACAGAGGGAACTTTGAGTCAAACAATATAAACATTTTTAAAATTTTCATTTAAAAAACGCAGGACAAAGATGTTTTTGACTGAAAAGAAAGTTTTGATTTTGAGAAACTGTGTATTTTAATAAGTAAATTTCTACATAAAAGGTTTCAAGTTAAGAAAACTCAAATTATCCATTTGGAAAATATGTTAGTTAAAAAATTCCCAAGAAGGGAACATTTCTAAGGAAAATCTGGAGCAGTTTATTTTCTTTACCAAAATAATTTACAAACGTGGTCAATCAGAATCCTCATTTCTTAGCAAAAAAATCCTGAACAAAAGTGTCATGCATCATGCTGGTTTTGATCGCACAGACTTTTTAATTAAATCAAATTTGACAACATATGCTATTGTCCCCACAAGCAGGTAGAAACAACTGTTACTGTCTGTGATTTACATAGCTAGTCTGACTGATTTGAAGTTAGTTACGAGTACCCCTACAGGTTAGAAAACTAATGTATGCCATTATTTTCAATTAAATAGGCATCTGCTCTACTGATTTAGGAACCTGATTTTAAGCATACAAGCTTGACAGTTTTGCTCAAGTAGAAGTAGTATACAAAAATCAAGGAGATAATAAAATAAATACTTAGACAACCACAAAAAAAAATCATGCATGCAAAAATTCCTTCGAAGAAGAGCGTGCCTTTTGTGCATGGTACACATCTTGGAGCCTTTTTTTATTCCCATATGTCTTTTCCCTGACTATTATTTTTTAAATCTGTTTAAAAGGTTTTAAGCAAAGTATTTGTCAGCCCATACTTACCAATGCCAAACATTTATTTGGAAATACAAATGCTATGACGAAATGTCCTTTTTTAATTAAGCATCATAAAATGTGTCCAGAATAAGTTAGCATCTGTGTGCAACAGCCAATTGCCCGATCAGTATGTTGGATTTGGTAGGCCTAAAGCTAATGCCATGACGATTGTTCTCAGTGCCATTAAGTTTAATGAACTTCAGTGCCTTAACGTTTAACTGTAGTTAATACTGTAGGGCATTTGTCTTTCTTATTCTGATGTGATAGGCCAGTTCAGACACCTGAAAAATGCAAGTTATTTAGTACTTCAGTGCTTGTCTAATTTTAGGGATAGATGAAAAGAATATTAAATCTGAGATGCCACCAGGTCACATGAACAGAGTTCATGGAAAAACCTCTGAGATATTTTGGAAGTGTGATTCTTTTCTCAGTTGCCTTCCTCAGGCTCCCACAACATGCTGTAACTCAAATGAAAGAACTGAAAACACTACAAGGAAAAATAAGCTGCCTTTTAGAGTTTTTTATTAGAAATACTTACAAGTTTCATATAATTCAGTAAAACGACAGCTGTATGCATGAGTGGCAGCTTTGAATCCTAATGCTCCTTATCTTTTTTGGAGTGATTCATTTCAGGGAAAAGAAACTGTACTGTGATAAAAACAGGAAGTTAATTGCTTAGGAAAAAAAGATGAATAAAAACCAAAGTGGCTCTGCAGAGCTTTTTCTGTCATATTATGAGCAATAAACATGTATACAGAACAGATCTGTGGGACCATTTGGAAGAGTTTAAAAATGTCAATGTAAACTGTTGTCTTTCTCCGGTACAAGAGATTCACATACATGCAGCTGAATTATACTTGCTAGTAACCTCTGCACAGAAGCAAATCAGAATGACATAATTTGAAAGAAGGCAGTAAGAACTTCTAAAATTATTGGGTAGCCCTTTAAAACTGTCAGGGAGAATTTTAAAAATAGCAAAATCATGAATGAATGAGACTCTCAGCAACGTTTACAAAAGGATCAAAGTGACTTAGGAGCCAAGAAGAGTGATCCTTCACTCCACAGCAATCATGTTACCAGCAGCAGGTACAGGACCTGCTCTGTGCATCCTCTTTCCATATGTTAATCATGAAGTTAATGTTTCAGCATCCCGGTGGCAAAGGAAAATACGTCTGAGGATCTATGTTTGTAGTTGGTAGTTTGCGCTGCCCTTTTTTCCTTTTCAGTAGAAATCTCATCCATTCATCCTGCTCTTTTAAGATAACACCACAAAATTACTGTCTATTTCTGTGAAAAGCTGAGAGACCTGTACTGACCTCTCAACAAAAACATGGTCATGGATGAGAAACATCTCTCTAAATCAGGCTATTGTTTTAGTTGGGGTTTTTTTTGAGCGGAAAGGGTTTCTGCATTTGGGAGATTTTTTTCCCACTGAAATAAATGGTAAGTATGTGTTTAATAGCTTGATTCTTTTGTCTGTGTTTGGTTAAATCAAATCATTCCCTATAAAAACAACAAAACTTGTGTTTCTGTTCTTTTAACAATGTAGTATAAATGGTGTATATTTACAGTCCCTACATAATCACTATACTTAAGTTCACCCTCGTTAAACTCTGAACAATGTAATTAGAGATTCTAAAAACCCTAAATAATAAGATCCTGCTCTGGTCTGCATCCTCAGTCATGTTAGGAATCATATCAAAGGTCAAATACATCCAACCTGAACAAGAGAAGGGGTTAGTGAAACTTTTTTGCAACTGATGCTTCAAAAAAATTTAACTGAGTATGAGTTTAACAAAGGGTATGCTTTGAGAGTCCTTCATATAGGACTGTGTGTATGTTGAACTGCGTGTATATTAAAATGCTTATTCAGGCAGCAAAATGAAGAAGCATAATTACATGAGTACGTCACACCTAATCAACCATTTCAATAACATTCAACCAAATACTTGGTAATATAATATGGAAGCATGAATCATGAACTTTATTAATTGCAGAATATCTATATATTAATCATTCCATATCCATATCCATCTGCATTCAAGAGTACTTACTGCATTGTTTCAGAGAGCTCTAAAATCATAAAATGGTGGGGTTTTTTCCTCTGCTCACATTTCTCTTACATTTGCCGTAGTGGGCTTATGCAGTCTTAAAGGCCAGCAATGTGTGTACCAGATAGGCAGAAAGCCCGTCGGATGTGATACTGAAACATACTGGAGGAAATGGGATTCTCATTCGCATATGTGTTTATTTATAGCTATTTCCAAAATACTTACAGTCATACCATCTAAATTAATATCTCAGTTTTATTATTTATGAAGAAATATTCCCATATGATTAAGTCAACAATGTCAATAGCAGCAGAGAGAAACCTTTATCAGCATGTCTGTTCAAAGGGATAATTTCTCTTACCCTACAGCTCTTTCTGTTCTTATCTATTCCCTTACCAAGTGAAATACTACCGATTTTCTCAGTTGTTCAGTGCCTACCCATCCACAATCAGTTATGCAAAATGTTTTGCATTCCATAGATCTTCCAGCTTTTCATGGTTTTTGTTTTTGAACTGTCTCTCAGCAGTCCCACAGGGCAGTGCCAGCAGGTGGGCTCGTGCAGGCCGCAGGTAGATAAGTCCAGCTTGTCTTGTGTCTGCTTGAAAAAGAGGTTTCTTTCCATCCCTACTTTATTTGTCTTTAGGCAAGAGCTTTCTCCATTATTCATGTTTATCCTTCTCTATCTTCCTGCTAAGGAGAGATTATCTGGGCGTAGGAGTGGGGTATTTTTAAGAGGAAAATACAGCCAGGTTCGATGAAAACAAGTCCTGCTCTTGCTCCAGTAGCACAGTTGCTGGTTTCTAGCTCTGCGACAGTGAGGCTGGTGCACCTGGAAGCTGTTCCAGTAATAGGTTTGACAGTGGGAGCTGCTTTGGAAAACGTCCAAGCCCGTGGTCCTTTGCCACTAACGTCTCCAGGCAAGGTGGGACGTGACAAACTAAGGCGACTCCAACAGCGCGACACTGGCAAATTGACTTTGAACTGTTTAAGATGGAAATTCAACAGCAGGACCTGGTGTTTAGAAGCTGTGAGCCAGAGTTTCAGCTATTTTCAGGATTTTAATTGAAATGAAATGGATCTGTCAGGGGGCTAGGGAGATCCTCTGAAGCTCCATCTTTCACTTTCTTCCAAATGTCACTATATGTAAATATTTTTTGCTTTGTTTTAACAGACAGTAAATCAAATAAATAGATAATTATGCATCAACACAATTAAACAGATATTTTGCCTCAAAGTCACTAATCGTTTTAGTAGAGATTATAAATAAAGATTGATTATAAATAAATATTTTTTACCTTGCTGTCTTCATAAAACTAGAGGGCAAGGAAGAGGAATAGGGAGTTATTGTAGTTTGGAAGAAGAGATATAGCTGACCACAAATTCTTATTTCTTATATTTCAGAAAAGCTATAGGTATATAATGCATTAAAATACACATGTATATGTATTTCACCCATCTTCAAATTTAAAAAGAGTAAGAAAAACGTAATTTTTCTTGCATTTAGAAAGTGTGGGTCTCCTTGCACAGTGCTAACTCTAGAGTGTTAGAAATTTGAATGTTGGAAGAGAGAGTTCCTGGGTCATTGGCTATTCTGAATCAGAGCTGCAACCCTTTCAGCTTTGTTGGGTTTTGTTCTCTGTTTGGGGGGGGGAGGGGGGGGGGAGGGTGCTAAGTACAGAAAGGCTGAAATTTTTATTTATTCATCTAATCCTTTACCAATAATCTGTTGGTTCTGTTTGCATGTGCATAGTTTGGGAAAGCATTGTGCGATGCCATCCCTTTCTGTGTTGTTATTGAAAGCACACAGAGGAAGTCAGGATTGTACTAGTGCCCAAAAATATGTGCCTTTGCAGGTGAATGCCTTCTAGCATTTTAATTTATTGGCAAATTTGTCCTGGTCTCATCCTAGTTGAACATTTTTATCTGTATTATAAAATTCCTTTCTTGGTTTTGAAAATTCCTTTCTTTTGTTTTCAATCAGAGCCCTCCGAACCAAGTAATTTAATTTCTTTTTTGTTTCACTGCTGGTACATAACCTGATTTAGCTTGCCTCCTAGGAGTCACAATGGATATTTTGTTGACCTTTCTTTCATCCTTCATTTTATTTTCTTATTTTTCTCACTCCCATTCCCCCACCGCTTTCAGAGGGCTGTCACGGACATATGTTCACTAAAGATTACGCAGTGGCAGTTCTGTTTCAGGTTTTAAAATAGGTAATTATTCTTCTGAATTTACTTCTTTGAGCAGAAGAGGATGCATTGTGCCCTGAAATGTTTTAACTTTGACTGCACTGCATTTTGAACCTAGACTTCTAGGATTACTTTTTACCTAATTCATTTGTGGTTACTCTGATGTCCCCTGATGTATTTTGAGACATACAGTACTACCAGAGAGCAAAATTTCTGTGTTGGGAAGCAACAGGTCAAAGTAACGATAAGGCAGAGGAGAAAAGAGAGAAAAAGAAAAGTATTCTTCCATAGGTTTTGTATTCCCCTTATCCTTCTTTAAGGTGGATAACTACATCACCATTTCCTTTATTAATGTGACAGAGAACCTGTTTGTGCTTTAAGGGTTCTGATCTAGGAAAACACTGAAATAAGTATGTAACTATAAGCAAGTATAAAGTCCTATTTGCTACTCTGAGCAACTATGCCTACTAGCACTACACAGTGAAATTAAGAGAGAGTTTAAATAAAAGAAAAGAAAAGAAAAAAGGAAAGAAAGACGTTCCTACTTAAGCTACCTCATACCATCCTGGGATTGTAGAAACAGTCTGAGTTAAAATGGTGTAAAACAAAAATGTGAGGAGTTAAAAGGGTGTAAAATAAAAACATGACTCAAGTTCACTGTGCATGCAGTCCAAAGGAACAAAATATATGTTTGTAGGATTTATCTGAAAATACTGTGCTTAAAATATTTGACATTGATGAAAGTATATTCAAAATAATAAAAACCTGGCAGTTGTGAGGATGTGAAGAACACAAAACATGAGTAAGGTGTATTTGGAAATATTTTAAGCATCGGGATACTTCAACTAGCCCAGGGACACAGAAATAGTGGCAGGTAATGGTTCAGCACAGGAAATCACTCCATAACCTCTACTTCTGCAGGAATTAATACCCGAAGGCAATATCTGAACTTCTTTGTGTCTTCCCACGGTAATGTATTAATATGTGAAATAGTTCCAATTTGTGCAAACATTTCACAAGTAGCAAAATTCTCAATGTAAAAGTGACAATATATATTCCATCCCTGACTTTGATATGCTTGGTGAACTTGCATCTAATCATTTCATAGCCCCTTCCATGTAGAAGAAACTTTCTCTAAACATCTGCAAAGCAAATGCCTTATGAAAACTCTCCTAAAAATTCCACCTTTCCATTGACAACAGTTTGGTTGCTAACATGCTGAAGCCATGTCTATAAGACTGACTAATATAGCCATATTGTTTCCATGTCCTCCCCATATGTGTGTCTGCAGCCATCTGTTGTCTCTTGGCTTACACTGTTAAGTCCTTTAGAGAAGCGGGTTTTTTCTTTATGTTTGTACAGCACCCAGCAGAGCGAGGTCTTGGTCCTGATGAGGGCCCATGAGTGATACAATTAAATAATAGGTAAGTTAAATTATTAAACTAAATAATTTTTAAAAAAAAATTCCACTGTATGTAATGCATTGTTCAAAACAGTGGTTTCTGGTTTAAATGTCAGCATATGCTGTAGACTATTCTGTTGCTGGCATAGATCATAAGAAAATTATGGGGTTGTCAACCAACATTCAGCTGTCAGGGGTTCAAGATTAAAAGGTTACATCTTGTATTTAATTGTTAGATTAAAAATGAAAACTAAATAAATTCTCACAAAAATGGAAACAGTAACCACTACTTTTTACTCCAGGGAAATTTGCATAAAATTGAATGAAAAAGCAATTTATGCCATGCATCTGAATCTTGTTTGACATGTAAAATGCTACCAATATCCAAAAGGTATACTCTGTGTATATCTTATGAATAAGCACTTAAGTACTGGTAAGACCCTTAGCAAGTCCCTGGCTTCAGGATTTCCTTGTATCAATCTCATTTTTCCCATTATTTTCCTCTAAATGTTTCAATACCTCATCAGGTTATTTTCTAATTTGCCCTGCCAATTTGCCAAGAGCTCAGGGGATGTTCCCTTAGTGCTCTTACTATGAATACTGAAAGAACTGAAAATGTGACTGGGCAAATTAATGTACGAAAAGTCCAAAGGCTATTAGCTAAAAAAAAAAAAAAACCACCTCTAGTTCAAGAAATCCCTGATCTGCAAATCTGCGTAGCCTGGGAGAGTATTCTGGGCAGTACCATTGCATGTTTATATCATGACATACTTTTTTCATTACACTTTACCCAACCCATCATTGACCAACGTCAGACAAGACACCAGGAAGGCTGGACTGTTCTCCAACACGGTTCTGACACTTTTTGTGTTATGTTTTTGTATTGGTTTTGCGTGGCAAGGTTTTGGTAGCAGGCAGGCTACAAGGGTGGCTTCTGTGAGAAGCTGCTAGAAGCTTCCCCTGTGTCCAATAAAGCCAATGCCAGCCGGCTCCAAGACAGACCCGCCACTGGCCAAGGCCGAGCCCATCGGCGACGGTGGTAGCGCCTCTGGGATAACATATTTAAGAAGGGGAAAAAAAACCTGAGCAACAGCAATTGCAGCCGGAGAGAGGAGTGAGGATATGTGAGAGGAACAGCCCTGCAGACACCAAGGTCAGTGAAGAAGGAGGGGAGGAGGTGCTCCAGGCGCCGGAGCAGATTCCCCTGCAGCCCGTGGTGAAGACCACAGTGAGGCAGGCTGTCCCCCTGCAGCCCATGGAGGTCCACGGTGGAGCAGATATCCACCTGCAGCCCATGGGGGTCCACGGTGGAGCAGATATCCACCTGCAGCCCATGGGGGTCCACGGTGGAGCAGATATCCACCTGCAGCCCGTGGAGGACCCCACGCCGGAGCAGGTGGATGCACCCAAAGGAGGCTGTGACCCCGTGGGAAGCCCACGCTGGAGCAGGCTCCTGGCAAGACCTGTGGGCCCGTGGAGGGAGAGGAGCCCATGCTGGAGCAGGTTTGCTGGCAGGACTTGTGACCCCATGGGGGACCCACACTGGAGCAAGTCTGTTCCTGAAGGACTGCACCCCGTGGAAAGGATCCACGCTGGAGCAGTTCATGAAGAACTATAGCCCGTGGGAAGGACTCACGCTGGAGAAGTTTGTGGAGGACTGTCTCCTGTGGGAGGGTCCCCACGCTGGAGCAGGGGAAGAGTGTGAGGAGTCCTCCCCCTGAGGAGGAAGGAGCAGCAGAGACAACGTGTGATGAACTGAGCGCAACCCCCATTCCCCATCCCCGTGCGCTGCTGGGGGGGGAGGAGGTAGAGGATTTGGGAGTGAAGTTAAGCCCAGAGAGAAGGGAGGAGTGGGGGGAAGGTTTTTAAGATTTAGTTTTAATTTCTCATTATCCTACTCTGATTTTGATTAGTAAACAAGTTAAACTAATTTCCCCAAGTCAAGTCTGTTTTGCCTGTGTCGGTAATTGCCGAGTGATCTCCCTGTCCTTATCTTGGCCCATGAGCCTTTCATTATATTTTCTCTCCCCTGTCCAGCTGAGGAGGGGGAGTGATAGAGCGGCTTTGGTGGGCACCTGGCATCTAGCCATGGTCAACTCACCACAGTTTTTAATTGCAGCATTATTGCTTAAACACCTTAAATACCTTTAAATACTCTTCTCTTTGAAGGTAGTTTATTTTCCACTACACTTAACTGTGGTGGTGTAGTGTGGTGGTGCTGACAAATTAAATTCATATTCAGAAGGATTCAGCTTTAAGATGAATGCAGTTTTGCCATTCTGAGTGTTCATGAATGAAGTGCTTGGACGTATATTATTGTAAGCCTCTGACAACAGACCTTACTCTTCCTGGAGTTTCTACATGAGTAAAACAGACAAAAATACATTTTCTGAATTGTAAGACTGAAAACTAAATGTTAGTATGAAAGAAAGATGTTACAGTCCTGGTTTTGTGCATTCGTATTCCCTGTTTTCCAGCCCTTGTACTTCTGTGTTAAGCTGTATGTCATGTATTTGGGAGAAAACTTACTTAAACTGATAAAAACAAGGTTGAGAAAGAGTGGCTTCTTCCAAAACTATATTTATTCAGACCTTGGCTTGTGCAGGATGCTAAATTCCAGTGCCCTTACCCATGTCTGCAAACCTTATTGCAGCTTGTAAAGTGATGAGCTGTAAAAGGATAGGATTACAATGTCAAAACTGTAAAACTTTCTGTAATCTGTTCTTGAAGGTGCTGACCACTTTCAGTTAGTCACAGCTGTTTTTCTGGAACAGTAAAATTTGATGAAAAACAGGGTATGGTAGAGGCATTGCTGGTCTCATTATGAGCTGAGGAGAGAAGGAAGGATATAAAAAATTTATTTCCATAGCTGTCTTTGTAAAGGTGAGAAGATAGATGAAAGGAAAGGTAATAAAAAGAGAAGAGTGAGCTTTGGACAAATGGAGAGCACCAGAACTGTATGGATAGGGGGAAAAAATAGCAAAGAAATTGCAAATAATTAATCATAAAGGAATTAGTTTTCATGGCAAAGGAAATGTAACAATGTAAGCAAAGTTCTGGATATGGATAAGAAGATGAATATGAGAAACATAAATGTAAGTCAAGTTTTTTGCGGATTCAGTCTTGCCGCAACAAGGAAAATAGTTGGAGATTTGTATATGGAGGCACTCAAATAGAATCTTGCTTTGACTGGAGACATAAATACTAGCCTGCTTTATATTGTTAGTGAAATGTAGATCAATGTGGCATCACAAATAATCTTCCTTTTCATTCTGGTATTCAATTCAAGATGTTACTGATTCTGATTATCTGTCAGGCTCTATACCATCTGGAATGTTGAAGGTGTGGAAAAGTTTTGAGGACCCTGGGACTAAATTTTCAAAAAGTATTATTGAGTTGTTTTTCTGCAAGGTTGCATCATTAAATTTGCACATCTTGGTCTCCCATATCTGATGCAGTGATTCCTTTGTTTGATTTGCTGCTTGATGTGTTTTTCTTCCTCATAATGCAGCTCCCAATATTAGAAAATGTTGAGCTTATATGCTTTATAGCACATGTTGTTCAGTAAGTCAACATTGATTTTTTATTTTGGTTAGTTATTTAAATGATTGATTTTTATTTTGTGGTCAACTGGTTAACCTTTGAGAGCTGTGGCTGAGTGAGTTTGAATCACTGTTAACGTGTTTCTTGTACTGTGTGTGTCAGATCAGCTGAAAGGTCAGTTTCTCAAGGAAGCATAGACCATAATGTTTTTCTTTTGACTTACATTTGGCATGTTCAAAGAATTTATAAGTCTCTGTTCATGCATAAGAGAGATCAAATCAGCACTGCTATTTGTACATAAAAAAAAATAGTATCCAGGGTACTCACTTTCTCAGCACAGTGAAACACAAAACTTGGCACTTAGAGAAAAGCACTGTGAATACTGCCTGGACAAGAATTGAGACCATCTGCACAATGCTAGCTATAAATCAGTTGTTTCATCTATTACTGCTAAAGAATTTTACTTCAGAATACCGAAAAAAATTGTCCTTTTTTCTGAGGGGCTTTGTGATGTTGCTGCTTACCTTTACAAAACATTAAAACATTCATAATTTGCAGAACAATTTTAGAAAGATACTGTGAAAAGATTAGTCTTAGAAATGTTGATTAGAAGGGACCTCTCCTCAAGCTGCTACTTGGAGCAGGACAATCACGAACATTGGATCAGGTCAGTGACTTTGAATAGAAACTCTCCCACTTCTATGAGTAACCTCTTCCAGTGCTGCACTGCTCTTCTAATGAAGAACATTTTTCTAATGACCAATTTGAACCTTCCAAGGGGCAATTTTGGGCCGTGGTCCCTTCTATATCATCTGCCACAGCTGAGAAGGGTTTGATTACACCATCTTTGTAGCTCCAGGTAGTTGCAGGCTCCCAGCAGATCCTCCTTAGGCTCCTCTTTGCCAAAATAAACAAGCCCAGCTACCCCAGCCTGTCCTCTGGACCTGTAAGCATCATAGTAGCCCTGCACTGGACTGTCTCCAGTTTCTCAACATCCTTCTTGAACTGGAGGCCCAAAACATTATTCAAGGTGAGGGCTCACAAGCACTGAGTAAAGAGGAGTAATGACTTTCCTGGATCTGCTGACCACATTCCTTCTAATGTAGCCCAGTGCACTGTTTACATTATTCATGATAAGAGAACTTTATTAGTTTAAAAACAACTCAGCAGCCACTGTAGCCTCTAGATCCTTTTCAGTAGGCCTGAAACATAGCAAGTTCCTTCCCTGTCTGCACTGGTGCATTGGGGTTTTTCTCCTCAGGTGCAGAATTTTGCACTTATTTAAGTTTCTAAAACAGAAACCTCAAAAAGAATTCTTTTGCCTGGGCTTCCAGTGTCTCATGGTGTTTCTGAATTGAAGTTCTACCAGTCAGCACAGCAGCCACACCTCCGCATCTTGCATAACCTGAAAATCTACTGAGCGTGCATTCTGTCTTCTCATATGGGCTGTTGATGAAGATACTGAACGGTATCTTCATAGCCGTCCATTGGTTACTGTGCTCATTTCCAACCACCAACTGGACATCAAGCCATTAACTCTAGTCTTTGAGCTTGGCGTCTGACCAGTTTTCAGCCCACCTTCAATCCTGTAATTCAGTCCATACTTTCTCGTATTATAAAAGATGATGCTTTTGGACGTAAGTGTCAAAAGCCTAACTACAGTAAAAATATATTGCATTCACTCCTCTCCTTTCATCTGCATGGCCACTTATTTCATCATAGTGGGCAACCAGATTGGTCAAGCATGATTTGCTCTTGGTAAATCCTTGTTGACTTTTCTTGATTATTGTCTTGTCCTTTAAATGTTGGAAATTGATTCCAAGAGGACATGCTCCATGATTTTTCCAAGGACTAAGGTGAGGCCAGCTATCATATAGTTTCTTAGATCCTCCTCACTTTTCTTTAATATGGATGTAAAATTAACCTTTCTCCAGTCATCAAGGATGTCCTGTAATAGCAGTGATTTTTCATGAATGATAGCTATGGTGTTGCAATCACATCGTCAGCTCTTTCAGCACCCATGGGTGTATCACATGTAACCCCATGTATTTGAACACATACTGCTTCTTCAGGTATTCACCAACCTGTTGCCCCCCAACTCTTAGCCATCCCTCTCCTTCACAAACTGTACATGCAGAGGTCTGGGAGCAGACTTTGCCTATAAAGCGAGAGGCAGAAATGGTATTGAGTGCTGCAGCTTTTTCTGTATCATCTATCATTATCTTATCTCCCTTAATAAGCAATAGACCTACATTTTCTTTGAACCTCCTTTTGCTGCTTTCGTACTTGTAAAATTCCTTCTTGTTATCCTTTAATGTCCCCCATTAATTTTAGCTCCAGCTGGGTTTTGTCCTTCCTAGTTTTGTTCCTGTGCCCAAACAATGACTGTGTGCTTGTCCTTTGTTTCCTGTCATTGTTTCCATATACGTGCTTTCCATTTCCACCATTTCCATCTCCATATGTGCTTTTCTCATTTTAGTTCATTAAGAAGCTCCTTACTCAGCCAAGTGGACCTTCTGATACCTTCTCTGTATGTGCTGCTTCTTCATGTATTTCTGGGTTAGGTCCCTATTCTAGGACAGACAAAGTCCTCCCCACTAGATTAGCCAGTCTGTTCACAAAGATGTTCTTCCCTCTCTTTGCCAGGTAGACCTATCGTCTAAGTTGTCTTTCCTCATCAAACTGAGTGCCACAAGCAAAATAGTTGAAGCCCAGCTAGTGCCACCAAATATGTAGCCATATGTGGTCTACTGGATACATCTGCTGCTATCTAGGCTTTTCCCTTTTGCCATAGGATTAAAGAGAAATACCACCAGGATTCCTGTCCCCTTCACCCTTGCTCAGGAGCCCTACAGTCACGTTTGAACTGAAATGGTTTCACATCACCATGTCATTGGTGTATACATGAATAAGCAGAAAAAAAGTCAGAACATTAGGTGACCCCAAACAGTCTTTCGGCAACACCACAAATTGAGGCTCCATGCAAGCAAGAAACCTCCCTCGTTGATGAGCCTGGCTGGAACCGAGTCACCAACCACTCACTGTCACTCATCACTTTCTCTTGGTAGCACTCTGATACTGCATCCAACCTGGATTCTTCCTCTGAGGGAGCTTGTTCTTCCCCTCTGCTGACTGGGCCCTGCACCACTGGGCAGCCCTCCTGCTGCCAGAAGTCACAAGCTTCCCATTTCCACCTTCTTAGGAGTGCATGTCTTCTTCCCACTGCATCTTGCCTCGGTTGCACCTTCCCTGTCTGTTGCATAAGCTTTTACACCATGAAAGATCCTGTCAATCACCTGTTTGTCGCCCCTGACGCAATAAAATACATTTGCCTCTTCTTGCAGCTCCTCACCTGCTGCTGCGGCAACTGCAACAGAGCAAACCTCCCTCCAGGGAGATCACCCTTAGGGGTCCATCTGCACAGAGGTTGCCCCAGCACTGCTGGTGACAACAGGAGCAGGGGTTGTGTCTTGTAGCAAGTCATTACCATTTGAGTGTTGTCTTACGCAAACAGTACATCTGGGTCTCTCGTGTCAAATGTCAAGTTAACTGCCTTGCTTATTTGCACATCCCACTGGCAGCGCTCCTTGGTGCCCTTCCTGAGGGTGCCAGATAAGTCAGGAACTCCCAAGTGCGTTCATTCAGTCTTGTGCAAGGTTTCTCACTTGGCAGGAAACCTCTTGCACTGTCTGTGAGTTCCCAGCCACAGTACCCTCCTTTGTGAATGCTGGGTCTGCTGAACATTTCTGCTCCCCATGCTAGATCCAAATGAGCTGAACGAACGGCGGATTTAGTTTACTCAGCCCTGGTCTCACTTGCCAAACGAAGAGGTGCTGTTGTACAGTTGAAAAGGTTAGTTTCAGAATCTGGTCAAGTAGACAGAGCTGTCCAGAAGCATTTTAAGATCAATTTACTGCGGTTCTCATCCATGAATAAGAAAAAATAGTCTGGAAAACATGGAAATATTTATTACCAGAAGTTAAATTTTCTTATTCACTTGTAGGAGATAAACAGGGTTTCAGTTACTGGCTAATGATTTTAGAATTTGATTATGTTATTTTATAATAAAATACTCAAATACTGTCGCCTTTCCCTATCTTACAGCTGCACTTGTGGTGCAATAGCAATTTAAAATTTATGGTAGATTATTTCTTGCAGTCACTAGCTGTATGTACTAGGTAAAGGCCTTCTACAGGGACATTGCTTGAATAGAAGTATCAATGCAGATATGCTTCTATAGGCTGTGACAGAACTGCAGGCTTTGAATGAGGTTACTCTTTCAGCAACTATAAATTGGCAATATAAAATCAATCCCTTTGATGCTTAAGTGGTCAAAATATAAGATTGAATAAAATAAGGTGAGAGTATATTAATATAAGGAAATAGCAAAGAAAAAATGTTTAATGTCTGTAAATTGTAAGTGTGAGAAAAAAGGGTGTAGGGAAAAAGTGATATTGCTAGGTCTTGAAAATGCTACTGTTAAATCTCTTTTTATTTATCAGTTGCTTTTGGATATATGCTATATTAGTGCAAAGTTTCCTTTGCTTGGCTCTGACTCAGTTTCTGATGGAGATTAAGATCACTTGTACCTTTAAGATAAATCAAGATTGCTTCATTCTCTTTATTCTTGCTGATCAGTTTTGGGTATTTTCATTTGAAATGTAATTCACACCCTAATGTTCAGCAATATCCATCAAACAAGAGTATGATAGAACTGCAAAACTACTAAGAAAAATAGGAGGCTAAAAAGATGCTTTGCCTTTGTCTGAATATCTTGAATTCAACTGCATGCTTAAAAAAACAAAAAACTATCTAATACTGTTTGTGACTAAGCTTTGAAGGAATTTTTCCAAAGGAGTGGTGAACTTTCTCTGCAGTATGGTCTTTAAAGTCAAGACTGGATGCATTTGTATACTGGCAAAGAAAGGAGTTCAAAGATAAATTCTTAGCTGAGGTAGTTCCCATTGCTCAGACAGGGCATGTGGCTAGATAATAATGCTTCTCCTAGGCCTTAAAATCAAGAATCTTTTTTTAAATTATTTTTTAAAATTACATTTGATGCATATTTATTAAGCATAACTTCGTAATTTAAAGTAACTGCTTTAGAGTATGAGAGTTGAAAATAGTTTTCACCTAAATATTACTTAAGATGTTGTGTGGAAGTCCAGTTGGCTGACCATAGAAGTGCAGGTTTTTTATACAGATAGAACACGATGTGTTACTCAAATAAATATGCCAAAATATATGGCAGTAATGCATCCATGAGGTATCGTATAAGGTCTCGTGAAATATATGCCTGAAAATAAAAAAATGAATTTTTCAGAGGTTTCAAAGGAATTGCTGTGGAAATTACTCTACCAGAAATTAGAATTTTTCTCATTTGGTGAGGTTTTTCAGCCATTGCTGTGGTACTGTGTTTGCACAAGCAAAACCAGGTAGCTAATCTGTAAAAGAAATATGAATTGTTCACCTTTCTTGGATCAATGTAGACAGATTTTTATTTGACTCTCTAGAAAGAAAAAGAGTAGTATTCATAAACACTGAAACATTAAAACCAAACCCTATTTCCATGAAATGACAAAAGCATTTAAAATTCTTTTAATAAATACAGTTGGAAGGTGATTCTCTTTATTTCCAAAATTTTCTCAAGAGCAAAGGAATAGGAAAAATTAGAAGGTGTCTAAGCATGTCAAGGATTAGCTTACCACTTTTACTGCCTATTACAGAAAGCTGGGGGGGTTTAATGCTAATAATCTCTTAATTGTAGGAGGAGGAATTGGAGGCCCAGATTTCATTCCTACAAGGACAACTAAATGACTTGGAAGCCATGTGCAAATATTGTGCGAAGATGATGAACACGCACCTTGGTAAGTGCAGTACCCTGCGTTAACCTGCAAATCTTTGCAAAGGCTCTTTTCATGTTTGTATTAGAACTAAAATAATATGTATGTAGTACATTGCATATTATTTTATAAGCCATGAAGAAGATTGAATTGATGTACCCAGTTGTTCATCAGATGCTGCCTAACACTGTATCTTTATACTGTCATACTTTTGGGAGTATGATAGCCACCGATTATGCTAAAAAAAAAGTAGAGGCATTTTGGCACAGATGCCCTTTGTCTGTTCCTCAGATTTCTTGTGTTGTAAGAGACAGGCTGGAGCTCACAGCAGTGAGCTTACACTTTTTAAGCCCGTTTGCAGTTGAACAGTCCCAGAATGATACTTGATGCATGCAGTGATAGTTGTATAAAATTCATATGCTTTCATTAAATGTAACATCGTCACAATCTATGCCGATCACCTTCCGTATGTAAAAATGTGTTACTATAGGCTGTCTAGTTTGTAATATTTTGCTCAGACCAGGAGAAATATAGTAAGATAGAAGTCAATACATTGAGAACAGAATCAGCAAAGACTCCAATCTAAAATTCAACTTATATCTTGCCAAGACAAATCACAGAAAGTAAACAAAAAGCTTCAATCAATTCAGGTGTAAATATGCTTAGCTATGCTCTGATAAAAGCAGCATTTTTGAACTGTGTTGAACTGAACTCCAAAAGTTAGTATATTTAGTTACGTGAAAAAGCACTGTTGTTAAGAAATCAGGGCACAACTGCAATAATTTTAAGGTTTATTTATAGCCTGCAACATCTAAGCAAAATAAATTAAAGTTGAATATTTCAGTGGGTAGAACTAAGTATATGATACCTAAGTTTGCCAGGTCAAAAAGATCAGATGTGTAAGCCATATTATACTTGTATTTTCATTTTCTTTTATGCGAGTGTTTTAGTAGCCACTGTTACGAGCCTAGGAAAATCTATAAATACTGTGTTATTTGAAAGTTTGGAATCACAGCCTTCAAAAGCCAAGTGTAAACCTCTAACCCCAACAGCTTTAGTCTGATGTATTGTATTGCTTCTGTGAGGGTACATGAGCAATGATGAGACCTGAAGCAAGTGCAAGGGATAAATTATTAGCTACTGAAATGATGGGGGAAAGATTACTATGTCAAGAAGAAAAGCCGAAGTGTCTTTCCCTGAGGAAAGAAGGCTAGGAGTGTTTAGCAGGGGTATCAGTTCAAGAACAGGCATTTCCCCAGCAACTGCTCTAGGCTAGAGATCAGAATAAAACCAAAGATACTTGAAGTAGTCCGGTTGTCGGCACTGGATCCATGAAATGAGAGCAAAAGATTTGTGATAATATCCAGGCGTTAAACTCTTACTCCCAAATATATAAGAAACAAAAACATTTGGAGCCAGTAGTCTCCCAAGAACATCGTGGAGCCATTTGTTAGCCTCACAGGACAGGGAAAGCCACCCCCTATACAGCTTTGGCTGCGGGTACACTGGGTGCATCATGGCACCCCTGAAACGCTCTCAGAGCCTTCCAGCCTTGTTTCTTCCGAGTCCCACTCCCTGTACTTCTTCACAATATTCCCATGCATCTTGTCAACATCATGGGCTATTAACTGTATAAATTTGGGTTACACTCATTCATTTAAATCCTATAGAGATTAACAGTTACGCGCAATAAACAGAGCATGAGACTAAGATACCACCAACCTTCACAGCTTCTGTACTTGTAGCAAGCTGATGAGGTTAGGTATCCCCAAATCAGCCAGTAGATGATCCATGGGAAGGCAGGAGAAAAACCACCAGGATTCTTGCTGGTCTGACCTGTGCAAAATTCCTTCTGACCTGAAGTCTGTCCATCACATTCATCCCGGTGATCTGAGCAGCACATGCCAGCAGGCTGTCCAAGGAAATGGATTCTCTATAGTATCACAGAACACCCCCTGAGGGTTATCTCCAGTGTCCATCCACTGCCTGGGGCTTCAGAGGGTGGCAGCAAAATAAAACTCAGAGCGTATCTGGTCATTTCTGGGTTAAGGGAAAAGTTAGCAGGGGCTGCTACTGCACCTGGTCTGATTCTCCCCCAGGTATCTCTTACCCATGAAAATTGCTTCATTTCAGAGACCACAGAGCAGATAATGATGAGTTATATCACTCCTCTTGTAATCTGTCGGGACATGTAATTTCAAGGATATTACTTCTTCCTGTGAGGTTGAATTTTTCTGACTTCACCACCCAGCTTTTGGCTCTTGTGGCATTCTTGATAGCAAGGTTGAAAATCCTCATTTAACTTACCTATACACGCTGATTAAGTAATCTTTCAACACTTTTTTTGCTAGGTAGGACACTTTAAGATTAATTTTATATGGGTTGCTTTTTAGACCCGATCATTTTTGTGCTTTTCCTTTCAATTCTTCAGGGTTTTCATACGCCTTTTGAAGTGGGTTAATCAGATCAGGATATGCTGTACCAGCAATGGGCTCAGCAAAGTGGTTACTTAGCAAAAGGAAGGTCATCCCTCTACTCTTCTGTGGCATTCCTCTCTTTAAACATCTTCAATGCAGCATCACATTAGTGCACTTTGATACAGTGATAGGTTGAGGTGATAATCCATTATGACCTTTAAAATTTCATGAATCACAGCTTTCTAAAGAGAGGATTTTATCCTGTAGGAATAATCAGGAAATGTTTATTTCCGTATGTGTTCCTTCCATTTGATATATTAAAATTCAATTCTTGTCATTCGGCTTTTTAGCTGAATAATTCAGGTAACTCTGCAGTGCACTCTGTTTTCTTCTACCACCCTAACTGCAGACTTAGCAGTCATACATTTAATAGTTACCTAAATTATTGATAATAACATATGGATACATAAAATTTGAGAAGCCTTCCAGAACTAATTCCTTTAACAGAGAGTTAGACAACATTTTTAAGAATTATCAATGTCTGTTTTTTAGTCTAAGGCCTGCCTTTTAAATTTGATAAAGTTTATGGTTCTTATTTTTAAAAAAAAACATATTTTTTTAAATTTGCATTTTAAACAGTTTTTTTCAGGCCTTATTACTCAACCAATATTCTTTTCCCTGTATTGACTGCATTATATTTGCAGGTCACTTTTTAACAAAGCAATATTAATTCAAGCTTATAAAAATGCATATCCAGTGACCATTCACCACAGAATTATTTAATTGACACTATAAATTGGCACCAAACAATTATAGAATGTTCTTTTTGTGGTTTCCAGTGAAACAATTCAGAATTTTTTGGCTGTCTTTTCTCAGGTTCTTTCCCTTACAAGGGGAATCCTGATGACAGTCAGGGGCAGTTACTTCATGACAGAGATGTCATGGGTTGTAGCTCAGAAATTATCAAAATAACCATGAAGTCATCTATTCTGTTTCGAATCCCTAGTAATTTATAATCTATTTATATCAAATCCAGTTATACCAAGTATATTTTTATATTATGTCTTTTTAGAAAATAATTTTGTTTAGTTAAAATCTCAGGCAGAATTCTCCTCTTTGCCATATGATGATACTACATTTCTTTACCAAGAGCGTTGTATTTCTATAGGTTTCAGCAGATCTCTGCTAATACCGCATTTTCTTTGCATAAAGCATGAGGAAAGACCAGACGGATAGAACGGTAGTTTTTATTTTGTTCATATATTCAAAGATGCTTTCATTAAATGTTTATCTCCTTCCGTAAATAAACCACACAGTGTACCACACAGCAATGACATAATTAACTGCTTGTAATATCAGGGGATGTTACCATGGGAATGAATGATGGTGCCGAAATGCTACTACTTAGTGCTATGTGTAGAAATTAGAAATAGGTTTTTGATTATGAAAATGGAGGAAAGTCATTCTGTGATCTTTGTCTCCTTCTTAGGACTGTGCATTAGAAAGAGCTTTACTTCTCTTCCCTGTCTCCCTTAACCACTGAAGAACTAAGGTGGAATGCCTTTTAATGCCTCTAAGGACAAATGTTGAAATTTTTATATGTAAAATGGCCAGACAGGAAAGCAGATATTACTATCTTTTTCACAAGCTTGTCATAGCTTTCAAAAAAAAAAAAAATCCTGTGTTCAATTTTTCCATTAACGAAATGAAGATACATCCAATCTTGTAAGCCTGTCCTGCGGCTTTGTTTGCAATATAAATGCAGAATGTTACTCAGCTGACAGTGAAAAAGTATAGTTGCCATAGCTATTACTGCTCCAGCATCATCACAGATACATTTTCTTGATGTTACTTTTTCACATACACTGGCCTTTTTCAGGAAATAATATTGTCCCTGGTGCATTTAGTTATATGGTAAAGTTCTTCAGCATTTTTCTTTCTTTGAGGTACTGTTCTGTTAGTGCACATAAATACCTCAAGGCTCAATGATTCAGAAAGCCATAATATACCAGTTAAGTATTACAATATTATAACCTGTCATAGTGTTTTTTACTTTTTGAAGAATTTTGATTGTTTCCTCCTTTCTTTCACTATGTGGAAAGAAAAGCATCAAGCTAGCAAGCGCATTCAGAAGAAGATTTTCCCTGGTAAATGTGACCTCTGTCTGATGTCTTAGAGCAGATCCTGAATAATTTGTTTAAGAGACATGCACCCAAACATCACTCAGATGTTTCTGTATCTACTGGAAGGCTCCTCACTTGTCCTTCACATTTGACATGGAACGGAGTTTGAGGTATTAGTTCAACATGAAGTCAATCTGGAGGGTCTCAAAGAGCAAAGCTTCATTACGTCCCAGGCTCAAGCCAACACAGTGCTGTTAAATGGCAGTTCAGGTGACACCAGTTAATGACACTGCCATCTGACACCATCTGCTATTCTAGTATCTTTAGGGTTTAGAGCATGTCAGCACTGGCCCAGGATTAAAGCACAGCCCCTTAACAAAAAGTAAATCAAAACCCTGGAGAAGCATCAATCCTCCATAGGCAAGTACTAATATGAGAGATTGTGAAGGATGTTTATGAGCTTGCCAGTTTTGTTCCAGAGAGAAAAGTGCTGAATTTTAAAATGTCGTCTCTTTATAAGGGACAGGAACCAAGCTATCACTGTTCTCTGAGACAGAAGAACCTACCATTCGTTTCCAACAGACATGGTTTCAGACCTCCAAGTATGTGAAAGTTTACCAAATAATTACACATGTAGTACAGGAAGTCCTTTTCACGAGAGGCAATTTAAAGGAACATTGGTTCAGTATTAACTTGGATGTGGGGATCTTTATATAGAAACTATTCTTTTTTGATGGGCAATTTGTCAGGTTATGAAAGTAGAGACACTAAGGTCATTCCACACTGGCTTTTGCTTAAGGGCAGCACTATGTAAATGCAGAAGGTTGCTTCCTCAGCTAGCTGAGATTCAGAAGCAATTTAGGTGCTTTCTCACAGCATAGAGCCTCAGCTAATAAGCCCTGCAGACTCACACCAGCTCTGCAAAGAGTTAGCTCACAGGGTTCTGCACAACACCTTAGAAATATGTGCAAAGGTACCCAATTATACAGAAGTAACATAAGTCTGCCTGGTTTTATTAACTTCATCTTCATACTGGTACTGCCAAACTTGAGCCAGCTGCTAGAGAGACATTTAGGTGGGTCTCAGAAATACACTGCTCAATATCCAGGTTTTTAAATCACTTCTTGTCTTGGAGGCAACATCACAAAAACCTCTCAGGTCTGACCCACATCTAGCAAGTTTACGCTTAAGCATGCTGGCTCCGCTAAGCCAAAGCAAATAAATCCTTCTCTGAGCTACCCGTACAGGGCTGGTTGGGTTGTCCTTACAGTGCGTTTTCTGATGTGACTTCTGCTATCTGTAGTGTGTTGCTATGTCCTTCACCAGTATTCCAGTACATCTCTGCCCCTCTAGTGTGGATTATGGAAGGGATGTGGAAAGATGACATTTTCATCCCCCTTTCTTCTAAACACCACCAGCATTCTGCCACTGAAATGACATGCCAGCTCTCGGCTTTCATAGGTAGCCTGTAGGTAACTGTACATATTTACAAAATGCCCAGAAGTTATGGCATCACAGTAACAAAAAAATGAAAGCCTGGCTTTTGAGAGCTCTTTGGGTGGGATCACAGGACATGTCCCTGCCACAGCCATCAGGCAATGCTGGCAGTTGTGAGATTCACTTAGACTTACACTGCCTGACATCTCCCAGCAAATATTATTTGGAAGACTCATTAAACACAGTTCAAGGCCACCTTTTCACTGCAATTATTGCAAACACAGCACAAGGAGGGAAAAATATAAAAATACAGGAATAAAAACTTACAGGATATAGTTGCTAGTATAATTTTAGTTATTGTCTGAAATAAATAGCACCCTTAAAGGCTTAATTAGACTGATTTCATCCATCCCTCCTTTAACAGTGAATGCAACTGTTACAAGGATGCATTTCATTATAAAGATCATTTGCAGTGGGGGAGGGAGAGGAGAAAGTTGACTTAGTTGCTCATTATTTGGGAGCTGATATATTGCCCAATATAGATCTGGATGCAGTACTTGTAAAATGTATGCAAGATAGTACTGAATTCTTGGTTTATGTATCATGTGATGAGATGAAAGGTTATGACATTTTTGTAAGGATAAAATGAAATGGAAATTATTCTGCTTCCCTGGGTTGAAATTAAATATTTTAGCATTTGTTGAGGTAGTAAGTGCATTAAATTAGTTCTCTTATGCTTGGGACATAAATAAAATAATCCATAGTTTATAAACCCAGTGTGATTAGAAATGGTATAAGTAAAAAAGGCCACATCAAACACAGCCCCATGAGTCTAAGGGGATTGCCCCTTTGGTTAAGAATAACAATGTAAAATAACCTATAAAAACAGCTTATAAAAAAGAACATTAACAAATGTATTAAACTGAATACAGAAATGGTTACTAGGAAACAAATATTTGTTGTATAGCATAACTTTCAGACTCTCGCTTCTGAATATATATATGCTATATATATATGTAGGAAGAATAAAAGTGTAATTCTTCATGCCCCATGAATTTAAACCACCTTTTTGTCTCTTGAGGGTAACTCTTAAGGTCAAAAACACACAGTTCAGCTGATAGAGAGCTACTTTCTTCCTACAGCTGTGTCAATCCTGAAAGTCCAACTGTGGTAGGCACCTACAAACCCTTTCATCCTGGCAGTCTGGATGAAAAGGAGATTTAAAATGATGAAGCTTACACACCCCGTCATTACCTAAATTAACATCTTTCTCTGCAAGTTTCAGCAAATTCCTGTCACAGTGTTTATTTCCATCGGCTTCTTGCTTCCTTCCATTTGTGTGGTGAACATCTCCCTGCTGCTGGCGGCCACTGACAATCCATCCTTTCTTTCCCAGCATCTCTTAGGCAGTGATTTCTCTTGTGATGTCAGCTTTAGAGGAGTAAAACCTTGGTAGCAGCTAAATTCTGGCATGACTGAATTGTTAATTTCCCCCATTATTTCCATAAAGATCTTTGGTATTATTATAGCTGAACCTTACCATAGTTACTGTTTTGCTTATTATTACATTCTTCAAGATCCACCTTTAATTTAAATCATTATAGCTATATTGTAACCAACCAGGTGAGCACAGGCATATATGATACGTTTCTTTTGCTCTTCACACTTTATTCAGCCTTTCATGTTCAGAATACATGTCATCATTAGAGGAAGGGCACAGAGCTACTTGAATGATCCCAGACAACTGTTTTCACTGAAGAGGACTGCAGTAAGTAGATGGTGACATGGAAAAGTCCCCATCTTCAGAACAGAGCAGCAGCATGACTCAAAACTGTACAGAGGTAGCAAACAGAAAATCAGGACATTTATCGAAACTGCACAAGACATTCAAAAGTGCAGGGAACAAAATTAAGGCCAACAGAGGAAAATTACTTTCCTTTAACATGTGTTTCTAGTTATTTTTATTAATGTGAATGTAACCACACTTCACAGCTTGGGTTGACTTGCTTTTCAGTTATAATGCCGGCACAAATCCAGCACTACTGTCAGTAATCCACTCCTAAGGACTTCTGAATAAGTGGTACAAATATGTCTCAGGGCTCACAATATCTTTTTTTTTTTTTTTTTCACTAGTAGAAACTAATAACTACAACAGTCTTTTTCATACAGATAAGGAAAACTCTAAACAATGATCAATTAAAGGAGAATACATAGTGATATATTCTGAAGTATTTATTAACACAGGTTGAGATAACATAATTCTATACTGGGGAAAATTATCTCATAGAAAGCTTTAAAAACAGCTTTCACAGTTTGTTGTCATTTATTTTATATATGACATGCATCACAGAAAATCCCTTAAGAATGTTTTAAATGGAATTTCAGGCATTTATGGATGTTTGTTTTCAAAACTCTCAATCTATCCAGGTTTTTATGTAGCATTTACCACAGTGGTATTTGAGTAAATCATTCTGCTTGTAAAATCAGAAACAGTTTTAATGAGTTCAGCCATACAAGAAGTAGAAAACCTTACATTTTCGAAATCTCTACATGATCTACAATAACTGTCTTTCACACAACCATAGCAATTTTAAGGTGTAATGTCTGCAATCTGTTGCCGTTTGAAGGAAGTGTTTCGATCGTAAGGAAGTGAAAATGTATAGTTTCCCCTTAGGAAAGGTTTCAATTTCTTACGGCTATTAAGTTTGTCACTTATGCAGAACGAATTCTCATTTGCTTGTCACTTCACACCAGAGTAATTTTTCTATTTCTAGTGAATGTAAACAGCAACAGGAAGAGAGCAATTCTGCAGGAGAGGAAAAAAACTTGCTTTGAACTTTAATAAAAATATGTTGCTTGGAGGTGCTCAGAGGCTGGTGGTCCTAGTAGGTGTTTGCAGTCATGGGTAAAGAGTTTTAGTGAGCAGAATGTAGATTGGGGAATACGGAGCACATGAAATGATAGCTACTGCACAGATAATATTTGTCTTAACAATGGTCTGCACTGTACATTCATGTAAGGAGTGTGGGATGGTACAGTCTATCATCACCATCAGGGCCAAAATTTCTCAAAAAAAATTAGCTCTGGATGGGAAGAGCACGCTCTGATCACCTGCCATGGGAGGCACAGTGTCTGTACTCTTTTATATTCTCTTTGAAAGCACAGGATGTCTGGGAATACACTCTTGTCCCAGTACACGTTGACACTGACGCGGACATAAGCTATATGTTAAGCATGATTTGCTTATCATGTGTAAATTAGAGTTCATAGTTAAGAGTTGATCTTGCCTCTGAGCAAGAGATGGACAAAGTGACTTCATGACCCTACCAACCTCATTTTCTGTACATCCGGAATTCTGTGCATTGCTGTGAGTTGATGGTTAGTGACTGTTTACCACATATTTTTCTGATGTCACAAGCATTACCACACATTAAATATTGATAAAGTGTTGGTGATCCACACATGACACATGATTCAGAAATATATACTACATAAATACATAATTTATAGTAAAATAAATGTTTTAAAGAATACAATACTTCACAAAGAATTTAATACTTCAGATTTTTAAGATCCTTACATTCTTTAACACTCAAATGTTGCTGAGTGGTGCTTTTAATATAATGGGTAGTTGTTACAATAAGAGTTGACATTCACAATGAGATAGATAAATGAAAGTTAGGCTACTTAGTGGCGTTGCCTTCATCAACACTTAGATCACGAACTCTATTGTTTGAGAAGGAAATTTAACTCCTCTCATTTGTATTTTTAATGCTGGAAAGAAAATGCAGTATTTGGAAACATCCTGAGCTGCATTATTAAACCGCAATATCATTATGTCATACATTGTAGTCTTTCTAGAAAGGCCACAAACCACTGTTAAGTTCTAGATTTTCTGTCCAATTTTAAGGAGAGAGCATGTTTTCCTGCTCAAAGTCTGATCAAGTTCAGGTAGGAAAGAAGTATGTGTTGTGACAAGAGAGAAAAATTGATTATCAGAAACTAAATTCTCAGTCCATCCTTCCAGCCCTCTAATGTTAGTGAAAAAGCAGTCTTGCTATTGCTAGTGCAGGAAATGTTGGAAGCATTTTCTGTAAGCCTTGATTTCATAAAAACAATCATACAAAACGACTGGAATATGAGTCCAGAGAGTTGACTGTGCCTTGACATCTATGGGAACCTTGGGATTTTTTTGCTTTCCTTTTTTGGAAAAATAAGGAGGTGAAGTAATACACTCAGTTCTCCCCTTACTGCTGCCTACCTTGGCAATGAGAAGGTACTTTTGCGTTCTGAGTTTGAGCTGTCTTCTCAGTAGTGGAAAGCAAGGGTGAAAAAAGTTGATTTAACATGATTCTGGCACTGTTGATTGTTCACAAGTCATTGATCAGGACCTAGTAGTAGAAAGGCAGCGTTCATAATAAAGTTTGCAGCTGTTTTGGGTTAGCTCCTCAGCAGGAGTCATCTTCCTGGAAAGGCCCCACAGAGATCGGCTTAAAATAGAAACCATTAAGACAGAGATGCACTGCAAAAAGGCAACAGTACAGGAGGAAACAAAGAACCTAAGAGAACAAGGACATTAAAGTTATTCCCAGGTTCAGTTTTCTCCACCTCCATCTGATTTTGTGTCAGTATAAAGTTAAGTCCGTGTTGTGCCTTCATCCTGCAGGGCCGTAGCTCTGCCTGTCTCCCGCTTCTCTGGTGGAAGGGAAGAGGTGCAGGTCTGTCTTCCAGATGGACGAGCATGAAGGGATGCCAGAGAGGACCTTATCTAGAGCAGACTAGTTTTCCCACTCATTTCACGCAGCTCTGGGTGGGTTTCTTGCAGAATCTGTATTGAATGCATGCAAAATTTTCAGTGAAAGTTAGTTTACTTAATAAGCCTCTAAAATAATTAGGCCAAGCCTAACAGCTTTTCCACATTCAGAGAGGAAAGTTTTAAGCAACCCCTTTCCCTGGCTAGGGAACTCAGCAGTGAGTGCACACAGCATCATGCAATATGTAGCAGTTCAGTCATCAAAGAGCATAAGCCTTCTCTAATTTTCCTGCAAGGAGCTGCTGTGGATTATTTTCCTCTTTCATCTCTGTACAGAGGATGATAGCATGTCTTCAGTTTAAATGTTAGAAATTAAGTTAGGGAGAGGAAATAGAAATCTTGATTTTTTTAAAAAATACTTCTCCAGGGAGTTTGCATGTGAACTTATTTACAACTTGGGATAACTGTAAAAGCAAGAAATGAAAAATACATTTCATCTTAATTCTTAGCTGTTTCAACTAGCCTGTTTCTACCCAAATCACTACTTGATGCATTGTTTTTCTATATTTTGTAGGAAAGAAGAACAGGAATGCAATCATTTGCATGTTATTCCTGTGTAGTTATAGTTGGCTTTGAAGTTCAAGGCAGCTGATCACAGTCTCATTGAGGAAGTAGTTATTGATCTACTGATCTAGTATCTATCAAACTTAAATGAATCTGCTCATTTGACAATAAGTACCCAAAATTAATTCTAATTGATTATATAAAAGGCATCCCTTGGGTTGTGAGTCTTGTTTGAGGGCAGCCATAATAGTGGATAATGTTGCTGACTTCTGAAGAGAGCAACTGGTTTGACAGCTCTGGTATTTCTGAGGCTTACTCAAGAGTACAGTTAGGGTATGGCAGTTCATTTTGTGAAACGTAAGAGGTTTGTTAGTACTATGTTGAAACAAATCCAGAATCACGTAATGGCTGTCTGGGATCTCCTACATCTCACAGCAGCGCTCTGACCGCCAGGTGACAGGTTGCAAAATTCACCTCTTGTTCTCCTCTGGTAAGAACTTCACTGAAACAGAAATGTTTTCTTTTTCTGCAGAAAGCATTTGGCGTCAGCTAAATGAAATCTTGATGAAAGACAAAAACAAAAAAAGGTAGCCAGAAATATTTGACCTTAGCCTTAGTCTCCTAAGTACCACAGGATTTTGTTAACTTTTGAATTACAACAGCTATCCCGATAAGATAGATATTTAAAGCACAGACTCAAACTGGACTGGGGTTTGGATAATGTAGAAATCACATAATTAATTTTTTTATTCATTGTATCAATGTTTGTTTACAGGTAGGAAGGTGTTTTCAGTTCCTAATTGATATCTGCATTTCAAAAAGATGTTTATTGTTTTATAAAAATATATTAATTAAAGCTGTGGGGTACTGATATAGAGCATCAGATAAGGAAAAAAATTCAATATATGGCCAATTCATTTATATACATAAAGCACTTCTCTCAAAATATAGTAACATCTCCTATGAAGGAAGAACAATTAAATGCTTAATGTAAAAGTCCTTCCACTGAGCAATATCTTATCAAATATCGTGCTTCCTAGCACTCTTAGAGTTAGTGTTTATAAAAGTGCTTACAATTATAAGAGTATCTTTTGAGATACAGAAGGGTAAAATAAAAAAGCTTTTGTCTGCACTTGAGAGCTTAGTTTCCCAGTTCACGTCAGCAACTGAGTGCCCTTTGAGGTCCCCCCAGCAGCGGGAAGAGGCTTGGATGAAGGTCCCTCAGGGAAGGACTGAGCCCTGGCAGCCTTCATGGTAGTGCAGCTGCGGAGCAATGTACTGAGTCACTTGCCGTCCCTCCCCTTCTTCCCACCCCTGCTTCTGGTCCGCATGGATTGCGAAGGGTGGTCCCAGTAGGAGGATGTGATCGAGGAGGCACTCGTGCAAAATCACATTGCCCATATGCTTCTCTTGTCTAAGGAAATATTTTTTTTAAATTCCTCTCTACTCATTAGCCAGGGAAAAAGAATGAGGACTGATAAATTTGGACTCCATACTTACCACTTATTTGGTGGATAATAAGCTCTGCATTCAAAAGGAATGAGGGTAGTAGATTAAAAGCCATGTGCAGTTCAAGGGCATATTTAGAAGAAGAAAGATCCATTGCCAATTCCACAGGGAAACCTTCATTCTGTTTCATTGTACTAGAGAAAAACATCCCAATTTATGACCTTGCATCACAACTGTTACTTACTGGGGGGGAGAGTGGCTGATTACAGTGATTTGCATCTTGGGGCATTTTTCTGGGTTAAGCAGAAGTGTGCTCTTTGAGTCTAAAATTGTGTCTTAAAGCAATGTCCAAGTGCAAATTTTTCAAAATACATTTTAGTGATTTTAACTGATTAAAAATAATAGACCTTATATAGCCAAGACATACGTCATACTGTACTTTAAAGATACTGCAAATTGAAGGGAAAATGTGAAATTCAACAGTTCGGTATTAGAAGATTTTGCTGTATTTCTAACCTTTTCTCTCATAATCTTTTTTTCCCTGAAACGAATATTAAAATCTGGTATTAAAGTTGCTAAAGTAAATATGTGATGATATGGACATTTTTATTAATTTTACTGCTGGCTAACTATCATTGTTCCATTCATAAGTTCTTAGAAATTTCTCAATGTACTGGCTCTTCAAACACAGTTACAGCTGGATTTGTAGCGATGATAGATTCTTTTCCATTTTTTTGAAATACTGACTTATAAAACATCTCTAAAGAACAGAAATAATAGTAGATTGTTGAAATGTCTTTCAGTTTTTCTTGTCTCGCTCTTATTTTCCTGATTTTTTAGTTTTCCCTCCTTTGGTCTTCAGCAGGTTGGAGGTTTGTTCTCAATTATTTTCTTGGTCCATCTGCTTAGTCAATATGCATACCTTAGTTTTTTAATGTATGGGTTTAATTTATGTGGGGATCAAACACTACATGAATGCTTTTCTTTCTATTGCTGTGAAATGGAAAAGACAGTTGAATTCAGTGACTCAGGCTGTGATTAAGCATTGCTTTCCTGCCCGTGAAGACTTTGGACTTTGATGTTTCAAGTTCTGAACCTTTTAAAAGTAGGAAATCATGCATTGTTTGTCAAACAGTGGAAATCAGAATCTAAAGTATTATTTTATAAGTAAATATTAATATCTTTTATTTGCCAAATTGAGAAACTAGACAATTTAGATATAAAATGTAAAAAAGCAAGTAAAATGTTGAATTAATTATACTTTCTCTCAATTCACAATGCTACATATTTGCTGAAAGATCTAGTTTTATATTATTTCTAGCCTTCATAATGCAGTGTCTTTCTGAGGTAGGATTTATGCTAGACATTGTTCAATTGTACTACGTTTGACTTCTTTGCTGCAGGACACTGCCACTGTAATATGGTAAATAATGGGTGCTAAATAATGTAAACACGGATCTTCTTGTTCAGATAGGCTGCTAACGCAAAGCTGAGTTATCCTACCCCACTGTTGCTCTTGACCTTGCTCACACTGCCTTTCATGGACTCTTGTCATCTATTGCCTTTCGTGGCTCTAGCCTCTGCTTTTCATATGGCTTCTTTAGTGGTTCATTTAGTGGTTAGGCTTAGATCTTTTCTCCTCTTTGCCCTTTCCGTTCTTCATTTCTACCCTTTACTGATTTCTGGCCCCCACACAATTTCAAACTTCTGTGTTTATACGTGGGTTTTAAATCCACCTCTCTACTTTTAATCTTTCTTCTTGTCCGGTCTCCCACGTCTCATTCTTTTGCTATTTATTCTGTAAACACAAAACTTACACCAAATTGCTCAATGCTTTTACTTGAAACTTCATGTTGTGTCAAAGTTGGCAGTGTCATCATATTTGTCCTTGTCAGCATAATCTGTGATAACAGTTTTGGCTTTTCACTGGTTCAGGCCCTGAACATGTAGGGTGTTTTTAAAGACAAACAAATGCAATGCAGGTGTGGATTAATGGTACAAAGCTCTAATTGTGAAGCACCTAGGGAACAGATATTCATGAGCAGCAAAGCTTTGTTCCCAAATGAGTGTCACTGAGGGATTTGGGCTCAGCTCTGTCTATGTAGGACAGGAGTGGCACAAAAGAGTACCTTTTCATTTTCAGTTGACGGACACCATCTCATTCTGTAAATCTGTCACTAGGAATCATTGCTGTTTTCTTAAAGAATTGAGGAGGAAGGTAGGAGCTAGGAGGCTGGAGAAGGACCTTAGATAGTTTAAAGAGTCTGCAGAGCTATTGGAGCTATAGTTTCTCTAGGCTGGTTTGGACTGCAGCATTGCCTGGGATTTCCCTGATACAGGGAAGACCACCACAGCTCCAGCTCTGATGTGTTACCCAGCCTCCAGCCCTGACTCCTGCAGACACTTTATACCAGATTATGGAAATGTACCCTTGGAGGACAGCACTGCAGGTATGGAAGGCAGGTGTCTTTGGAAGTGACGGTACTGCACTGCTCTTTCTGTCAAATAAATTTTCTCAGCCCTGGGTCTTTCACCTCAGAGAAGGGATTGGAAAAGAAACAAAACTTTCAGTCTTTTGATAAAGAAGAGCGTTCTAGCATCTGCAGTGGCCACAGGCTAGAGATGAAGATTGCTGAGCTCCTACCCTAACCCCTTCTGCAAGCTCCAGCAGATTCCTGTAAATGTTCTTGAGTGCTTTCCAAAGCGTTTGCAGGCTCAAAGATGTACGTAACTCTGTTAGCCACAGAGGCCGACATTTTCTTCTAGGGGCCAGTAGTAGCCTGAGCCCATTGGTACAGGAGCAGTAGAAGTCCCACAGCAGCGCAGCGTTGCTGGAGGCCTTTTGGCAGCAGTGCCAGGCTTGGGCTGGCCTCACCTCCACAGCTAATAAGGTTGTCAGCCTCTAGGTCTGTGTGCGAAATTGTGTTTGCAGGTCACAGGATTTTGTTGTGAGAGCGTAAGTCAGTGGTAAATTGGCAGCCCGTTAGAGGTTATTTAGGGAATATTCTCTCTTTACCTTTTTTTTATTTTGATGTTGCAGGAAATATTCAGGAAGTCATACTGCAAGAACACTTGGAAAAAGAAGATGAAATTCTGGTTTCCTTGGCTGGTTTGAAGCAGGTATAACTATTGCTTAACTTAACCTTCTTGTATCCTTCAGTGTTATTAATCCTTTCTTTTTTTTTGTCTTTTTTTATTCTTTTTGTATACTGCTGTTTTGTCTTGTAGCTGTTTTACTAATACTAATGCATCAAGCATTGCGGCATGGTTTTATTTTAAAAGGTAAAACTCAGCTATAAAGAGTTCAAATGACTTGCACAGTATTTACTCCCTGAAAAGTTCTGGAGGCCTTGAACCATAACTGAGGCAGTGTGACACCAACTTCTGGACTTAAGCCTCACCATTGTTTTTCTTAATGAAAAATGTACATGCTAGGCAATAATCATGCCTATGTCCCCATTATTTAAATGTGACGACACTTGGATGTCATTGAATTACAAGAAAAAATATTATGTACATAAAATGAGAATGCTGCTGAGCATCTGTAGCTCTGATTATACTGTCCTCTACTCCCTCAAAATACATTTTATCAGGAATGATGTGACATATGTTAAATCTATAACAAGGTAGGGAATAATCTTAACAGTTTCTCTTTAGATTTCTTGGATACTTGTTTTCCAGACTCTGATACAATCACATTTCACTGATACTTATATCTCTAGCCAATATAGGTATGAATATTGACTTGCTTCCTATCTCTTCAAAGCAAATATTTTGGGGAAATGGTGTATGAAACCATGCTGCACAGAGCTTTAGAAAATTTAGAGTTCCTCCAAATTTCTAACCTACGTTCTTTCCCCTCCCATTCAACAACAGATCAAAGACATCCTGAAAGGGTCCTTGCGTTTCAACCAGAGCCAGCTGGAAGCTGAAGAAAATGAGCAAATCACGATAGCCGATGATCATTACTGTTCCAACAGTCAGAACAAGGGGACAGGTGATGTCCTCAAGGGACCTGTTATGACAAAACAACAGTTCATCTCAGGACAACAGGTAAGATAAAAATATCTCAAACAGGTCATTGATGGAATTAATCTGATGTTTTTTGGATAATTCCTTTAGCATGTTCAGACATTACATGGGAACACAGCAGCTTTCCTGGTGCATATGGAGCCATGGTTAAAAATTTCTCTCTAGCTACTGTCCTAATCCCATTGATTATTTTTATTGTAGCCTTATGCTCTATACACAGATATTTAAGTCTAAGTGTTATGCAGTGTTTGAAGGGGGTTCTTCTTTCAGATTGTTGAATCACAGAATCACGGATTAATTTCCTACAAAAACGTGTAAAAACTGGAGGTAAATGTTCCAATATCAGTTGATAATTCTCATTGTCCTTGTCCTCCAGAACCCCATTATGTAAGAGCTGATTATCTGCATTGCAGTGTATCCATGGCCAGTGCCAAAAAGGAAATAGGGAGGAGGTTGCTTTTACCTTCTACTCCATTATATTGACTTTCTCCTTGAATCAGTAAACCATGTTTTCACATACAAAGCATACAGTCACAGGACAAGTTCACACACACAGAAAGAGGTATTTTCCTTTCATCTTAAAAGGTCCCTCTCTATCTAAGACTCAGTCTGACTCAAATGTGATCTTAAAAACAAGTACTTTTGTATATGCACGTCTATATCATTTTCAGTGTTAGAGTTCTAAAGTTAAGTCTGATACCCTGATACTGATACTCACAGTCGTAAATCCAGTGGTAGCACTATCACCTCAGAGTCTGAGTCTGCAATCAGTTTACTCTTGACAAATTTGATTAGGAACTGGAGGAAATATTTATTCATTTTCAAATAATGACACAGGGTTGTTTTGATTTATTACACACAATCCTCCTGAGTTAGCACGCTCTATGTTAAAAATAGTATTTAATTGTATTTCAGTATTAGAAGCAATACTGAGATTATTTATTTTTTTTACTTAGTAATGGCAGGTTCAAAGAGCAAAGCTTTGCTAGAAAGCTTTCATTGCTTCTTTAACTGTTGTCATTACAATCGCTACTTTGTGCAATAATAAAGGCATAGGTTAAGCTGATGTAGCATATTGGAGTGTTCACATAATGACCTATTTTTGCCCCTTATCTCCCAGCATTTTATACAAAGTATCCTTTGCTTTCTTGCCAAAATGGCAAGTACTACTTTTTTAATTATTTTTACTTGGAGTTATTATAGAAACTGGAAGGTAGAATGCTATATAAGATAACAACGTGCTGTATGAGTGTGTGCAGGCCCTACTCATGATGGCGAAGCCCTTACTCAGATGCTGGTCTAAACCCTGTGTCACTGAGCGGAGGCTCTGGGGCATTGCACTTTGAGGATTGGGAGTGGAGCAGATGAAGCCTGGTCTGCGCAGGTTTCTTTCAAATGGAAATTTGCAGGGCAATGTGTAATGAGGTCTCACCCCAGTGTGTAGTCAAAATATACATCCAGCCACAGGAGCTGAGAGGTGTCCGTGGGTCCCACAATTTCTGTGTGCTCCATGAAGCTGCTAGTAATCCAACTATGAGCAACATGAGTAGAGGTTGTACAAGTTGAGCTCCTGCAAAGCATTAATGAGGCTTCAACACTGTATGGTCTACGTTTGGAGGTGCAGTACGTTCATACAGATTAGCCTCCTCTCCTCTTATCTTCTGGAAGTTCCAATTGTGATAATGAGCAGCAGCCCCTACGGCAGAAAGAAAAAGAAAAGATTAGGGTTAGAAATGGCAGTCCAGGAGGACTGTTAGTATCCCAACGGTCTGTGCTGTTCCAAGCCCATTGTCTTTAACCATGATGTCGAAAATCAAACAAAAAGAGGAGAGCTTTGGACCCCTCTTAATAAAACACGGAAAAATAAAACTGCTGAATTTAGTGGGCTGTGACATTCAACTGTTAATTGATGGGGTCAATTGTTGGCCCAAACTGGGCCACAGCCCAGGCTTTTAGCTCTGCTGAAGAAAATGGGCTGCACTGATGCCCTGGGTCAAGCCAGGAGTACTTACTGAGAGCTGCAGGGGGATTAAAAATTTCAACCACTTCTAGACCATTTAATGCATTTCTTGCTTAATAAATTTTACTATATTTACATTTTCTGTGACTTTGGTAATGCATGTAATTCTGTTTGATGTGACTTACACTGTAGAGATTTTTCTCTAGTGGAATTACAGGGATACTTTCTAGGACAGCTGGAAAAGTTACAGGTATAGGTATTGTGTAATTGAGATTAAAATCTGGTCTTTTGTGCTTGGTTGTTATATAAGTATAAATTATTTATCATCTTTACTTTTTTAAACGTGCTCTTCCTCTTTTTTGCCTCAAAATCCTTTTCTGGAAAGTGAGGATAAGGATACAGCCCTTCTTTGGAAAGGAAAGCTGCAAAATTAAAAATGCAAAAAGATTAAGATAAAGGCTCAAAGAAATAGAGCATTTTTTGGAATGTTTGGCTTTGGTAGCAGCATGGAGTTGACAAACAGAAGGCTTCTGTTGCTAAATAATGAATGATAATTAACACATTATCTTGCCTTTATGTCTGTTCAAAGAAGGACGCAAAATGAGCTGCTGTTCTTCTAAGCTTTCTTGAATTGTATCCTTACAGTTAGTTTTAACTCATTCACAGTATGAAGGCAATTGAAATAAGCCTGGTCCTAGTAGCTGATATTCATCAGGAAAAAATGTTTGGAGAAGCCATATGGCAACGGGCGTAAGGTTGTTAACTTTCAAAGCTACTGGAAGTATAATTCTGTCATTTTTCATTTATTCAGTAGTGGCAGCAGATGGGAGAAAACATGGTTCACGTCAGCATGAGTTTCCTGAAACAGAAACAGGCAGAAGAAGAAGGGAGGAGGTATTTTACCTCTGGAAATATCAGTACCAAAATACCAATGTATGCCAGGGATAGGCAAACATTTACGGGAGGCCCTTTTATAGCATTTTGGAGTCAATATCTGTGCTTTGCTGCTTCTCTGATACTTCAGTGAGCTATAGGTCTCTTTAACTGAACCAAAAAGTGTGGGTAGAATGAAAAGTAGTATTGCAAAGCACAACACGTAACGACAAGAAACTGGGGTGAGGTAGTTTTCTTTCCTTTCCCTTTATTAAAGGGCAGAATGCTTTTTTTAACTGCGCAAGAGCACATTTTTGGAAGCAGAATTTAGGAAATTGCAACAGCACCACAAAGTGTTTATGACAGAGGGCCCTAGCTGGGGCTCACTGCCAAAAGGAAGACACCCCATCAGCATCCTTGGGGGTGCCAGCAAGGAAAATACCGATCTCACTGGGCGAGTGTGTAACTAGGTAACGTCTGTGTCACCCTACGCAAGGTGGAGCCATCTCGGATGCGAGGGCTGCGAGGACTGAAATAGTGTGATCTTGATAGGTTGGAATAATAAAGTGTATAATTTTGCAAAATGAGACTGTACTGCGTTCCCTGAGAGCTTTTAAATAGAAGTGTGGAAAGGAGCCAGGTGAATTATGCAATGGTGGTTGTTTAAAGGAACATATATTTCTGTTGCCCGGGGTGGGGGAACAAAGTGCTGAAATTTTGAACATGGCATTTAACAAGCGTTTTGAACAAGCCTCGCCTGGCCCTGTCTTGTGGTTGCACTGGGTGCCTACGACTAACTAACTGGGTGCCTACAACTACTAACACATTGGTGGAGCAGAGCCATGGTTGTGCGCTGCCTGTGTCCTCGGCCCCCTGGAGATGGCAGCTGATTGACTGACAGCTCATGAAGGCAGCATTTCAAACAGACCAGATGAAAGCAGAAGGCTAATTAATAACAAATGGTGTCTCAGCTCAGAAGTGCTTAAATAGTGAAGTATCCCTCCTTGTAGGATAGATCTGTTTGTTTTTAACTTCATGGAAAGTGCTTGAAGTTGTTGACATTTGAACTACCCTGGTTCTGCGCAGATTGGGAAGTTTGAGATCAGTTTTGATGGCACTCAGCACAGGATAGTTGTTGATATTTTTCAAAGCAATCTGCTCGGTTTGGTATGAATTTTATTAAGTCATCTGAGGAAAATGAATTAGTATCAAAAAATAATAGGTGTAAATTTCT
Organism: Ciconia boyciana; assembly: GCF_034638445.1. Classification (NCBI taxonomy): domain Eukaryota; kingdom Metazoa; phylum Chordata; class Aves; order Ciconiiformes; family Ciconiidae; genus Ciconia; species Ciconia boyciana. Next base: position 129,050,918 of record NC_132935.1, read on the forward strand.
ATCAGTTTGACAACTGTCTAACATTGGGACCTTTAAAATTGTAACCAATACTGTGGACTTAAGATGAATGAGAAAGTATTGAAATGGGTTAATTACAAAACAATACTATGTATTATTATACCTAGATAATAATATAGTATTATTATACCTAGATACTACCTAGATAACACACAAAAATTATAAATTATAAGACCAGCATGTTTTAAAAATTTACTGCAAAGGGAGATATTTGAATCCTCATTCATAGAAATTTTGGAAGGGAACAGGACACAATTCTGTATTGGAACATATTTTCACATTCAGGTGATATTTATCTTGTTTGTGACTTTTAACAATTTGGAACAACTATGGAAATAACAACCAAAGACTTCCAGCTCCCTCATTTCATATTACAGTCATTCTTAATCACTGGTGGGTTTTGCTCCCTGAGCTACTCTACAGTTCCCTTTCAAGAGAGTTCTGCTCTATAATCAGTAATCAGAGCAATGGAAAATTGTTTTCAGCTGTAATAATAAATTCAGCAAAATAAGTTTTGCTGGAGGCCATGGATACCATAACTCCAAGTTGTGGCCTTTTGATACTTGTGATGACCTCCACACTCCGATTTTATATACTGTGCTGAGGGTCTGACTTTACCTCATTCCGATTATTTCTATTGCTCTTTTTTGTTACTGCTTTCTTTTTTTCTCTAGTACCTACAATCTCTCTTCCACCCCAAAGTGAATTTACATTTTTTTGTTTGGTGAAGGAGTCACAGCTGAAGAGCTTGTAGTTGACACACATGTTGACATACACATTTCCCCAGCTTCCTCTCTACTTCTTCTCCTTTTTCTCAGTCTCGCATTAGTGTAATCAAATATATTGGTTTCAATATCACACCACTTCAGGATGCCCATCCCCACAGGCTGCTTGGCAGGTTGCATTATTACACTGAAAAAATTTGTGTGACAGTAACTAAGAAAGCAGTCATATTCTTGTCAGAGGAACATAGCGCTAGACAGGAGTTGAATGCATCTCTTGCAGAAGAAAACAAAGTGGTGTCCATTTGGGTTGCGACCAAGCTAGTAGGCTGCCAGCTGTCAACAAGTGAGAAACCCCACTCTGCTGTATATGGCAGTCTTCCCTTCTACTTACATATAGCTCTGACTGTTGAAAAGCTGGATTTCTCCTGAATATGGCTAGTTGGAATATAAGATTGCCAGTTCATAGAGAGTTTTCTGGTACACTGATGTGTAGTCTTGATCCACTGCCTGAGTGCTCAGGGACACACATTTCCCAAGGTCTAACCAGACAGAAGAGGGATTCCTGGACCCTCATTTTCTGGTAGAGTTAGGAAATACTCAATGACACTAAGCCTAGAAGCCCTGGGAGCCCTGATCTGCCAAACCCGAACTGGTGCACGCTAAACCAGGTCTATGTATGGCTCAGATTCCACAGGTCAGGGTTTTACTAGGACATTTTGTATCAAACCATTCTCCTGACAAGCTCCAAAATGCCGTGCAAACCGGCAAAAAATTCCTCCATACTACTTCATGAATTACTACAGAAAACTAACAGCAGTGAGAATATAATTACTGAAAATCTTCACAACCGTAGTGTATGTGTTAGATGCCTAGCTGCTGTGATCACTACATGGATGCCCTATGATGATGAAACATGTAAGGCTGCTATACCAAATAACATAATTTTTAGAGTGTTAGCTTTTATGCTTTTGTAAATAACAAATTATTTCATCCAAAGTTAATACCCACTTTATTTTTTACTTCTTGATTTGGGCATTGCTACCTTTGGATAATGATTATTTCTTTACCCATTCCCACATCACTGACATCCATCATAAACCTCGTTAAGCGGTAAAACTGGGACTAACTTTAAGTGCTTTCTGTGCCATTGTCTAACAGACTACGACTGATTCGAGCACTAGTGAGAGCAAGAGTGCTGATGACTATATTATGGTTTCCAAAGAAGAGGAAGGAAGTAGGAGTGCTGTCCCGGAGCCAGCGCAGTCCCATCATGCACACAAGGAGGCAGCGGTGAAGCCAGAAGCTCCGTCTCGTTCTTCTTTGATATTCTCTGACCCACTGATGGGCTCCATTTCAGCCTCCTCCAGCAACCTGAGCTCCAGCCCTGATGACAACAGTAGTAACAACAGCAAAGATTCTGACTTTGCTATTGTCAGCCCACTGGACATCTAAAGAAACAGGTTGGGAGAGTTTGGGAGGTCGGTTGTTACACCTCAGCTGAAATTCCTATGATTCCACGGGCTGGATAGTTCTTTGGATTAGAAGGACAGAAAATAGATAAAGGTAACCCATTTCAGCTGCCAAAACCCGAAATTAAAAAAAAAAACCCCACACAGATTTGCAACTCTTCAAAAAGAATAGACACCTTTTAATAACTGCCTTAAATAAAGACCCAGTAAAACCCGGTTCTAATATACAGTTATTCTTAGTTATAGAGTTATCTTACTTAGGAGCTTTGTTACTATAGAACTGTTGCTTTCCCAAAACATAGAATAGTATGTGCTAGGTACCATAATGGGTTAGGAAATGTGTAGATACTTGGCATCAGACCTGAAGCAGCAAAGACAAGCTAGATTTAATATCATCCTTTTACGAAATATGCTCGACTGGGTTTTCTGAGTAGGAAAGCATACCGTTTCTTCAGAGACTGTGATTAGAGAAGTAGGGAATGTATGTCAGAAAGATTAAAAGCATCATTCTGGCAGTAAGCTTGTTCTCAGTTGAGGAATCCTAGTTTCTTCATTTTCATCTGGCAGTAGCCTGAGGTGTGTTCAAGGCAGAGGTTTGTGTAGTTGTTCCTCAGCACTGTCTTACAGGAGAATGTGTGACAAATTCCTTGAGAACAGGGACCTACAACAGAGCCTTATTTCCCTTTGCCTACTTTTTTTCCCCTTGAGAGACCCCAGTTCACTTCTTTCCCTCTTTATATCTGTCTACTTTTACTCCCCCTGGCATTTTTATTTTATTGAGATTACCACAGTTAAAACAGTAGGTGCAAGGGAAATTACAGTATTTCATAGTGTAGACCTGAGCCAGTTGAACTAAAACTAGCTTGAGTATGATAACTTACCAGGGAAGGTTGCAAAGTGAAATGAAATGTTCATAATTAAAAGCACTTTATGTCTTGTTACTATTATCTTCTATAGACTCTGTTTACATATATTCCTATACAATTTCCACATTTCTAGTCAAGAAAAACATAATGGTGCAGCAGTGTTAACCAACAAAAAGTGTCTAATTAATTCTAGAACTTGTTCTTCTGTGGAAAAGTGTATTTCTTTCCCGTCAAGTACATAGTACATCTAATAACAGTTTTTTCAAGTAGATACAGGGGGGGTTTTGTACTTGCTGATCCCTCTAAACTCTGTTGGAATTCACAAAAAGAAACTGGTGGTGAGCGGACGCCTGCTCTTGTAGGACCTACACAGAACTAGCTTGAGCAAGGAATGCTAGAAAGTCACTCTAGTTATAACAACAGCAAAAAAAATTGCGTTAAGATGCATATACATTATACCATGCAACAACTTCATAATTGCATGGCAAAGCTTGTGTTTGTATGGAGTTAAGAAATGGTAGTTATTTGCTGCTTAGTCTGTAATTGTAAATGGAGTTAAGTACCGTATCCCAAAGATGAGGTGACATGTAGTTTGCTGGTCTTAGATTTTACAAGGTCTGTGTCAGTGACTGCAATGAAGAGGTAATTGTCATGTAATTACATGGTAGCTGACATATCCTTACACGCTCAAAAGCCGCTATGTAGTTCTTCTGAGATTGTTCGTGCCTTGTAAAATGATAAAATGCTAGAATGTTATGAGCAGGCATAGCATCATACATCTCTGTGACAGAGCAATATGAACAGTCAGATGACTGTTTAGATGAAAGATCTTAAATGCATAACATTTCGGAGAGGTGTTTATTTTGGTTTAATTTTAAGCTTCATAGAAAATCACTTTGGAATTCAGCATGCATGCCTGTCTTCAGGTTTATTTTGTTTCCCTGAGTTTGCATGAATGCCAGGGGATTAGGTGGCTGTTGATTTATTTAGGTCTTTCAAGCTTTTCTAGCCTTAACCCATTCAGTAAGGCTTGTGCCGCACCACCAACAAAGGGGAATCTGTTCAAAAAGTACCTATGGAAAGAGGAAAGAAATATTCTGGGGACAGAGAGAAAAGTTTTATATTCTGTGATACATAAGCCTTCAAAGATTCCAGTACTTTGGCAGGGGAAAATGTTTTTATTTCTTTTTTTATTTTTTAAGCATCAGTCTTTTGATTTCTGTTCTGGTTGTTTGTTTCAGGGATCACATTGCTATTGTCTTGAACAGTCTCATTGCCAATGGAAGAGTGTGATTTGTACAGTTCTTTTATTTTTGTAAGTAAGTTAGTTGTATCGTTAATATTGCATATTTTAAAACAGCGCTAAAAGTATATAAAGATCTGGGAAGTTTCTAACAAGTTTTCACTAATCAGTCAATACCAATGAGCTGAATGCCTATCATGCCGTGGGATATGATAAAAATCTTCAGAAGCAGAGAAATGTTTATACAAATAAGATGAGAGCAAATTCCAGTAAATGAATCTGCTTTGGTTATACTGTGTCCTTCCACATCTCAAATATGTTGTCTCTGCTACTTGATCGTAGTGTGGAGATAGATAGTTAAAAATTTGTATACTCATTTAGTCAGAAACTTGTAAGTTAGACAAAATGTCAAGTCATCACCCTGTCTTGCCTTATGTTAAGAATATACCGAGAAAGAAATTGTCTTTTAAAATACAAGATTATTCTTTTTCCCCAAAGATGACCTGCTCATAATGTTCATGGATAACAATAATCAGATAGAAAAATTATATGCATTGCAAATTACTGATGAAAACTAATATGAGATTAAGATATGTATCTGAGACTGTTGTACTCTATCTCACATCTGTAATTTATGACTGTTTAAAGTCTCTTGCATGTCATGTCAGTTGTATGTACTGCAGAAAGGCAGTATCATATTTTGACTGGGTATTCATTTAGTCGTGGAACTTTGTATCTTTACTCTGGAAGAACATCTAGCCCGCTTTATTAAAGAAAGAATTAACAAATTTTCTGGGCTATGCTTGTGCTGTTTTCTCAAAAAGGAGGGAAAGCTTTTTGACTAGAATACTGGAAGTATGATTTCTGAAAACAAGGGTGATTGATTAAAAACTTTAACACTATCTCATTATCTATGTAAGCACAAAGATTATTAATATTTTAATCAGATTTTATATATGTGATCCAGGGAATAAAACTGCTTGTCAGTTATTTCACCCAAACAACATAGAACATTTCCTATTTTACCATTTTTATTGTATCTGAAAATAACAAACCAGAATTTAACGTGGTATAACTTTTCTACAATTTCATGAAACTTGGTATAGTTGCATCGTTGTGTCTCAGTCACAGTCCCAGTATCTGTACAGTACTTTTCTGAATCTCAATACTTTATTTCACATTCTTAAATGTTTCCTGTGATTCTCCAGTATGTTCTCCTCATTAGATGGCACTGAGGCAGCTATTTAAAAGATTAAATTTCAGATTTAAGGCGTACTTGTGCCTGGCAGTTACAATGTTTTCTGTTCAAATACAGACACAGCAATCCTAACGTGAACAGATTTCCAAGTTCTGGGTGTCAGCCCTTAAATAATACTTCTGATTTTGTGCTGCATGTGTTGGTCTTGAGTGAATGTCTGTAATGGTTTATTAGACTTGAAAAGGTGCAATTTCATAAAATAAATTTCATTTGGCTACGGAGTAGTAATTACACTGTCTCATAATCTGTGCTGTTCTTTTAGGAGTGATTATATACAGTCTCTGCATTAGTGTTTCCTGTGTCACTGAATCTGCTAGACTCCCACTTTAGGAGATAGCTAAATTTAGAGATGAGAGAGCATGAAAGAAGGTCATCAGCGAAACAGCAACTTGAAACATGCACATAAGCAACTTGTTTGCCTGCTGCTCGCAATATATTTAACCGCTAAAATGGTGAGGGAGGTTTTAGATACGTGGGAGGATCCTGCAAGAGGCAAAGTGCATAACCCCAGAAAGAGACGATGAGCCGGAAGGGATGCAGCATGAGATTCTCTTAAACTACAGATTGTTTAGGGCAGGAACCATCTTTTTCTCTGAGTTTGTACAGAGCTGCTAGCATAGTTTGCCATGATCACAGATGCTTTCAAAAATTAGGATAATAGTAATAATCATAGTATACTCATACGAGGTTTTGCTCTTTCAGACAGTGAGCTAGATGTAATCCAATAATAATAGCCCAGCTGATAGCAGTAGTATTGTATCAGAGGAATCTGGTCCCATACTGCTGAAATAAGTGCAGCTGAAGAGCAGTAGCTTAAATAAATAAATTAAAACAACAACAACAAAAAAAACCCACACCAGAAACACCAGGACAACAATGTTGCCAAATACAAAAAGACATATATGAAGTATAAGAAGTATTTTCAAAATGGGCTTGAGGTAGCACTTGTGTACCTTGTTTGACTACGCCAGGTAAGTTTGGGCAAACCTGTCTTTGTTTAACTTGCAAAAGCCTAGCTGATGCTGAGATGCAGGAAGCATTAAAATATATCAGCTGCAGAAGGAAGACACTGCAGTTCCATTTTCTATGAATGGTAAGAACTTGATCCGTCAAATCCCGCTGATTTAACACTTTCACTATCTTCCATGGTGACAACATGAAAAACCCTGTAATCATTTCCAGAGACCTGATGGGAACTCTGCTGCTTAAGTCATCACGTGGAGTCACAGGGCTTGGAGCTGAGAAAGTTTTCACAGCTTTGCCTTTCACTGTGAGCTTCAGGGACTGTGGCGAGATTAGGTTTGTCTGAATTTTTAAATAGTACAAAGAAGCATTCAAAGATGCTACAAATTATCACGTCAGTATTTGAGACGTTTTGGAATATAAAATGCTAGATAATTTTGAGATGGAAGAATAGTTGTCACAATATCTTGATTTCCCACCTGCTGTGTTAATTGAATCCAGGGGATGGGGAATGTAGTAGCATTTTCAGATCAGCATTAAATTCCCCTTTAAAATAAAGAGAAAATATCAAGCAAACAGATATTAAAAGGCAGATTGTCAGAGGTGTCATATAGCTTGCTGGATAATATATACCTCTGTGCAGTACTCGGGAACATGCATCATTTTTATCCATAAACAGGGGGACTTGCAACAGCCTGGAACACCTGGCAGAAAATGTACATGAATGTGAGCCTGTTCTTAAAAACATTTTTAAAGCTCCAAGGATTAAAACACATCAAAATGTTAAAAAAATTTTTAAATATACACAAAGCTTATTTAGGCTTGCAAAGATCATCCGGTCTCTGTTTTCTAAACACTTTATTGATCAGGTCTTAATGAAGGGTTTAGACGTTTTAGAAAAGTGTTACATTTTCTTATTAAAATCTGATTACTTACTTTATTGCTTGTTCCACCATGCAGATTTCCCATTACCACTGACACTGCTGTCTGGATTGCTCCAGTATTTGCACCCATAGTCAATGTAATACCCACTCTGCCAGCAGCCCAGGGGTTGAACAGGATTAGGGTAGGTTTTGGTGTGAGCACTTTGAATGTTACTTTCTCCAGTTACTGCCTTACTTTACTTAGGCCCTCGCAGTCCCTACCTGTGCTTTATCCACACGTGTCTTTTCTTACTGATCTGTGATTGTAAGGTCTGCAAGTCGTTCGGCATCACACGTGCGTTGCACGTGCAGCGATGAAGCTCCAGCCTCCAGGTGATACCACAGTGCGACTTATAAAAGGACCTAGAGGTTGGAGTTTGGGACCACAGTGAACTTCTTGTATTTCAGAATTGTGCTTCAGACCAATAACTTTCAAAATCTGGAGAAAATTAATTCCAGTATATGAGCAATGAATTGCACATGTTTACTGAGTTGTGAAGAAGTTGTGATGGGGGAACTCCCCAGCAGACCCTCTTTCCAAACTCCTTTTGTTCTCATTTCCCACAGTCAAGCCCATCTGGCAGTTTTGTGATACCGGACATAACCCATAAAAACTTCAGCTGTTTAATCTTCTTGAATAACTGAATTCTCAGTCACTGTGATCCAAGTTAGCTGTTCATCATCTGAGGACTCCAGTACCCTTTGCCTGCAGCCTGGCCACCAGCCCAGCCAGGGTGCTCCTTGTTCTCGTGTAAAATCTGAAATCTTATGAAAATCTCACAATACTTATGCAGCAGGTGGTATCCATATTCGGTCCTCATAAGTTCCCTGTGGTAAGCTTTACTGTAAGTTTTATTGCCTAATATTTTCTCTATCCATGCTTTCTTTGTAATTCTTACAATCAGGAAAAAAATAGAAGAAAAATATTGGCTTGGCTCAAAAATGCTTTGCTTTTTCCTTCCTCCCTCCTCCCTCTCCTAGTAAAGTATCTTTGCTGAGGATTTTTCATATTTTTGCCTGTAAAACAGCCTATGTGTGTTTAAACTGGTTATGAGGTAGAGTTCTGATACGTTTTGTCTTAAAAATGCTGAAACAAAACATTGATTTCTCCAAAACTTTTCCCGTACTGAGTAAGTGGAGCTTGAGTTAAGCATCAACTTTACAAAACTATAAAAGGGAATAGTGTATATTTTCAATTTCTAAAAAAGGCACATTTTGGTAAACACACTAGACCACGACTGGGCAAATAATACACTTACCAAGCTATGCTGTTTGGTTTTTTTTTAAATTGAAAAAATTCAGTATTCCCCCTGGTGAGACCATGAAGAGGGAAAACAGCCTCAGGCCCAGGAGACTGATATAGTGCTGTGCCAGAACTTGTCCGTGTTGCTGAGGAGGGGCCACGGCCGTATTCGGGGCAGGGTGCTCCTGGGCACGGGGGAAGGTGGCCCATGGCTGCGCTTGGAGGAAACACAGGACGCCCGAGGCCACGCCACGGCGGTGTGCGTGCCCGTTGTGCGGGGCACGGGAGGGCTCACCCTTGTGCAAGGGCCACGGGCTGCTGTGTTGCTAGAAAGGTGGAGGATCAAAAGATGGAAATTAGCGTTTTGCTGCCTTCCACGGATCTTTAAGCTTCAGCGTAAATAAAAATAGGAAAGCAACTGCCGAGCATCATTAACCGTGCTGGCATTGCAGTCGCTGTAATGTGCTTTCCTCAGTGTTTTCTTTCAGTGGGATGCAAATTTTACATTGTAGAGTGGCTTATAAAGAAGAAAGGAAAATCTCCTTTTTCATTGGCATTTTTGCTGTATGTGAATATTTTTTTTTAATAAATTTTATTATTGATGTAAGTCCACAGAGAGACTGCAACAACTTCTCCTCTGTCCCCCATGTATCAGGCATTTTGAAGTAAACAAAAGAAAACAGAGAGAGAAATAGCAACTTTAAAATTCTTGTAATCTAAGTAAGTGTTGGGTTTTTTACATGACGGAATTAGTATGTTTGGTAGCTTGCACTGAGCAGAAAACCGATGTCTATTAAGACATGTTGGAGAGAGGCAAATCGTCTACAATTCTTCGACTACCTGAGCACAGGACTGTGTGTTTTTCCAGTGCTTATTAAGGTACATCTGGCCTTACTGGAGAAAGTTACATGATGAATATCGCTTCTGCAGAATTTTTTTAAAGAAAGAAAATCAGTACATGCTTTTGCTTATAAAAATTCCTATTGTTCTCTAAAATCTTTGGTTCTCTGTAAATACCTTTTTGTGGTGCTTCTCTAAGGTATGGCAAGAGTTTATTTTCCCTCCTCCTCATCCTCTGTCTTCCTGTCTGCACCCCGGCATGTGCACGACCTGCAGAACCATCTCATCCCCCCACCGCTGCCTTCCCCAGGTCGGGATTTATGAGCGGTCCAGTTGCAGGTCATTTTGGGAAAACCGCAACAAAGGATGTGAGGGTACGGGACAAATGGCAGCCAGACCCAAATCAGCAAGTCACACCTTACCAGAAAACATTCCTTGGTTCTCTGACCTTGCAAAGCCACAAGCATACCAAGAGTCACAGGGCTTTTGAGGAGTCTGGCTTTTTGTGAAGGGTAGGCACTCGTAGGAAGCAATCTGCATGGTAGAGCTGTGTACCATTATTTGAGAATAACTGTATCCTTTGCCATCAAAATCAGAAAACATGAGTCTAACTTCCAGCAAGTTTGTAAAATGCACGGCGAAGACCTCATAAGCGCGGAGAAGCATCCCCAAATCCTCTCATTTCGTAAGCCTTTGTCATCAATGCACACTGTGGATGCTGAAAGGATCAAGATAAATACAGGCGCTGGCGGCTGGTCATAAAAATACAAACTCCAATTTCTACTGCAAAATGCTGATGAGACCAAATAGAAACACCAGGTAGGAAACAGGTGAGTTCAACGAATTGTGAAATACCACCCCCTTCCTTCAGAAAGAAACTTTAAAAGTTTCAAATACACTGTTTCGCTGTTCTTTCAGAGAAAGTCACCTTCAGGTTCAAAATTATTTCATTTGGAAATTTTATGTAATCCTTTACAGAAAGTAAAAAAAGTGAAATATATACAAAACATTGCAAAATCATCAATATATTTCAATTCATGACATTTTAAAATTCCTTTATCAAATCACTGATTTTTGGGTAGAGGGGAGCTTATCTTGAGTAAGAAATGGAATCTACATCAGAAAGGTGGGCCTGTGCTGCAGGATGCTCCTTGGGAACAGAGGCAGGCAAGTTTAAAATTGAAAGATACTTAAAACTGAGAGTGGGGCTTTGCAGCTTGCGCACTCACAGCCAAGACTGGCGTTTTATGGTGCTGGCTGCTGGATGTAGAAGGTTTCTGGCCTGAAAACCTCACTCCTCTAGGAGAGCCAGTGAGCGGCACGGTCAGGGATGGTTCATACACTGAGGCAAACGGAGGTGTCTGTCGGTTGTGCTTTGTACATGCTCGGCTGGCTGGCTGGCTGTATGGCAGAGGATGCTGCACTAATATCAAAACCATTAGCTGTGTGATTGGCATTAACCGTATTTTGGATGAAAGAATATTAGTTTAGCCCAAGGTTTTTAGCAGAGTGCTAGGCACTCTCCTCTGTAACCTTATCACGCATGCGGAGCCACCGTGGGCAGAGGTAAATCCCCATTTTCAGAGCCTGCAGTGCAGACCTGTCTGTTCAACACAGATCTGTCCTGGGTGCAAATGAGCACACTTCTACTGACCCCCACCGTCACAGCAGCTTATTCAGGTCAAGGTATGTTGCTTTTGCACCCAACATCTGCTGGCCTCGATAACCACGTGCATCAATGGTTCATCACCGGGCTTGGGGTGGCAGTGCAAGCCAGCAAGTCAAAGTAAGGCAAATGCTCTACAGAAACAACTTCCCACAGCAGCCACCGAGGGGAAATTTTTATTTTTTATAAGAGGATCTGTTAAAATTTGAGAGTTTTAGAAAGATTGACAGAGGATTAAGCTTATTAAGAGCATTTTGCATATCAGCTACATTGCTGCACCAGTGACTTAGGTAACCTGGATGCCGGGGAGAGCCTCCTCTCCCCTGGTGCTTGATCAAAATAGCTCTGTGCTAGCACCTGTTCACCTCTGCTGATGGCAAGTGTGTCCTTCTGATTTAGGACACCCATAAGAAAAGATGGGTCCTTGTCCTATCCAGGGTCACTGGAAATGCTTCCTGCAGACACAGCCCCTAAGCACCCTTTGGTCTTCAAAGATACTGGGCACTGGCTGCACTTTCGACTTGTGGGTCCGGACAGTTGTGCATAAAACGTCTGTGTTAAAAGTGTTTTCATGCCTCTGCTGCGAGCAGTTTACCACAGATCCTCCCCGTCGGCTCCTGCCACAGCTGCTAACGGTGCTAAATCACGTAGCAAAACCCAGTAAGGGCGGTGGCGGCGGCAGCAGCCGCTTCTTGGAAGTCATTGCCTCGGTTCAGGGAAAGTGTAGAAGAGAAATCACAAGCCACCAGGTGCCCCTGTGCTGGTGCAGGGACGGGACACTCGCCAGCAATCCAGTACTGTGACCTTGGATGCCGCCTCACCGAGACCGCTAGCGGCATATGGACCACTTGCCCACTTTGCAGCCACTGCATTGATTTTTGGGGGTTCTGTGGTGCGCTTGGCACCCACCCCACAGCACACTCCCTGCCAGACCTCCTCCACGCGCTCTGCTCCCCGGCCTCTCAGCATTATTGATCACTATTTTGGGGCTGCTGTGGCAGTAGTGGCAAGTTTGCAAAGGCTTTCAATGTGAATGGGCACCGAGCCTCATACATGCTGATGTATTTTAATTTTCATGTGTCCATGTGTCCTCCAGTTAGGCTACACCTGCGGAGGAAGGTTTCTGTTTTGGTTGTAATTGGCTTCTTGCTGAAAATCTTCACAGAGTTGTTCTTGGGACTTGAACTCAGCAAGACCTTTGTGCCTTTTGGGGGGGTTTTTTGGTGTTCTTCACTCTTTCAAAGCCAGGAAAGTGTTGGGGTTTTCTTTCTTTTAAATGTGTAGAGACCCACCTCCTGGTGACGGGCACACTGTCTCTCAGGTGCTGCTCTGTGCCACGGGTGATGGTTGCAGGTCACCGACATGCCACCGAGCCGTGCTCCAGTGGGGACGAGTGGTACCACCAGTGATGGTGCATCTGAACAGGTAGAGCAGCAGTCCTCACCTGTCCCATGCACATCCTGAAACCCAGCCTTTGCCGCAAGCTGTGTCAGCAGTGAGCTGGGGAGCACAGCCTCCAAATTTCTCCCTGAACCAGGCTCTTCGATAAGCAGAGCGTGAAGAACCCTGTTATCAAAGGTCCTCTGCAGAGCAATGCGTGGGCCAGGCACTGCCCTGCAGCCTGCAAATGCCCGACAGCAGAATGAATCTGCGCTGACCTGAATCGACGTTAAAAATAGATCTCAAGATACAAGACTGGGGAGAGGGGAAAGGCTAAGCACAAGCTCATAGCTACTGCTGACTTTTGCATTTGAATAGATTATTTTTTTTTTTAACAGTAAACAAGAAGCTAGCATCTGATTAGATTGTTGTTATGGAGTCCAGGTTTTAGCACCATAATTACTTTTGCATTCAGAGTTTTCCTGAATTGCCTTATTTTACATTTCATATCGCTTAATGAAAGTGGCTAAGAGATTTTGCTGAAAATGCTTGTGCAATATTGATTAGGAGGATAATTTTAGGAATGTCTGGCCACCAGAACACATTTTCTGTTTCATAAAAAATACTTTTTTTCTAAAAAATGTTGTAGAGTGTCTTGTGATTTTGTGGCCTGCCTTCTTAGCTAAAGATCGAAGATGAGTTTTCAAAGTAAAGGTATGGGAGGGAAAAAAAAACTAACTGTACCATGATAATGAGGGGAGAGTGTGAGAGCAATGTGAAGACTGTTGACTCTAGTTGCCTCAAAACAGATTTACACACAGCTCAAAGAATAAATTTAAATACATATGAATAACAAATGCATTAGTCACATTAGGGTTTAATGAAGTGTTTATGAAATAGCAGCTTTGTAGCACTGTCCCTTCAAGAGTAATTCACTAAGATGGATCTGATAGCACATTCTGGTTTTTTCTTTGTCCAGTGTATAGGCCGCTTAGGAAGGGAGACAAGGATAGGATACCCATCATTGTTTCAGGATTAACAATCAATTGGAGAAAGAAAGTTAGCAATTCTCCTGGAGTATCTGTGCTCTGCCAGATGCTACTTTACCTGCAGTAAATTCACAGAGGCCATTAAAATCAAGAGTAGAGCCTACACCAAGCTCGGACTGCGCAGCTCTTGGTAGGAGCAGTGCAAGAAACAGGGGCTGAAAGAGGGATTTGGTTCATAACAAACGGAGACTGCCAAGCACTTATCATTTAATCACCTCAATGCAAGGCAAAGCACTGCCTTTTCTGCCCCGCTTTGGACACGTGCCCACACTGTTTGTCTTCCTTAGATGACCTGTGACTAGGGAGTCTGAGATTCTCCAAGAACAAATACTGCAATATCTCTGCTATAGTCTCTACGGTCATTATGGAAACAGGGAACATGCTGTGCTCCCATCCCAGCTGCATCAAGGTCTACCAGCTACCCAAGTGTTGTACAGAGAATCAAGGAGTCAAATACTTCTGCTTTGCTGTAGGAGAAGACCAATGTGACAACTCATCAGCAAGCCAGAAGTCTTGATGGACAGCCAGTGGACAAAGCTGCACCAAGCAAAAGCAGGAGCTGGTTGCTCTTTGGTTTGGTTGTGACCCCATGTAATCTGCAGGGGTAGCATGGGCTAGTGGGTGGGGTGCTGCTGTGGGACCAGACGAAGCTGATATCTGAATGGGTTAGGTGCCTAAATACCACTGAAGTGGATATTTGGATTTAATAGCTGAAGTGTTTTGCTGCTTCTGAAAATACTGCTGGCAGCTTTGAAAGTCTTGTCTTAACTGTTCTGTATGCCATGGTCCAAGCTCTGGAGAGTATAATTATAGCTCTTCCCTAATACTGCATAACGAATGTATGAAAAATGGTATCCTCTGCTGCTAAGGTAATGGAGAGACCCTGCTTTACTTCAGATTGATAGTTGGAGCGGGTTTATTGATTATGGCATTTCTGAGGACTATAAACTTAGAAATGAAAGAAAATGAGTTGGCTGCAGAGGTAAGTTTAAAGGTACCGTAGATGTATCATTAGTGTCACATACTTGTTTGTATAAATTTGGCAAAAAAAAGCTGCAATGGCTCGGATGCTGAGAGCATACCTGCTACTCTCCGCTTTGATTTTCTACGGAATTCAAGATTAGGGCCATGTTTGAACAATAGCCTGCATCAAATAGGTACATGCAACAAAAGTAATTGGATGAGACTAGGTTTACTACATTTAAATAAAGTCGCTGCCCCAACAAATCATTCTGTGACTGTAATAACTCTCTGGGCATGGAAATATTGACTGATAGATGCATGACTTCTTCTGAATTATCACTTGCCTATGTGTACTAATGCAGAGAATATGGACAGTGCCTATTCTTTGCCCATGACGGGAAGAGTAATTCATGCTCTAGGTTACCTTCGTGGTTTTTAACAATAAAGGATGGACTAGCTTTATGCTTTCGTTTAGGAGTAAATCCAGCACAGAGAAAAAAGGGTGTTGGATACGTCAGCCTCTGCACTGTTGCGTGCCAATTTAGCCAATATCATGTAGTGCAATCTCTCTGCAGCATGGGAGAGTGAAAGAATTTAGAGCAGGTTCTTTTCCTCAGAGTCTTTCACAAAGCACAGCTCCAGATCTTTGCAATTCAACCTATTCTGCAAGAAGGAAGAAGTAATTCTGTGTGTATGTGTGGTTTGTTATTTTGGGCTGTTTATTATTTTTACATAAAAGTGCTGAACTTTATTTCAATTCATTAGTTCATTTACTTTGCAGGAGAGGAAGTTTCCTACAGAAAAAAATTAGTTGTAGAAGTCTGTGCAGAACAAATATGGTATGCTTTGGTGTTTGAATCTGGAAACCAAGATTCCTCCTTTTAGAATACCAATGAACTCTTACATATGGGATGACTTTAATCTTCCTTGGGCTGAAAAGCTGTAGCATTAACAGAGGACCTAGTATCTTTGGGGAGCATAAGCAAGCCTTTATGCAAGGATGAAGGGGTTTTGGACAAAGATGACCTGTCTGAGATCAAAAACCAGCATACTCCCAGTTGGTTTGAAACATTTTGGCAGTTGCTATATTTTAACTTGTTCCCTTTGTATGTAATGAAAACCTTCACTAAAACAACAAATAACTAACTTGCAATGTTTATCTGGCCTTAAAGGAGATATTAGCATCGTGGTATTTGACAGTCATCATAATCACAGAGAGGACTGTTCCTTTGGCTATTAACTACCTTTAAAAAGCAGGTCCCTCAGTGTGCCTTTGATACCGTAAGTTTTTAGGATGCAAAGGACTTACTGCCAGATGGTTGACATTACCAGACTGGTCTTTTACAATGATCTTTACCTGCCAATTGCTATGTTAAAAAGAGCTGCCCATTCCTCCGTATCTGAGCGTCTTAGGTAGCGACATCCTTAATGGTTCTCCTAATCTCCATCTTACCCATCTTCTTATGGTAAAAGACAGAATTCAGCACAGGGCACAGATATGACTTTGTTGGAACTGATTTTCACTTCTTTTGGGGAGGGGGAGGAATGGGAAGACTCCCTTTATGATGGAAAAGGATCTTACCAACATTGCTAGAGTTGTTCTTAGAGAAGAGAGCTGTGTCCAAGAACATCACTGGAAAGCTTTCCCTAAAGATCAGAGCTGGAGTTTACCTCAGCCCTGGAAACCTGTTTTGGAGCTACGAACTATAAAAATGGAATGACAATTAACATGCTGTTTTCCCCAATTCTTTTCTTCTACTTTGTTGTTGTTGTTGTTATTATTGTGTTTCTTACAAAATACCCAATTTCATTACTAAGGGTATGAAGCCCTTCCCTTTCAGATAGTATGATAAATAACATACATCAGGGTGCTTTTAGTGGAGAAAAAAAAAATCACCTGCTGAGAGTGTCCTTGATGATATACTAAAAAGCATGTCCTTCAGGAAGTGGGGAGATGTCGTTCTTGCATGTTATCTTTCTGTATTTCCTGTAAGGCTCAGCATGTTGGTTGGAGTAAACAAGGGTACACCCAGACCGTTGCTGCAGGTTATTATGAGTTGAAATAGCAGGTAGTTCACGTTATTTGTGTACAAAGTTTCAGTTCCTTAATAGAGTACCAAATCTTGAAACTAGGCTTATACACCTCTATGGCACTTGGGAACAACGCGTGTTTCTCTAGGAAAGATTTCTTAAGCAAATACAGATCTTTATGCTTTGATTGTAAATTCTGTACATTGAATAATTTATGTTGTCCGGGATTCTCAAATAAAACCAGTGAAAATGCAAATAATGCTTGTTCCTTTTCATGAGAAAGCTTCTAAGAGCATATAAATATTTTGTTAGAAGCTCCATTTCAGCTAACAGACCTCCAGAAATTAGGGCACTGAGCTGTAAACTTCACATCCTGTTTCTTCCTTAATACCATCTGGGGAAAATAATAGAATCTAGGCTTTACTATCTTTCCACAGATCATATGCGACATAATGGTGCAAGCAAAAATGCTATCGCTGCTTTGTTTTGTTGAGACTATCACCATTTGCGTGACGCCTAAACCTTGTATTAATCTCTGAGCCATGCTGGCTTTATTTTCAAAGCAGCAGTTTTGATTTAAAAGCTGTATGTGACTTGAGGTTCTGGCTGCCTGAGGCTGCTGTGGTCTATGGGTCCCCTCACAGTGGCCATATCTCACCCCAGTCCTCACGAAAAGATGCTACACTCACTCACTGCCCCGGCAAGAGAAACACAGGCAAGAACCTTTGACTTTGGACTTTCTTCTTCCCAACATTGCAGCCGTATCAATACCACTGAATTTTTTTTTTACATCCTTTGTAAATCTTGTGTGTTATATTGGCAAATGAGGATATTTCCTCTAGACTCTCCTCAAATTACCGACGTGCACAAGCCAAGGAACTGCGTATTTCACAGCCGCTGCGATACAGTCGTTGCAGCGTTGTTACAGGAAGAGGAGACCTATCGATGCTCTTTTTGCAACAAAGGATTCAGATGTTGCACAGAGGAAACAGCAAACCCGTCAGTATCGTTACCTAACTCTCCACCCTTCTGAAAAGAAAATACACTTCTGGGTCTTTTCAAAACGCAGCAATGGGATAGTTCATGATTTCCATCTTGGCCTGTCTTTTCAGAAGAAGACTCCCAAGCGGTTACTGCTAAGGACTCGAGTTTTCTTTTTTACATTTAATGTAACAGGAATAATATTAATGGGGTTTGAGGTTTTGTTTTCTCATTAAGCAGTCAGCAGGAGCTCACTTAATGGAGCACAAACTCACAGTTATTACATTATCACTTAATTATCCAGCACTGACATCACTGCATCTTCACAGCAGGCACCCTCGCAACTCGGAAAGGGGTGCGTTTCACTTCAGCTTTGCATGTCTTGATGAAAATCGGAAAACAGGAGTGGCTGGAGGCAGGGCTGGGGCGGATGGCTCCTGCTTCACAGCCTTTTATGCACCAGGCCCTCAGCACAGAGCGTGAGCCACGGGACGTTATTGTGAAATAGGGCAGCTACAGGGAAGAGTAATCAGTGGAAAGGAGCTGACAGTAAAAATGTCGCATTGCTGTACAACTGTACTCGACGAGATATTTTTAGGTTGTTTAATAGATAGAGAGGAAGGGAGGGATGGGTGGTTTTGCAGTGGTAAAAAAGGTGTTCAGGTAAATTTCCTGAAATCTCAATTCTTTTGTTGATCCACACGTAAAACACATTTAAACACCAGGAAGCTGCTGGTTTTCCACGAGTTAGTTTCTAGTATAGCCTTCTGTGGAGTCCCTGGGGAGTTAGCTGTTTCTGGAGTCTTTCCCACACAAAAACCTGTCGAATGGCTAGGTGATACAAGCCAGATTATCCCACCTCTCCTCAAAGCAGGGTACAGGGGGATGCTGTTTTCTGACAAAAATCTTTGAGTTTTTATTCTGATAGTAGAGTTTTAATCACTCTTCTTTCAAACATGTGGTATAGCAAAGGCCAGATGCCATGCAAGATCTTAACTGTATGTCTTTGTACAACAACTACCCTGCCAAAGCTAGTCATTATTCAGGTGGTAAAATGGGGGTCCTTGTGAATTAGGTTGTGAGTCATTGGTGTTCAGCTTTGCAAGGCCACTCTCCAGCTCATTACAGAAAATGTGGAAGAGCAGCAACGAAAAGAGGCAGGAATACTCTGCTCAAGTAGTATGTAATGCTCAAGGGTTTTTTTGTTCTGTGCAGAAGAATATGTTCTCTTAGTGCTTTCTCATGGGAAAAGAAAAATCTCTTTGGGCAGCATTGTCTTTTATGGAAGTGGTTGGCAGATTTACTCAGCAGCACGTGCCTGCAGATAAGTGATTGCTTGTAATGTAAGGGAACAGCTTTCACAGAAAGTCCTGAATGCACAACTTTCAAGCATCTTATATATAGTGCTAAGAATACACCATTACACAGGAATTTGTACGCACCATAGCAAGGTGGAGACCTGTGAAGTTTCTGGCGATGACTTTACAGACTATGTTTGTTGCTATGTCACTCTGAGATTTAGAGATTATTTTAAAGGGTAACGTGCAAAGGCAGAAATGGTTTTGTTCCACTGACATTACCAAGGTGCCTACCTTTGTGTTGAGTCTATGGATCTGGGTTGGGGAACTTGCAGCCACAGAGGGATCTGTTCACCCCATTCCCTTCTTATTTACCTTTGTGTCCATCATTTTCTTACTGCAGTTAGCAAGGCAACGCAGAGGTTATTACAGTTGCTAAAATTCAGAAAACCTTGGTTTGTTTAGCAGAAACTACTCATTTTCTATTGCCAGAAAATTGTCTGAGAAGAGAAAGCTAGTAATGTGGGGGGGAAATACAGACAAACTACCAGTAACACATGAGGCTTGAGAAAATGGCTCTGATGACTTGTGGAATATTGAATATCACAGAAGAGTGATCCCATATCTGTAGATATGGTTTGAACTCTACCCACTTAAGAGGTTACTGCCTGGTATGATTTCACTGAGTTTTTTGGATCTTTTGGGTCTTTTGAGTAGACTTTAGAAATCTTTGAGTGTCTTTCTTATTACAGAGCAGAAATACATAGGAGGTACGTTAGATCTCTGCTATGTTACTGTGTAGTCTGCATATTACTTCGTGGATTCTGTACTAAAACTCATGGGCTTTTCATGAGGAAAATGTCCTCTGCGTGCAACACAGATGAGCAGTAGGTCTGGCTTCTGCTGAGCAGCAGGAGCACTACAGCCTGGTGCATGCAGATGCAGGGGTTATGAACCCCACACAAGCTTTTTTTAAAGAGGCACCTTCATTGCAAGTTTAACCTAGATGATGGGCATTTGCGTGTAAGCACCTCGAATAGCTAAATTCACGTGTAAGGAATCGCACTGTAAAACTAGAGTCCACACTGGCATCATATTCAGTCTTTTGGGACTTAAGGCATTCTGCAACCACAGTATCTTCTTAACATCAAATGACTCAAAGTCATCCTATGACTTCTTTCCCCCTCCCGCTGCAATGCTGGGGATTTTTTTTGATAAAATTGTCCAGCCATGTAGGAAGGCATGATCTTAATTCAATTATTTATTCAATAAACAGTTTCTGGCTTTCTGTCTATAGCTTTGTTCCAGTGGAAAAAAGCTATAAACAGCCAAGGATGGTGACGACCTGTACTAGCAGCTAGCATTAACTAGCAGCTGGCATATAAATCTATTTTTGAGAAAAGGGGGAGGTGCCTGATAAACCCAAGACATACTTGGGCAGTCCTTGTGGCCAGCCGGCCATTACCTTGAGAAGACTGAGTAGCTAGAGCAGTAGATGGGCTTTGATAGCTGCATACTTCTGCTCCAAGGTGTCCAGCTTTCTCAAATGGCATGTGTTAGCTGTGCCACAGCAGGACACACAGAGACAGAGGTCAGGCTTGCTTGGAGAAGGACAGGAAAATGCCAGTTCTGAGTTGTCTACCTCCCCTGGTACTAGTGGTGATCAAGTCAGTTCTTGAGTGCCACTCATGGAAATTTGCCCTGCAGCTGACCCTGTGGCTGGTCCATGCGTGGTGAAGTCTGAAGACTATGTAAAGGGGCAGTAGATATTCCAGACTCCACAGCCATCAGGGGAACCCAGTCTTCTGCCTCTCTTCCAAGTGTACCTACTTACCCTATAGAGAGATTACTATTCACCTGTCATGGCAGCCTTCACAGGAGGAGGTTTGTTACATGGAATATACCAGAAAGGTGCCAAAGCATACCAGAGATGCATCACTAGGATTTTAACTTTTTTTTTTTTTTTTTTTTGCAGCTGCTGCTGCTGTTCAGAAGTTAGTATGTGTCACCAGTGGATGGGGAAAACAACTACACGGAGAGCAGTGTTTAATAATGAAAGTGCAGAAGTGACACCAGGGGTGGTATTTTTCTGACTTTCAAGTTTCCCACAATGGGCAGAATCCCCCTATGTTTTACACTTTATATTTTGTAACTTCAGTCTGCATCCCACCTAAAAACTGAACTTTTTATGCTCCTTTAGTTCGTTCTGCTCCGCTGTCGGTCAGAATCATGACTTGTGGCCTTTTAGGGCTGTGACCAGTGTTTCCTGACTGTGCATTAGCCCAAGCTATTTTAAGCATTATTTGACAGCACTGAGATGAAACAATTAACAGTAAGTTGATTGCAAATGTAACAACTCTGCCTTGCAAGTACTCTACCTTGGGAATTCATCTGCTGCTTTAACTTGATACAGAGAAAGCCTTGTCTTCATTGCTTACACGTGTGCCAAGAGATGGCTAATTGAGCTCTTGTCATCTTTGTTGCAAATGAGACTTCTGCATGCAGGAGCTGTAGTCTCAAGAGCACTATTAATCATTTTAAAGTGTCCCTTTTACCGCAGGCCCAGAGTAATGTAGATTGATCAAGAAACTAGGGGGAGTGAAAACAATCCATCTGACAGATATGCCTACGGCCAGTGGATAAAAGAGCAAGGAGAAACTTGCTTTCTCTGGATTCATATTTAACACTACTAAAAGCTTAAAGAAAATTAATATAGCTACCTAAAATGTTCAGGTATTAATACTTTTCCTCATATAGATGCAGTTGCCTCTAAAATACCCTGGTGAATTGAAGCAGGGACCTCCAGGAAGGTGGCCCTGCCCTCCTGTAGCATGAGGAGGTACAGCCCCACTCTGATCTTCTCACAGTTCCTCCGTACTTTGTCCCTCTAATTTATTCCTGAGAGGCTGAGGCTAACAAGGGAGTGATAATTATGTGCTGACTGCCTTTATTAACCTTCAGTGACCTACTCTTGTCGCTGCGCTGGCAGGACCCCCCCTCCCCACATCACAGTGAAGTGACAGAGGTGCCGCTGGTGCCCCAGTCTGCAGTCTCACACGTGAGTGCAGCCATCTGTGCTCCCTGTTGATCTAACACGTGTAAAATATAAAATTAACATGATGAAGGCAGTTGGGGGCAGGATAATGTGAAGCTGGAGACAGGCTTTGTCTTCCCCTGTTCTTTTACTCTACTGTTGTTTCACCATGATCCTTTAAAAGGTTTTTATCTGCTGCATGGTGATGCTTCTGAACAGTGCTGCTACTATTCTTGCAGAAAACTGTGACGTGCTTCTTCAGGGTATTTAATTTTGGCCCAGAAATCTTGTGTATGGCAAGTTACAGAGCTATTACTAGCAGGAGTTAGTGCACTGTGGTTCACACCCTCTGCACTTCAAGAGAGTCTGGGCTGAATCCCACAGGAAATTTAGGAGCTGCTTTCCAAAGAGGCACGGCTAGAACGGAGAAGCGAGGACCTGCCAGCACAGCTGGTACTTCGCCCTCCAGCAGAGAGTGGGCAGGCAAATGTAAACCTCTTCTTTCCCCTCTCTCCGCCAAAGGATGCCCTTCCCAGTCCACTGGCAAAGGGCTGGTACTGGTTTTTGCCCTGAGGAGGAGGAATGCGGTTCAGATGACCTGCTAGGCAGAACAGTAGGTGCTGCAGTCCATTCCCCAGCCCTTGCCCTGCCTTTGTGGCATCTGTGGGGAAAGCAAGGGTGTTGTTTCCCCTCTCTTTCATTCACTTACAGCGATCACTGTCATCATCAGTTAGATAGATACTTTTTTTTTTTTTTTTGGCCTGTTGTTCTCTGCACAGAAGTCTTTCCATATGAACCTGAGGGGGATTATTTGTGATATGCCTCTGCTTGCTTTGGCTTTCATTTCCCTTTTGCCCTGCCTGAGTTGGTGGTTGTCCATAAAAGACAGTTTTGTTTCTTTAGCTTCCACTCAAGCTGTGGGGTGCGGGTGCATATGGCCAATGCAGTACAGCGCAGAGACCTCCCAGCCCTGCACCAAACAGGTGATGTCCATGGTTAGAAGCAGTGGGCTGATGCTGACATGGTGTTGCGCCGGGGCTAGCTTCTCCTCTTCTCATGAGAACATCCTTGAGACTGCAAGCTGAGCAACAGCAAGCAGTCACGTTCACACTCCTAGAGCAATGCAGATGTGCAGTAACATGGGTTAACTTAAATTACGTCCCTGGCTATGCTGTTCAGGACCCACAGTGGTACATTGTAAGTCCTGCACAGGACTGCGGTAGGCAATGTGGCAGCTTACATTAGAGATGTCTGAGCTAGCTGGAGAGCTGCATTGGACCTGCCCTCTGGCTCCGGCAAAAGTAATCTTTGTGGTCTTTTGTAAAGGTTACACCACGCACCAATGTTTTTAATAAGCCATGTTTTGCCCCTCTACTCTGACAGCTAATATTGTTAACACTAAATTAGCCAGATCTCTTGATCACTCTTGTATAGCATAAATGAGTATGCAAGTTTGAAAGTTAATAGACATACGAGAATGGCTAATATTGGGTCTTCTTCAGATTGCCTGGGAATGTCCTTCATTTCATCCTTCTATCATAGTCCTTTATCACAATCCCATGTAGCCTCCAATGCTGCTCTCTCGGAGGAATCTGGATCATATCTGTGCAAAGGACTACCTTCAGTAGGAAGTTAAGACCTTACTGAGCACTTTTGTGACCTGACTTTCCAAGTTGTCCCCATGCTGAATTCCTCTGGTTCATGAGACTTCAGGGTTTTAAAATGGAAATTCAGCTGGATCCACGGATCCCCCACCTGCCACAGGTACAAATGGAGTTTGCGAGGTGTTTGTAGTGGCTTGTGTAAGGGTTTATCCAGCCTACTTGTCTGTCTGGATTTGTTTTCAGGATTTTATGGATTCTTTTTATTCCCAACCTATCTCTCCAATCTTTCCAAAATGTAATTAGTAAAGTTTAGCAAGTGTGCCTGCAACCTAAGAGAAAGCAAATTTGAAACAAGTGACAAACGCTTCCCTTGCTGGCTAGGATGGCATGCTATATATGGATAATGTACTGCCTCTGTTGAACTGTGTAGAAAAGTACTTGCATTCTACTCATGAATTATCTTTGCATACATAAAATGGTTTCATTGCAGTCTTCTTCCTACATGGTTGGCTGGATTAACCCTAATTCACCAATCTTGTCCACACCAGCATATCTTTCTTTGCTCCAAAGCAACACCTGAATAAGAGTCTGAGCAAACTCTAAGTATCTGAGCAAAGGATGCTAAGTTACTTTTATGTATTGGTACAGAAAAAGAATAGTTTGATCTTCAAGCAGGCCCTCACTTCCAGGGGGGTTAGCAAATGAGTGCGTGATAATTCATTTTGACTCTTTGTCTCTTCCCTTCATTCTGATATCCACATTTTTATTTTCATAAATGCAGGGATGCACATAGCCAACTTGGCTGTCTCTTCATGGAATAGACTTCTGAAAAGGAAAAAAAGTTAGGATGCATAGAAATGCAGTCTGAAGCTGCTTTCATAACATAGCCTCTCCCACCCCACCCCAAAACCCCAAATTACTAATTTTGCTCATCCATGAGGCACAGACAAAAGAAGAAAGATCAAGGTATTTTAGGCAGGGAACTCAAAGCAAACAGGGACTATAAAAGGAATGAATAACTCAGTTAACTCTTATTTAAGCAACATTGGTACAAGTCCTTTGAGTGACCTCCACAAAGCTTTGATGAAGCATCCTTTTATACTATTCTATAAGATTAAAGCTAACTTCCATAGCTTTAAATCTCCTCTTTCATGTATGCCATATGCTATCATTCTTGATATGTATAAAAGCGAGCTGATTAGAGAGCCACCTTGAAGACATGACTTTACTGAGTCATCCAGTTTTGGAGATACATAAAATTGTTGCTGCTTTCTGGGCATTTCTCCTGAAAGGGTGAATGAACTGATTAGGTTGAAACTGTCATTGGCTTTTTATTGCCTGCAGAACCAGCCATCGCCTCTAGCAAGAAGACAGAGAAGACATGCTGCGGGCAGCTATTTTAAAAGTACTTTACCAAAGAGATTATGCAGGATTTGTCTGGCATTGAATCACTGGCTTGTATAAACACCAGATGTAAGTGAAATGCAGTGTCTTAACTAAAATGCTGTGTTTTGGCCAGTTAAAGCAATATATTATTAAAGATAATGCTACTGTTACCTCTGTTGGGTTATATACCTGTAGCATCCTGTGCCAGGGGCTGCTCTCATACCCAGACGCTGCTGGTCCAGTGCCATGAAAGGGTGCTGCTGAGGCCCCCGCATGTGCCTTGCTCTTTGGGTGGGCTCAGAGGCAAAGTTTCTTGATGTCTGCAGAGATCAGGTCTTGCTGTTTGATGCCCTGAAGAAGGGCCTGGGCACCAGCAGCCTCCCCTCTTCTCGCCCCAGTGCCTGTGCATCTGTCCTTGGGGGGTCCGCTGGCTCAAAGCTCTCCAGGGAGCAGCACATGTGGGGCCTTATTCTGGCCAGAGGGAAGATGTGGCCATGGCCTGCTGGGATGAGTGTGGGGGAAGAGGGGCATCTTGCAAGCATTTAAATTTCAGGGACACAGCCCATGGAGTCAGTACCTGCCGTTCTGTCCTCCAATGGCTGCCGAGAAAATCTGCAAACAGATGCAGGGAAAGGGCAGAAAGCTATTGCCACAGGGGTCTTGCCTTCCCAAATCAGGCTCCTCCCCACTGCTGCTGTCCCCAGTCTCGGGGACGGCCACACAGCGTGTGTCCAGGTGAGTGCAGGGCACATGTCCATGCAGGAGAGCTCTTGCTGGGTGGCCAAAGGAGGTGTCCCTCCTGAAGGTGTTGCCTGGGGCACCTTTCCATGGCCCTCCACAAGCATGAGTCTAACGGAGACGCACGCATGCAGACATAGTTGTTCAAGGTGCGGAACCCTGAAACAGCAAAGCATTTAGGTGCTGGATGACAAATGTGGGGTCAACAGGGCTTTGTAGGCATTTATGGTAAACATAGTCCTAGGGTATGAAGAAGATACATATATGTATATATACACAGTATACTCCCATGAAACTTTTCATGGTCTCACAGCAAGCACGTGCCTGAACCTAGAACTGGACCTGCTCTTGCAAGACCTTGCCTTGGATTTTGTTCCTGGAAGGGCAACAAAGCCTTTGATTTTCTTCCTTCCAGCTCTTGGAAGAACTGCATTGTAAAAACACTCCTTACAGCTCTGCAGAAGAGGATGGTGAAAGCCATATGCAAAAGGACTGGTTTTCAAAGTATGCTGCAAAACGATTATTGTTGACAGTAATACACTGCAGATCTGCGGCGATGTCGGGATCTAAGATTGTCAAGAAGAGTTGCTGGTGTGTCTGCATGGGGTGGCCGACCAGCCAACAGCAGAATAAACTGTACTACAGAGTCAAAGTCTGCACTAGTAGTAATCGTTTTACAGACAAACAAAATTATAAATACGTCAGGTGTATTCAAGTATAAAGGCTGATGCTACAAGGGTTAGGCGGTGCAGAGACTGAACTGGCAGGGAACTAGTGATACATGATAGTCTTACATATTTAGTCACAGACCCAAAGCAAGTGAGCTAGCTCTGCATTTTATGTACTGCCTGGCCAGGGTGGAGTAGCTTGTCCCCTCCAGCCTGGCTGCTTCTGCCATTCTGCAGATATCACAGCCAGAGATGCGGTGGGGGGCTGCTCTGTCTCCTCTTGCAGCAGCCAGATGTGGCTCCTCACCTGGCAGGGGAAGAGGAAGAGCAGAGCTTCGTGCTCGGTGTGATGCTGCTTCATGCACAAAGCAGTGCAGCAATTGAGGACAAGGGCTGAAGTTTTCCAATGCTGTTCTGCTATGACAAGAATAATTCAATTAGCTGACCAAAAAAATCTGACTGAGAGGTATGCAGCGCTAAAATGTGCTCCGTCTTGGTTAAAGCACATAGTTATGGAAAGTCATTAACCCTGCTGCGGAAGAGCTGTAAGTATCTTGATGGTTTATTAATCCAATGACAAAATGCGAGGTACCTGTTTAAGTTTCCAGCTTTACTTAAGCCATCTGGGATCTGCACAAGCCATCTGATAACAGGTTTACACCACTGGTCTGTTAAATGAACTTCATTAACCTCCCACTCTGTAACAGTGAGTGGCTTTATGGACCTTTCTCTTCCTATCATGCAGTTCACTGAATTACCAAATATCCAAGAAAACCAGTCTTCTCTGAGGCTGGAAATAGCTGGAGAGTATACTTTTGATCACAGTGATCTTGAGGCTGAACTCTTTAAATTAATCCCCTGTTCCTTCTGGCCTCTTTAAGAGGGGAAGGTTTGCAACTTTTTTTTTTATTACCGTGGCACCACATAGCAAGGAATGAACTGGCTTTTCCATTACAAAGCACTTTTTCATTTCTCAGCACGCTGAAGCCTGGCACACAATGCTAACCCAAGACGCAGGAAGTTTTTTTAGCAGCTTAAAGCGAATTAAGCTTTCTTTGAGTTTTGGGAGCAAACAGGGTTGTTGGTTTCTGAGGGGAAAAACTGGGTGGTTTTAGCTGGAGCCTGGCAAAATAGTGTATATATAGAGCCAGGAAAGCCAGGTTGTTTTGCTGGCTCTAAATATACTCTTTCCCCTTACTCTGACCAAGATTTTATTTTTAAAAACAGACAAGATTCCAGCAATCTCTTAGTTCTTGCTTTGAGTAAGTTCCCTCTTTTTCGTTCATGTACTGTGTTTGTCTGGGGTTTTTTTTCTTGTTTTGCTTTGCCAGTTCAACGCTGAATACAGCTATCCCATGCCCTCGATTTATCAGCACAGGAAGGGATCACTCCTGTTCCCACTGCCAGCAGCCTTTTTGGGTCACCCTTAGCACAACACCCTTTGTGTGATGTGATCAGAAACAACATATGTCTAACCCCTGCATGTTTTCAAGGGAATATAGAGAAGGTTCATACTCGTCTTGCGGTAACTTTACCAAAACATATTCCTGTCCTGTGAAACAGCGTCAATGTAATAAGGATCCAGGGCAATTATTTCCAAGCTCACTTTCCTTCTTAGATCCCCCAGAGACGTAGCTCTCATTCCCCAAAGAGGGAGTGGGCTTTTCTCTCTATTGCTTCTGCTGAGAAAATGTTAAGAACACCATTGGTAATATCATACGCTTTATGGTCAGTTGCCTCTGTTTTATTTGCAAAGTATTCCGAGATGCCTGAATAAGTCCAAAATACCCTCCAGCCATAAGCTGTGCTTGAGGAAAATTAATTGAGTGAACTGAAGTCATTAGAGGAAGTGAACAGTGTTAAGCAAGATATATGAATGTATAAACCTACACTGCTTCTTTGTTCATTTGAAGATCACAATGTAACATAGATCTATGAGCTCTAGTTTAATTTTGACTTAAATTGGTTGCTGACTGTGTATCAAATGTTATTTTCTTACAAAAATGATATATTACATAGAACTGGGTTTTTTTACTTAATGTACATCTAGTTCCCCTTGAATCACATACAGGATCAGCAGAGGCATGGGGTTTTTTGCTTTTATAACACCAATACAACAGCAGAATTGCCCAACGTGTGCTGCCATTTATGTGCTGCCTCCTCCTAAAGGCAAAATTGTCTGTGTGCCTATCTGTGCAGTGAGTATGATGAACATTGTATGAATTTAGATCCACCCTCAAAAACTCAACTAACACAAAATCCAAATGGAAAATTATTAAAAATAAATGTCCCTGCTCTCCAAAACCAGAACATGGAAAAAAAAGTCACCCTTCTATGAGGTTAACCCTTTGTGTTCCTTGGAGCCTGTAGACCTCAAAGCAATCTGCCAGGGGAGTTTTCATCAATATGCACTTCATCTTCATTTAACAGTGGGAGGAAGCTGATACAGCCCATCTGTTTCAGTTTTGAGATACAAAGCTCAGGCAGCTGATTTGCCACACGTAATTTGATGTGCTGAATGACAATGTCAGGAAGAGAGCTCAGGTCTTGTGTGTGCACTGCTCTGCTTTCGCTGGCTAAGATCAAAGCAGCTCCTTTCCTTTGGTGCATCTGTTACAGACAACTAGCTACATAAATAGCCGTGCAGCAGCGCTTGCGCCCTGACTAGCACATTATTCAATCCCTCAAAAGAAAGTAATGCTGAGTATACTTACAGTTATAGTTAGTATAAATGTCCCATAGGAGAAATAACGTCCAGTGCACAACTTGCAGTCCCATTTTTCAGTCCCAAAGACTTCAGACTTCAGTCTAATTCTTTTGACTAATGGTACTGTGTTTGCTACATGAAGGGCCTCTTGCAACATCACTTCTGAGTCCTGTCAATAGTTCTTGTGCCACTAGAACCACACTGAACACACAACAGCAACAGAAAAATAAGTAGGGGTTTTTCCCCTAATTTTTCTGAGCAGACTTTGCTTTTGATGCAAGCAGAAAGCTCTCCATTGTGGCCATAGCATGGAAGTCACATTGTGCAACGGCCTCTCTTGATGGCACAATCAGCTTTGCTGGGACACTTTCTCTATGAGCGTCCTGCTGTGGGCATCTATAGGAGAACTTTGACTGAATACCATGAAGATGGTGGAAGTAAAGACTTGAATAAAACCTTCAAAATCCCTATAAAGCTGGTTTCTCATTTTAAAAAAACCTGTAATTCTCCTCCTTCATTGCACAAAGTAACTTTCTAGCTCTAAGAGCCAAGGACAGAAACCTAATGAAGTAAAAAATGCTGTAATTGTATGATACAGGTATTGGAATACATTTAGTGTTTGTAGAAGCAGCAAATTCCCATTTAAGAAATGAACAAGAAACCATGGTATGTTTTTGTAGATGTATATTAACTATTGTAGTGTTAAAGGCTGCAACCAGAGCAAAAAAAGCCCCATCTTTTGAGTCAAGGTACCTGCTAAAAAATAGTTCAATGGATCCAGGCAGGAGGATTCAAATGGAAAAATCTCTGAATTCATATTGAAAATTCTCTAAATTAATTTTGCCCAAATATTCCCTGCCTGATGACATCCTTGACCACTGGTTTAGTACTGACCTGGACTTTTATTTAAACTTCCTTTGTCAGTACTGGCAGCTTGTGCTCAAAGACCTTTTGTAGAGAAAGGTGCACCACACATCCTATTGCTGGAGTTTTAATGAACAGTATTAAGAGGAGCTAGACTAACTGCCTCAAACAAGCTGAGGGTGAGCCATACCACCATACAAAAGCTTAACATGCACCAAAACCAAAAACTGCTGGGATATTTCAGACTTGCTTCTTGTTGATGCCTGGGTTTTATTGTTAAGTATTACCTCATGCGAGTTTTGTTTCCCATGTGCTTCCCCAAACTGGCCAGATCCTTGTGCAACAGAGCTGGCACCCATCCACCAAGGAGAACAGGCTCTGCAGCGGACGTTGCTCCTGTGGGTAAAGGATCAGGGCTGAGAAATAAAAGGAAGGCAGAAAGTAGTCGTCTTTTTGCTACGAACAAGGAGATACTTCACACAAAACCAGGAGCTAACAAAGACGAGCTTTTTACCCGCGAGGTCAGGCTGTGAGGGAAGGGAGACAGAGGCGTCTCTGTGGCCGCGTCCTCAGAACGCCATGAGCAAGCAGAGGGAAAGAGCCAAGCCAAGGGAAAGAGGTGAGACCCAGCCACAGTGAGCTGCTACATGCCCTTTTTTCAGGGAAGGCAAAATCTCCCACTGGCTGCTGCAGAAGCCTCCATTTACAGACACCCCCCACGAGCCATCGGGAGGACTCACGTGGGTTTGGCTGCTCCATGGGCAGAGCTCTGCCCTGACTGTGTGCAGTTGCCACTGAGCTCGCCCTGAGCTTGCTTAGACCGGGGACATCAGTGTCTGGTCACCACCGAGGACCTGAGGGACTCCCTTGGGCAGGGACATGGGCACACTCGGTCCTCCAGGGCTTCAGAGCCCACTGCGTATTCTGCAGGCAAAACAATGGCATTTGGGAATGGTGGAATATCCCTCCAGGTCCTGCTTATCAAAGCTTTAAGGCTGACAAAAGTCATCATGATGAGCTTTCCTCACCTCTTCCTCCAGTTACATTTATCTTCTTGTCAGGTCTTCTGGTATCCGAACAATAACGAATACACCAGCAGTTTAAAATTCATTTCCTCAGCCTGCCTAGGAACCACTCCAAGTCCTGTCATTTACCCGACCCAGATACAGTATTATTTTGCCAGGGTTTCTCCAGACCCCACTTGACACCTTCAAAAAAACCCTACTTCTCAACCTGCACCGTAGCTAGACAGTAGTTGCTATTCTTAAATGGAAGCTTGTCAAAGCTGAGCACAGCAGGTATTAATAACCAGCTGCTGCTTTTCTTCTCAAGCAAAGCAACGAGAAGCTGCTGAAGATCTGTTTACATGATTCTTAAAAAGCAAAGTTCTTTCTCCCCAGAAGCATTATTGATTTAATTGAAGAACTCCCCTGGGGAAGGGGGTTGCTTGTGGAAAGGTTACAGCCTGCTAAGAAAAAATTATCTCCATCAATTGTCAACTCTTTAACCTAATGATGACAATCTTGAATAGCTTGCTCTACTCTGCAAAATTACATACAGCACTTAATTAGATTAATTAGCAAAACAGAATTATCATAAAGAGTCTGGCTCTATATTTCAGTGCCGGAAAGGAAGGTGCAAAAAACCTCAAAAACAAAAGTGCATGTTAGTCTAAATGAGACCTATCACTTATTAAATAGTAACTGGTAACCGCTGTGTTTTGATTGTTGAAAATTTCTTTTCATGTCCATTCCAAAATCTGAAAAATGGGCTCAAAAACTTGGTTTTTTGATGGATACTTGCAATGAATACAACTTAGGATTTCTGGTTGTTGTCCTTCCAACCAGAAATGTCCTTCCAACCAATCCATACAATGAATCTATGCTTAAACCAAGTAGCGAGGTGCTGTAAAGGGAGGTAGCTGAGGCAATGAGGTGGCTATGTCAGGTTTCTCAGCGTCCTAGTACTGTGCAAGCACAAGCTTTACCAATTTATTCAGAACAAACCATTCTTTAAAAAAAAAAAGTGCATAAATTGATGATCTTTGCCAAGCCTGAGACTTGTGAGACTCAAAGAATGATGTTTTGTGGGTTTGCAGTAGACACTGAAGTGAGTCAATGTTATGTTTCGTATTTCCTGCTGGGGAGCATCAGCACTCACATGATGTTCAGCAACCAAACCCAAGCCCTGTTCTGTGCTTTGTTTTCTGAGCATAAACCCCTGTTTCACACTGAAGATCACATCTGCTGTTACCGTGTCTATCAGATGTTTCAGAGTTGTACAACATTACTTCAAGCAAAGGTTTACAGCTAAACTAGTGGTACCCTTAAGTAAAAAGGATGGATTTGGATCCCTCTTTTAATGGAAGAATATTAAAAGAATTGTTCAGAGACTTTCTGAACCTTTGACTTTGTTCCTAATTAAGCGTGGTAAACTGAGGAAGTTCCCAGGACAGAAAAGCCAGAAGACCGGTAGTATTCTAAAGGGGTAAAGACAGAGACTGCATGATCTGTGCAGTCCTGGAAAAGAAAGCATAATACATTATTTACACTGGTCAAAACTGGGCGGGGGAGAGAAATCAAAGGCTGATGACAAAAAATTTCAATAAAAATGATTTTACTAAGCAAAATGTCAAGTAAGTTTAAATTCCTATTTGATGAGATTATAACCTGATAATGTTGTACTGATATTCCTTGCCATGCCTGAAATCTTCAATTTAAAATAATTAAAAGTACCTAAAACTAGTTTAATGATATTAATATGTAATTAACTTTGAATAGGAAGACACTATCCTGAAGAAGCTTTTCTAGTGGAGTGCCACGTAGGCCTGACCGTTACTTTCAATTTCTTTATACTGATCTGAAAAAAAATATAATTAAGGATACAATTTACAGAGGACACATATTACTGAAGTGTAAATAAAAGTGAGGTGAAGTCACTTGTACAGATGGATTTGTGTCACTCAACTACATGACAGCTCTAAACACATGTAGGAAAGAAGAAACGTGTGACCAGCAATGGGAGCCCATGTGATGGTACACTAGCAGGGATCATGTCTCTCTCGTTCCTGAAATGCTGTATATGTTTTCATGGTGTCAACACCAGAGTTTATGCTGAGAGATCAAAAAGGATTAACAAGGAAGGCAAAAGAATGACTTGAGGTCTTGACAATGCACTTCAGTGAGATACTTCAATCTGATGCATAATATAATTTATGTTTCGGCATGATTAGACTAAAAGAAAGATTTCTCATTATAGTGGGATCTGTTATCTGGTGAATGAATAAAAGCTCGAGGCAAACTCAAACTAGAAATAAAGTGCAAGTTTTACTCTGAGAAAAATTAGCCTTTGAAAAACATAACCTACAAAAATGGTTTAATTTTTAATTTTCATCATTTTATAGCTCTTAGGAAGGAAGGGACATGGAATTAAAGACCTGCTGCAGGTGAAGCAGCTAGGCAGGAGACACTAGGTGCACTGGTGTTTATGAGTGGTGTTAGGCAGGCTAAATTATCTGAAATGTTTCCACCTAAATCTCTGAAAACCTCTTTTTCTCATGTGTTGAAAGGGTATTTGCCAGAAATTTTCAGTAAAGTGGATCTGAGACCAACTTAAGCCTGCACAGTGACATCCCTCATGCTGAGGAGACAGAGCTGTGATGTTTCCTTTCATTTTCTGCAGAGGTACAAAATAAACAGTGGCTGCTGAGATCATAAATTTAACTGCATGGCAACTTTCAGGAAAGGTGGCAAGAGTGTTATAAATAGGGACAGGCAAACTAACTAACATAAAGTTAGAAACAACCTCAGCCTGAGTTTTTTCAGACTAATATTTACACAAAATGTGTGGAAAAATTGGAATATAAATAGCTGTCAGTGACTAAAATCAGGATGTTTTATATGAGGAAAGTACCCCAGGGAAGACATCTGATGGTTATTTGCATCATGACTGACATTTTCAAAGATGGGGTCCCACAAGTGTAGCCCAACAAACCTTGATTTTTAGTGGTGCAGCTCTATTTCGAGAATTTTGGTCTACATATAGCCATCCCCAGCAGCAGTGATGACATCCATCTGGCCCAGCTTTGCTCACCAGGAGCTGAGCCCCTTCTAACTAGTGTATGAGATCTGTCAGTGAGAGTGGCAGTAGTTTAGTTTTGTTGAAGTATCCTCAGAGAGAAAGTCCATAGCTCTGCCACAGGGTAGCCAGAAATAGATTGTGGTGCACCCCAAGTAACATGTTACACATAAACCGTACAGAGCCTTCCTGCCAGACCCCAGGACACCAGCACACCTATCTTCAGTCCCACAGACACTCAGTCGTATGTTCAACTGGGCTCAAGAACGCAGCATGGTTTGAGGTCTACAAAAATATATTTCTCTCTCAAAATATTCGAGGCCAGGCCAGCCTCAGCTTGGTCTCTGAACACCCCGGAGATCTCATTTCTCTTCTGGATTACAGGGCACCAAACAACTCTTCCTCTACCTGCAGTTTGCTTCCTCAGGGAAGCAATTTGGAGGCTGAGCTCAGTTCTTCTAAAGGTGTGCACATCTTTTGACTGGCAGAAGGACAGAGATCACCTCTGTACAGATTGGATTTGTCTCACTTAAAACTTGGCAAGTACAAACTTTATGCTACTTGGAAAAAGATGAAACTTCTTAGAAGGGTCTTGGTCACTCTTTGCAAGACAAAGCCATTTGATTTCAGAGAGTGTTCCTGTCTCGGTAAAGAACGAGGAGTAAAGCCACCTCTGGTGTGAGCATTTGGTACGGGTCTCTGGAGACAGCCAGCTGTGCAGTGACCTGACCTAGACACTGAAACTAGGAAGCACCCATACTGGATTTCACCTCAAAATACCTCTGATGCACCTGATATGTGCAAGATCCATGCACAGGGTCTGCTCATACCTGTATGATGCTGTTATGTCCTTACATAGGTATATCTATGTATGTTAGAAGCTCCTTTCGTTCGGGCAGCCCTCTCTATCTAATACTCCAGCAAGAATCAACGTCCTCTTCCTTCATCAGTGCTGTGCGTCAGCATCCCCCTTGGCAGAGCAAGCCCAAGGCAAGCACACAAGCAATAAAGCAAATGGTTGCTGCCATTCTTTCGGATTTATCATACTTTCTGTTATCGGCTCTTCAGTTGCTGAGTTCTCTCTGTCTGCCTGTGTGGTCAGCCTGTGGTAGAGGACGAATGCAGTCGTGGTTGGTCGCATACTTACCCGAGAGCCTAAAAGGTCTGGTGGAAGACAGTTAGGCTACACGTATGTGTCAGCTGCTGACAACGTTAAGCCAAAAACTGTTGCGTTGGTGGGGGGTGCATTCACACCTCATGTGGAGTATAGGAGAGAGTAAGAACTTGCAAAGCGTCTGATCCCCTTGTCGCGGTATCAAAGGGGAAAGACCTGACCGCCCTCCTGCCCTGCTCTCCGCTTGCTCGCCCCGTGCTTGTGCTGCACACGGGGCAATTGCTGCGTTGGGGGTGGGTTTGGGCTGCTTGCCGGTCTGCCCACCGCTGCGACGTTAGGATTTGAAGCACTGCAGGGGAGGCGGTTAATGAAATAAACACGCTCCATTTCTCAGTCATTTAAACTATTTTCACTTGTGTCAGGTTTCATTTTACAAACCCCTCATGTTGTGTGTGAAACCAGTTGGCAGTTTGAAGTTTTTGAGAACAGTTTCACAATGGATCATCCAGTATGTGGTAATATGTCTTTACAATACCAGACCAGCGTTTCGTACTTCTTCCCTTTAGACCTTCCAGCTGAATTTGAATTTAACTTTGTTTTCGGCGCAAGTGTCCTTCCAGTTCCAGATTGCCACAGCATGCTACAAACCACTGGAAAAGTCTGAGCTTTCAGCTTGTGTTTGCAATTCAGCTGGCTACAACAATTTACTTGAGAAATAGTTGGCAATCCAGCCCATTTTGTCATTTTCCCTGCTTCTTCTGCAATGTTAGAGCTCTTTCAGTCTTAGAAGAGCTGTGCGCGTGAGGAGAAGAACAAAGTCCCACTGCTGAGACATTTAAATGCCATAAAATGTCACAACATCAGATAAACTTCAAGATCTTAAAAAAGGATTAAAAGTGCAGAGAGTTTATTGGATGCTGACATGCAGTTAATAGCACTTTTGCATGCAATGACTTCACACAGTGTTTCTGTGCAGTTTTAAATGTCATGCAAGTGTATAAATTCCATTCAAACATAACCTTTATTATGAGAGCATCAATAACAGAAAAATCTAATTAAAGGATAAAAGGCTTGGTGGAAACATAACCTTTTTCATATCAAATTGGTAATGAATTAATAGAATTCTATGAGGGATATTATTTCAGAGGAGGACTGACAAGCACAGAGAAAACCGTGCCTTCCACCACACGGTTTAGTGGAAGTTCCTCTTCTCGCTTTAGCAACCCATCCTCTCCCTTTGTAATCCTGAGTGAATTATTATTCCATGTGGCTGCATCAAAATACATGAAAACAGCAGCTGGACCTTTGAAATCCCCCCCTGGTTTTGTTCAGCTCGAATCATCTACACTGGGACACTTGCCACCTTGCCACAGTCTATTACACCCAAGCCCGTGGCTGATGAATTACAGCTCTGTCAATCGTCCTGTCTAGCAAATTGCCAGCGTATGAGAAGGAACCCAATATCATTATCAGCATTACAGAACACCATGGACAAAGTAATAGTAGGCTACGTTTCCCTCGTTCAGTGCCTACCCCAGAAAACTAGGCCATGGTGTCCTTCAAACCATAATGAGAATTACTATTGAGAGGACTGTCAATCTACATAACAGAAGAAATGAGGCTTGACAGTTCAGAAAATTGGGGATAAGTACAGTAGCAGAACCCATTACTGCAAAAGGATTCTTTTTTTTTCTCCATACTCAGTCTAAAACAACTAGAAATGACCCAGGCCAAAGCTGTTGTCCAATTTTGACAATATATGCTTAGCTGTATGTAGCTGTTGATTTTGGCTGGGAAGACTTAGAATGTGATAAAGTTCCATTTAGGGTCTGTCTTTCCCTAAACCATAGTTAAGTCCAAGGTATGAACATGCCACACCACACTGGAGATGGACAATCAGGATAGCTCTCACCCCTTTCTGTTTCATTATATCCCTCTAGAATCACTATAAGAATATTTTTAGTCCTGTTCTTTGCATTTCCAAACATCACTTGCTTTTCTTCTACACTGATTGTTCAGAAATGATTACTCTTCCTTCCAGACTAATTGAAGATATTACAAGTCATTTGATACGTACTGTAGACTGAGAGTCCTCGCTGACAGTGGGAACAAAGGCTCGGGACATCTGAAAAGCACCAGTTCTTCGAGTGCCTTTCTCTGTGACCCTTTGCTCCCTCATTCTGCAGGGTTCCCTCGCTCCTGTTTCAGAAGTGCTTTCACTGTCAGCCCCTGGCCCCTTTCTTTCTCAGCCGAGATCTTGCAGAACAGTCCTTCCTACAGCTGATAATGCTGCGGTTGCTGGGTCCTGCAGTTCGTCTGCAGCTCATCAAAGCTGTATGTCTTCATCTCTGCGACTCTTTCACCTGCCTCGAAACTGCTCTGCGGGACGGTTTGAGCCCTGCCGCAGCCCTGCCAGGTTGGTGGCAGTTGTGGGAGGAGAGGACAGTAACCGTGATGGAAGCAGCAGGTTTGGAAGATCACAGAATCGCAGAATTGTATAGGTTGGAAAAGACCTTTAAGATCATCGAGTCCAATCGTAAACCTAACAGTACCAAGACCACCACTATACCATGTCCCTAAGCACCTCAATGATGTCAGCACTGAGAAAAACAAGTGTGACAAAACCACATTTCTGGACTCCCTGAGAAGAGTCTGTCAGAGCACTGCAAGCAAAGTTGTGCTTGCTGCCTTCTCAGTACACTAAGGGCGAGGACCTTTGCGTTACCGGTAGCCGGTAGCAATCAGCAGAAATATCACAGGCCTAAGCAAGAAAAAAGGATTCAAAGATTATTATTTTTTTTCTTGAGCATCATCATATGAGCTGATAAATACAAAGAGGACTTTGAAGGAGACCTGGATGTCCTCAGCTGGGTGTCTTTCATTGCTGCTGTCCTCTGTCTTTCAAATTGGTTCTCCAGCAGCGGCCATCAGCAGCATTGCTAAGCTAAAGACATTTCTTGATGTCAGGTATTTCATGGATACTTTGCTACTCCACTGGGAAACTCATTTAGATACACAACCTGGCTTCTGCATTCCAGTTTATAATCAGGCTTGTGGGACTCCGTGCAAAAGAGTGCTCCTGAATAGGTCTGAAATCTGTGTCTAGTCCTTCATAGTGTCAGTAATGCTGGGGGGGAGGCTTGTTTTTAACATTTTTGTGGTATGATAATGCTAATTCTAAGTCATGTGCCCTAAACATATCCCAGAAATATTTTTAAATTTGCTCAAAACCACAGGAATTAGCATGTAGCTTTAAATGCATGATCTATCTACTGCAGCAGCTAGTGTTGGCCATTGACCTGCACCAGTTGTTTCAGCAGATAGGTCAAAGTTCTCTCAATTGTTACAAAATAGAGATTATTTTAGCTCTGAAGTATGACATTTAATCTTCCCTTGTTTAGTGCAATACACTGTAACTCTGAGATTCTCTATAAATGGCAAGGTATCCTTCTTGAGCTTGCTGAGTAAGTTGGCCTCAACAAAATCTTGTGGCTGTGACTACTACCTACTATAAAGAGAAAGCATTGGCCTTTATGGATTTCTGTATTTTTCAGCCTTTCATTTTATTAAAGGGTTGCCCTATTTGCCTACCTTATCTGCATTTGAAAGAGTTCAAAAGAACCTAAAACCAGTAATATTTGAATATCAAATAAGCCATTCTTATAGCATTATAGATGCTATTACTTGCAGCACAGACCATAAGATAATTGTAATCTGGTTCTTTAATGAAAAGTCTATGAACAGAATCTTAAGTGCGAGGGTCTGATTTGCAGAGAGACTCAGCACTTGAGGGAATTGCATCAATGTCATTTGCGTGTTATATAAGTATATAAGGCAATTTGCAAAAGCTGCAATTCCAGCATTGCTCATTACAGCGTTATTTATTAACTGTCTTTCTAGTTTGCATCTGTACAAGAAAGCAAGTACGTGAAAAATATAGCACTGCTTGGAAACTGGACTGAGGATGTCTTTTTCTATGTGGATTATGAAAACAGTGAAGGTGATTGATTTTAGAGCATATAGTGCTCCAACCTGTTCTGTGCATCTCCACCAGTATAGGTACGTTAGCTTTCCAGGGTCCTACTCCTAGGATCATACTACTTTTGGTAATGTGGCTATGGTAGGCAAAGCATATGACTGTGCTTCTGATTAGCTTGAAACACACTGTTCATATCTGATCATTGTTCTTGCAGTTTTCCTCTGGGCTTTGAGCTGTGGCAGAGATTTTATGTGGGTAGAAAATGCCATTTTTCTTTTGCCAGAATTCTGGGGAGATGCTGTCAGAGTGCTCCATCACATGTGACGGATCATCACTTACAGAGAATTATCTCTAATACAAAATTGAGTTTTTATCTTGAACTGTCATGTCTGAGAAGTCTCGCCTGTGACACGGGGGAGGGAAGGAGCTGGATTTAGTAGCTGATTCCTCCTCCAGGACTGAATATATCCTATCTCTCATACCCAGTTCTGTCCTGAATCTCATAACTGCTGCCGCCTCCCCTTCCTGAGCTAACAGGTCTCCTCAGTTCATACTGTCTCCAGTGCAGGCTCCCCCGGTGTTAAGCTGTGCTCACATTATAGTGACCAGACTTCCAGTCCAAAACTATGTCCTGTCACAGTGCTGACATTGTTAGTGCTCTTCATGCACTCGGGCTCTTACTATTTGTGAGCTATTAGCTGTTAAAATCACGTTGGAAAGAGTGCTGGAAAAATACTCAGCAAATCGATAAAATTCTCTCCAAGCGAATAAACTTCGAATATTGGTTGTGAATCAAGGCTCAGAAAAAAAATGGGAGTAAAGTGTATGGTTCTGTAGAACTGTGTGCAAATAAATGTAAGCACAAAATACTGCACCCTGGAGAAGGATGTTTAGGAAATGCTGCTTCCAGTCCTGCTTGCCGACTGCTCCCTGTCACAGGCATGAGGCTCTCTGAAATGGAGGGAGAGCCATTACTGTCCTGGGAAGCTCCCTACCCACCTCCACAATTAGAGATTCCTGGTCTAGGAGGTGATCCTTACTTCTACACCCAAAGAAATTCTTCTTCAGTAGTCCTGGCACAAGTAGCAGCACCAGTACATTATATAAAAAGATATTTGAAGATGTTGTTACATATTCAGACTTGAGAAATGTAATCATCATTTGGTTA
This sequence comes from Ciconia boyciana, assembly GCF_034638445.1. NCBI lineage: Eukaryota > Metazoa > Chordata > Aves > Ciconiiformes > Ciconiidae > Ciconia > Ciconia boyciana. Next base: position 129,091,173 of record NC_132935.1, read on the forward strand.
AGGCTGTGTCAAAATCACAGCAGGTATCTTCAGTTCTGGAATTTGGGACAGAGAGTGAGATCTGGAGCTGAATCCTAGGGCTTTTTCTAAGATTTCTGGGAGGGGTTTTTTTGATCAATAAAATAACGTCTGAAATAAAAAGAAGTGCTCATGCTGTGAGCCACAGCATAAAGCCCATATTATAAGAGTGTTAACAAAATCTTCCTTTACTCTCTTTACTAGACAGTAAAAATATTGAAATCCCCAGGACTCGGGACCCCACACAGACATGCTTAGTTTATAATCAACTGATAGGATTTGTATTTCAAAACCCTCTTCACCAATCGGTAGCACATTTGAGTATTTGAGCACATTTAAGTACATGCCACTGAAAAACTATGGAGGGATCAGTGCACTTTGTAAAACAGTCTCTAGTGAAAGCTAACATACATGGCATTCAAACACGAAAAGCGCTGCCTTCTCACGATGTGCTATTTATAGGTCAGTTTATTTCACTCCTAGCTGCCTTCTGTGGGGGTTATATTTTTTCTGCAGTCACACAGTATGTTTCTTCTGCTACTTCAAAAAGTGGTAGGTGTCATTTCCTCCAATTTATCGATGGAGGAAGCTGAGTACCGGAGAACAAAGCCCAGGCCTTCAAGTTCCTGCGCTCCGTTTCCTGGCCCTGCTGCTTTCCTTCTCCCAGACGGTCACCGACGCACAGGTCAGCGCTGCGCCCAGCCGAGAGGGCTCTCTGCTCCTCCACGTCTATCTCCATGGAAAACAGGTAACTCAGAAAACACCTACGCTCATTCCGAAAGCTCTTCCACAAACTGCAGGTGGCTCAGCAAGGCTGGATTGCTCTTGAGAAAGCAAGGAGAGGTTCACGACAGCTGAATCTCTGTTTGGTTGTGGTAGTCCCGCTCCAGCTGCCTCCTTTCACCCTGCCCTCCCACGCCGCCTCCCGAGCACTGCTCTCCTGATAACACACACGCACCCCCTGCCCTCTCCTCTCCCCTCGGTGTGCCGAAGCGGCACCAAGCGGGAACTCCTACGAGCCAAAGTGGCACAAGTACCCGTGCCAAAGCAGCGCACGCAGCTGGGCACGGAAAGCTAAATTAAGAGCTCAGCGTTCACACCTGACCGCCCTCCCAGCATCGCTGCCCTCTTTGCCACACCAGATAATATTGTCAAGGGAAGAAACGTTACGCGTTTGTCCCAAGGTACTGATATATTTCTAGTGCCACCGAGAAGCATTAGGGAAGACGCAGGATGGCACTGGGACCGTGCCATCCCGTGGTTGCCCATACTCCTGGGCTAAAATTCTTTACTTGTTTTTGACATCCAGTTCTGCGTATCTTCCTCCTCCTCACTGCTGCCTTTAAGTCCTTAATTGTTTTTCCAGCTCGGTTGACTACAATGGATGCTCCCCTGTGCCTGTGAGGGCTTGTTGTTGCTCTTGTACTCAAGTCCTATTTCTAATCTTTCTGCTGTGCTGCTTTTTGCTACTCTGCCTTTCCCCAGCCATCCACAGAACAGAGGTGATGAGTCAGAAAGGGAAGTTTAATAGTGCCCAGAAACAGAAATAACCAGAAAACCTCAAGAGTTTTACTGCCTTTTTCTTATTGAGAACAAACAAGTTGTAATGAATAAAGAGCGTCACATGGGTTAGTTTTGAAAATTATCAAACTGACCTGTCCCACAGCTGCTTTCAAAATACTGAGAGCAAAAGGAATTGGGGGTGGTAAGAACTGTGGAGATTTTATTTTTAAATGTTTACAGGAGTTCAAAAGACTGGAGGTCATTATAGGATACATGCAGATCTATAAATTTTTAAACCAAGTTGTTAAATATTCCATTTAGAAAGCTTAATTGGTCAGAGTGAGTAGGTGTGAATAGAAATAAAGTGGTAAAGTCCAACACCCATTACAGTCAAAAGAAGCAAGCTGGTGACTTCACCAGTTTCAGAATGTTGCTCACGGTATTAAAACCCCATGGGCCAGTCCTCCTCCAGGAGCAGGTCTCCAACCGTTAGCTATATGGGGATAAAATGACTTCACAGTGAAGTACATGCCACTGCATGTGCATATTGTGCTATGAATACGGCTGTATGATCGCCCTTTTTGCAAATATTACTCTTTACATTCATTTTGAGCCTTCGGTTAACACAAGTGTAAACCTAGGTAGGCTAAGGCTTAATGAAAGATTATACCGTGCACAGGACATTCAGGAGTTCCCTTGATCTGAGCAGCAAACAATGCATACAGCAAGAAGAAATCAGTGTTACTGATAAAACAACATTCATGTAGTAGAAAACTAGGAAACTCAAGCACTGCAAGAGTAGAGGATTGGGTCCTTTCAGATCAGTTCATTTCATTAGTAGACCAGAGTTATAATTTTTAGTCTTCTTGGAACTCACTTCCATTTTTCATGCTGGCAGCTCTGAATCATCTCTCTCTCTGCTGCTTCAACTTCAAAACAGGAAAAAGTGAATACAGTAACCAGCCATGGAGTCTTATAAAAATATCCCTGTGCTGTACAAAGTAGCTGAAAAAAGGCTTGACTCATACAGCATCTTTCACCATGCGTGCATTGGCACATTTGTGAAATTGTGCGGGGCACCAATCTAGTACTCCTTGCTGCAGCAACAGAAGAATGTGAAGAGAAGGTAATGAAACAAGAGACCTGAAATGGAGGGGAAATTTTGCAACACCGTACTTAAATCCTGATCCTACTGACTTGAGTAAAAGACTACCACCGACAGCAGAAGGGCCACAACTTCACCAGTAAAGCCTGGCCCCCAGCTCTGTTTGGAATGCTTTCGCTGTTCTGGTGGCACCAGTAGGCTCAGCAGTGCCCCTCAGGACGTGCTGCCGGGGGAATTCCTGGAGAACAGAGCTGCCTTCTGTAGTTGGCTGGTGTGTTCAGAGGATGGAGGGCATGGTCCCAGGCTCTGTAATTAAATATCCAATAGCTGCTATGTACCTCAACAAGCACAACCGATGAGGAGGGGAGCTTAGGCAGGAAGAACACAGATAAGGCTTAGAGATGCTCCTTTTTCAAACAGGCACTGTTCATCCTTTTTCTTGTCTTCAAAAAAAGAATTCACTGTTCCTGTCTACATGGTTAATCTCTGTGTGAACTCTTCTTTTCCCAATTAGCATTTTCTTTTAAATTGAGCAATATGTTGACTTAGGTCTCTATACATACCCATACTCACTCACTGTTTACTGGAGCCAAACAAAAGCAAAAAAGGCAGTCAGATAAATAGTCACTTATACTTTGGCTCCATCTTTCATAGTTCGAAACTATGTAAGCAGTTCAACTGTATTACAGCCCATTTAAGAAAATGAAGGCAAAGAAAAGTGTAAAGTCAACCTGTGATTAATCTTATTTGGAATACTTCACCAGATCTTGGGTAGTTCTTCTTCCATGTAATATAAAATAAGCACAGTAAAAAATGGACTAATAATAAAAGTAAATTGCATCATGGATGCAAAGAATGCTTTAAGAAAATACAACTGAGAAAAATATGCTAATAAATTTGGTTTTGAAATTATCATCACTGGGTTAACAATAGAACCTGATACTTTGCTTGCAGGTGTTTATCCTGCATTATTTTAACATGCAACATGTAAACTCCTTAAAGGATTTTTAGCTACACATCATCTTTCAAAGCATCTGCTTGACTGAGTTCATTTTAAGGCTTTATGGTACACACAGATCTGAACTGAGTATGAATAATGCACAAAAGTGACCTCCATTTTATGTAATCAGCACTACACTAGAATCCAAACATATTTAAATGGTAACTTTGTTAAATGCATATATTTTAACTGTTTTTTTGTTTTTTTTTTTTTTTTTTTTAAAGTAGATACTATATAAGATATTATTCCAAAAAAGTATTAACCTCCTTTTTAACAAGACAGAACACGATCAGAGTAAGCAGAGTTATATATATATTGTAGAGTTTAACATACAAAATCTGTCAGCCCTAGCTCATGTGATACTGATGTTTCACTTACCTTTTTTTGCCTTAAAGCAAAGAAAAAACCACCAACCTGTGTTTAATCTTTTCAAAGTTCCCTGATCTCTTTCAAGGATGTAATGTGCTGAACAGATACAAATGCTAAGAATACCCAAGCGATCAATTCTGATAACCTGGTTGGAGAAAAAAACTCTACAGAAATGCTTAATTTGCAATATAAATTATGTCATTCTGTAAATGCCATACAAACAGTGGTGGGCCAGGACTGCTAATGGACCTTTACAGCCTTTTAGGCCTCTTTGAAGTATAATGCTAACTGTACTGACATTTTTCCACAGTCTACACCTTTCAATTAGGACTGAAAGTCTGAAATTCCAACAGTCTAGGTTTTGGATTTTTTGACAAAGTGAAACTGACCTTGTATATTTATGGCCTGGCTGAATCTTGATGTAACACAGTTATTTTGCTTTAGATAAATCAGATTTAGATCTGATAGATTTGGCCCTGGAAGACTAATTTCATACTGGCTCAGAGTATAGTTAGCAACAGTGAATTTCATGTTGCTTCCCATCAACTTCAGGTGCAATTGGAAGACTTCCAGCTGACAACACAGAGAAGGACTGTTTAAAAAGCAATGCTTGCAGGTGTTTACCACAGGTTAAATGTTTCATTTTGTACAACACAGAACAGAACTCACTCCTGGCAAGATCGTAATATTGAGGCATACAATCTGTCACTAGGCACTGAAAGAGCTTAGCACCTTCTAACACTGCCCCTAACCCATGCAGTTTGACATTTAAAAGTGCAGGCTCAAGATATGACATTTACTATGCAAATTGTTTTTATCTCCCCCCCATTAATTTTATAATGACTAGAAAATAAATTAAAGTCCCTAACAATCCAGATTAAGTGCAAGTATACTGATGTTCTAGATGTTCATTGCAAGCTGAATGCAGAAACAGCATCTTGAATTGGTTAAAAAAATAAAAATGTAGAACGTATGTCTTGAAGACCTCTAATTAAAACAATGCTTTTCAACAGACATGACCATCTTCCCCTTTTTCCCCACAACTGAACAAAAACTGCATTTTGATCTCTGTAGGATTTTGTTTGTTTTTCTTCAAATTTATTAGCTTCTGTAATTATATAGTCCATTTTATTGTTAAATCAGAAACAGTAAGAGAACACTCTAGGTTGGTATAGTCATTTTACAATGAGCATATCAGCTACAATACCTTTACCTAATGTTGTCAGAAAACCAAAACAGAACCAGAACAACAATTTTTTTTTTTTTTTTTTTTTTTTTTTGACAAACCTGCTTATTGAGATATCACCTATTCTGTAAGGAAGAAAATACTTGAAAAATAAAAAAGTTAAAATTTAGTTAAAAGCTTTACTTGTCTGGGAGCAATCTCATAAAACTCTTTTTAATATGAGCACTTCACTTCACAAAATGAAAAACTATTTACAACATTTTGCTTGCAGTTTGGTCACATTATCTACACACATTTGCAGAAGATCTTAGGCAAAATAGGTATGTATCTTCTTCTGACATAGGCTATCAGACTGATTGCACATTTTCCTTTTATATAATGGCTCTCCTATAGTGCACTGAAGTCAGTGATCACTGTCTAATTACATTCTCATTTTAATTTATGGCTCAACAATAAAACCAATACCACTTCAAACCCAAATATCTGAGCGGCTGAATTACATAAAGTGTAAGACGTGGATTCTACTTTTTTGGACCTGATTTTCAAAAGAATAATTCACCTCACTAGCACAATTAACGAATTGTGCAAAGAAATAAAGGACTTGTGCATCCAATTCATTTGAAAATCAAGGCATCTTGTCAAATTCTCTCAACTGATTTCCCTCTAGTTACAGCTCATTTTAAAAATGTTCATTTCCCTACGGCACTATAATGAACTTTTCAGCACGCTATTACTGAATTACAGATCTTTTACATATATACTATATTTTGGCCAATAATGTAATTTCCATGTTACGCAATATCATTGCCTTCACAAGCAGAGTTGCTACATACATTCACAGTTTCAATAGATTGTAATTAGCTTCTCCAGTTGTGCTTTAAAAATTCCAAATATTTTCCAACAGTAAGTGCAAAGCAAATGTCCTATGCAGCTACAATTGGTCACAGAGTTATAAACTCCATAATTACGAGAAGAGCGTTCTCTCATTCTCCGTTTTCATCACCTGCTTTTTCAGGTATGACCTCCAGACTTCGACGGGGCTTTGAGATTTCTGCATTTTCAGTGCCTGGCTTATTGAGTCCACATGAAAGAGTGGCATAATGGATTTGTTTCAGATTCTCCAGTGCTTCATTTTTAGCATATTTGAGAAGATCAGCTTGTCCCTGTAAGAAAAAATGCAATTAGAATACACAATTGATAATAGGATTCTCGTTTTTTTTTTCCCTTCTGTTTGTTTCAGACTAATGATACAGTTGCCCTGCTCAAAAAAACAACCAACCAACCAAAACAAACAAACAAGAAAAACCAAACAAAAAAACCCTCAAAAAAACCCAAAATAAAACTCAAAACTGGATTACTTGAAGTTAGTAAGAACCAAGCTCTTTGCTTTCTCTGGAGCCAAGCGGTTGCATAAGCAAAGGGATATAGGGATCATTTCTACCTAACAGCTTTCAGGAAAGTAATCTGTGCTGTATTTTTAATCCATGGGGACTGTAAATGTTTCTGCATAGCGAAAATTGTGAAGGCTGATTTTACTACCTCAGGGAGCAGTTAAATTGTTTTCATTTTTGGTTCTTTGAGATTTTTTTTTCCTAGCAATGTGATTCATTCAATAGTAGCATGGTAAAGGATCAATGTTTGTCAAACCATGAAATATGAAAATACAGGTTGGTAAGCAACATGTAAAAAGGACAGCGATGACAAAGACTTCACAGGATTGTTTGCAGTTCAGTGCTATCACTATCCCTCTTTACTTGCACTCTTTCTCTTCACAGTAATTAAGTTTTAAGTAAAGCTGTAGGAGAAACTGTCCCAGCCTTAGATGACTTGGCTCTGTCCTGCAGTATTAGCTACTCCATCTCTTTGTATTGATTAAAGCCCTCTAACAGCAATAGATCGCATTAGCAGACTATGGACTGCCTTTTCTGCAGCCACTACCTGCCTACCCTGCCCATACGCAGGGAACGAACAAGCCTGTAGCACATGGTGAGCACACGTGCCTTACTGGTGGACACAGGAAAGTTCACAAACACGTGCAAGAAGTCTGCAAGGGCCAAACGGATCGTGCTATGTCTGCACTCCTGAAGGAGAACTGCCCCACAGCTTACAGAAAAGCAAATGATGCTTCAAAAATACTGTATCTTAAACAGTGTCATTTCCAACTGAAGGGGAAAAAAACACACACACAAACAAACAAAAAAACCCAAGTACTATAACTCCTTGAGACTGTCAGTTCCTATAATGGCTAATAAGGTATGAACACTGACTGCACCTTTTCCTGTAATTGGGGTACTCATGTCTGTCCTGGGTAAATTCTGGCTCCTGACAGACACTTCTCTTGAAGAGATGCTAATGTCTGTTCTAGAGACATAACAGCTATGTTGCCTCTCCTTCTCTGCCAAATAAGGTTGAAATCCAACTTTACTTTTTGATTTAAAAAATAAAGGAGGAGAGGTAGGACAGCAGTCAGACAAAAACATGTCTGCACTCATGGTGTGATACTTCAGCCTTTCTTCTTTAGTAACTCACAACATAAGTGCTATCCTATGAAGTAAGCAGAATTACGCATTTGAGGCACACAAATTGAAAACAAATATTGCTTTCTTCAAAGATATAATGCCCCCCCTCCCCTTATCCAAGACTATAATAGCCAAAGTGGTTTTTTTTTTCTGATTACCAGACAAGAAAAAAATCTAGAAGTTCACCAGTCACAGCAATCACAGCACAAGCTTCAGTAATATTTTCTTCTACAGAAAACCAGGGCTACTTTTTTTTTAAAATCACATACTTTTTTCCAAACTGACAAACAACTAAAAGCTAATTTAAAACACTCCAGCAGACTAAATGAGTCATATCTGGAGTGCATCTGTTTCTAGCCCAAGTTCCATTTCACATGGATTAGTAGAATATAGTTCTGGAACTTTAATCAAGTTGTTTATTATAGGCAGAGCTGCTAGCAACAGTCTATTAATAAGGTTGCCCAAAACTTCTCATGTAAAAAAATCTGCTTTCAGTTGCTTATAGGCTTGCCAAACTTTTAACTACTTCATAGAGAGCTTCACAGAGAGCTCTATGCAGGACTTTTGCAACTGGCAGACTTTATTATTATTACTGTTTAATATTATTCTTTAACCTCATCCATATGGTTCATTCAGTTCTGAGAATAAAGACAGGAAAATGCTGTCAGAATTTTTTTAACAATCTTCCATCCTTCCCTCCTCACTCCCACTTGGGGTAGGGACTTGTAATTCAAATGACTTCACGGACCCAAAGTAGTGGATCCAAGTTATGAGCTTTTAATAAACAAAAATCAGACTTTGAATGTGGTTAGTACAATCACTCAGGATTTCATTCTTGATCATTCTTCATCTCTTGACAGCTCCAGCAATGTGGCAAGACAATGCATATTCCATTCCCACACAATAATGAATATGTGTTAGAAGAAAGAGTTGGGTTTTTCCCGTATGGCTTCTCCAAGTTGTCTTACCACCAACATTTGGTTGCCAATGCAGGCAGTCCAAAAGCCAGACTGGAGGAGGGGAAGGAAGAGCCTGGGACAGGGACTCTGGCGAGAAGGTGGATGGAGAAAAGGAGGGGGCAAGAGCGATCTCTGAGACTGACCTGGCAAGGAGTCTAGGACTGCCGAAAGGGAAGTTGGACTGTACTGTACAAAGCAGAGACTAGATCTTACTGAAAGAGGAGATTGTGAAATAATGAAAAACGAACACAGTGCGGCAACACTGAATTTGGACCAGACAGGTGAGGGCAGAAAGGGAAAGATTGAGGCAACATTTGGGATTGGAATACAGAAAGAAAACAGATTGACAAAATCCACCATGTTGAAAGAAGCCCGAAAATGACAGACAAGTAGAAGGACTAACAACTCAAAAAGAGTGAGAGAGCTTGGTAATGAGACTAAAAGCTGGTGAGAGAGAAAAACAAACAAAAATGCAGAGCAGGGAGAAGACTGCAGAATACAATGAAATCAGGTAAGGTGATGAGAAAACTAAAATTAAGACTCATCGGGAAGGATTTCTAGAGGAATTGAAGAGGGGGCAATATGAACTGGAAAGCAATGCGAAAAAACTGCCAGAAGAGAAAATTAGGCACCAAGTGTGAACAGAATACTGGATGGAGGAGAGAGGGGAAGGAGGAAGCCAGGGGCTAGCAGGAATTGCTGGATTTTCAGCAGGGAACTGGGAGTGTCTGGACAAGACTGATCAGGGAAGATGAACTTTGTAGACAAGAGACGATCTGAGATAAGGGGCTGGATTATTGCAGACAACAGGGGTTCAGACTAAACACATTTGGCCAAGTGGGATCAAGTTTAGACCAGGGTGAAATAGAAAAATGAATCTGTGTAAATTAGATACTCTCTTCTCCAACACTTAGAATGAAACAATTGATTTCTGAATGCCACTGAACTCAGAAAAATGTTTGTGAAACCAACTGTGTTGTCATTATCTGCTGTCATGTCTTGATCCAAAGACAAAACAAGAGCCAACCACTGCTACCAAACATGGCACAAGCTCAAGTGAGAGAGGTCTGCGCAATTGGTGTAAAGTGCCTAGCTCTGTTGAGGTACCTTCATGAAGCCATATGCTGGGGAAAAAAAGCAGTATGCATCTTAAAAATTCAAGTTGTAGTCACAGTGAACACTGTTGAACAGTAATACAACGCATCTGAAAGGCAGAAAAGTAAAAAAGCCATCCAGATCTGAAAAAATTGCCCCCACAATTAAAAGAACTCAGAGACCTTCCTTCCAGTTACATATCAAATGTCTCTTGTCCAAGGGCTCTCTAGATTCAGTTTCAATTCTTTATATTCTATGCATTCTGTAGCTGCGTAAGACCCTGTGCCATTGATTTAGTAAGTAAATTAATAGTACAGTCAGTTGACTACAAGCTGGAACACACTAATCTCTCGCATCTATGGCCTACTCGGAGGCCTTCCACCTTCTTACCAGCCCCAAATGGTCGTACGCTACTTGCTCTTATAATGTATCCTGTAAAGCCAATACAAAAAACCTACCAACGGCTCAAACCTTAGTCAAGCAGATGTATCATGAGGAAGTATAAAAAAACCCTACATTCAAAGAGACAAAGCTGGTCCATAGAGACAACTCAATGCTGGAATCTGGAGCAGTTGCAGAACCAAACCCATATAATGTTTCTCACTATATGGTAGGGCTGGCTCTGTCAGCCTTTCACCTCAGGCAACTGTAAATGAATTCAGTCCTTTAGTGTTGTCTGGCAAACACACCACAACACTCAGATTTACTCCCAGGACTGTGGTTAACAGGCATTTTGTGGTAATTCCCATCTAGGAACAGGACCAATACAGGCCTTGCACGTCACAAGTGCAGAGCATTGCAAGAGCGCTGTCCTCACAGCAGCAGACAGCAATCGCTGCTCCCTTTCCTTCGCCGTGGTTAAAATTCACTAGCAGAACTGAGAACTATGTAACTTGAATACCTATTTCACATATTGATGTTTACAAGCTTCAGAAAATGAATCAAGCATCAAGCTGTTTTGTAGGCAGACGTGAAAAAGACCTTAAAGAACATCAAAGAACAAAACTGATATTCATTCATAAGCTTTTAATAAAAAGCAACAATAAAGGATGTGAATTAATGTGGAAGCCCAATTCAATATCCTTCATACCTCTCTGTCCCAATATGCCTGCATTAACTACTCTGTTGGGTTTTTTTTAAATCAACATTAAAAACCTTCTGTTTGTTTTGACGCTTTCAGCTAAGAGGCAGTGTTTTTATATCATAGCTCCCAAAAGGCAATTAAAAACAAAACCAAAATGGTTCCTATCGGTTCTCATACCTGTGAAATGAGACATCATTTCAGAGTCAATCGGATATAGTGTCAACTAGAATGTCTCAGCAGAGCTAACTTTATAATTTGGTACGTATTCACTCATCATTTTTGGTTAACAGGTTCTTCAGTGAGTGTGTGAACATGAAAGTAAAATTGTAGGGATGACATTTGAAATAACTGCATGAGCACCCTTTCCCCCGAAAATCCTGAGAAACTGTATCAGTAATGACTGGGCTTTAGCTCAGGTTCTGGGACCCAAAGCTTGTATCAGGAAAAGTAAGCATCCAGTATCCCTTTCTCAAAGCGTTTCTCTGAGCAGTGGCTGCTAGGTACAATGGGACATACTGCCGTGCTCCTGCCCAGCCGACGTGCTCTGAGTGCATTTACAGAATCAGGACATAAAGGACTTAACTTCTTAACTTCTAAATATGGATTTAATTAGGAGCCAAAATCCCATCAGTCCAGCAACATCAAGAGACTGGTAGTTTTAGATATTTAAATTGAACTGGGATGTGGGAGGTTTTCTGAGCACCTACAGGACTAGGCAGCAGCTATCAGAGGCTTTACAAATGCCCCATGGTGACAACAGTGCTGCCTGAATCCACTTGTAGATCTGGTCCATAAAATTCAGATTATTTTTTTTAAAAATATATATTTAAGAAGTTGCACCTCTATAAATGCCTTGAATGTTCCATTTATAAATACATTTATAAAAATAAGGTAGGTGCAGAACCAATGTAATTACAGAGATAATGGACGCCATGAACTCCATGCCTTGGCATTTCTTTCAAGAGAAAGTAATTCATGTTGTCTAATGTGACATGTCTAAAAACTCATAGCCAACAAGAAGCATCTAACAAATGCTGGAGTTAGGAGTCCCACCTTCATTCCGAGTACTTCCATCGAACCCTCCCTATGTGTTTAGAACAGCTCTTTGTTGTAAAGACTAATTTAAAGATGGTGTTATGCTCTTCCTATGGGCACCTCAAATTCTGAGCCTATATAGGTTTTTTCCAAAGTTTTGCTATGCCAGGAAAGTCCGTAAATTGTTACATTAGGTTGTGTAGGAGTCTGCTGCAACAGTACTTAAAGTAATTTTCTTTCTTCAACTGTGTACTCTTTCTAGCAGGAAATGTGATTATCTATGTTTAGAAAATGTAAGTGCTATCAGTCTGAGTAATAACAATAAATAAATTGCAAGTAAATGACCTTGCAAACTGCCTATTTGAAAGAGAGGAATATTCTAATACTGTACAATCTAAATCTAGGCAACAAAGTTCACTAAAGCAGACTAAATTTACTCTAAGTGATGTTCTGAAGTTAAACAGATATGTATATGTGCATATATGGGGTGCATAAGAATGGGAATGTGTGCATATACACATACACAAATTGAACAGAGATATTTCAGCTGACATCAAACATACTATTCCAATAATAAATTTGGCCACATGGCTTCAAATTAGGAAAAATAAAATCCTTTAAAATAGTAACTGTAACATGTGTGCACGCACACACACACATATGGATATTTAATAGCTACGTCAGATGTTCTAAACAAAGAGTTCCCCTAGAATTAAGCTGTCAATTTTGTTATTTTATCAAAGTTTCCATTGCATCAACTGTAGTCAAAACGTCCCAATCGAAAAAAAAGATCAATATGTACCTTGAGGGTAAAATGCAGCTTAATTGGTTTGGAAAATACATCAGCCACACCATGTGAGCATCCTGCGATTCCTCTGTGGGGGACCTGAGGATGGCACTCATGCAGAATTATTTAGTAATGCTGTTCAGAGGCACACAGCAATTCCTAAAGCATAGCCATGCAAAATACTGTTCCTAATTACAAGAAGAATAAAAAGTTAAATCCACTAAGTATGGCACTGCCTCCGGTGTGTTGGTTGCTCATCTGTCTTGCTTGTTGAACCGCAAAATTTGCGGCCATTGAATAGACAGGGTTTTATTTTTGTGCTGTTCAAGAGGGAAGTTAATTTGATGTAGGCAGGGAATTCAATAGAAAAATGAAATTCTTCTTCAAGCAGCTCAGATTGTCACTCTCCTGATCAATTTTTACTCTAAAAAATGTGGGCATTCACTTTCCATCCTTGTCCTCACATATTTTTTAGAGAACTGGAAAAATGGAAATGGAAAAACATAGTATTAGATCAAAATTATGATTGTAGGACTTTTTCTCCAGACAGGAAGAGTAGTGTCTTAGAAACTGATAAACTTTTTCTATTTAATTATGTAACGCAAGACAAGTTATGGTTACAGCCTATAGTTAAGAGTCTGGAGTGAAAAAGCTCAGTGTGTTACTTCAAACAAATCACAACCTCTGACTTTCTGTACATCTAAATGTGAATAACAGCACTTAATAGATGCCTATGTGAAGTGTAATACTTGTAAATAACTTTTAAGATGTCACAACATTCCGGAACTTTCTGTAACACCTCCCATTAAAGTTTTGACAACAGGCTGATTAAATCTCACCAATTTTTTTGATAAAGTATTAATTATGGGACAAATTGTACCTTCCTACAGAAAGGACTTTAATCTGCGAGTAGAGAAAAAACAAGTCAATGTTGAAGAGATTTTCTCAATAAACTCTTCAAAAGGAAGGCCTTCTAACTTCATAATTACGTTAATCCTAAGGATATGCACAAAAGCCCTTCAATGCTCTGAAGAGCCAGATCTACCATGCGGGTTCTCAGACTCCTGGCTTACGCAGAAATCACGACTTCACATTTCAGTTGCTCATCAACCGCAAACCTGCCTCCCCCTTTCCCCCAACCCTTACGTTCTAAACGGAAAGCAGAGATGAAGCAAAGTACTGCTGTTTCAGGCAGCATTAAAATGGATTTGCCCATCCAAGCTGATATCCGATACCTTTGACAGAAAAGTAAAGAAGGGTTAAGAATTTATTTCCTTGACATGTGCCCAAACCCACTGAACTGACTCCCGTCCTCTCTATCCCCTAGGTAGCACAGGAATAGTACTTGACACATCCCATACACTGTCTTCAGGAAACTCCACTCTAATAAAGGAAAAGTGATAGTCCGGTCCTTTTACCTATAAGCAGAATCTGCATGCATATTTTTAGAATGTATTAACTGTACATGCTGTAGCAACTTTAACCTCTTTTTGATTCTCCTCTGCACTGGCCTTGTGCAGTGTAACACAAGGGGGGCCAGAGCACCAAGCAACACTGTGAAAAGCTTAACATTTGAAACTAACATGGAAAGCTAGACAAATACATGTGTATTACTGCTTTTCTGTAGTAGTTCACTGTAAGAAGAGGTGATAGGGAATTCTATTTTCAATAAGAACTAAAAATAAAAAAATATGTGGGAGAAAATAATTTTCTTTATAATTAGAAGACTTTATAGTTCAATGTAATGATGAAATATTTGAGTGGGAGAGAGGAACTCATTAGTGCATGTAAACACAAAACTTGAATAATTTGGGCTAGAAGGATAGTGTCAAGGGAATAAATTAAGGGAGGCAGTTTTGCTCTCTCTATTAATTTTGATATACTCTGCTGAGATGAAAGACCAATGATAAGAAACTGAACTGTTCCACATTCTAGTTTCCTGAGGGTCTCTGGCTGAAAGCTTTTTTATACTTCATCACTTACTGTTGTGTCAAAAGGTAAGCAAATGCGCTCAACAAAATGCAAAGGGAATCTCCAGCTCATATACACTCAACTTACTCCAGTCTGGATTACTAATATAATTTGTATGTATCATTAATCACCATTCATCACTGACCACAGTACCAACAGCTTCCCTTCTGTTTTTCAATAACTGCATTAACCTTAACACTCTTGCCTCCTTTCAAATCACAAAGCAGAGTTTAAACAGCAGTATAGCTTCCTCCCAGCCTGAATCGCTTCACAGAAATCAATACTCACTGTTTCACCCATGTATTCAAGATTACCGTGGATCCTATTAACATTAAAAGGTGCTAAAAAGAAAATGTCAAACTAAATGAAACAACCCCCCGCAACAATAGAAAATAAGAAAAATTCACATTGAGAGTCTGCTGAGTTTTCAAGTTGTATAAACTAAACTGAATATTGTTATAAATCCACAGAATAATGACCAGTAACAATATTAGAATGCCAGTTGTGAATGGAAAAATACAGTAACTAACCAAAGGAAGACACATTACCTTTAAAATTGTAATGTTCCACGTAAAACTTTCTACTGATTTTTGCAGTTTTCTTTCTTTTAAGCCTTCTCTTGCTCCTATATTGTGCAGGTTTTCATGAAACTCCATTGCTGTGGAGAATAAAAGAGGGAGGAATATAGTATCTATTTTAATGCATTTTTGTGATCACAGAGATAGTGATTTGAAACTAATAAGGCAAAAGGACAGTGAAAAAGCTTCAGAAATTTTACTCTTCAAGCACAAATGTATGTGATCTAGTAACGTGCAACATTATACAACATGCCAATATACACAAATCTCTCTAAGCTAAAATCCACACTGAAGTACCTGTTGGGTCACTGCCACACAAAGATAGAGCCAAGCAAATATTTACTGTACAAAAGTATTCTTTAAGCACAACTGAATTTGTTGCACCATATGTAAAAACCCTTTTGTGAGTTGCTATAGAATGGAAACAGTAATTTCATGAAATACTCTATCCCAACAAATTTATTTTGTGCCTTGCTCTTTTATGCACTTAATTTACATCACAGTTGTCCAGCCAACAGCTTATATGCTGGGGCCAGCTCAGAAAATAACCTTCTCACCTTACCCCTGAGGAGAAAAGGCACTCCCTGTGAAGGAGGAGTGCCAAGCAAACCACCAAGGACATTTTACCACACCTATGTAAACTACTGTGTCCACAAAACCTGTATCTGACAAACTCCAAACCAAAAATTGTTGGCAAAATTCAGATTAGCTTGATCCAAACATTGAGTAGAGTGACCAGAGCTTTAATTTTAACCCAGCACACTCCACAGATACAAGACAAATAATTTACTTTCCATGTTGCTGTTACAAGTCATATAAAAATACATTTGAAACAGCTTCCTTCATACAGGGGAGGTAAGATGTCCTTCCATGGGTACACACATTAACCCACCACGGATTACAGCAACTGTCCCATGGAAGTCATACATCAAATTGTGCTCTCAGGATCTCCATCAGTAATAACATAAAGGGTATTTTGAGGGCAAACGTTGGCAAGTGGTTGTGACTTACACCTATGAATGTAAAACCATATAGCTTAATTCCAAATTATAATTTTAACTATGCTGACTGAGATCTTCTATTTGCCCAGTGAGTATACGTGCTTCAAAATTTACATGCAATCAATTATCATGGAATAAGCATACAAACATGTGTTGGCTGTCAATCCTAGAGCACAATGACTTTTAAGGACATTATAGTATCTATTCTTTGTAATCTCTCTACCCCACACTCATGTCTCATTACAAGAAAGAGATATGACCAAATGTTTTCACTGTACATTCCCCTGCCTTACTCCCATATACACACACACACACATTTTAAAAATTATTCATAAATTCACCTGAAAGACAAGATTGTTCTTTTTAGCTTTTCTTACTATTTCAAATTTTACTACAAGGAAAATAAATGGCAAATATTTTCCCTGAATTAAACTACCCTATCATTTTTATTTCAAATACTTCTCTAGAGCTCTGACTCTGCCTCTAGAGTACAGCCTCAAGTAAATCATTCATATTATATTTCCCCAAAACAGTTTTCTAACCAGGTGAGAAATTAAAGTTCATTCATCCATCACTGTTTCCAAGTATCCATTTCCTGTCTACATCATCCAAAAACATAAACTCCCAATATGATCATGGAAAGATTATGCACAGATCCATATTTACAACATTACATATCTAGAGCCACCATAAAAATACAGATTTCCTGATCTGTACCATGAATTCTGAGACCATACTGCTAAACTCTTGGAGTTCTGTACCTCATTTCCATCTTTATAAATATTGCCCTTCAAATCCACAGGCACTAGTGATCGATAATAACCTTGAACTGAAGCCGCTCAGAGAAAGATTAAGAATAATGCTGAGGGCCTGCATGATCGATGTGAAATTGGTGCTTTGCAGATTTCAGATTATTCTTACGTATACAAAGTCACTAGTATCTCAAACACGGAGACAGTGGTGACCACATATTCTGCTATCCAGAAGAGCTCTTTTCTGGTTCACTAACTACCTTCTATGGTGACTCTCTTCCTTCTTTACACTCATGCCATGTTACAATTCTGTTCTGCCAAAGCCACTCCACTCCAGCTAAATATTCCTGGTAGTTAGCAGCAAAATCTCAGTTCCCTTTTTCAGCAAATGAAACAAAGTCAGGTCATCCTACCAGGGCACACACATGTAAACCCTCGGCACACAAGTGCCTTCTGCTTAAACAGCACTTGTCACACCCCTCTCCTCAACATCCCTTACGGACTGGATTGGGCAACTCCCCATTACCATGCTAAACTAAAGCTATCCTACTCTAAGCCCAAACATACCACCAGGGACAAGTAGATTTGAATTTTATTTCTGTTTCTATTACTAGCTTGCCTGATAAATTGAAATGGATTATTTCACCTCTAAGTCTCAGTTTTTCCATCTGTTGAATGGAAGGAATTATATTCACTACAAAACATATGGGCAACTTAATTTCTATGTATGAATGCAGCACAGCATTTAACTGTTGACTGCATCTCTCTTGGTATTCCCCTTCTATCTTCCTGCTTGTTTTTCTTGCATTTTGTCTTGGAATTGACTATTTAATGCATTAATAGTGGCAAGGTTATAACAAGTGTTAAATTCAAAAACAAAAGGGACTTCTTAGAAGATAAAAGAACAAGGAAAAAAGAGGAAAGAGCTTTTCATTTTCAGCTAAATTAATAAAATGAAAAATACGTTCATATAAACTCATGTAAAAGTGCCCTTAAGATATTAGTGAAAGATAACTGGATGTTAACTGTCTTTTTTTTTAATAAATACACATAATTTTCTATCTCCTTGCAAGTAAAAATTAAGATATAGTAAGCAAATTACCTTTACAAGGCTTAATTACTTCTACAATTATTAGTCCATTAGTCATTTTGAACTGCCTGAGAGCTCCTGGATGACAACAGACATAATACTAACCTGATTTATCACTCTTAATATATTTCTGCATATACCAGCTGCTTAATCCAAAAAGCACAAGTTACTCATGTTTTCCATTTTTACTGGCAGATGTTAAAAAGGATATCATCCATAAGTTTCTACGTGATCATGAAGATTATGTAGGATGTGTGTTCTTGTGTTCAGATGGAATTTCCTGGTTTTTCATCTGTGCCCATTGCACAAATGTTTTTATCTATAATGAAGTTATTATTGCTTGTTGTCTTGAGCCAGAAAGTTCAGTTCTAAAAATTTCTTTTGATTTGAGATGTCAACTTTACTAAAATCGCTATTTACATAGAATCACTGAGGTTGAAAGACACCTCTGGAGATCGTCTAGTCCCACCGCCTTGCTCAAAGCAGGGTCAGGTAGAGCAGATTGCCCAGGACTGTGTCCAGTTGGCTGTTGAATATCACCAAGGATGGAGACTCCACAGCCTCTCTGGGCAACCTCTTCCAGTGTTTGACCACCCAAGATTCTCACTGAGCCTTCGCTGCTCCAGGCTGAACGGTCCCAGCCCTCTCAAGCCTCTCCTCATATGAAAGATGCTCCAGTCCCTTAACTCTCTTTGTGGCCCGGTGCTGGACAGTAAGTCCGTATCTTTCTTGTACTGGAAAGCCCCAAGCTGGACTGAACACTCCAGATGTGGCCTCACCAATGCTGAGTAGAGGGGAAAGACCAACTCCCTTGGTCTTCTGGCGATGCAAGTCCTTAGGTATTTTCAACTTGTTGTCCACCAGGACACCAAGTCCTTTTCTCTGAAGGTGCTTTCCAGACAGTCAGCCTCCAACCTGTACTGGTGCATGCATGGCGTCATTCCTCTCCAGGTACAGGACTCGGCACTTCCCTTTGAACTTCATAGGGTTCCTGTCAGCCCACCTATCCAGCCTGTCAAAGTCCCTCTGAGCAGCAGCACGACCATCTGCCATATCCAACCTCCTCCAAGTTCTGTATCTTCTGTCAACTCGCTGAGGATGCGCTCTGAGCCATCATCCAGGTGATAAATGAAGATGTTTAAACTGTAGTAGCTCCAGTATCAACCCCTGCTGGGGCACACCACTACTGACTGTCCTCCAGATGGACTTCATGCTGCTGATCACAACGCTTTGAGCCTGGCTGGTCAGCCAGTTTTCGGTCCACCTCACTGCCCACTTATCTGGCCTCTACTTACTTCCTTAGGTTGTCTATGAGGATGTTACAAGAGACAGTGTCGAAAGCCTCAGTAAAGTCAAAATAAAAAACATCCACTGCTCTCCCCTCCTCCACCAAGCCAGTCACCTCATTGTAGAAGCCTGTCAGGTTGGTTAAGTGTGATTTCCCCTTTGTAAATCCGTGCTGACTTTCCCCAATCACCTCCTTGTCCTTCATGTGTTTGGAAATGGTTTCCAAAAGGATTTACTCCACCACCTTCCCAGGGATTGAAGTGAGGCTGACTGGCTTGGTCCTACTTTTGACCCTTCTTAATCTTGTTGAACTGTGGTAACTCCAGTTCTTATGACAGTGTGATGAGGTTTCAAATGTCATTACTTGATTCCCTTCTGAGTTTCTGCTTGTGGAATATTAGGGCACTTAGTTTGCGTAAGCTGCATTAAGAAGTCTCGTCACCTCTATTCCACTGTAAGTAAGTGCTAGCTGGCAGAAGCCATACAATTTCCTAAGTGCTTGCAAAATAAAAACACTTCCGTCTTTCATAATATGATTCAAGTCTTCCATGTTAAGGGCCAGCTTTTCAGTGAAACATTCATCCCAGCTGTTGTAAGTCATGTAAATACACTGTTACATATGTAACAAAATAGCAATAGCATGATTCAACAGGTTTTAAAACTGAACAAAATACTACCAACAAATTTTCCCAATCATAATCAAAGATTTCACAGCATATCCTTCTCCACTGCAGTACACTTGTTTTTTTAAAACATTCTCATAAGCAATTCTTCAGTATTTTCTAATAATTAGTTTTCCCCCTCAGTGTACAATCTCTTTCTGGTTCTGCAGTGAATGTTGATTAGTTTAGTTTGGATTTCATTATTGTTTCAGCTTTTCCTTCTCTCTCAGACCCTCTCTCCCACCTCTGGAATGTATTAGATGGCTTTAACACGTCTTCATCCCTCCTGGGAATACCTTACCACTCAAGATGCTCTTCTGAAGTTTTATGTACAATTCTATTCACTCAATGTCACTAACTTCAAACAGCATGAGGAAAAGAGAAGTGCTATAAAGTTGATCAATGCAATAGGAACCTTATACCATGTGAGGACACTAATAAGAGCTTGCTTAGTTAGTCTAGCAAAAAGAAAACCAGAAGAGGAGTAATTGCTCTCTGGACACACATCAGTCAGGTAAGACCTTGGACATCAACGAATCATCATTTCAGCTAAATGACAATATTAGGATGAATGTCCATCAGTAAAATTTGAATTTATGTAAAATTTATAACCATTGTAGGTTCTGTAAGCAGCCTTGAAAAGGAGAAAATGACTCAAATAAAAAACTCACATTCATTTTAAAATAGAGCTTGACATGATCAATTTCCAAAAATTGTACCTGGGAGTAAACTTCAGGACCTTCCAGTCCTGTGTTTCCTCAAGCAGCTGTATGATGAATCCTCTAAATAATATTACATGGCAGACCTCAAACCTGCGTTAATTTATGCTCAGTATATTCTGATGGAATGTTTATGTCCATAAACTAAACAAGAACTGATACGACAGTATCGAAACTGGGGTGTCTTATTGCTATGACATACTTCAGTAACAAAAATCTCTTTCCTAAATAAAACATACAAGGCAATACAACAGTCTTGATGGGCTGATAAGAATTCTGAGCTATCACTTGTCAGAGTAACTTCCAGATTAGAACCTTAGCCTTATTTTATAGTCCTGGATTTTTTAATCAGTATTTTAATTGTCACAAATATGTTCAGAAGATACAAAACCTTTCATAACTTACAAGCATGTGAGCTTATAATATTTATGTTATTCTTTTGCTGATGCTTGAAATGCTGGAACAAGGAAGATGCATTTCTGTTGCTGCCCTGCATATTGGATATGTTGTCTTTGTAGTGCATTGTATCTTCAGGAAAAAAGTTTTATTTGGGGATATCTTTCAGAAATAACGTTGTAGATACTAGTAAAAGTTACTAACTTCCAACTATATTTAGCTTGGAAAAACAGTTTCTTAATTTCTTCAGAATGAAATAACCTCATATGAAACTCACTATCCTTAATTACTAACTAGAAATTACACCTGTTGAAAGTTGGTTAGCAATTCCTCCCACTACTGGGCTTTCACTATAGTTCCAAGGTACTACACTTAAGATTGATTAAAATGTGACATATAAAGCAGCATAAGTGATTCTGCTATTTTTAAACTAGTTAAGAGCCATATATTAAAAAAGCAAGTAGCCTTAAGTCACTGAGCTTCATATATTTTTATTTTTGCTTTTGTACTGTACCATACATATATATTTGTTGGAAAGCTCTGATGATAACTACATATTTATTAAAATCAAGATGTGAAGAGAGACTGAAACATGGAGACTTGGAGTGCGTGTGTGTAAGGCAGGAGTTCAGACTGGAACTCTGAGATTTGTTTGCTTTTGTAAGAGTTACCATCACAAAGCCCTGGCATACAACCTCAGTTTATAGGAAAAAAATTCACACCTTTTCTTTAACTGAGAGTTGAGATACGAATTTTCAAGGAATCCTTAGCAAAACAGTGAGCACAACACTTGCTATACTGTATTTCTAAAGCCAAATTTCTACTTGACATACTCGTTTGTTTTCTTTGATGAAAGCTTTCTTGCCAAGAGCATGATTTACAACCTAGCTGAGACGTGACTACACAGCAGTGGGCTCCTCCTGGTATAGGTTTTTTCTCTTAACAAAGAACTTTATCAATGAAATAGCACCATGGTAAAACTTTGGCAATAAATGTATATACTGAGTAGGCCTAATATGAAAAGGGTAGCAAACAATGTTTATCTATACCTATATAAAATACACACTGTTAATACTGCAGGTAAGCACTTCAGTCAAGCCAAATATATTTCATTTCATTCTTGGTAGAGCACTTTGTTTCAAAAGCAAACGAAATACTTTTCAAAAGAGTAATAAATAAGTAATAAAAATGAAATAAACATTAAATATTCTTAAAATGGAAGGAAAATACCATACAGCTCTTGATTCATTTACCACATTGCAGCTCAATTACTATGTACACTCATCTCAAATGCTTACAAAGTTTCTGTGAATAATTTGCTTACACAGATTTGTTCTTTACAAGAAAGAAAATCCAAGAAAGCACTTTATACATTAAAATATTTCTTCCTACACTGTGTAGGTTAAACGGTAATATAGGAAAGGAAAGAATTCTAGGAAAGAATGTACGCTGTAAGTACTCATTTCCACATATAAATATTTAATCTGCACATACAACTGCTACACTTGGCCACATCTTTGAAAGCCAGGGCTTTAATTTTTTACAGCATTAAATATGTTTCTTAATATTTTTATTTCAGATTATGTTCCTTAAACACTCAGGTATTTCAACCTCACAAACAATTTCCTCTTAAAACAAAGTTTATCAGAAAAGTGATTGGGAAAGGAGTCTGGCCACCAGATCACATCAACAACAAATCAAATAAATCATATTAGAGAAGCAACAGAAGTCACTATACTTGTAAATTCTCACGTTTTGCTTACAGAACACTTTTCACACAAAGATTTAAAATATAACTTAATAAATTAATAGAGCACCTCTATATTATCTAAGTATCACTACTAACTACAAAAACTGAGTCTTAACAGGAACATGGATTAGATCCTCAAGTACTTCCAAGCACCTACTTCCCACTGAAGTCACCCAAAACATTTTACGTCATAACTAGAGAATCAGAATTTCTTTGCAGATTCTGAGTGTGCTGTGCTTCAGCTTCAAGAAGCTCCAAGTCTGAATTATTTGCATTCAAAATATTTAGATTAATACTTGATGAAATAATAGATTAATTAAATTAGTTGTTCAGTATTTTTTAATTATTTCAACTTCTTTGGCAATGTGCAGTATCTCTGTAGTAAGTGGAAATGTTCCCCAGACAAAGACAGCCATGTACTGCCTCTACTTAGATGGTTAAAAATATATTTTGGTGCCTGCTGCCCTTTTATTCTTTAAAAGTAGCAAAGACAAATTCTATGCCTGAGATAACCTTCTTATCCCAACATCCCAAATGACAATGGCATCACAGCCTGCCAAAAGTCATCCTTTCTGCAAGTATTAAATTAGTATTTAGTCTTCCAATCCAGACTCATCCAGTTCCATACACAATCACAATAATTCAGTTTTCAACATAAGACACTTTCTTTAATGCTGAGGAACCACTTATGACACAAGACGGTCACCAACTTCTTTATGAACCACTGTCAGAAGAGATTCAAAGTAGTTGTAGCACGAAGCTTATGCTTGTTATGAAGTTACAAAGAGGACATCTCTGACATTTGGCCTTGATTTAATTAAAACTCAGTTACTTCCATGGGTCGAGTAACCAGCTCCACCTTCCTCAGCCACTTTCAAGAACTCTCCTGTGTAACATTAACCTTCTAGACACCAAAGTCAACAAAATGCGTATCAAGCTACAAAACACAGAAAACCCACACACCAACACTTTTTGTGTACCTCCAAAACAGCAGTCCTACCAAATACACAGAGAACCATGCCTTCACATATTAAAACATTTGCTCTGAAAATAATAATCTTGGTATTTCACCCCCAATGTAGGGAAAACTTTCATCCACAAGGACAGTCCTCCATGAAGACAGACTACATTTCTCAATGTGGGTGAAGCTAAGCCACTACCATGTATGAGAATGAATTAATGCTGCCAATAAAGGGCAGAAACACAGAGCTACGAGGGAGAGGATTTTTTCCACAGACTGCTGTTTCCATCTTTTATTTATCAGCCTTGATCCTCAAGAGAGACCAATGAAAGTCTAAGGAAAAAAGATCCTGATTTTATTGAGTGCTAGAAAGCAGACTTAATAAAGACATTGATTTATGGCATGTTATAATTTCTCCCAGTCTTCAGAACCTGCTAAACCCACGGTTGTTTCACTGGCAATAGTAATTACTATCTCTTTCGCTTCCACAGGAACGTAATTTCTCCCTTCTTTAATATCACTTTCTGCTCTGTAGAAGTTGGGTACCTTTTTCTTTCAAATTGCCTGGTTAACACAATTAGTTAAACCAAGAGCCATTTCCCCAACACATAATTGTTATTGTTTGTTGCTATTGTTTAAAATATGAAGAAGGGGCATGTATACCTGAAAGCCTGTTCAATTTTTCAGCGCATCAGCTAATAATGCATATTACAAAATTTCTTTCGACCATACTGATTATAACACTTTACTAACTCTGCTTTTTTTTAACCCCCATCTATGGATAGGTTGGAACTGTTGGTTAGTCTCAGTCAGCAGCTGTTGTACTAGTTATGTTGTCACATGTAGACACAGATAATCCACGGGGCAATAAATGGACTCCTCATCCTTTCCTACTGTTTTGGATTAGACTGTAGTTACGATAACAGTGTAGCCTTTGAGCCAATCTTAGGAGATAAAATGTCTGCCGTACTTGTGCACTCTAGTATACTTCTGTATATCTTAAGAGATATAATTAATCTTGCCTCTTTAATCATTTTAGCAGGTAGAAGGCAACTGCTAAAAAATATGAATTACAAGCTAATATAACAGATTAACTGTGTAAATATTTCTGTACTGGGAAAGGCTATTTAAAATCAAGAGTTCTGTTTTAGCTTCTTACAACTTTATTCTGTTTTCCAGTACATAACCGAATTTCCCAATCATTTTTGCTCACTGAGGCTGCTGAAAGTTGAACATACAGCTCTAGATAGTCATCATTAATATGATCTGATCTACTGGGCTAGAATTGCATTAACAGTAGGGAAAAAAAGGCTTCATATGAAGGGGCAAACTCAGGAGAACAATACAAAAGTCTGTGTTAGTTTAAATGTTTGCCCTGGAGCAGCGAGATCATTGAGAACATCTAGAAGTATGGGAGATGTATCCTAGGAATCGTCCACCCTTGTTCAAAATATATCAGATTCCCCCAAAAAACACCACCATCCAAGGTATTCCAGTGAGCTATGAACGAGGAGCAATATATGAAAAATATGGTGTATGACTGGTGTGAATAACAACGGAGAGACAGATTTGAACACAAAGAAAAAAGACCAATCATCTATTCACCTATGCTACCCAAGTTGATCTAAGTGCAATTCTTCACTTCCCTCCCCCTCCCCCACAGTAGAATGTGGCTTCAAGAATATTCAAGGCACAGGAGAGGAACAGGATTACAGACCCAGGGAGTATATGCAACAACAGAATAACCTGAGCTGCTGTGGAGCTGCACCTGGAGAATTCCACCTTAGTGGAATTGTTTGAGGAAGAAGGACAAATAGGAAGAAAAAATGTAGAAAAAATGGAGCAGACGGAGTAAAAGAGGAAAGAAAAAAACAGGTAAAAACGATGGAGTGAACACAGAAAGAAATCTAAGAGACATATAAAGAAAAGGATTGCCTTGAATATGCCCTTTATTGACACCTTTCCTTAACTATCGGAGACAGTCTATTGTGCTAATAGACCTTCAAAATGATGTTGTGACAAGTGTGGAGAAAGGAGTTAAAACAATTTGATAGCTGGCTTAGAAAAAATGGGAACAAGGAGAAAACAGGGAAAAGCAGGTATTTCAGAAGAGCAGAGACTGGCTGACAGGGGCCTCAAAGTGCTGTTTTAGTCATAGCAGGTGATGTTGGAGTTTATGAAGTCCAACAGTAACAGATAAAGCAGCATTTCTTCACTCCCTACATATGAAGCCATAGTTTAAATGCAGTGGATTCTAATCAAAAGTCAAGACTTGATGATGAAAGGCAGTATTTCAGAAGACAGGGATTAAGAAGTTCTGCTGGACTGTGTAAACTCCACAGTATCCTGACCATGAACACTGCAAATTCTCTCTCAAGTCAGGGATAACTACAAAAATGTTGAGAACAACTCATCTAGTCATTCCCTTTCACTGTTTAAATAAAAACTCAATTGCATGCCTATATACCCAGTCAAAAGTGCTCCTCAATATTGAATTAGATCAAATTTTTTTCCTCTATTAATGGATTATCTAATCTGTACATAACATATAACATAGAATATTACTTTTTCTGCATCTTACATGCTTTGTTTTGGTGGACCATAAGTCTAAAACCAATTTAGAATGCAAATAATGGGAACAAATAGTAACAGAAACAGCTCAGTAAACATGTTTTGCTGAAAAGCTTAAGCAGTAACAGTGGAGAACTGAGAGTTACAGCTATTTGAACAAAAGTGATTTTATTACTTTAATTTTCAACTACAAAAAGTATTTGCATTGCTTGTATGGCCATCATCTTTTTCTGCAAGCAGCTCAGACGTAACTTTTTCCCAATGGATGTTGCTGTGCATTGTGTTTATCTTTGACAGCATCCAGAATGGCTGGATATTCCCCTTCTTGAAACTGTATCCTCTTTCTGACACTGCTGAAGGACTGCTTTGGAGTACATGTTAGAAAATGTACTCATTTTATGTATTTTACTACTTGCATTATTTAAGAAACTAAGTCCCTCCTGTTTCAGTCACTGTACAGATGGAATAAATAAGACAGTCCCTGCTCCAACAACTTAGAATTGAAGTATGAGGAAAAAAGAGAACAGATGGATAAAGAAAGAGTGGGGAGTGCAGAGAAGCAATGAAAACTATTTCGGTTAAGGTGGTAGGAGGGCATGTGTCAATCCAACTATACTTGTGGGATAATTTTAAAAGTCAATTCAAAGGAAGTAGCCTGGTGGATGTTTACAGTGAGCCTGTGGGACAACATGAGAGAATGGATGATGATAGCTGACAATCCATCAGGCAGTGGAAACTCTTGCTACCAAATGAGCAAACACAAGAAAAAAGTGAAAGCAGCTCAGTCCTGACGTACGAGGAAAAAGTAGAGAAATTAATATAGGGACAGACATCATCAAAACGACAGCCAGGAAAATGACGTACAAAAAGCAAAACTATAATGGTCAAACTCAGAGAAAAGGATAGCGTAGCTGAGATCCCAGAATATAAGAACGTGAACAAGAGTTCTGGCTGCACAGATGACCAGGGAAGGTTATATCTCTAAAACCATACAGAAAAAAAAGAGATCTGAATTATGAGCACACAGTGCTAGAATGCATATTTATGTATGATATTAGAAGTAAATTGACACTGTTAGAACTGTATACAATAACTTAATTTCCTGATTTAAAACAGAAAACTCAAGAGATCATTTCTTGTAGGTATTGTCAATGCTACTTTTTCCCCTACACACATTAATTTACCCTTACTGATATTAGATTTCACACACTGGTTTTATAACTCTCAGTGTCACAAGATCCTCCTGTACTGTTTCACAGTCAGATCTACATTTGATTACGTTCAGTAATTCTTTGTCACCAGAAAACTGTGTTCGTGCATTATTTGCCCCCCTGATCATTTAATGAATACTTGGAATATCACACGTCCTTTTGAGCTCCCACTGCTGAACACCAAAAGGAATTCCTAAGATGTGTTTCTCTCTTTTAACCAGTGATGAGCTCAGGCAGTGTTTAAATTATAAAGCAAAAGAATGCAATGGAAGATTCAAAAGAGAAGTACAATGATGATGTGAGTTGGGTACAAAGGAGGCCAGGGATGGGGTAAGGTGACCTGGACATTCAAATTCTTTACTCTAGAGAAGATACAGGAGCACTTTATGTCTTCAACAGATTAAGGGGATGGACTGGATTATCTTTAAATTCCCTTTAAGCACCTACATTCTGTTTTCTTGCAGGATCTTCAGCTGGCTTAATAGCAACAAAATAAATGGCATTGCAATCATTTTGAAGTTATGCAGATTTTTTTCTCAATTCTGTTAAAGAATAAGAATTACAGTGGGAACCAAAGCAATATTGTCTTCCCATATCTTTTCATTAGTTAATGTATCTAAAATGCTTTCAAAGACTATTTAATTAAGAACAGAATGTGTTGAGCTGAAATTAATATCCTGATATAAAGAAAATAGAGAAGTTTTTTCATATGGTTTAATTTTAAAGAACCAAAATGAGGAGAGAAGTTTGTAGTTAAATGTTCTTAGAGAATAGTAATAGCAAAGCACCTGAACTCTGGAAAGAGCCGTCTCAAGAATCATATCTTTGCTTATTCAATAGGCCATCAACCTAAGTAAGAAATAATGGTGCATTTATTTTAAAATTAGTTCTGAATTTTAAAGGAGGCCAAAAGTCTTATTATTAAACTTAAGTTAGAAAATGGTTTAAGAGAGTGAGTCCACTTTGCCTATTTAGCAGATTTCTCTTATAAGCCTGTTCACAACAACAAAGTACTGCCTATTGGCAGCTTGAGTGTTTCTTCTTATTTTAGCAGCTTTTTCACTCTTTGAGCCACAGAACAAAAAAGCTCAGACAAGGGCATAATTTTGCTTTTTCCTTATCAAGAAACTACATAGGAAAATGTATAATCTTTTACTCAGAATTAAATAGAGTAGCATCTACTGAGATCATGAGATCGATTAGTCATAAGAAAATCTTCAAAACCCATTGATATTAAAAGGTAATTCAGTTCAGCTCATTCATCTTAAAAAGTACCTTGACCCTGCAGGGCTAAAGCTGCCCTAAATAGCAGGATCTATTACATAATCCATACTTAGGCTTATGTCACCATGCTGGAGGTTTCTCATTTAAATGAGATCAAAATCTCTTCGCTATTTAACATGGGCTTTAAGTCTTTAGCATTCTTAAACAAAGGATTCTTGGACCCAGCTGCACTTCATGTAAAATGAGGTGGTAAGACTCAAGAAAATCAGATATATGCAAGTTTACTGGAATCTGTATGAGCTAGTAGAAAGCAATCTTTCCTGAAGGGCAACAATTCTAAAATATGAGGTAAAACAGGCAATTAGCTTTTGCCTTACCTCTAACCAAGGATCTAAACTGCTTGAGATGCTGATGAAGCTAAAAAAATATGGCACACTATCACCACAAAGATGGGAGATGACTCAAGAAGTAAGCGTACAAGTCTACAAGACAATGTCCTTATGGCAGCGTGATATATTTTGAGTTTGGTATTTTAGATAAATCTCTGCATCTACCAAGAAGATATGTGAAATAATATTTTGTCACTCATGGTATTTATGATTATTTACGTTTGACAGCTTGAAGTAAATCGGACAAATTAAAATTTTCAAGGATTTTCACAATTCTGTGGTTTGATTGAAGTTCACAGAGTCTGAGGCATGTGTGCTGTGAATAAGGGGGAGATATAGAAATTCAGAGTGGGTATGCCTTCCTGCTGCTGATCTGAGTTGGAAGACATTGCTAACAGAAAAGAGTTTGTAAAGGAAGGGTGAGGGTGGAAGAGCATTATTTTTTTCTTTTCAGGAAAAAAGAATGAAGAAAAGAGACTGAAATTTATAGGAGAGCAGAGAAGCGGATCAAAGAACAGAAGAAAATCTTGCAAGATGATGGGAGCTGCAGGATGCTGAATATCAGATAGATAAAAATGTATTTGTATATAAAAAGCCTTTGTCCCAACTGAGTTCCACAAGACATGGTTGTAGACACTTCGACTGACTCTGGCAGACTTCCTGTTTCTGATGCAAAATGCAATGCATCAGTACTCTGAGTAAATTTCTAACATTGTTTAAAAAATATTTAAGCAAGACCAAAAGAAAACAAGCATGATTAAACAGCAAGGTCAGACATGCTATTCAAAACAAGAAGGAAACCTTCAAAACTCAGTTGTGTCCAAATGAGAAAACCATTAGAATATATCAGGTGAAAAGGGGGCAATCTGTGAAGGGATTAAGAGCTAACTATACAATCTGTTTCAAATATATATCAGAAACAGGAAAACTTTCAGAGAATCTATGGGACCAACAGGTAATAACAAAGTTAAAAAAAAAAAAAAGACTTTCTGCATCCACGTGGTTTGAAAAGCCTGCCGCAGAAGATGTAATTGCCTGCAAAACCAGTTTTACTCTGAATAGATAAAATAGTAACAAATCAGCAGAACCAGAGGGTATACACCCGATGGATCTAGAGAAACGCAGGGACGAAATATCTGAACTACTGTCATGTAATCATCAGAAGGCAAGGCTCCTGAAGACATTAGGCTACCATGACAAAAGAGGAAAAGTTCTCACATAGTAAAAGGGGAGATAGTAAATGGTTAAAAAACTTAATTGGGAAGGAAGATCATTCTCGTTCTTTCCTGTAATCCTATGTTTGCATTTGTGGAAATGACTATATTGACAAGCTACTGTCAATATATAAATGCTCATGATTTCCAAAGTCAAGCTATAATTCTATGGATCTTTGATTTCTATGATTTGAAATGTCCTTTTCACTGTTATTGTATGTGTCTAAATTACAATAATATCTTTTCTTGTTTGGGTTTTTTTTGTTGTTATTTGGTTGTTGGGTTTGGGTTTTTTTTTGCTACAGTTGAATAAATAAACTCGATTATAAGTTTTGGGAAATAAAGAAAAATGCAGTAAGTTCTGTATAATATTTTTAAAAAACAGCTTGTACTTACCTGCTTTCTGACACTGTACTATCTTCTCATATAAGCTATCTGTATTTTCAACTAGAGTCCTGATGGTCTGAATCATCTGTAGAGAAAATAAATTAAAATATATAGAAATATCAGTAAAATTCAATTTTTACTGAAATTTTTTAATCTGTAAAAGATGCTTGAATTTGAACTCAACTTGATAATCTAATATTTGTTGTTAACATAATGAATACATTCATTTTCCTGGTCATGACCAGAGAGAGAAGTACTCTAAATTAACCTAAATACGATGAGTTTGGGCTGGAATCTGTGAACATTGAAGTAAAATGTCTACTCCATAATTCATTGCCTATCGAAGCACGTGGAAATTACACAGCTATTTAGCAGGTAATTCACTTTTGGTGGCCTGGGTGAGATAACCTGGACACAGGTTTCCTCTTCCTCACTCACTCCAACATTCAGGATGATGACCACTCAACCACCCAGTGCTTCTTTTTTCCTAGGGATTTCTACTCCCATTGCTTTTCCAGATTTGTTCCTCTACATTTTCCCTTTTTGTGGCTTGACCTGTACATATGTATGAGATAACAGTCTATGGAGGAAAACAAATCACTCAAGGCTGGTACTGGAGGATAAGGAAAATAAATTATTCCTTTACCTGATCTTTCTAAACAAAAAGCCTTTCATGGAAGCTCAGCTGAAAGCACACTGATTAAGATGGAACCGTGCAGATTTTTCAGCCTAGGATATGTATTGAGAAGTAACAACTTTGCTTCGCACCTTACCCGCTGACGTCTCTGGTATCCACTCAAGCAGACAGATTTCTTGGCACTAAAACAATGACTAAAGTTTGACATGTTACTTATGTGGGTGTTCATGTGGAACTTTCTTTTCCTTAGGAAACCACAACTGCTGTTATGAGCAGGAATGCTGCATGTTGCAGGGAAAAAACCCCAAACCTCTCTAACACTCTTCCTCAGAGAAATATTACTTTAAGAGGCATGACTACGGTAGTCCTTCCTCACACATATTAGAAGGAGCCTTCTCCAGCTGAGTGACATTGAGGCTGTTTTTCTGAACGCTGCTCTAAGTGAGGCATAAATCAATTTGGAGAAGCAGGCAAGTAAGCCTCAGATTTTTAATCATGGCAAGTGTACAAGCAAGTGAGGAGGAAGAACATGTACATAGATGTAAACTACAGACCTTTTATTATTTTCAGCTACAGAAAAATCTGGTTTAAGTAAATGACAAAGCATTTAAAAATAATTCTAGTTCTGTTTCTATTATTTCAATTTAAAATTATAAAGAAAATTATGCAAACCCCAAAATTTTTAGTTTATGCTACTTATAAACAACACATGAACAAGCAACTTCAGAGTATGTGGAGGTCATCATACCAGATAATTTAATCATCACATCCTGATTAATCAGTATTTAATTTGAAAGTATCTATTTATCCTGATTTATATTATGTCAGTTTTAAAAAAAAGAAATGCAAATTATAATAAATGAGGAAAAAATAACTTGTTCAGGTTGCTAAGCTGCAAGTGAAATACTTTAGCTTGCCCATTTCTAACTGGATTGTTCTTTGAATATAAATATCAATGTTCACTCAAGCAAAAAACTGCCTATAAATAGAATTATGCCAATTACTAATTAGGTGTAATAAATTGAAGACAACTATTTTTAAAAGAAGCATACTTAAATAAGAGAATACTATATTTTGCCCAGATAGGCTTCTATAGGGAGCACTGCAAACTGACTATTCCTGATTTGCAAGGAGAAAGCTGCATTTCACTATGTTTCATTACTATTCAGTCTTTAAAACAGTATTCAGAAATTGAAATGAAGCCACTATAAATTTGCTTGAACGGCAAGGATTTTACCTGTTTCAATACGTATGTCATGTAACACATTTGCTTCTGTAATGCACTTAAATGAAGAGAACCAAAACACAGCTGACTTCAATCGCAAATGTACTAATAACTGATGTTATTTTGCTAAGTGGCTGAAAAGGATACTGATACTGTAAAGCATCCTCCACTGAGCTTTTGCTGCATTGAAAATCACCTTGAAAAATGAAATGCTGAACATGTATGGGTCTTGTTTTGTCAGGATGCTAAGATACAATAATAAGGACTACAGTGGGATTCTCTGTTAATAAGAATCCTTTCACCAAAGAACCCTTTTGACTGGAGTTCATAAAAGAGAGAGACCAATTGTGCTGCCTATTCAAGGTATTTGTTCTGGAGGAACTGTAAGAAATACTGCAACTGCCCTATGTTAGTCTATTCTGTGTTGCTGACCCCATGTGTATAATAATTTAACTTCTAAGTCATCTCAGTTAGGTCCTATTCCAGACATAGAACATCTGTATCTGCTCTGTTTCCTTCATACAATACATTCTACATGCACATCAGGTAATTCAGAAATAGTGGAGAACAAGTCTCAGCAGATTAGAAAACTTGCTCTTAGAAAACTTACTCTGAGACACTGCACTGATTTTCAGAAATAAGATAATTCAAAGATGAATAAAAATGCTCACACCACTGCTTCTTTGTTTACTTTCTGTATTGATAAAGCAAGAAAGTTGTACTTGTTCTGCAGATGAAAGGAAATTAAACTAATCACTGTATTAGTGCTCTTCCATCACAGCAAGGCTAACATTGAAGAAAAATTTATAATAATGTGCGGATGTAATATTTCACAGTTTTGGTATGGAAAGCTGCTTTGCCTAAATACTCTCAGATCAAAAGCAACGCCATCTTTGCAACTTTTGAATTAAAATGTCAATGCATTTCATGTGACAGAAATTATTCTAATATCAATTTTTATATTACCAAGGTCAGTAACAGTTGCTTTCTCTTTGGTCTCTAAAATACATACAAAGCTGTATTTAAGAGTAACAGCACCACTAAGCAAAATTGGGCAGCAATAATTCAGGGGTTGATTGCCACTACCATTCAATCAATATTATGCTACACCCCATTTTGTTGATGCCCTTCACTAAGGAAATAAAGGAGCAGTATGCTGTGTGCATGAGTAGGTGTCACCTTTTAGTTGTTTGATTAATAAAGTAATAGTATTAGTTCATTATAATTTTATTCTTATATTGCTCTTCACCACGCAGTCACCTTTTAGTATGTATTCAGCTATTTGTTAAATCAGTCTTACGGAGTGTTTGAACATATAAATTCTTTCTGGCGTTCAAGCCAAAATTATAACATTATGAAAATATTCATGTAGATATTAACAGAGACTGAAAGACTTTTGGTAGACACAGCACATGGAACAACTGACTATAAATGGTTATATTTAAACAGAAAATTAGCCTGATCCAAACGATACTTATATGTATGTGTGTGCTTGGTATGAAAGTGAAGTAGAAAATCATGAGTAAGCAGGAGCTTCAGTGTGAAAAAACAGTATGTCTGTAGCAGAATGAGAAATTAAATTCTCAAGGTAAATCAGTTGTGGACATTGGGGAGAAAGACCAAGTAGAGTCTAGTATGTATTAGACTAGTCTAACAATAGTCTAAACAAGCCAATCAATAAGCAGGCATTTGCTAACCACAGCCAACTTTGAGAATATTACCAGTGACAAAACTGGAAAGAGAAATGCAAACAAACTTAATAGGGAACAACCAGTTACCAGCTGATCATTAAAAACGTATTGCAAATTACCCACGCCTATTCTAAGAAAAGAAAAGATATTGTATGAACTTTAGTAGCTATACTTTCTAGCAAGTCTTTTATAATATTAACTCCCATCTCTAAAACTCCCATCTCTAACCTATGTTGCTTTTTTCTGGAAGTAAAGGTTCCAAATATCCAACAAATATATTTTAAATACATAATGTATAACACTTGCTGGAATTGCTTCAACTCTCCCTTCAGTTCCTGCCCCCCCCACCCCACCCCGATCTTAGTATGACCAGAGAACTGCTCTGGTACTCACTACATACTGGACTATCTTCCTTTTTTTTTTTTTGGTCAGTGGAAAATGGGAAATGCAGAATGGTATGCTTTATGAGCCTTGAAGTCATCACATTTTTGCAGAGACGAGGCTGACAGTTTGAGCTATTCATCAAGCACTTTTTGTTAAATTATGGAACCATTTTACCTAGTTATCAGAAAAACTGTTAGTAATTCTAACAAAAGGACAAATGTCAAGAAAGATGTAAAAAAAATATTTAAATTACTCTTAAGGGGTTTTAGAAATAAACACGAAATTATTAGCCCAGAGTTCTCAGTGAGGATTAGAAACCTGTATTATTATATATTGTCCCTGCCTTAAAAAGCATGATGACAACGGTTAGAAATCGAAACAATTCTTGCTTCAAACTGATGGAACTGTGCTGCTAATAGTACCATTCACCACTTATGTGACAGTGTCTTCACAAACCAAATGAAAAAGTCATATACTTTAAAAAGGTATCCATCCTCTTTCTCAGCAAAATAGAACTCTCATTAAGAGAGACAGTTACAGAAAATTAAAAACAGAATATACATGTCTAGACTACCCTTTAGGCTTATTTTTTATGTTGCAAAGCTTTGTTAAGTCTGGTTGTTGTTTTATGAAAGAGATAAGTGCTATGAACTAACACTGTGTATGTCTATGCATGTAAGTGCTCACACATATGTACACATGCATGTATTTGAGACCATTCATTCAATTTCAGCTGAATTTGAACAAGTGAAGATCTACTTCTACTAGGCTCATGAAGACAGGTCTTCCGGTAGAAGATAGAACATCCTGTTTATGTCCCCAAATTAGGGAAAAGATGTAGATTGAACTCAACCCTAAATATTTTAAACATCACATTTAATAAAGAATAGAGACCTTGAGAAAGAAATCTTTAAAAAAAACCCAGGATTTATCAATTCCTCTGCATGTGGAACTGGTTGGTAGTACACCAAGAGAGACATCAGCTGCATTTTAAAATGGAAAAAACAGCCAATGATAAACTGTGTCTGGCTGCTGAAACTCAGTGAGAGAAAACACCTTCACTGACAGAGCTGGAATACCAAGGACGAACTTTATTTTTAGCAAGTAAAGCACACTGCACATTTACATTTTGAAATCTGTGAATATGTGTTGCCAATACTGTTAGACCTACATTCCAACAGTAAAATTGAAACCATACTTACAGTAGGTATAAACCAAATCTTTATTAAAATGGCTCTCTCCACAAAATGCTGCTCACATTCTCCTTTTGTCTCAAATCTCAGCACATTAGATATACTTCTGAGACCACAAACTACACAATTTCTGAAAGCAGTTTAGTATTCAGCAGCCAAACCAGTGCTCTTAACAGTAGTAATAAAAATGTAATTTGCATTTTCCAGACATTTTATTAAGTCCAGAATAGTACAAATAGCACCAATAGCAAATAGCACTTCATAAAAAAGGAAACCAAACACAGGGCATCCCAAACTACAATATATAAACTGCTAATAGTATCTGCACCATTTCAAAAGATGTGTGTGACCCAGAGAGGGTCAGAAGTTGCTACCATTGCCCCAAGCAGTAACAGCAAGGAAAGGAACTCTGGTAGGGACAGCATATAAACACTTCTGTTCTCAAGAACCATTATATGTACCAGGAACTCAAACAAAATATGGTCAGTTCTAATTAAATATATGTATAAACTGTATCCAAGCAGTCCAGTATTCAATGTCAATGCACCAGAAGGCATTTTTGTTATGGCACTGGAACAAGCAAAAGAATTGTTCTAAGTCCTTTCACTGACAACTGCCAGGGTCAGCTTGCTCTGAACTTGCATAAAGAGTTATTTTGAACTATACATGCTGCCTTTGATTTTCCGCTGGAGAATAATGGTGTTATAGCAATAAGGAAGGAAATGACTGGAAAATCAGATTGTAAACTCATATTAAACCTCAGAACTCAAATGAATTGTTCTAATGGTGTGGATGCCACTGAAAGCAGTCTGAAATGTCCAACTTTTAACCAGCACCACCATAAACAAGAGAATTGGACTTCTAATAAGCAGGCGACTCATGCTCACGTTACTGAGCTCAGTTCAAAACTCAGTAAGCAGTGATAAAAACCTTACACCTACCACCCTTGAGACTGCCAGCACCACTAGATCAGTGCTACTCAGTTTTCAAGAGTAAAGGATCCTCAAGTTCAAACAGGAATGATATACAGTAAAGAAATATGTTGAAGTGATTGCGAAGTAGCATCTTAACAGACAGGACAATATACCTTTCTCTGTCCCAAGTTCAAGTTACAGTCTTCCAGAAGACCCCTTAGCAGAGCTTTAAAATATCTGAAAAATACCTTGTTAAGTCGCATAGAAAAGATAACTGAAAAAAGATCGCTGAACAGTTTTCAGAGATTACAACTTTCTGATGACTACTACTGACAAGCCATGAGACATGAAAAAACCTGCAAAGGCCCCAGCAGAACAGATTTTTATTATTTTTCCTTTAAAGTTTTTCTTCAAATCCCAGAGAAATTTAAGAAATTAACACAGAAAGACCACAGCCAGTCCATGAGTTGAGTAATTTATGTTATGTAAAGCAGGTAATTGATTGGCAATAGATACACTGAGTCTTGTTTAACAACAATTTCATCAAACGCAGAGACATATATGTGGGATGTACCCATGAGTCCTGAGGGGGGAGACTGATGTCATTGCAAGGCAACTCCCAGTTGTCACTGAAAGGTCATGGCAATCAGAGGATGTTCCCGAGGACTGGAAGAAGGCAAATTTCACTCCTATGTACAAGAAGAGTAAGAAGGAGGACCAAGGAACTACAGGCCATTCAGCCTCACTTCAGTCCCTGGGAAGCTGGTGGAGTAAATCCTTTTGGAAACCATTTCCAAACACATGAAGGACAAGGAGGTGATTGGGGAAAGTCAGCACGGATTTACAAAGGGGAAATCACACTTAACCAACCTGACAGGCTTCTACAATGAGGTGACTGGCTTGGTGGAGGAGGGGAGAGCAGTGGATGTTTTTTATTTTGACTTTACTGAGGCTTTCGACACTGTCTCTTGTAACATCCTCATAGACAACCTAAGGAAGTAAGTAGAGGCCAGATAAGTGGGCAGTGAGGTGGACCGAAAACTGGCTGACCAGCCAGGCTCAAAGCGTTGTGATCAGCAGCATGAAGTCCATCTGGAGGACAGTCAGTAGTGGTGTGCCCCAGCAGGGGTTGATACTGGAGCTACTACAGTTTAAACATCTTCATTTATCACCTGGATGATGGCTCAGAGCGCATCCTCAGCGAGTTGACAGAAGATACAGAACTTGGAGGAGGTTGGATATGGCAGATGGTTGTGCTGCTGCTCAGAGGGACTTTGACAGGCTGGATAAGTGGGCTGACAGGAACCCTATGAAGTTCAAAGGGAAGTGCCGAGTCCTGTACCTGGAGAGGAATGACGCCATGCACGCACCAGTACAGGTTGGAGGCTGACTGTCTGGAAAGCACCTTCAGAGAAAAGGACTTGGTGTCCTGGTGGACAACAAGTTGAAAATACCTAAGGACTTGCATCGCCAGAAGACCAAGGGAGTTGGTCTTTCCCCTCTACTCAGCACTGGTGAGGCCACATCTGGAGTGTTCAGTCCAGCTTGGGGCTTTCCAGTACAAGAAAGATACGGACTTACTGTCCAGCACCGGGCCACAAAGAGAGTTAAGGGACTGGAGCATCTTTCATATGAGGAGAGGCTTGAGAGGGCTGGGACCGTTCAGCCTGGAGCAGCGAAGGCTCAGTGAGAATCTCGGGTGGTCAAACACTGGAAGAGGTTGCCCAGAGAGGCTGTGGAGTCTCCATCCTTGGTGATATTCAACAGCCAACTGGACACAGTCCTGGGCAATCTGCTCTACCTGACCCTGCTTTGAGCAAGGCGGTGGGACTAGACGATCTCCAGAGGTGTCTTCCAACCTCAGTGATTCTATGTAAATAACGATTTTAGTAAAGTTGACATCTCAAATCAAAAGAAATTTTTAGAACTGAACTTTCTGGCTCAAGACAACAAGCAATAATAGCTTCATTATAGATAAAAATCAAGTGTGTGGGTTTGCCCAGACAGTCCGAAGCTGCTCTATAATGAAGAACAACTGATCTTTCTACTACCCAAGTATAGCCCAAAGTGCCAAGATAAGAAAACAAAGCTGCTACCTGCTACTTCTCTACACACAGAGGACTCCTCACATCAAACTAAATTTGCTTCAAAGCAGTAAGTTTTTTAGCAAACATGCTGTCTAAATTAGAAATTATTTCTCCAGCTATGCAAGAAAATAAATTTAGCACAGAAACACAGAGTCATTGAGGTTGGAAGGGACCTTGGGAGGTCATCTGGTCCAACTCCCCCTGCCCAAGCAGGGCTACCTAGAGCAGGCTGCCCAGGACCATGTCCAGATGGCTTTTGAGTATCTCCAAGGGTGGAGACTCCACAACCTCCTTGGGCAACCTGTTCCCATGCTCAGTCACCTGCACAGTCAAAAAGTGTTTCCTGACGTTCAGACAGAACCTTCTGTGTTTCATTTCGTGCCTCTTCTCCTAGGCACTATTTCATGCCTGGGCACCACTGAAAGGAGCCTGGCTCTGTTCTCTTTGCACCCTCCCTTCAGGCATTTATACACATTGATGAGATCCCCCCCAAGCCTTCTCTTCTCCAGGCTGAACAGTCCCAGCTCTCTCAGCCTTTCCTCATAAGAGAGACGCTCCAGTCCCTTCATCACCTTTGCAGCCCTTTGCTGGACTCTCTCCAGCATGTCCATGTCTCTCTTGTACTGGGGAGCCCAGAACTGGACACAGTGCTCCAGGTGTGGCCTCACCAGTGCTGAATAGAGGGGAAGGATCACATCCCTCAACCATAACATATATCATATATTATGGCATCATTAAGTTTCCCTTCTAGACTTTAAAACACTGTCCTCTTCCGAGACAAATGCAGCAGAAATTTCCATTATGCTTCCTGAACTCAGTGGCATATTAGGATATAAACGTAATACTGTACCGAATTGACAGTGGCAGTATATCCCCGTAAGTGGGAAAAATATAGGAATAGACTCATGGTTTCACTTTTTCAGCCCTCCTTTCCTCTCTCACCTCTTTTTGAGATGTTTTATATTCTAGAAAACATACATGGAACAGGTTTTTTTGTCTTCAGAAAGAAGCAAGCTGAGATTATGCCATAATGCAGTGCAGGAGCATAAGAGATGAAAACCACTTACCAAAACTAATTCTTGTAGGCCCGAGAAAAAATAGGACATCATCTGTTCTTAATTCTACAGTATCCCAAAACGAATTAGATTTCCCACAGTTCAAGAAAATTTACCAAAGGAACAAACAGTCCACAAGTTCTCCATTAAAAAGTCTTACATTCTGTCTTAATTCCTCATGAGTAAAGTATTTGAGAAAGACTAGGTTGAAGACAGAGTAAATAAAATAATCAGCAGCTCTCTTCTAAACTATGCAGACAATGACATTAAACTCTTTAAAATCCAACAGTCATTTCTCTTTGCTTTCCTGACGTGCTGGCTGTTACAGCAAAATTATTTTCATGATTTTTAAACTAAAGCTGATAGAATGAAAACACTATGTAAAAAGTGGACAATAAGGAAGCACCTATAAATGAAAGGAAAATATACCTGCAAAGAGAAGCAGAAATTTATCATCCTTGTGAAAAAATTAACAGGTAGTGTTATTTTCGAAACTAAATCCGTCAGTAACAGTTCCAATAACCACAATCTTTTCACACAGAAGAAGTCAAAAAGACAAACAGAAGATTAAGAATTTATTGAGAAAGAAAAGGAGAACTACTATTGGAAATATGGAGTACATTTAAGAGAAGTTGCTATGCATCTGACCTATTTTTATGCTCCTCCATAAACATTCCATTGGACTACATTAGAAACAGGACAGTAAGCTAGATGAACTCCTCTTCCTAAGTAGTCATATTATTTTATGCTCTTATGAATACTGTGAGTCAGCCATTAGCTGTAATGGGATTAGTGAGAGGATACAAAAAGCTTCACTGTTCATGCTCTTAACAAAAATGAAGAAATCTTGACTTCCCAGAAGCATCAAGTTGTCATTATAAGAGCTTTTCAATCAATGTAAAACAGCTCATACTTTACAACACTTGGCACTGGAGACTGAATATCCAAAATTAGACATTTGTTTCTGCCCTTGTGGACTGAAAAGCCCAACATAAGCTGAGGTTATCGTCTGCAGCTCTGTTTTTGGAAGCATAATTGCAACCTTCAGTTTAGAATGACTGTCCTGTTATAAAACAGCAAAATAAAAACTGATAATAAGCAACATAACTCTTTTTGAAGAAACTGCCTAAGCTATTCACTGTATTTTCCATCAAGACTTTGTTTTCCATCAGTTTTTGTGATAGACTAACTAAACTACGCAATCAGTAACTATTTAAATTCATCTAAAAATCTTTTATCTCTAATCCACTTACTGGAAAAATATACCCTAAATGCAAAAATCAACACAAGCAACTGTGTTTAACAGTTCTTTTCCTGTTTCAACATCAGGTTAAGTTCAACACTTACTCCAGCTATCAGAGAGGAGCTAAGAATTTTAAAAGGCTAAAAATTTAATAGTAACTTCATTTCAATATGAGCATTTGAAAATGGACTTTGTCAAATGCTTTTGGAAAATCCAACGAGACTAATCTTCCGTGTCTACATGCTTCTTGACTTCAAAGAACTCCAAGAGATTAATGAGCCCTTCACTTTATAAAAGCTCTATTGACTCTTCCCCAACACGACATGGTTCTCCATGTTTCCTCTAATTTTCTTCTTCAAAACAGTTTCTACCCATTTTCACAGTACAGATGTCAGCCTGTCTGATCTGTAATTTCATGATCTTCCCTGGAAATCTCTTAAAACACTGGCACCACACTAACAACTTTGATAGGCAGTTTTAAGTGAGAGGATACACATAACAATTAGCAGTTTGGATATATCAACTCTTGAGATCTTTCCGAGCCCTTGAATGAATATCACCTCTTTCTGGTAATTTTTTTTCTCAGTCATTTCACCTTTCCTGTGTAATATTTTCCATCAGCATTTCAGTTAGAGATGAATTCTCCAATGAGACCTTCATAAAGGAGTGTTTCATGTGAAACCTTACTCTCCACAGGTAAATGGATGCAAAACCTAATTTAGTGTTGTGGCTTTATTTCTTTTCCTGGGGCTTTCTTTTATACTTTGATCAACTAGTGGTCATACACACACTTTGACAGGCTTCCTGCTTCTGGTATTTTCAGAAAAGAAGTTACTGTTATTTTTAAGTCTGTGCAGGTCGTTCCTGAAATTCTTCACTGTCAGCTTTCTTGTATTTTTTATTGAACCATGGCAGGGTTAAATACCTATCCTATCTTCCTCATTTGCACGTGACTTCAGCTTTTTGGAAGATGCCGCCTTCTTTTGAACAGTACCTCCTCTTTTTTGTCCTCCTCAAGTGTTTTTTGATAAGTGGCACATATTTACTTCAAGCCCCCTGTGTGCTATCTTTAGAGTGTCTGTGATGTCTGTTCTTTTGACTACTTCTCTTACCTTTTTGTTTTTACAGAGTATTTTTATGTAGTTATGCTCTTAAATATAAAAGCAAGGAATAACAGCTTTTCAATCTTCTGTGCAAAGCCTAAGTTCTTTGCTTTATAAGCCAGATGATGCTAAGATTTAAATTGTAACGTGGAACACCCATGGAGCTGGACTCCAGTAGACATGGGCTCAAGAACAACATTCTGAACCAAACAGGAAACAGAACACAGCTATCACAGTCCATGCCAGTCACATATTCCTCAGAAAAGGTACCAAATGGAAAAATCTGGACTTTCTTCAGGTGCACAAAGCAAACAGTGGTCAGATGCTATCACGTGATTTAAAAAAACATAAGATGCAAAGTTTGCTTTCGATTACAGGAGACTGGTGACCATCTTGAACTCAGCTTTCTCTGACACAGTCAAAAATTGAGTATTTAGATCAAAAGAAAGTTATGCAAGAGTTAAAAGTACCCTATTCACTCACTCTGTTTTAGGAGATAAACTGGTAATTACTGGATCTAGTATCTAAGCACTGGATCTAGTATTTTTTGGTTACCCCAGAAGTTTGCAACCTCAAAGTGTAATTTGTGGAACAAAGGCTGCTCAACTGAATAAGTCTGGCACATTAGTAAGCTGAGATGAAGTAGAAAAGTCTTCATCTACTTGTTCTCTCAAGATACAATTCTATAACCACAGCAGAATGACTGAAATCTCTTTTGCAAAGTAACCATAACCAAGGACCTACATCAACAAGGTAACTAATACAGATTTTACGAGCTAAGCATAACTCAAAACAAATCTGCTAATCATTCTTTTTTAGGCCCTGTGAAAGAGGCAATGGATATATTCTTTACTTCCTTCAGAATTATGAGCTTCAATCCAACATGCCCAATAAAGAATTGCCCCACACAATTCATCTATATTGATATCAAGATGAGTTTTAAAGGTCAAGAATATTTAGGGTTTTGAGCAGTAGCTAAAGTATGAGAGGAGTATTAACATTTTACCAAAACCTTGACAATCAGTTCTTTTTAGATAGTCTTTTAATAAGCCCTACTAGTACCAATCTAGTCTATAACTCTTCAAGGTATAGTGTCAAACTATCTACTTCTCAACAGGATGGACACATTCAAGTTCAAAATATAGGCTATCATATTTAGTTTATGTCATTGGCCAAATTTGCAACTCCATAACATGAAGTTAACTTCCACGTGATTGCATATGCAATCTGCTGTATTGAGTCAGTAGCTGAAATGAGCCAACAATAAGGTAACTGGATTTAATCTTACTATAGAGCTACTAATCACCAATCATATGGTGTTTTCCAGTTTACTAGATTTGCTGTACCTCTCATTTTCATCATCTCACAAACCCCACCACCAATAAACACACCGCTGCTTTCGAGCCTATCCCTAGGGTGTGTATACAAAATCTATTCATCTTATTTGATTTGAATCAAATATAGACCTCCTATACTGTAGTCTGCAGACATTTTGAATTACAACATAACCTCAACATTAAAAAAAAAAAAACCCACCACCAGAAACTGTGAAAAAATTGATCTCGCAGCATTATCAATTAGGATTTAGTAACATTTAATCCTAATTATTGTAGCAGCATTACTTTATCTTCTTTCACACAGGTACAGTTCTCTGCCTTTTCTGTGCTAGCTCTCCTCTTAGAAGTAAATGCCTGCTTGCAAGGTTCAGAAAACCTTATCTTCATCAGATGGGACACTTCATCCTCCACTAAGGGCAGACAGAGACAGTCAAGTTCTCAACAATATCTGGCTTCATTTGTATTATCCTCTAGAATATCTTTGCAGTGCTATTATAATCATCACTGAATAATGCTGCAGACTTAGGACGAGATAATTTTTTTTTTCTCTTGCCATAGCATAACTTTTTAAGGTTTACTTACTGTTTATCTTAAAGGTTATAAGACATTTAAAAAAAAACATGCAATGGTGTGGAAGAGGCACTTGCCTTAACTCCAAGCTTCAGTCTGCAGCACTGATCAGTGATGGGTGTGATGACACCAACAGAGTGCATGCTGAAGTATCACATAAAGGAAGCTGAAGTTCATGAACGAGAGGGAAAAATAAAACATCGTTAAACAGTGAAAAGATGTTAGGGTGAAAAATACTCAGGAGCATGGAGAAGCTAAGGAAAAACACAACTTAAACTTCTGTCTTTCTCAAAAATTCCTAGTTATATTTGGGTTTCATTATTCTGAAAAGACAGCCCAGCTCCTATAACATGGATAAAAGCAAAAGATCCTTTTATTTCCTGGGTAAACTTCTGGTTCCAATAATGCTGGTGACAAATTACTCATTAAATTAAAAAATAAAATATTTTAACCATTGAA
This sequence comes from Ciconia boyciana, assembly GCF_034638445.1. NCBI lineage: Eukaryota > Metazoa > Chordata > Aves > Ciconiiformes > Ciconiidae > Ciconia > Ciconia boyciana. Next base: position 129,135,894 of record NC_132935.1, read on the forward strand.
TAGTACTAGCCTTTATCACTTACAGCTCCTCCACTAATGTCATAGTGAATGCTGACATTTTAAGAAAGCATTATGTGCTATTTGTTTACATGTAAAAAACCCAAGTATCTAGTGATATGCTAATTAACTTATCATTTGCCTCATTATTTCTTTTTAAAATGTATGTACCTGTGCTATGCTGAAGATATTCTCACCTTTTCATGTGCCCCTGCAGTATTGCACTCTTGTAATTATTTCCATGTGGACTGACTGTTCCACTGTAACGGTCTTACATCCTTTCTCACTTTACAGAGCAACGATGAGTCCTTTAAGCACCCCCACTGTAAACAAATTCTGAATAATTAAAAATCTTGGCTGAATATTGCTTTCTATGTTTATTATAATTTTATAAAAAGGAGAGTATTTCTGACAAATAAGAATCCCTCCATTAGCCAAAAATACCGTGATCCTGAAACAGCAGTACTTTGGGAATATCATTACATGTGCCACATTGAGAATGCACACAAGGTAATGACAGCCTATGCATTTATGGTACTAGCCAAGGTTTATTTAATAAACATTTAACACAATCCCTGTTATTAACATGATTTCATATTTACAGTACTTGACACACTGGAAGAACATAGTTATACAGTTTTGACCTATGTTGAGGCCTAAGCCAGCAGAAAATAAGACAGGTAATCATTACTTCGACAGTACATCTACCCTTTCTTAATTCTAGATAAGGCTTCTCATTATTAAGCTGAATTTTACACCCACCTGTTAATTAACCAGGTCAAAAAAGTCCCCAAGCCAAAACCAACCATTGAGATAAAATGTGTCATTTTGAGGGCTCACTATATTAATTTACACCAAAAACACACAAAAAGAACACTATCCACGATAGTATCAGGCTCTAAACATCTGCCACTATAGCAAATATCAATATATGAGCTAAAGAGCTTCACATCTCTTCTGCTCTCCTTGAGAAAAGGATGATATGGATGTCTCCCACTGTTTCACAATGTGTTTTCAGAAATAAGAGCTATGACTATGGCTCCCACGGCTGACTTCATTTTCCAGTATACCCTACAGATTTTATTTGCTTAAAACCTTTTGTCGAACTGGACAGAGTATTGGCAAGACCAAAGTTTCACAAATTGAAACGCATCTCATCATTTTAATTTATGAGTTTTATTTGACAAAAATAATCTTAATTTTTACTTATCTTCAATATCATTTAGAGCTAGAAGCACTATCATACTCTTTGTCTTTGTATAAAATTGAGTCTTTATCCTTTAGAGAACAGGAGATGGAAAAATGTTTTGAACATGCCACTAAATAAATATTCCATTATTCTTACATGTGAAAATAAAGTATAGATTTCTACAGTACACAAATATTAAAATCATGTGTAGACTACAGGATGCAGGGGAAAAAAACGTAGGTGAGAGACAAAGAGCGAACCAAACTTAGATTGTAAAGATTTCTGGAGTCATGAGTCACCTCTATCTAAGCGACATTCAAACAAAATATTTAATCCAGACTCACAAAAAGATTTTAAATATCTGGAAGAGCTTAATAACTAACAAGCAGCATCACCACATCAGAACAAACTGCTGGTAGAGACATCTCCATCAACAAGACAGAACTTCATTACGTACGTGTTACAGGTGTAATCCCAACAATCAAGCTTGTTTCCATCCTAATTATAGTGATATCCTATAAGCTGCCACTAAGAGGATATACCACTATCTTCTTGTAACTGTGCTACCATTCCAATCAAATTCTCTTGTATTTACATCATCACTGAACTGCATAAACTCTACCCAAATTGCTAATTACTAATGAGTGCTTTTTGGACTTTGGTATAGTATTATTCTAAAGCTACTTTTTCTTTAGAAAGCGGTTTAAAAGATATATATGAAACTGGGCTACTGGTTTATTTTCCTTCATTTTCTTTCTTTAAATAGCAAGGACTGTTTTTAAACAGTGACTTGATCCTGCCAGGTGAGGTTTCCCATTCTAGCACACAAAATCATAGCAAAATTATCCTAGAAATGTTTACTTATTGTCAGATGATATATCAAATTAAAGAAACCATTGAATAAAGAAATAAAGGCTCAATTACTCCGTGCCAGATTACTTCAGTGGAAGTAGGGAGGACATTTCAAATCACACTTGTCTGGATCTTTTTTCCATACTTTAAATTAATGCAAGGCAGATGTAAATCAGTATTTCTCTGTGTATTAGTTATTCCTTCCTTCTTGCAAAATGTTTAATTTCCAGTCTCTAAAGTCACAATTTACATATTTACTGAAGTATAAGGGCTGAAGTTAACATTACAGCTGCTTACAGATGTAACAATGCCTAATCAAATGAGATCTATAAGAAAGATATAGCAAAGGAAAATGAAAAGGTATGTGTAGAATTTAACACTTCAAGGTGCTTATAAAACTACAATTCCTAAAAGCAGTTCCTGACATTTTTCTATTCTATGTTGAGTCAAAGCCAAAAGAAATCAAGGTCCACAAACTGGAAAATGTAAAGTAGCAAATTAATGTAAGAGGTTTATAGATATGCAAAAAGTTTCATGTTACTGCAAAACAGGTAAATTAATACATCCTCTTCATGTTAAATCCTCTTGATTATAATCTCTTTGTCTTCTGAACTGTACAAACACTTATGTATTTGCATGCAGTATATTAATCTCTCTGCTTTACTCAATATGAAAACACTATCAGTTGCTGTACCTTCATGGGAACGACTTTCAAGCACGTGTAATGAAGCATGAAACAGGAAGTCACAGTTAAAATGACCTTTCAAAACAGGCATGGTACTGTATATTACAAAACGAAAGTCTTTCAAATAGCATATAAAATAACCACAAAGGACTACTCACCATGTCATATGCTGTTACAATCTTTTTCAAGACCTCCGGAACAATCCCTTGGAGCTCCATCGTCGGATACTGATCATTGAGATTCAGTACTACCAAGGGTGTATTATCAGGCCCAACCAAGCGCGTAGACACTGCCAAAATGCACTGCATAAGATTTGCTACAGGAGAGAGGCCACATAATTCTTTGAATGAAACTACAGCATTCTGCAAAAAGGAAAGAAAGAGTTTTCTTTACAGTTAAATATGCATTTTAATGTCTCATTCTTTCAGGATAAAATACTTCACTGTTATAGTTGAGATACAATGTGGAATTACCACAGCTTTTCCCTGAAGAACTGGCAGTTTTCCAAAGCAACCAATATTACACATACATTTTACCAAGAATGTTAAAAATTCAAACAGAATTCTATACTTGTCACGGGGGGGGGGAGGGGGGGGGAATCTATTTAGAACAAGTATGTCTGGTCTCTATCACCACTAAAATTAACCATGCAAATAAATGAATTCTAAAACATACTGGTTATATATTTTGAAAAATTCTAAAAGACAATTCAAAGTAATTTTTAAAGTGCCACCAAGAGAAACAAAATATTATGTGCTGATTGTCCCAAATAAGCAAAGTGAAGTGGAAGGAGGAATTCAGCCCATTTGTAACTTTAAACATACCTGAACTATAGTCCAGACGTGCTGTGGATCTGCTGGCTCCCATTTGGTGTGATTCACAAACCCAGCACTCCACTATCGATGTCATTCCTATCACGGAATCACACTTAAGTGAATTTTTAAGGTACTTAAATACCAATTTTGTACCTTTTCCTAAAATTTATTATAGTTGTATTTTATATCCAATACGGTAGAATATAAAACCAGACGTTTAAACTTGAAGAAAATTTCAAGTACTAGAAATACAATGTGACTCCAAGTAGCCACTGAAATTCCATGATGGGAATATTCTCAGCACTGTAATGAATTTAGGATTTTTGTACCAAGTGGGAGCTGGTGATCTATGGCAGGTCTGGAGTTTGTGTTCCTGTAGGAAACAAAAACAAAAACATGGTATATTTAAGCTACAAATGTGCTCAGTGCTCCCTTCTCTCGCGTCTTACCCATGCAGGGTATCTGACACAGATTTTCATTTGAATCAGAACCACTTTCCGTCTTGCTGGCATGGTAAGACTCATTTGTGGACAAATTTCTTAGAGAGACATAATGCCAACCTTAATACAAACAGGAATCAAATGTGAAATATGTTGCTGTCCCTTTTTGAGACAAAATACCCAAAGTAGACTTCAAAACACATATATATAGCATATTCATGCAAAATTATGTGAATACTAAATGACACCTACTACAGTCACTTACAGTGTACTTTTAAGTAAATGTTTAGTAGCATCTAGTACATGTCCAGGAAACAGAAACTACTTTTATTAACTGGACTACACCTTAAAGACACAATAATTACGTAGTTGAAAACACAGACATTGGGAAGCCCATTCAAACAGATTTTGTTTGAGATAAACATGATGGGTAAGACATTATGAACAACAATTTTACAGAGAGGTTAACGAGGACCCAGGGAATGTATATATTAACTAATGGCAGGCAGGACAGAACTACAGCTATAACTCTTGCCTTTGGACTTCCAACCCTACATCCAGAGACTATCCCTCATACTGTCAAGCAATTTAAACATGCAACATCACATCCAGTTTAATCACTCATGTTATACTTTTATCAGGGACTACTATGTAACAACAAGTTATGACATCAGCTTTTGTCACGATAATGTAGTACCGTTGCCACGACAGTGTAGTACACAAGGAAGAAAAAAGGCTATTTGTATACAGATTTAGAGAAACCATTAAACTCACTGTTGCACACTTTCTTCTTTTCTCTTCTTCCATCTTATATTTAAAAAAAAACAACTTTGCCCTTTATAATCTAGCTTGTGGGGACATCATAAAAATCATAACAATTTATAAGGCAAAATTTCAGTAATACAGAAATTAAACAAATCTCACATTCCCTAACATAAGTTGATATTTATTTTGAGTGGTTTATTTACTTTTATGAGCTGTAAAACCTTAGTTACGCAGAGTTTAAATTCTATAAATAAAATTTAAATTATATAATCTGTCAGTAAAGCTATGCAAAACTAATATTCCCTCATGTACCTAAAATATCTTCTTGATAGCATGTTGAGAGATGATAATGATGAATTTAGTTGATAGCACAACTTTCAAACTGACAGAATAAAATACATAAAATACCTTTTAATATATCCTGTTCAAAGAAACCACACTGTAGAGCCCATTTTCAATTATATCAGTTCTGGAAAATACTGCAGCATATACAGTAAAGAGTTTAAAGTAGCTACAAAGACTGTATATTTTCACTGTTTCCTCAAATCTTAGGTTCAGCTCTTCCTTGAAAGGTATCTTAAAATACAGCATCCTTTATATAACAGAATTCTAGCCTTCAATAGGTTAACTACAGGTAAAGTTCACTTTATATGTAGCCCATAATGTGAAACATTTATGAGTCAAAACATCATCCCCGTATTTTTTTTTAATAATCTTTTTAGTATAGCAGTTTTATATACCAAGTGGAATAGGAAAGCTTCATAATGCTGTACTAATTTCTTCTTTCCTATGAAGAAAAATCAGTTTTAAAACTGTATTACTATTAAAATCTCTTCAATATAAGATTATTCACGAAGAAAATTTAACTACACTGATGTGCCTTTAAAATCCAGAATCGTCTCAGACTTTTCCTTTAATCAGTTTCCCCTTAACATTACATAAGAGTAAGAGGATTTAATAGGCCACTTCATTTGAAATGACTATGCTTAATTTTACGGATCACTGCTAGTATTCCATCAGAACTTTATAGATAGTTAAAAGCTTTATTAAATAAAACAAACACAACTTTACAACTCACTCTAATCTATGTCCAAAAGGGTTTATTTACCTGGAATCTTTATTGGAATCTCCAAACAATGCATTTTTGAAGTGGGATCTCTTGGCTTCCACAAAAACAAGCACCTCAGCCTGTACTTTTTCCTGAAATTCAATGTGTTTACCTTATGTGACCTTTAAGGTAATGTAATTTCTTCTAGAGGATGTCTTCTAATACCTTCTAATTCCATGTATTTCTAACATATTGTTGCTAGGAAGAATCATGGAAAGCAAGTGGTCTTTCTGAAAGTACTACCTTCTGTTTTGGAATGAGGAAAAAACAAAACCTCAATGAAACTATGCTAACCACGCTTTCACGTACAAGAAGTTTTCTAATAAGCAGTAAAGTCTCCTTTTTCTATCAGCTGTACTTTCCTCCTGCATTTCTATTTAACTTAATTTTCTAAAACTAAAATATTGCCATATGTTCCTCTAGTGTATATCTAACATTCCTTCAGAGACATAGGACGAGTCAACAGGCTTGAGTTCTAACACTGGAGTCGCATTTCCAGTTCACTTTCAACAAAATACGCATATGCATCCATGGTTACCTCAGTAGACAGTTATCACCTAAAAGGCTGCTCTGACATAATCCGTTTTTAAAGCTGTTCAGCACTGGACTCAAATAACCTAACTTAGAAAATGCAGTAAGACTCTTAAAAATATATATTCCATATGCATCATAATACAGAAATTCACGTAAGAACTGATAAATTCATTGTAAAAACTGTACCTGCATATTTTCTCTCAAATCCGTGGCATCCCGAATAGGTTGGAGAGCATTCTTGAACACTTCATCTATTGTTTTAATCCATAATGTTCTCATAGAAGCATATTCCCTTGATTTCTTGCCCTTCCTCACAGAGAGGCCCCGCTTATGAGGTTTCCCACCACCCCTTCGATTAGTAATGGCCACATGCACAAACAAGGAAGCATGTGCTAAAATTTCACCAGTTAAAGACTGCAGAGGAACGTGCCGATAGCCAGTCTGTAGACACTCAAAGGGAATAGTGTATTGCCCGATAAACTCATCCCCAATGTAATCATCATCCAGTACTACAAAACGCACCATAGCTAGTTCTGGTAAATTTATTTGAAATTCAAAGCTTTCATCAAAAATTGGATTATCCCCATTTTGATGCATAGTTTTCGTCCTTTGCTCTGCACAGTCGGCAGGGATTCCATGTATTTCAACATAGACATAAGGATCCACAACATCACCTTTGGCACCTGATCCTTTGGGTTTAGGAAAGTTTTGCCCACTAATGATTTTAATATGAAGCAGCTGAGGCGAAACTCCAGGCACGGTGTCTTTCGTATTCGCACTGAAGAAGGATACTTCTTCTCTCATGATAGCAGGACGAAGGACATAGCCACAGTTTCCATTTTGCCGAAACCAACCAATGTTAAGATCCATCATTAAGCCAGGCGTCTGAAAGTTCATTGCTACTATCTGACAACCACATTTCCAAAAGTCCTGGGGATTCATGTTACTAGAGTCAATCCTCATAGGACTGGGGAAAACTCTCGCAAGAAAACGTTTGTTATAATTTACAAAGTCTCCTGGGTTTTCATTGGCATATTTGCTAGCAAGCACTTCGTTAAACGAGCACACTTCCCAGTACTTCTGGAGCTGAAATGAAACTTGAAACTCTTTGAACTGAACTGATTTACATATGCTTACCAACTCAGAGAGTTCTTTGCAGAGCTGAAATCGCTTCCCCGTCATCGAGTTCTGCTGTTCTACCCCCTCTTTCCCCACTCTCTGTGACATTTCTGCTCCTTCATCTTCATCTGTAACATCTCCCTCTAGTCCAGAACAATTAGAAGAAAGCTTCTTTGCTTTAATTAGTATTTTCCCTTTAAGTGATTCCGGTGATGGAAGATAAGACTCTTCAATGTTTGGAGACTGTGTATGTAGTTTGTCCCCCAAAATTTTCTTCATGTGTTGTACCATAACTTTCTGCTGCTTAATAGAACAATGATTTTCTAAACACAAAATAAGAGGGTATTCTGAAGCAAAAAATGCATACTTGTTAATAATGTCAATCACACTACGGAAGACAATCTGCGATGTCATTGTATGCCCTGTGTAAATCACAGGCTCATTATCCGGACCATCCCATACATCCAGTTCAACACTTCGACAACCCATTTTAAGAGCGCGAATGTAACCTGTGATGTCAGAAGGCCCTCGAAACTGATCCTCTATCAAGTATGTATTATGAGATGAATTTATAAAATAATGAGATAAAGGTTGTTTCATGTCCTGACAAACTTTTTTATGTTCTGGATCAAATATGTGGCAGTCTGGTGAAGTAAGGTAATTCGTAAAACCATCTATAGAAAGACAACCCTTTTCCTGGCCCTCTTTGGCTGGCTCGTATTTCTGAATAATTTCAAGGCTTATTTCTTCCGTGACGTGTGCCATACCCTGTTCTGCTTCTAAAAACATCATGAGGTCCTTGGTATCTAGGAATTCTTTATTGCTTGAAAACTGAACCAACAGGAAATAGATTTCAGGTCTGGTACAAAGCTCATGAAAAACTTCAATAAACTCTTCTTTTGTTACTTCAGTACCAGTTTTTTCCTTGGATCTATGTAACTCCTTGAATTTTAGTTCAATTTTATTAGTTTTTAAACCAGGATTTAAGTCTTTTATAAACTGTACAGCATTACACAGGGGTATATGTCCCAAATCATCTACATCTGATTCACTGAACATTTGTGAAAGCCATGAAGTCCGCATATTATCTTGAGTACTTTCTATCATATCTAGAGTATGTTTTCCATAAGAAATCAGGTATCTTAAGCCAGTAACCCAAATATTTGCAATGTCTGCTGAGTTAGCAACAAGATCTAGTGACTCATAGTTTTCTCCATATATAATTGAAAATGCACAGTCTTCTGATATCTGGTCATATATTCCATTGCTGCGAAAAATATCTGTATTTTTTCCTGTTCTAACTTCTTTGATTGATTTAATATCAATCTTTGCTTTTTCAGAATCCTTTTTTGAAGGTTCCCAGCGTAGAGACTGCATATCTGCATCTAGGAGAAAATATCGGTGATACACCCTAGAGTTGGATCGAATCTTTTTGAGCTCAGAGCCTTCAACCATCGCATTTATACAGTCACTTGCACTGCTGATCTTCTTCTCAGTTGGCATACTGCTAAATGACACGGTCTTTTTCCGTTCTCGCTTTTGTTTCGTACCATCCTGGTAAACAAGGGGGGAAAGAATAAAACATGTATCAGTATGATATTGCTCAACATTGAAATAGGTTTCAACTTACAGCTGAAAGTTCATAAAGTAGTTCAAAAAGGTCTAGCACCTGTGCGATGACCAGTAAGATGGAAATTCTCACTGGAATCATCACAAATGAAAATACTAATAATGGCTTAATATTTGTTCTTGCCTATATAAATAATCTTCCAAGGTTTGGTTGTTTTTTTAAAATATATTTTATATGAACAGAAAATTGAAAAAAGCAAATTTTGAATGCTAATGAAATAATAATGCTGTATACATGCATTTTATCTGTAATAACCTACTTACAGAGATAATGGGTTCTATAGCCAAGGCAGTAGGAAGTAAGCTTTCCTCTGAGTCCTTATACAGTCCTACAGATAGTTGCTGAACTTTGTCAGTATAGAATATAAGGCTTTAATACCATGCCGACAGGGTCCTCATGAACACCAGAGAAACATTAATACACAATTAACTACATAAAATCCATAGGACATGGTCCTAATCTAAGTATACAAGACGTTAACAGCACTTACTATGCATAGCTCCCTTTTCTACTGCACCCATCCATGTTGACACAGACTGCCCGGAGCATTGACACATGCATCCCACCCCTGTACTAGGAAAACATCCACGTTAGTCTTAAGAAGCTACGCTGGAACACAAGTGACTGGACTGGAGCAGATACAATTCACTGCAAGTTCTGAGCTTCAGGAAATATGACAGTGACTCAAGAGGGAACAGTCTCAGACGATTAAAGTTTAACTGGTTCCAAAGAAGCTGCGTATCATTAGAAAGAACTTGAACGGAAAATGCAAGACCTGGTCAGGAAGGGAAGCAAAAGTGATTCACCTTTGCTCTTAAAACAATTAAATAACCCAGAGGTCTTAGTTTATTAGAGAAAGCTTGGGTAGAAAACCATATATATAAGCCATTTTTTTAAAAAAGGAACAAAAAAATAATGTCATTTAGCTACCTCTACTTGCTGTTTGTATTAATTCAAACAAGTGCAAATAAATCGGTAACGGATCACTTAAGTATAATCCATTTCATGAGAAAGAACTGAATTTAGGAGAACTGTGTGCTTTCATTATCTGCATTTTCTGAGACTGAAAAAATGCTGTGTTTTGGGGTTTTTTTTTAAAGCACCATGTGTCTTGACAAGCTAACTTTTAGTCCAAAATAATACTTCCATGAAATAATCTTTTTATTTTAGATACCCTATTTAGAAGTGTTCTTATATTCCAGAACGGCTCAAAAAACTACTTTTCCAGCTTTATACAAAAAGCATGTTGATTTTCCCTCTAATAGTTTTTCATTTGAAGTACGTTCCAGTGCAAACCAGCATTGCTTGCATGGCAGAAAGGAGAGGGAAAGAAAACTTTCAACGATTGCTACGCTGAACAGATGTTCAAATAAAAACCATCCATTACAGAAAGCATTTCCAGTTCAGTGCATATGTACTGTATGTTTAATTTCATTAAATTAAAAATGCAGAATTCTGGTTTTGTAATTTAATTTATAAGCATCCAAAAAGCCTTTCACTGAAAACAATGATGAGTAAAGTAAGCAGACAATATTTGCTGTTCCGTGTTTGAGAAAATTAATCAACCATACAATTCTTGCACCTTTAATGACAGCTGAATTTGCTTTATGCAAGTTCTCAAGAGACCAGTAAAAGTGAATAACCCTACAGAGGACTGTTTTATTTCTAACTCCAGATCAAACACCTGAAATGGATACCACACAGGGTTGACTCTTGGAATCTCATTACATGTAGTTTGGGCAAGAGATTGCTTTCAAACAAAAGCAAATTTCTTTAATTTAAAAAAAAAAAAAGTGATTTTTGTTTATAAAGATTTTTGTTCTATTTTAAGCATAGCTTCTTGTCTGGCTACCTGTCTATCTACATCTCCTAACCTGAAAAAGCGGCAAGGGACAGCCCCACAGAAATGAGCAATGACATTCCTGTCCAGTATTTTAGGGCTTGGAATGAAGCATGGTGAAACTCCTTAATGCTCCAGATTTCTCAGTCACAGATCTAGGAGGGGAATATATTTCTTGAACTCTTCAGTGAGAGACAGCTGACAGATAACCTCCTGACACCAGAACTGTCAAGGCCTGGGAAGTATTACCTTGCCTGACCATGATGAGTATTTCCAAGCAGAAGAAAGCTCTATGCCTTTCTCTATGATCAGGATTGTGTTTGATCCAAGACACTGAATGGTAAGAGAGAAAAAAATCTGCCATTTCTTGATGCCATCTGACGTAAATAGGTCCATCTCAAGGCAACCTCATTCCCAACTCTAGTTACCTAAAGACTGAATTGGAGTTTACACATGCAGATCAGAGGAATAATTCCATCTACCACACCTGCAAGACTATTTTGCTTTCCTGCCAGATTAATTTGAAACCAGTTCGACAGTATTCTGCATTCAACATTCAAGCAATCTCACCACTTGGCTTATTCATATAAAGCCTGATACTGGTAGACATCACTGTCTGAATGTGACAACCGTGAAGACAAATTTTAAAATACTCTTGTGATTTTCTCACAGCTCTGAGCTTCAGAACACCCTTCATAAGTTTTTGCTTCTCCAGAGATCAATGATCCTGAGCTACTAGATTGGTTCTGCGAGTCCCCATCCTGATAGAGACACAGCAGTCACAATCAATCTGCATAAACAGAAGAACTTAAAGGATATTTTCCCAAAGACGCTGGCCAGAATTATCCACCCTTCTGAATTATCCACCTGTCTGAAAAGAAACAGAAAAGAAACTCTCACTCATAAGCTGAGAATGCAATTGCATAGAGTGTGCACAAACTGTATTAAATGGGTTTGTGAGCCTCAGAGATATAGTCTGGCATGGAGAAGGAGGCAGATACATTCTGCTATATGATGTGGAGGATTTCACCCTGAAAGTGGAGTGACATTCATGAACTGGGTCAGGTCTCTCATGGTCTTAAGTCTGCCTTGAAGCAAAAAGACTGGCACATCAGAAAACTGTATGTATCTGAACGAACACAGGAGTGACTTCTCGGCATTCATAAGACTTAAAAAGTTCTTGATGCTGTTCAAGATGCTTGAAGTGAGACTGGCTCTACAGGGCAGATGCATAATTCCGTCCAGGGCAGAAGCTACAATTTTTGTGCTGAAACAACTTTCAGAGTCCTTCTAGGATCTCTCACACAATGAAGACCATGTCAATCTTCAGATTATAACAGGTACTGTAATCACAAGTCAGGACTTCCCCTAAAGACTGCCTGTTCTTCAGAAGACTTTATATATGAAACCAGAATGACCACCTCATCAATACATTTCCTACAACCATATGTACTACATCCAAGGTCACCTGAAAGAAGTTTTGAGAAACAGATAAAACTGTTGTGAAACTTTGCTAATATTCGCTACAAGTGACAACACAAAGAGTTAGTTTATCCAGGAGTTGGTAGCAACAGAAAGCAAAGTTTCTAGCTGTTTATAAAACAGAAATAATCCCAGCTGACATCTACAGCACTTAAGAGACAGAGACAGCTGGAGAAATAGGCTTAAAAGAGCAAACAGGGAAGAGTATTTCCATGATAACTTTTTTTTTATTCCCCTCAAGGTACAGACAAAGAAATGGTTGTGTGACTAAGACAGCACTATCTACAAAACAGAATTCTGGAGATGACAACGAATCCTGAATCGGATGTTGAGAGATATGCCCATCATTCCTGAACAGCAAAGCTTTTAATACATGCAACTTTATGATAAAATTACTGAAAGAGCAATTCCAATAACCACGGGTACTGATAAGGACAGTGGTGGAGTTCAAACAGACATTTGATAATATAATAGATCAGGATGACAGAGGAAACAATGAACAGTGCAAGGTTTGCAAATATTTACTAAAGGAAAGGATGCAGAGAATGAACTTTACAACCTGTAAATGCCCAAATGAATCATGCCCCAGAAGACACCATGGGGAAAGCAGTACTTCAAAAAACATTCAATCCTAGAGTTACCAAGAAGTTTAGGTACTGCTCAGTACAGTGGAATCTAGAACAATTTCGGAAGTAACTTAGAGCCCAAGGCAGGGGCCTGCCACCCCTCCGAGGTGGGAAGTGAGGGGCTGCAACTGGAGCACTGCGCAGGACCGTCCTTCCATCTGCCAATACAGAGCGGTCCTTAGGCTCGCCAATGCAAACCGCGGAGATGGGTGTCTGCGATCCTGCCTCTCGCCATGACTAAAGCAGCTACCTGCAGCTTTGATGCAGTATTCATGCTAACTGGGATTTGAAGATTAAGGCCTCTATCCGCATTTAGCCCACTAAGGTACTCCTTTTGGGACAGAGGGTTGTACAAAGAAAAGACAATGGTAACAAGAGGAAGTGGCAGAATGACACATTTTTAGCACACTCGTCTGGAAAGTGAAAGTCCCTGATGTCATTACTCCATAAACACTTCACTTGGTGACCCTGAATGCAAAACGTACAAACAGCCCATGCAGCAGGGACCTGAACACTGAATTTTGCCCTCTGAGAGGAATACCCACCTCCCCAGGTGACAGATCCTGCTGCTTCCTGTTTATCCTCTAACCATACAAAATCTCCATTCGTGTTTATATACCAGAGGCTCATCAGAAGCATGGAAGGCAGCTCCATCCTAGTCTTGAGAGCATGTGGCTAGCACACGAGGAGCTGAGCGTTTGAAGGTCCCCAGGCAGAAGGACTAGAGCCCAGCCACTCAATGAGTCCGTGAGTGCTCTGCCAACCAAGCAACTACATAAAAAAACAGAGCACAAGACACCTCCCCTCAACCCCAGCACCTCGCTGCAGGCTTTTTGACTGTAAATGGCTGAGCTTTGACAATGTGTGAAGAAACTCACAGACCCTGTGGCAACGATGGCACACAGTCTGCAGGAGCCACAGTCCCAAGAATGCCTTCTTAAATAGAAACAAGATGGATGCTGAGCCATTCAGCCTAGCAAAGATGGCAATGTCCGTACATGTGTAGTAACAAGACTGCAATCACGTACAGTGTCTCAAGAGCTTTTAAATAAATCAAATTTTTTTTGCATGTAAGTTCTGAATTAAGTGACATGTTTGTGAATCTGAGGGTCAGTGTTGTGGCAACACTCTGAACAATTACTGGTGAGTAGGTGAGAACACAGCCCATGCCTAAGTTTGGTTCATTTTATTTTTTTTTAATCACACTACTATTTAATGTCATATAGCGTAAAAGCTGTTTCAGAAGTAATTTAACGTACATCTGTAGCCAACAGTTGCAATACAATTCACTACTTTATAATGAGAACAGAGAGCCTAATGATCTCCATGATGAACAGAGAGTGAACTACTCTTCTGACACTATACAACTCATTGATGACTTGCTTTTATAGCGCATGTGATACTTAAGTAGCCAATTTGAGTAGGAAAACTGCCTGTCTTCATCAAATGCAATTCAGCAGCAATTGCAAAATCACCTAGCTTAACAACATGATGTATAATATAAGCCTATTTCAGGAAGTGGTTAGTTTAAAAAAATAAAAATTGAAGCTTCATTTATTTAATTAAGATTCCTAACCATTTTTTTTCAGAACCCTGCAAAATAAAAACCCTGAATTTTATAGATTTAATTTATACTTAAGAAAGCATTCGGGTATGTCTATATATAGTTAGGTCTATTCAAAGGAAAACAACACAGATATTTAAGGCAATATTTTAAAACATTCAATTTCTAAATGCATTTTAATGAAAATATGAAAATATCAGTAATTTGTTCTTTTCTAAGGTTTCACCTGTGGTTTTAGAGAAATAAATGGAGACATAGATCAGCAAATGAGTTACAAATACAATGTCAGTATCATATTATCCTTCTCTCTATAAATATTTTCATTGCAAAAACATTTAGGGTTTTCTTTGAAAAAATATTTTTAACTGATACAGCAATAATAAACAGGACCACTTATTTCTGCAAACCCACACAAAAAGAACTAATTATTACGTATAGGTTGCCTACGTACAGCTGCCAGCTCATTCCAGAACATAACATGCAGCATTATAAAAGAAGCTAAGCAAGTTTTTGTGTGAAGGAGTCAGTAGAAAAAAAGGAAGGAAAATAACAGGTAACTAAAATCAGCAACGTTTCATCTTGGTTACACAAAATTTAGCATTGATTTCAAAAGTTATATGCAGTTAAAGGCAGACTGAGAGTCTTCTTTGGAAGAGGGTGGGAAAAGGGGAGAAAGGGGGATGGAAAGAAGAGAGAAGGTGGGGCAGGAAAGGCATTTCATTATTAGGAGCCATACCCTCGAAGGCAGGAGGTCTATGTCCTTGGTGCACCCTCTCTCAGCCTCATTCTCCTGGAATCAACAACAGCAGAAGAATCTGCTGACAGCCACCATTTAGCTTCTCTCCTCTAGCCAAGCATCTGCGTTCTTCCTAGTCAGTACCTTTTAAGTTGCCATTACTAGGAGATTCTTACTAACACAGTGACCCAAATTCACTAAAAAGCACGTACTTTATAATACTTTAACACAGCTGTCCAAAGCTTGCAGAGCACGTGAAAATCAAAACAAGAAAAAACTCTCCAAGTAATTAGCAGTTCAGCTAACAGAATCCCAAACACTTCAGAAACGGCACATATTAAATCACATCATGTAGAATAGTTTCTGAACGGAACTGTAGCCACTGTTTAATGGTACACAGCACTGAGCAGTTGTATTGAAGACAAAGTAAAGAGTCCTCAACTGAAATAATAGGCATTTGGGAGGGAGACAAAACATCAGCTATTTGGAAAACACAAGGCCTCCCACTCGTAGTGAATCACTATATTTGAGCTCAGTATTTAAATATTTTGCCAAATTGGTATTCATGGCATATCTGCTGTTTGCAGAAATCTTTTAAGAGAAACATATTTTTTCAATGTGTGGTGGGTTGACCCCAGCCAGACCCAGTTACGCAATGTTACAACTAACGGGGGGGGGGGGGGGGGGGGGGAGGAGAAAAACATGAAGATTAGCTGTACAAGTAACAAGTAATTTTTTTTTTTATTTTAAATCTTTTTTTACTAAGGGAATTCTATTGTTAAAGGAATATGGACACAAGGGCAAGTCTTCGCTCAATATTCAAACAAAAATTATCTACTTTATTTCAGATCAGCTAATTGCATGGTTTCATGATACAGCTAAACCAATTCCCTCTTCAAAACATTAATTTTCTGTCCTGCCTCTTCTTCCTCCTGCCCCAGCTGCATCTCCCTTCTCCTCAGCCCAGCTCCTCAGGCTTGCATTAGCAACTGTCACACAGTAAGGGATTCACCTCACTACCTCAGGAAACAAAAAAATCCCTTTTTTGCTGAATTAGTTTTCTGCAATTTTAGTGAGCTGAAACAATTTGCCATGTGATCAGGTAAGTATCAGAGCTGGTTCAAAATAACCACTAGAAACAGGGAATTTATTAAAAATGGGAGGATGGAACAGAATCACTCACTTTTACCAAGAAATTAATTCGTTTAAAATCAATGCAGTTGAAACTGTTCTGTTGAAATCAGATCCTATATGACCTAACAAGAGAACTTTATGTCATTAGGGAAAAGAAAATCTCTCATTTTGGTCCACCTCACAGAATGTACATCAATAATTTCATAAACACACTCAACATAAAGGCAAAGTATAAGGAAGAACTACCAACACCATAAAATAACAGAATCGAGGTTCTCAGGGCTCCTTTGGCTCATTTTCTTCTGCCTTGCTTCAAGAAAACAGGCCACCAGAAAATTTACATTACATGAGAGAGACTACTACTACACTACCTATTAGAAAGAGCAGAGAAAAATGGTAGCTGTATTGTCCTTGTTGCTCTTAGAGCAGACAATTTAACTCAGTTAAGGACTGTGACTGCGATGAGCAAGGAAATAACAGGATATAGTTTTGCAAATAAAGTCTAGACTAAGGCTTTCTTTGTAGAACTTCTTACAGAAGAGCTTATTTAGTAATTTGATCAGTTTACCAAGCGTAAAGAAAATTTTTCTTTTAATATGTTTTTTGTGTTGTTGTCTAAAGTATCCTTAGGTTCTTCAAAGTTCAAATGCTCTCACAGTACGTTGCAAGGGAGCTTTCCGTGAACTTCTGCTATGAGGCAGACGCTTCTTCCCCCAAGATGCCCAAGACATCCACAGGCATGCTGCTGCTTGCTCCTTCCCGCTCCGCTCTTAAAGCTGACGCAAGCTGAGCAAAGTAAGAGAATGTCCTAACTCCAATGCTAAAACTTGCTAAAGCAGCATGAACACACTTCGTATCTCAAAACACTGTATTATATTCCTTCTGTTAGCGTTTGCAAGTCATGTTGGTTATGTTCTATGAAGAGAACTAAAAAAGAAATGACAGCTTGCTTAGAAAATGTTCTTCAGTTAAATGACAGAACAGCGAGCACTCCTGGTCTTCCTCATTTTCAACTGGAGCTTTGAAGTTTTAATTCTGAGCCTCAGTTTTAACCTTAAGAGGCTACATACCAAAATAGTTTAGCCATCTCATCTTATATCTAATGGCAAAATGTATGCCTGATCTCTTGAGGATCAATTAGTCAGGTTTTTATAAATAAAGTATTAAATCAAAGTGGTATTTCACTATAATAATTCAGCACACACAAATCCATATTTTTTTAAAAAGAAAGAAAACAATCATATTGCTTAGTCTACTGAAAATAAAGGAGCTGTAACTACTTACACTGTGTTTGATTTTGACCTAAACTTAAAAAATCAGCTATAGTAACTAAGACTTCTGCATTCTGCAGTTTCATGCTGCCAAATATGTTTGCCTTATAGCAGCAACTACTGTCACTCACACAAATGCGGTTATGTTTAGAAAGCAACACGCATAGTGACAGAACTTAATAATATGATATCTGAATATTAAAATACAGTAGTAAAAATTACATTCAAACACCACTGAGGCATTCTTTCATATGTAAGCACATCTGCATATTTATGATATTAAAATAAAGGAGTATTTGGTTTCAGGGGTTAATTTACAAGACAGATGAGAGGGGAAAGGGGAAAAGAAAAGACTAATCTCAAAAGAAAATAAATAAGAAGCATCTAAGGAAACTGCCCAGACTGCTGTGAGCACTGAGAGAGCCAAAGCCTGAGTTATGCTTGGCATGAATGTCTAAGTTTTTAATTTTATTGAGTCAGTTACAGTTCAGGCTTCTGGGCTACATCTCCAACGGAGCAAAAGAGGTATCTGGTTTTCACAAGCTCGATAAAAGCAAAATGTGTAATTCAGATCCAAACAAGCAATATTTTAACCAAATTCATATAAACTACAATAATTATTTATGAAAACCAGCAGCTACTATGTACTGTTCAGTCTTAAACTGAGAAAACTGCATTGACAGAAAGTTGTTAAAAATTACTTAACGGCGTGAAAAGGCTAATAACCCCAGATAAATAAGTAGAAAGTATTTTATACACTCCTAAATTCTCATGTACTAAGAAATTATATCTGAACTATGGGAAACAGACCATTTTAACTACTATAGAGAAACTCATGTTTATTATAAGTGTGTATTTTTTCAGTCATCCATGATCAGAAAAAGGAATAATAGTTGTATATGCTTTCAGCTTAAAGAATAACTGAAGATGACAAAGCTGACACTGCAGGAGAAGATACTGGAAGATTCTAACAAGCAAGTTGGTTCAACAGGTTTCAGCATGGCTCAGGAGTGAAGAAGCCTCTGAGCCTTTGCTGTTATCCTTAAAAGCAGCAAGACGCTCTTTCATGCACAGCTATTTAAACTCTGAGCATTTTCATTTTCAGTTCTTCAATAATGTTTTAAATATCCAAATATTACAGCTAAGATACACTTTCATGAACATTTTAATCAAGACCTATCAACAAGATTTAACATGCAGACTACTACAGCAATCATTCTGAAGGTGAATCTCAGTTTTTTTTCAAGTATTCATAGCTGCAAGTCAGTTCCACTGGTAGAAAGCACAGCATTTTTCCATTTCTCATTTCAGGCATAAACAATTTGACTGAATTGGCAAAATAAGTAACTTCCATAACACAGCTGTCAGGCTGGACAGTTTAAAGCAAAAATACAGCATGTGGGGGACTTATAAAGGTAACACAATAACCGTGTTTAAAATTTTTGTGATTTCAGATGCAGCACAGGCTCTGCAGAAAGCTGCGTCACCTCTCCCTGTACTGCTCCTCTTCAGCGTCAGAGAGGAAAGCAAAACCAACAGCAGAACCAGCAAGAGGTGAACGTGAGCACTGGCTCAAGCCTCCCTACCCTTTCCCACTCTTGTTGGTAAAGCCTTCCCAGCAGCTTTTCCAAAGTTTCCCACAGATGTAAGGGTTGGCTTTGTTGTGTTTTGGGGTTGGTTTTTTTTACCAGCTTTCCTACCTAGCAGGCCCAGACACTATCCTATCTGATTCACAACCCACAAGGCAATTTTCTGTGCAGATTTGTGCAAACACAATGTGTTGATCACAAGTTAAAGACTGCTGTTTCTACGTTACTTCCAAATAAGCAAAGTAGAATTAAATGAGGCTTTGAAAAATTTGACAATGGTGCAAAAAAAGCAAGATGCATTGAAGGTGTTTTGAAACATGAAGATGGAAGTGGCAGTCCTCTGTTCACAAAACAGGGAAACAATGTGCCAGCCTCTCAGTTGTTACCTTTGAGAATCAGTTCACGAACCTAACTCTACAGCTTTCCTAGCAAATTAAACTACTTCTAAATAATTAGAACTTAAGTTTTAATAATTAAAAGTAACATAATTCTATGTATTTGTATGTATATGGTACATTTCACACTTTTGTATGATTTAAAATGGTAGATTTGCAGAAGACAAGTAAGGATTCATTCTGAGGGATCGTGCTGAAGGACATTTTCAATGCCCAGAGGGAAGTTATTTTCCGTGAGAGCTGCGGTGCCCAAGCCCTTCTGCAATTAACTGTATTAAGTTTCATTTTATGAATATCAACATTCCCATGTTCTGCATGCCACCAAGAGCTAAGGGAGACAAGAGGACAAACCACCTGACAAAAACAAGCTTGTAGAGCGTGCATCTTAGGGTGCCATCACAGGTACGTACTCCATGATGCAACTGAAGTTACATAAATTTAAATACTGAAAAAACAATAATATGGAAAAGGACACCTTACTCCATGCAGATAAGATTCATATTTTTCAATGCTGCAAATACAGCCAACAAATGAAAATAATTGTGTTTGTTATAAATGACTAATTTAGTCAGAAAGCAGAAAAGTACATTGTCTCTCCTCTACTGTGGTAAGTAGTCTACATGATATTCCCCTAACTGTCACACAACTCTTGCTTACAAAAAATGAGCAGCAGATTGACCATGGATGTGTTCTGTAATTTAAAGGACTGACTTTTTCACACATCCATACAGGGCATCCCACCCAACCTCTCACCACAAGGTTACGACTAAATCACACAATTTCACTTTCACTGATATTGCAAAAAGTTCATTTCCACCTGTACTGCCAATTCATATATTTTGTCCAAATTTCAATCCAAATGTCATCTGCTCTCTTGGACAGTTTCTGGTGTCTTTTTGTGTCCTTTCCTGTCGCTGAGTGTTTCCCAGGAACAACACAGAAGTCAAATCATTGCCTAAAGGTTGTTTTATCCAAGTAAAACATTCAGGCTTAAGAGGAATAAAATGTAGAATTTTTTTTTATTCTAAAAACTATCATTACCTCTGTCCTGCAGCTTTCTATTCATCAACTGGTTTCCTTCATTCTAGTGATGGTGAATGGTGTCTGCAGATCTGCTTCTTGATTAACAGTAATTGGACTAGCAAATTTCATAAGATAACTCTAAAGAGGTGGAACTTCACAAGCTAAATTGTTCTGCTTTTGTGGTTTGAGCTAAGTTACTTTTTGTCAAGTAGGAGAGTGGCCATTACCAATATTAACTCTTCAATACCATGAAGAGTTCATGTACATAATTCAGTATTAAATTAAGTACAGAAGTTGGAACTTTTTGAAACATACTACTTGCTAAACAAAGATGATCTTGCAAATTCATCTTTGATTTGCTACTTCTGCCTCATTATGTAGATGGCAATGATAATTAAACAGTGATAATTAACTGCTTATTTTTAAGGAGGACAATTCTTTTGAATTAGACCAAAAATATTTATTAGGTTACCATCACTCAGTGATCACACAGGCAGAGAAGAGGTGAACCCAAGTACCTTTGCTAACCACATACTGCTGCTTCTGATATGTTTTCCTTGCTGATTTTCAGATGTATGTGATTTGCAATTGTCAAACAATTATAGCAAATTCTCATTCTGAATGCTACATCAATGCCCTTCTTCCCCCTTAACTCTGTTCTTTAATTATGCATAACAGTTACAAGCACTTAGAACAGTGAGCTACAAATATTTAATACAAGATGCCTGTAACAGAAAGATATGAGAGAGACTACAAAAATCAAATAGTAGAAAGTATTTCTTTATCCTAAGCCAACAAACAATAAGCAAGGCATAGGCTCCTTAGATTTTAAATTTACATACATGTTCATAGCTTTGACAAACCAACACTAATAAGTCATCTGTATGCTTTATGAAACAGTTACAATTAAACAAATAAAAATTACCAGGTATAGCAGTTTTCTCCAGACTTTTTTCTATTTTAAAGGGGTCTGTTTTGATCGTACGCTACAAGTTTACCTTGTGAGGAATGCTGAATAAGCATCACTACAGGACATTACGGTTTCAAGCACTTAAAGGATGCAAGTCAAGAGCAAATACACTGACGACAATTTCTGAAATCCCATCTACAACAGCAGCATCTTAGCAAGCAGTTGATGATCTTAACACAAATTCTTGATATAGATTAGAATTCTAGCACTTGGGGTAGTAAGAAAGTATGCAAGAATTTCAAATATCTTAAAATAAAGTTTACAATCCTTCTAGATGTGGAGGAGGGCCACGGATCCAGTATGAACTCAAAATTCAGTATAACATGACAGGTAAAAATAATCCTACTTTTAATTTTCAGAGTTCATTGTATTTAACACTTGGTATGGGTGATAATGAAAATACGGTAATACCATAATTGTGCTCTGTGGAGGAAAAGACAATTACTAGGAAAACAGGACTAATTTTTTTTCAGTCACTAAGACATATTAGGGAAATATCATGAATCTTTCATTAAAATATTCATGTACCATATCTCAATACACTGTATGCAGCTTTCTAAATATCTTGCACATCACAAATACTCAAGAAGTCACATTGTAGAGCACAAAAATTAACTCAAATGACATCTAAAAACTAAAACCAATCATAGAAGAAAAACAATTTTCTCATCCATTTACTTCGAACTGAATTACTGTCTGCTCACTCTGAAACCAAAGGCCTCCACTGATTCTGCTCACAGCACAGAGTGATAGCCCTGTCCTTTGAAATCAGGTCAGTGTCCCACCACAAAGGCCCATCTGTCTAAACCAATGGGAAAAAATGAGCGTGCCTTGGGTGGTCAAGAAAAGGCTGAAGAAAAGTTTAGATAATACTTAGAAACTATATAAATTTTCCTTATCTCAACCTTATAACCACCCACAATGCAACCTCACAGCAATTAAAATGACTTCATGAGAAGTTTTGTTCTTGTTCGATGTAGCAGAGAGACAGAAACTAGAACTGCGCCATTACAGTAATCCCCCTCACTTTCCCAGCTTCCTACATTCAACTGTTTATTTTCTATTTTGTTTTAATTACTGATTTAACAAAACTTTCCAAACACATTTTAATATTTCAGTAGTACATACTGCATTATTTCAAAATTATTTAAACACTCACATTCAACATGGAAACATTTGTGCAAAAAATGTTTTCTTTTCCTAATATTATTAACCAGAACTGAAAATAAACCACAGTAACCACTTTTGTACATAAAGCATATGCACATAGTGCAATCAATATGTGGTGGAGAGTATAATCAGATTATATTTGAAAGTTTGCCTGTACAGCGGACAGTAACATAAAGAAAATCCCAGTTGTGAATGACACCAGTGTACCAGAAAAGTACTAGAATGGACATAGTTATATCTGCAAATGCGTCTTTTGGTTACCTAGCTTACTCCTCTCAGTAGTTAAATTATGCCAGCAAAAGAAGCCTGCTGTTAGAATCTGTGTAGTCCCTAAAAATAGAGCTGCCCCTCATGTCACCTATACCAATAAATCTAGTCAAAAGCAGACAAGCCTTCGGTATTAATTCTTACATTTGAACCCTGAGAATAAAGGCAAGCATTCAAGTGCTATCATAAAAAACTGAAGGAAGTACATTTTGTATATTAAACAACTCTCAGAATAGTTTAACTAATACACAGACTAAAACAGTAAATCTTCTAAATTCTTACAAAGCCAAAGAGATTATTAGTTTAAAAAAGCAATGAAAAGCACTGACATTAAAATTCAAAACTCTTGCTTTTTTTGCTTTAAAAATAGATTGTATGTAAAACATTTCAAAAGCACATTTTTAACCAACTTTACCCGGATTTCCACACATTTCGGTAAATTCATGCTGCAACATGACTTGCCCTGTTGGACTCAACAGAACTTAAGCCCGAAATGACAGAGGAGCCAAAGGGAAGCATAAAAACTGAGAGGGAGCAGATGCGCCATTAGTGGAATGCTGCTTTAGAAGATTTAGATTTCTGTACTAAGACAGACTAGAAAGAATACACGTAAGGGAAAATAATTTGCTGAATTAATCTGATGCAATGGTTAATTGAAAAGTTAACAAAATTATGAAATTATTTGAATACTGCATCTTGCGTCTTTATACATTTGAATATAGAATTCATTATCTATTACCCATTTTGAATTCTGAACTAAAAATAGTCACATTATAATTGAAAATGCTATAAATCAAACAATTCTCTGAGGTACAAAGTCAACTGAACACAGCAAAGGCATTCTGGCAATATTATCAGAACTGTCTATTCATATCTGTAGTAACTTGTTGCTGGCCAATTTTTCTGTATCATTGGATTTTAACTGTCAGTATAGTTCAGAAGGAAAGAAAAAACAGTAAGTGGTATAACTATTTCACTGATGTTTGGTAACTTCTCATTCAATATATGTTGAAACCTTATTTCGGAAACTTGCTCTATGCTGCAACTCTATTTCAATCATTTACCAAAGTATAAGTTAGCTATTTAAACTTGTAGTAATAGGAAACAAACTAACTTTACAATGGAAAAGTACACAAATTTTATAAATTTGGAAAATCAACAACAATTTGGTCCCAGCCTACTGCACTGGATTATTTACTTAAGCATTTTTTAAGAACAGTTGCAGTTGTATGCATTACATCGTAAAGGATTCATTTTGGGCTCAGTAATTTATTATAAATAACCTTCATTTAAATACCCTTCATCTCCTGCAGGCCCCATCCAGCACAATATTATTTCCAGAATGTTAAGGAGTTCAGCCTTCAGAAACCTCTGTTAAATGGTCTGCACTCAAACACAGCAGAAATATCCCAGTTTACATAGAACCTTTTACTCTTTTCCCTACCACAGCATTTCCCTACCACTTCTCCCAACGGCCTTGAGTTGCAATAAAAACTACTTCTTAAAAGCAAGCTACAGATTTATGAGAAGAAAATCATGGCAGAGTAAGCTTCATGATGATAAAAGTGATTGAGATAGAAGCAGGCTGTTTCCAGGGCTACCAATGAACCATATATTATGTTTTAGATGGTTTCCTAGGAAAATAATCCTAGGGATCACATCGTCTATGTGTGTCTCTTTATGTATCCCTCCTCCTAACTTGAGAATTTATTTCTTGATTTCAACTAAATCTGACAAAAGAGGAGATCTAAAGACAACTAGGCTCCACAAGTTTTCCAAAACCAGGAAGCCAGGAAGAAAAAAAGAATCAATAGAATTCAGGTTATAAAAAAAAGCATAGATCAAGAGTTCAGACTCCTTGGATCCGCAAGTCAACCAAGAAGACACAATCCTACTGGAGATCACGTCATTAACCTTGTGGCAGACACAACTGAGTCCAAAGCAGAGAAAAGATCCTGCCGCTTTCCACAATGTCCTGTCTCCCAGAGGCGAGCAAAATTTTAGTCCAAAGAACAATTTTCGCCCTTAATTTTCTTCATTCTGGCTTCACATAAATTAAATGGATAGACAATGCTCAGATCTAAACATGTGAACTACCTCTCTTTACTGCCTCTCGCTCAGATTTCCTCAGCAGACATTACGGCACTGCCAAGAACTCCCAAGGGCTTGATAAGAAAAACAAAAGCTCGTTGTATAACATTATCAACCAAACCCTGCTCCAAGAAGGGCAGGTGTAGAGCACCTGCCTATTCTAAGACAACGCTACTACAGAGACTAAGATTCCTTATCTCTTCTAGGCAAGAAACCACAGAGAGGCTTATCTCATCTAAGCATGGCCTGCTGTCTTCCCACAGAAGTTACTGTCACTTTTGAGAGAGAACAGGAAAGGTTTCAGAACAGACCTTAACCTGTGTCAAAATCCCTACTGTAGTAAAGAGGTGTTTCTTTCAATGTAGGTAATTCATGTATTGCCTGAAGTGCGTAAAACCAGCACTGTACGATTCACCCTCTTTTTCTACCAAGACAGCTGTAAATTGCATCCAAGCAAAACCACCCATCCCACTGGCCTTAGCAGGTACTGACAAGTGGTGGATACACACAAGAGTTACAAAACTTCCTTTTATGAAGACACATCTTTTGCCTGTATTAGAACATCTGAATTAAACCACAAAATTTCAGAAACGAGTTCTTTGTCTTAATGCAGTACAGATTACCCTTATCTCGATTTATTTTCTTAGGAGAGATCAGAGCTTCATAAGAGGTTAACTGAAGTATTCTTCTGTAGACATTGCTACTAAAGGGCCACGGGCTTTGTGCTAAAATAACACCAAAAGCCTCAGGTGTGTCAGGTTTTGTCTGGATTTGTCTTGGCCTGCCTGGAGCTTTGTTTTAACTTGTCTAGTTGTAATAGCAATGACCTAATGACCAGGTGATTATTACCTGCTTTGTTTTAGATTTTGGTCAACCGTGCAATGTAACACTATATATTTTTGTAGTTAACAGACAGTAATAAGGAGTAGATGTCCTGTGTAGAATAAACAGTCCGTGACCCTAGAATAAAAACACGGCATAGAGCACAGAGCTGGGAAGACAGCAGGGACCTTGAAAGTACACACACAGGACGATACTGGACACCCAAAGAGTTTAACAGGCCATCCATTACTGTTAGCCAAAGGAATGAAGCCTTGGAAAGTGGGTAAGAACACTTTTAAGGCAAAAAAGAACAAATATGAACATATGTAGAAAACTTGAAATGATGAGGTAAGAGCAAGATGTTGAGCATGTTAAAACACATTAAAATGACCCCAAGAAGATCCCAGGGTGGAAAAAAACCAAAACAAACAAAACAAAAAACAGCAAAAAGAAACCCCAAACCCATCATCATATTCTTCATTAAAAAGGACAGCTTGCTGACACGACAACTCAAGGCTGACAACGACAACTTACCTTGACACTTGGCCTCATCCCCAAATGAAACCATTGACTGCAGTGTCTATCCCTAGGGGCAGGGGAAGTCTGACCATAACATCAGAGAAGGGTATATACTAGAAACTGTGTGTGTAAGGACTTTAACCATACATAATTTGAACTGTGTTACCATCATAACTGGACTAATAAGAATTCTCTCATTTGACTGCTAAGATTTTATGTAAGCTGACAATAAATTGTTACCTTTCCCTCAAGGTGTATCTCCTTTCACTCATAAGAAGAGTTTGAGTGTAATAAATTGGCCAGAATTCTGTAACCTGGACGAACTAATTGGTAACACTTCCCTTCCCATTAACAATTACATAGGCTGCTTATCTTCCCACACCCAAGTAAATAACTTCATGATACTTAGAATCACATTTACTGTTAGCTGATAGCTAATATAACTTAATACTGCACACCTGTTAAAAGGTTAATAGTGATTGGAGAACTCATTACATATGGATAAATAATCCTTCATAATTTTTGCTTCAAATATACCAAGGACACTTAGTAATTGATAAATTAGAAAGGACAACTTCAGCAGCACCTGTTCTGTATTTGCAGACCTTTTCTATCCAGTCTTCAGTGCAGATATTACACCTGTAAATTAATGAATGATAACCCCAGAACATTGTAAAGCACAAAGATTAGAAAACACATTAATGCTGTTCATCTACTGACTGTCTCTGACTCAGAAAAATGAAGAAGCAGTGACCACTGGTTAGATGAAATCACACAAAAATGGCTGGATAGAACTATGTACATATGGCAAAACTCAGGAAAAAAAAAATGTTATAAGGGCGTAGTCAACGTTAGCATATTCCTGACAATAGCATCCATACAGGGCTCAGAAAAGCCTTTGTGTATTGGCCCATACCAAACTTTAACTTTTGTATCACTGAAGTCCCATCCTGACACAGACACACAGAACTGTTTGGGTTAGAAGGGATCTCTTGAGATCATGTAGTCCAGCCCCTTTCCTCAAACACGCTCACATAGAGCAGATTGTCCACGACCATGTCCAGTTGGATGCTGAGTATCTCCAAAGAGAGAGATTCCACAGCCTTTCTGGGCAACCTCTTCCATTGTTTGACCACCTTCATAGTAAAAACATGTCTTTTTGTGTTCAAATGGAATTCCTGTTTTTTTAATATGTGCCTATTGCCTCTTGCCCTGTCAGTGAGCTCTACTGAGAAGAGTCTGACTCCCTCTTCTTCATTCCCTCCCACCAGGTATTTATACACATTTTTAAGATTCCCCTGAGCCTTCTCTGCTCCAGGCTGAACAGTCCGACCTTTCTCAGCCTCTCCTCGTATGAAAGACGGTCCAGTCCCTTAACCCTCTTTGTAGCCCTGTACTGGGCTTGCTCCAGTAAGTCCGTATCTTCCTTGTACTGGAGAGACCCAAACTGGATCAACTACTCCAGATGTGGCCTCACCAGTGCTCAGTAAAGGGGAAGAATCACCTCCCTTGACCTGCTGGCAACACTCTTCCTAATGCATCCCAGGATACTGTTGGCCTTTTTTGCGGCAAGGGTGCATTGCTGGCTCATGGTCAGCTTCTCATCCACCAGGACTCCAAGGTCCTTCTCAAGAAAGTAAGAACATTTTCATGTTTCACTGATAAGTGCCTTGAAGGAGAAAAATAACTAAAGGACTGTCAAGAGGAAAAAGAAAAGTTGAGTTAACAGATTAGTGATACATATACTATTGATGATTTTTATCACAATAAGAACCATTTCTATGTACTTGCTTGTTGTAAACACAATCCATTTCAGGAGCTTTGCTCCTAAAGGTAGTGTTCTCAGTGAAATAAATGCAATGAAAATTCATTATGCACAGGGTTCGTATCGGGTGCAACATATGATAATTTTAGTATAATTTAGCAGGTACTTGTGTTCTCAACGAACAAAGGTTGAGAACACTGTCCATGGTTTCTTTATCCATTGTTAGGAACTCCTTTGCTTATTATTTAATAGCCTGTTCCACTAACCATTATCAGCCTCAGAGATGAAGCAGCTGAATATATCAAACTCAGTAAGACTTAAAAAAACATTTACAATTTCAAGGACAGTATATACAGCATGGAGGATGGAAAGACATGCCCTGTCCATTACATTAATTCTTATAGGGAAAATCGCTTCTCTCTCTAGCATATCAATGCTAGAAAAAGCTGTGCTTTTAGGAAAGCATGTTGAGAAAGCAACTGGCTATGCCTGTATTAGTTTGACTAATAAACTGTGTTAGAAATTTCTTTATCTTCACAATATTTATGCAGCTAACACAGAGTTTTGTTTTATAGTATATCTTCACAGGACACCAAGATTCATAACGCATTTTATTCTAACAAAACCACATACACAAGTATATACATTAATCCTAAAATCACAGAATCATTTAGGTTGGAAAAGACCTTTAAGATCATCAAGTCCAACCATAAACCTAACACTGCCAAGTCCACCACTACACCATGTCCCTAAGCACCTCATCCAAACGTCTTTTAAATACCTCCAGGGATGGTAACTCAACCACTTCCCTGGGCAGCCTGTTCCAATGCTTGATAATCCTTTCAGTGAAGGAAAATTTTTCCTAATACCCAATCTAAACCTCCCCTGGCACAACTTCAGGCCATTTCCTCTTGTCCTATCACTTCCTGCCTGGGAGAAGAGACCAACCCCCACCTCTCTACAACCTCCTTTCAGGTAGTTGTAGAGAGCAATGAGGTCTCCCCTCAGCCTCCTTTTCTCCAGACTAAACAACCCCAGTTCCCTCAGCTGCTCCTCATCAGACTTGTGCTCTAGACCCTTCACCAGCTTCGTTGCCCTTCTCTGGACATGCTCCAGCACCTCAATGTCTCTCTTGTAGTGAGGGGCCCAAAGCTGAACACAGTACTCGAGGTGCAGCCTCACCAGTGCAGAGTACAGGGGCACGATCACTTCCCTAGTCCTGCTGGCCACACTATTTCTGATACAAGCCAGGATGCCATTGACCTTCTTGGCCACCTGGGCACACTGATGGCTCCTGTTCAGCCGGCTGTCAACCAACACGCCCAGGTCCTTCTCTGCTGGGCAGCTTTCCAGCCACTCTTCCCCAAGCCTGTAGCGTTGCATGGGGTTGCTGTGACCCAAGTGCAGGACCTTGTACTTAGCCTTGTTGAACCCCATACAGTTGGCCCCAGCCCATCAATCCAGCTTGTGCAGGTCCCTCTGTAGAACCTTCCTCCCCTCAAGCAGATCAACACTCCTGCCCAACTTGGTGTCATCTACAAACTTACTGAGGGTGCACTTGATCCCTTCGTCCAGATCACTGATAAAGATATTAAACAGAACTGGCCCCAATACTGAGCCCTGGGGAACACCACTTGTGACCAGCTGCCAACTAGATTTAACTCCATTCACCACAACTCTTTGGTCCTGGCCAATGATCAGTTGATTCACACATCTATGTTCCGTAAATTAGAGAGAAAAGATACCATTTGAGCACATAGCCTACCCACCGGTTAATGAGAAAGCACCGACAGAAGCAGTGCTGGAAATCATTCAAAACAACACTACACATACCACTGTTTACTGTTTAGCTTGTTAACGGTGATTATAAACATTCTGAAAAACCTCAAGATAATATCTTCTATGCTCTTCAGTATTTATGACTTACAGTCTATTGTTTTCTCTGAGATTCTGGATCATTTCTAAGTGATACATGAAAGGTAACTCAAAGCAAGAGCGCTGTTAGACACTTTCCCTCTAGTAACACTACTAGATAACTCTCGGGGTCTAAAAACTAGACAGGACTAAAATGCATGAAAAAAAACCCACTAAGTTCAAAAAGATTATGAAATGTTGTTATTACATAGCCCCAAACTTTCTGGAGCAGCTATTGATTTTTGGAGCTCAACTTTCAGCTGCTTCCACCAAACCTTTTCAAGTGATCTATTTTCCTGACCCCTAGCAAAAATCAGTCACTCCTTTAAGGCGGTGCTGGAAGTCAGGCACCCCAAAATGAACAGTCCAACACCATCATCACTTCCTATGTTCATGTGAGTATCTTCAACCTCAGGTAAATCTTACAGGACTGTAATCCTTGTTTAGTTCCTAACTAATTAATAGTTGTTGAAGCAGTATCATCACACCAATATTACATTTCAAGATGTATGAAAACATATCCAAAATTTTCTACTCCATTTAACTGTTCACTGCACTTTGCTATGAATGTATCGCAGCTACAGAATTATGATTCTAGTTTCATTCCCATATGCCAGATTGAAAAAACATTATGCAGAGAAAATACATACATTTTATGGATGCATGCAAGTATTATTATTCACTGATTTATAAGACATTGGCAGCTAAAAAGAAATGTTTACACAGGCAACTTTCCTAAAATTCTATGTTGTATGGTAATAGGACTGCAATTCTGCTTGAGATTAAAAGTAAATTACTATCTCCAAAACCAGACTCTAGGTGTATACATAACATTATGAATAGCAAGTCTGCCATACACATTCTTTTCTCATGGACACAACTGAACAACATACACACTAGCAATACAAGACTCCTCAAGAAAAACTGACAGATTTCTCACAGCTCTGAATCCTGCAGCATGTGGAGAAGTCATAAAAACAAGTAACTGGATGGCAACAAGTGCTAATGGTGAGACTGCACGCACATCTGTCCTTGGTTGGTTCCAGAAACAAACTGAACAGCTGAACCCGAAGGGTAAACAACAGTAAATCTTTTGGAGGCTTTTCATCCAAAGCCTTTAACAAGTTTCAGGAAAATGTTCCAAATTCAGACTGCAACTCTAACTCACTGTGTGCCATTAATTTGTTTTAACTTACTTTAAATGTTACAAATGTGGTCCAAAGCCTGAGGAAAATGGACAGGCTTATTTGCTGTCATCAGATAAAGAGTGATAAAGAATATGAAGAATATAAAGATAACACTAAGATTCAGGAGCATAAAAGACAAGGGGCTTGATCATGTATCCTTTATCTCACAGTCAGCTCCGTAATACATAGCAACACAGATGAGTAGGACTTTTATATATGTTTTTCTTTGGTTTATTTGTATGTTGCCACAGCAGGCCAGTATTTATAGAACCTGTGACCTTCTGAGGCTTGCTTGATATGGTCATAACGTTCACCTGGTAATCTTTCAGAGTGCTCGCTTTGAGAGTGCTTGCTTTGAGAGTGCTTGCTGAGGTCTTTTTAGGAATTTTCAACCCACATAAAAGTTTCAAAATGCATGCTATCTTAAAAGATTTTTCTTATTTTTATATTCAGGTGAGACTGCTACTAACACCACCTTGATATAACCAGTTTTAAATATAAACATAATTACTCACTATTTTTAGACTTACTGCATTGGCATGTAGACTTTGGGCCACTTTTTGGGTATATTTACAGAGCCTCCTGGGACACCAGTTACCGCAGCAACCTCTGAGGTCACTGGCAGCTACTGTAATTTTCAAGAGAAAATTTACTGTAAAGTTTCAAGCGATTCCAATTTATGTTCAAATTGCCTGTGCCGTGCATGAATGCAGCCTACTGCGCCGCATCGAGCCAGTACAGTTGTTGCAGCACTAGAAGACAGCCCAAGCCCAGAACGGCGCTTCAGAGAGAATTCCTCTTAACAGAACTGGCAGAGGGGAACAGGGGGAGAAAACAATCATTCTCAACCTCCACACGTCTGAACACAGCCTGAAGCCACGTCTTCTCACATTGCCAGATTCCACAACTGCTCGAAGTCTCATTTTCGATCACATCCCTCATCTTCCCAGTCACATGCACTCCTCTCCACTACCTCTTCCCGTCTTTTATGGGTCCCTCCGAACCCCAGCAACGCTCCTACTTACCTCGTGTGAATCCTGATCCTTTCCTTTTGTACTCTGCTTACGGAGCTTGCAGGACAACCAAGAGACAGCACGTGTTGTAGCTCATTTGGAACAACACCTGTGCTGAAAGGCTAGGCAATGCAGACGTGTTGCCTGCTCAGTAAATCACTACTAAGTGAACAGACAGTGACTGCATTTTCCCTGAGTTATTGTAATGAAGAATAAACTGTGTCTCTTTTCTCCACCCAGCTGTAAATGTCCATGAAATTTAGAAAAACTAAACTATGTCTGAGACCTCTATCCTTTAGTCTTATTTGGTAGAAATTAGCTAGTGGCAGGCAGATGCAGTAACTCACTTCCTTGGGAAACCTGGCTGAGAAAATTATCTTCTCATAGAATTGTGATCTAACTTTTATAAATACAACTGGAATCTTTGGATTAAACTCTGGTATCAAGGTAACTAGTTTATTATACACCTCATTGTCTTTCAGCTTTTTTTTTTCCCATGTAAGTAAGGAGGTGTGACCTGTCTGGATCTCCCAGTTGTCAAAGGGAAAACACATTATATGGGAAACATGTTCCAACTATCATTTACCTCTTTAAAAAAAAAAAAACAAAAAATAAATCCTCTTAAGGGTTTACTTTAGCATCCTAGGACCTTAAAAATCAAATTATTTTTTCCATTGTCTGAGCACTCCAGACAGGAAGCACATACAAAAGATCCGTCTCCTGCTGGCTTTATAAAAAACAGCTTTTATAGGAGAGAAAAGACTACAGACTTGGAGAAAACACAGTAAAACCTGGGGTGTTTTCTCATTTATGAAAAATATTTTAGTGCTTATACAGTAAGTCACACTGTCACACTGAACTTTGTAATTTGTTTACTTCACTATAGGCACTCTTACTTTTCAAACTAATTTGCACTATTCTCTGAAAGAATCACAGCTTTATATTTAGTTTAGTTTATAAGCCTTTTGGTAAGATTTTAAATCGGCAATATAAAAGAGTATCTCCTCTTTATGTCTTGGTTTTGGAAGGAGACTAGCCGAGCAAGCCTGTAGTACAAAGAAAAAGCTCATTTGTAGAAGATGCCATCAGTTCAGTAGAAAAATCCAGTGGAGTTCTCTTATTTATAAAAGCTTTCAACAAAACACACTGAGATGATCAGTAAGAGTTTTGGCATAGTTCTCCGAGCTCAGGACTGCAGACAGAAGAAAGCACAGCTCCGGAACCACTTTCAAAATAGCTGACCCTATTCCTCTTCAGCACAGTGGTAGCAGAGGAAAAACTGATCATCACACTCTCCAATAACTGGTATTACAAAAAAAACCCAACACATTATATTTAAACTTAAAAACTGATTAAAAAAAAAAAAAAAAGTGAAGACTCTCTTGAAGTTTTTCCATTCATTCAAAAAAAGTAATATGCTTTTTAAAAGCAAAGGACAGACTATTCTGGCTTTCTTATACTTTTTATTTTCAATATTAAAATAATCTCTTATCCACATCTTATTTATTAGAATTAAAAACTCTTCACAGTACAGGTTCAAATTTCTGAAAGAGAAAAGGACCTGTTTTTACAGTGGGACCAAGCCAGGACTCTCAAGCATAGCACACCATGCTCTATGCTAAATGAATAAAAGAGTATAATGAAACAGCAATGATTCTACCTGGGAGGGGACAGAAACTTAGGGGGTTCTGGGTGTGTACATGTACATGCATGTAAACACACAAACACAAAAATAAATAAAAGGGAATGGGGAATAGCCATCTTCCAGTCTCATATAGTTCCTACTTTGGAAAGAAGCACAAGGCACTACATCCTGCCAAGTATCGCCACCTGTATTATGTGTCTCCTGTACTATGTGCTTTCTTCTCATTAGCATTAATGATACAAATATGATTGCATCAGAACTTTATAGAATGTTTGCATACAATTTGTCACGTGTAGTAGCACCCTGATTTCAGAGCAACAGGCTTTCAAAACTTAATCAAAACATACTTCAAGCTGATTTTTCAGTGCTTTACAATTAGCAAGAATTCCTCAGATCTGTAAGATTATGGGCAGTTTGAGTGCATTCAATAATTTATAGACATAAGCTCTGTGAAAAACAGTTTACAAGAATTTCTAGAAACATAGTAGTTTTCCTTCCAATTAAAAATGTTATTTGAATTACAAGGTTCGCCCACAACATCTAAGGCCCAAATGATGCATATAATATCGGAGCACCAGATAAGTGGGAAAGAAAAAAGAATAGTTGGTGTTCACTCCAAAAGCTCAGTGAAATATACTGAAAAGGAATGAAAAATAAAATTGAATTGTAAATGTTTATTTAGATTGGTCTCAAAGTATTACCCAATACATTCTCTACATCTTTACCTCTGTACAATACATTCTCTACATTTTGTAATAATGAAGATACGCAATATTGTTCTCACTAACACACAGGAGTAAGAGTCAGAAAAAATTTCTAGGCATTTCCTCACTTCTAAATATACAGTCAAGTGATCATAGCTATAGACTGGAAGCAGAAACTTCTTTGTTGTTGCATAAACTGACATTCCCAACATTCTCTAAGATTTGAAAGTGTCCCCCCCCAAGAGTGCTAGCACTTCACATTTCAGTGTAAATATTTGTAGATATAGTCAATTACTATAAAGTCAGTAGCAGATTACTCCCAAAGGAATGTCCTGTACTTTTGGAACAAACATTTTGAAGGGTGTTAGCTACATGTTCTAACTGGGAAGAGGGAGAGATATTTTGATCCATCTACTTCAGAATCACAATGATTTTCTAGATTTTCAGAATCACAACGATTTTTTAACATCCTCTAGAAGTGTTTGCATTTAGAGAGCCACAGCATATACACAGACACGTACATAAGTGACTGATCTGGAACTTCTGTGATATAGATAATTTTTAAATTCTGTATGTCAACTTGGTTAACACATGACTCTATAGGTTTAACCTGAAATAACTTTGTCTGTAAAAACAGGAAAAAAAGGAAAATTAGTGATGATTAAAAATAAGTTTAATCAGTTCACACAAAACAGACAATGACAAAACTATCTGATTTTGAGATCATGTCTGCTCTGTAACCCATCTTTGCAACTCATTCTAATCCTGTAAAGTCAGCATCCACAAATAAGCAGAAACTACAGTGGAGTAAGAAAGGGTTCCTTTTATAAGAATGATTCTATGTGAAAAAAATTACCATTTAGAATGCAATGTAATAAAAGTTGCACTTATAATCAAATATATTACCACATTTTTAGATATGAATCAAACTTAATGATCTATTCCCCTCTTCTTATTGCATATATTATTTGCCTTCAACTAAATTTCTTAGCTAAGTGCTAGCAATTTGCAAAATGAAACCCTACCTGAGGTCTTCTAGGAGTTACTGCAAAGCACATGAAACAATTCTATAAAAAATTCCAGGCAAAAACTGAAGTTAAAAAAATATTTTAAAAATCTGTAACAATTTTCGAATAAGAACTTTTGGTTCCAAAATTGATGACATTTATACTCCACCCTGTATCTAATTCCACCAACAGAAACTAGTTCTTTGCTTAACCACTCTCTAACTAACTACTAGCTGCAGAACAGCATCCAGATTCTCCTTGTTGATCTGCTTTCAAATCAAACATTAAAATCAAGTATTCTGGATTTTCAGTGCACGGTAACTAAGCAGAATTTGACTCAATAGTCTTAAAATTACCCTAGAACCAGCTTGTTCTGGCCATTTTTAGAATTTAACTGATGATCCTATTGTTCACAGTCTCCATGGTCCTCCTCATATAACTTTGTAGGAAATTTACTTTAATATGTACGAGTTTTACTTCATGGATGGTTTTTTTCCTTGCAGACACTACAAAAATCTTCATAGTAAAGAAGTATGCATCCCAACAACAATAATCATGATAGAAGAAGCAAAAATTATTCACCATTTCCTGAACACAGTACTGTCTGATTTGTTAAATTCTACCATTCTGTACTTTCTGATATTGTAAACCAATTGCTGCTAGGCAACTAAGAGGACAAGAAAGAGTGAAAACAATTTTTTATTAATTAAGTGATAACATGAAGTAAGAAAGCAAGTTATTTAGTCAACAGTAAAAATATTTCTTCCTCCACTAATGCTACTTTAGCTTGCCGGAAAGATTACCACCCATTTTGCAAAAAGTAGCCAGTGTTTTTCTTTTAAAAGTATTTGCCAAGTCCTCAACCACAAGAGCCTCTAACTACCACTCATAAGGCCATTGATCATACCACAAACATTAATTAATCAACCACTGCAATAAAAAAAACAAAACAAAAAAAAAAGACAGCTCTCAGAGCATGTATTTTAAATTTACAGCCTTTACAAAACATGTTTACTAAAATTAGCTTGGAAAAGCAGTGGGCCAAAAAGAGTTTAAGCACAGTTTATTCTCTTTCCTGTTGCAGCTGTTTTAAGAATAGATTAAAAAGCTTCCCTGCTCCCTTTTCAGGCTGTAGGGTTCAACTAACAGAGTAACCAGGCACCAGGAGTTAGGTAAGGATGCAGCAGATTGCAGGAAGGCAAAATCTATTCGCTACTTCAGTTAAGCTACAATTATGAACTACGGCTCATGAAAAAAATTATATAACTTCACTAGTACCAGAGTTACATTGCTATCGTGTATCAATAGTAAAAAGCCTCCCTAAAAAGAAAGCAAATTCCCGTAGAAGGCTGTCAAGCAGGAAAATTGTAACAGACTGACAAATGAAACACAACAAAAGTTATATAAGGTCTTGGCGTTCTTCTAAAATAAGGGGGTTTATCCTTATTGATGTAATTAAGTTTCTTCCTTCAGAAGCAGATAAGTCTGTATTTTTAAACTTTCTCTAAGAACACATAAATTACGTAAATACTTTAAATATTCACCTAATTGTCTGTCTTTCCCTCTTACAGTCCCCTACTCATAGCTTTTACATGTATTAGCCTATCTTAATGAAATTTGAAAAAGGAGACAGACATCTGTTACCATCATTTTATTCCAGCAGTTTTCCTAAAAATTGGTGTGAGAAGGAGGGAGACTCAAATTAGTATTTCTCACTAGAAAAACTGGGCAAAATTAAGCTGCTCATCAAAACCCATCACCCAGTTGGCACAGCCATAGCTACCTATACAGCTGCCTCTTCAAGAATGGGACTTAACAGGAGAACTTCACAGTTGTTAATGTAAAGTTCTTAGTTTTCTAAAAGATACGTATCAAACTTTACAATTATTATTGTAAAGCCGCATTTTTTCTACTACCCGTAAAACATCTTGTGTTCCTAACCAGGAAGATGCACAGAAGTCAAGTGTTCAAGAATCTTAAGAACTGTATTGAATCATGTCTTAGATTCAGAATTTCAAACAAAAGTATATTCTACCCTCATCTTCAGCTTCTTTAGACACCAAAACCATAGCTGCTGATTTGGCAAACTCCTACAAAGCCATTTTGGCCACTGTCTCACCTTCAGACCCAAGAGATTCAATTTCCAATTTCATCTTCTCCAAAATGGAAAAGTAGCATTTAAGGAACAAAAACCTGTGGTTTGACTGAGAAACTGTTTCATTAACACTGTGACTTCCAAGTGCCAAGTTTCTTTTGCTGTAGACAAGGGCTCAGACATTCTGCTCAAGGAGATTTTATGCCGTCTACCACTACTGATAAACAGCCTACAGCTGGATTTAGGATCTTACGGTCTCGGTATATGTAGTTAATCCACTCTGAAACTTGAGTAGTTGCAGCAGATGGTAATCAGGAATCTCTCATCAGCCCCAGAATATCCTCATGGTGTATCGTACTATAAATAAAGCATATCCCATTCCCCCTGGGCTGTAGAACTGATTATGGAATATCAGAAGTTTCTCTGGATTATAGAAAGCTCAGAAAGATACTATGCTGCAATGGCTTACATCTCATATTTTTGGAGTGGAGTATTTTTATGATGAAGTTAATGCAGTTTTGAGAAAAGTCAGATTCATTTGAAGCTTATGCAATTGCAATTTTACACTAGAATTTCTAATTTACAAATGCAGTTTTTAAAGCATGTTTTGTCTTACTACCGCTATTATGGGCATATTTTGAGTTTTACAGAATTGTAGTCAGCTAAGAATAAAAAAAAATTGAAATTTAAGAGTTAGTGCTACTTACTCAAGGCAGAAAATGATACATCTGAGGTTTGATCGCTGTTGATAGGTAATGAGATATATTAAAACCAATTACATGTTCTGGTTTGTTCCCAGACATCTTCAACAGCGATTCAGCATGAGTCCCTTAACAAATAATCAAGCATTATTACTCCTGACTTTAATCTTTGTCCGGGGGGCAGAGGGGAGCTGACTCCAAACACTGGATTCTTGTCAGCTAATAACAGTCATTATATTGACTACAGCTTTTACATGTTTTCTATTAATTGCTATCTATTCCTGTGCACATACGAATGTATAGAACCCTCATAAGTGTCCAGTGCTTCTAAAAAATAAAGCCTGAAACAAAAAATCACAACACTATGAAATTCTCTCTCAACTTTACTTTCCAAATATCAAAAAGTAACATTTATTTATTCCCTTTAAAATTAATTTGCAAATGAGGACATCAAGTTCTGAAAACCTATTAAAAAAAAAGGTTATTTTGAATTACTTCCTGAATACTTCCTTCCAAAGTCAACAGTTGTTATTACCTCTTCTGGCAACAAGTTCCAAGTTCTGGGATTTCCTCGGCTGTAGGGCCAAAAAGAAACTTTATTTTCACCTACTCTTACATGAGGTCATAAAACTTTACCACCTAAGAACAACATCGGTATCAAGATTTCTTGTTGACCAGGAACCTTATTTCTTGAAACATAAAAAAAGGCAGATTCATCTTTTGGTATATGTTTACATTTGCAAAAAATTCCCTCAGACAACCCAGTCCAACAGGATTTGATGGCTGCAGCAGAATGCAATACCTATCAATACTTTAGAATTACATGAAATACTTCAGAATACTTCCAAAATACTTTAGAACCAAGTGAACCCTCATCTGACACTTTTCACTTCCAGGCATTTTTATAGTAATTTTTATAACATCTGCATTAGGAATATATAACTTTTTTCAGAGATCTCTTCTCTGAACCCGTACTTGACTACACAAAATGTCAACAGATTTAGCTATTCTGAAACTTCTGATTGCATCAGCAGCAAACACAGTCAAGTACTCAGATAAACATAAGTAATTGAAGTAATAATGCTTATTGAGTAATCGGTAGTTCACATATTCCACTTTCAGTATTACACTACCTATCTATACTAATACAAGGGCAGCAGCCACAATCAATGCGTGAAAACAATTACATTCTTTTTTTCTAGTGATATAGATCTTAATGATCTGATAGACAAAAAAGGTTTCAGTATCGAAGGGTGTGCAAGTCTTTGAGATATTAGGGCAATTCAGACGACTTTCAATGCCAAACGTGGAATTGCTTTGGTCAGGAGAGGAAGAAATTACTTCCTGAGACTACTGACAACCGAACAAACAAAAAAAAATCCTGCTGCTTCTTAGTAAAGCACTGAGGAATGTGCTTGAACCCCACATTTTACTGAGAATCTGTCACAACATGGTGTAAATGGTTAGACATATCCTGATATACCTTAAAATGTTAACACCAGTTCAAAAATAATTTTCAAGTTCTAATTTTTAATGAAGCTATTTAAGTATCTGTATTGATTTGGAAGCTTTGCATTACAGACCTTAATAACAATAGGCAACACTGATTTACATTCGTTCATTTATACTTGGGTACTTGAAAGTCAATTTCCTACCCATTTTTCTGTCATTACACTGTATATTACCTTGTCAAATTCATGTCCTTATTACTAATAGCTTGTAATATATAACAGTAGAATTGTCCACTGACAAGGTCCCCAGTGAAGGAGGATATTCTATACAAATAGCAGGAGTAGCTTTCAAACAGTGCCTTATGCATTGTATAGTTTAATACAGTAAGAGTATTTTCAAATCATATTTGCAGTTTCATTTTAACCATATATACACTGAAATAAATACAAGAAAACCAAGATGTCAGTAGGGCCAATATAAATATTTTTTAAGCTTTACTAAATTATACAATCTAGATAGTATACTTACATAAACATATTACAAAAACAAACTGCTAAAGTTAGTGCTGCATTCTGTGCCTATCATTATTTACAACTGGTACAAGCTGCTGCTTTGTAATTAACTAATTTCTCTTAGTTACATACATTTCTAGCTGCCATGCTATAAAATCTAAGCAAATACTAACAGCTACTGCAAGCATACTGACTACAGAATTATTTTGGCAAATTTGTTCTGCTCTTGGGTGAGAGATTACAAATGTTTGCACACATTTGGCTAATTCCTGAAGGCCAGCAGTAGGAAGAGACATAACCTCTCCACTGTCCTCTAAAGTTTAAACAGAAGTGGATGCAAAACTATGTCAGTTAAACAATTACTATAGTATGTTGTGACCATGCCTAGATGCACAGCTAGGGGAGGCACCTGAACACAGTAATTAGAAACTGCCAGTCCCAGAGTTTACAAAAATAAATCAAGAGTCCATAGGTTTTGTTCTGCACTCTATAAACTGCTAAACAATAAGGCTGAAGGTGTCATTCAAGATCAGGAATTTTATCATACATTGAGCTATGAGATCCTTCAGTATCAAATCATGTAGAGGTGTACTCCCTTTCATTGCTGACAGGGCACACAGAATCAACTTGCCAGAGAGAGTAAAGATAGTATTTGTCATTAGAGAGGTAAGAGTCCTTGAGGGTATCCCACTGTAGAGTAGTAGAACCTAGGGAAGTCGTAAGTAAAATAAAAGGAAAATGATGCATGGAGAAGTGAGGGAAGTAAAAAGGTATTGCATCACTATAACAAGTAGCGTGATGAGGGCAACCAGAGGAAAATGAACAGCACTGGTGAAGAAGATGACAAAAGCCATATTCACTTTGTATGTTCTTTTTTTTTAAGAAATTAAGATGGCATTTAGTGCAAGTTGATGAAGATGGGAAAAGCAGTTCTGCTTGATCTGCAAGATCATGGAACTGGAAGAAAAGGCAAAGGCAGCTTGAAGAAGTCTTCACAAGGAAAAGAGGGGAAGAAAGGAAGGAAGTGGTGACTTCTCAGCAATGTTTCACATGGTAACTAATGTAACCTTTGGGCCACTTTTCACTGAAAAACAACACAACAGTGGAATGAAACTCAATCTCTAGAAACTATGTTCATAGAACAGAGGTAATACCCCTTCCCCAGCACACAAGTCTCTTGCAAGGCAAATGCACCAGCGTTAGAATGGTGCTGTACAGGCACATTTATAAACAGCAATATAGAACTACTTTCACTCTTACTCCTTGGAATAAGTACTCACTAATAATCAGTAGTTCTGAACATGTGCATCTTAGCTGAGTAATTCTGCAACTAAAGACTGCAGTGGTTTTTTTACTCCTTTCAAAGGTACATTTATACTGTGACCAAGAACAGACAATATTAGGGCAGTAGCTGCCATGGCCTGCTACTGTCTCTATAAGAGTACAAATCTTTTTACAAAAAGATTCTTAAAGTGGTCATTCCATTTGTGTATATCTGGTATCTTATTTTGATGAATTATATCCAAGCAACTCAAGAATATCACCTATTTATCTTCAACCTTGAGTGATTTTTCTATTATTTTACTGTGCTTTATTAACACACTGGTTCTGCCTAAAAACTACAAGCACTCTAATAAAAGTTCAAATGAAATGGAAAAGCTACATTTTTAATTTCAAGTGTCTTCAAACTATATACTCCTGCAATTGAGAGAGATGGTTTTGCTCACACCATTTTCTTTGAAATCAAAGTACTGAAACTCATCTGCAATTTTCTTATCGTTTCTGACTTCAAGTCAAGAAAGCAATGCTGTTCAGCTGACCACAAAATCTAGCTAAAAGTCTCCTTCAACGAAGGG
This sequence comes from Ciconia boyciana, assembly GCF_034638445.1. Lineage (NCBI taxonomy): Eukaryota > Metazoa > Chordata > Aves > Ciconiiformes > Ciconiidae > Ciconia > Ciconia boyciana. The sequence goes on from NC_132935.1 coordinate 129,178,378, forward strand.
GGTGGTGGGGGAAGCCAACTACTGAGTCACATCTGTGGAGGCAATGCAGAAAAGCATAACGATTATCTCATTACTTAGAACAGCAAACACTACCTTTCAGGTCAGGCCTTAATCTGAGAACAGCACGTGCAAAAATTCTCCAACACAACACGGGAAGTTAATTTTTTGCTTTTACGACCCTTGCACTATTGTGTTTAACACTGAGCTATATAACAGCTACTTACTTCTACTTTAGTGAGTGCAAAGTGCGATATCAGTATGGTTTGGCTTCTTCATTTCAGCACTGTACCAAGAAAAATCCAACTGGCTCTTTAACATTCTACGACATTTCACATTTCCCTTCTACCGTCATCTATAAAACATTATCTTTTTCCTAAGCTTTAAAACACTTTAAAAAACCAAACTATTCTATATTTCAAAGACTAAGAACATAGTAACAGATATAAGTACTAGAACCTAGCAAAAATATTAAGTTCTGCAAAGTGTCTTTTTTCCCCACCACTAATTCCTCAATTTCTAAATGGATGCAAATTAAGAACAAGTAGGTTCTTCCCACATTCTATTTGACTTTGGCACGTTTTATATGTTAAATTACAACAACTAAGGAGTGTAAGACAGTCAAAAAAACCCAGATAAAAATACCCACCTCAAAAGATTGTTTTAATAGCATAATATCCTTGTTCCAGCATTAACAATTCTAGTAATCTTCTATTCATAAATCTTAAAACAAGAACAGTTTCTCGCTCCTGTTTGAAGATATCGGGTTTAATAGGATTAACATGCTTTAACAGGACTAATAAACTTTCCCTAACAATGCACAAACAAAAAACCCACCTATTTGGCATTTCAGTAATAGTTGACGAAAACTTGTTTGATAACGGATGTTTGCACAGCAATCTCTTCTCTGCAACTTCTATATGGTGTGAATGAAACATGGTCTGCAACTCACACTTTGGCCTTCTACCATACTGCAGCTAGAAAGAAAACTGGCCAGAGGATAAATCCAGCACTATCTTGGCACTGCTTCCTCCTGCTTGTAGTATTAATACTGTGCTTCTTTTTAACCTTTTCTCCCTAATGTGTTTCAGAACAGACCATTCACAGATATTTTTGGCAGTGGCAGACTCAGATGCCAAGCTCGGGAATGTATTTTTCCATCAGTAAGAGTTCAGTCTACAGCTGCCTTCCCGGCTGTCTGTTTCTCAAGCCTTCTGATGACCTGTTTGCTAGCCTGTTCAGCTGCTGCATGCAAGGCTAGTATACTCCACGGTAAACCAATGTGCAAGTTCTTCTATACCAAAAGGGCTTTCTTTCCAATTCCTCCATTTGTGTTGCATGAAACTACAAGAAGAGCCTGAGATACTAAGGGCACTCACATACTGAGCTCTGTAACAATACAGAAGTAAAATTAACACTGCCTTGTTTTGTAAAATATTCAAAGAAGCATTAGTCAGAGAATGTACAACATGTCAACCAAAGAGCACTTTAGCTGGCAATATTCTGATGGCTACAGAAAGTAGTAATAGATGTATGCCAATTTAATTAATGCTAATTTAGCACTTGGTGTATCTCTCATTTAATTCAAAACCATTCATGTATAAAATTGCACCTATTTGTGCCAATGTAGTTAGTTACAGGGAAACACTTCAAGTCAAGCTTTGCATTTTCTATAAGCATTTAAAACATCACTTTTTAAAATCCCCACATACACTGAGGAACAATTAGGAGAATCAAAAATCTTTCATTTTGTTTATACAAAGATAATAACTTTAAGTTTTACCTGTAAGTTATATTAAGTCAACTATCTAAATCAAAATTTTATAAGAACAAAAATACACAATGGCTTTCAAGAGCAGTTAATTTAAGGTCCTGCTCTAAATACCCACACACGGAAAAAGAAGAAGAACAGGCAATACAAAATCTAGGACCTATTTCTCAAACTAACTCCTGCTAAGCTACTCACCTGTATAAAAGAGGAAATAAAGCAGTCTGAACAATGAAACAACTATGGTCATTTCTCGACAGTTTCTGTGTAACAGTTCTTATGTGAAAGATAAACTTACTTTTCACAAATATATCAGTACTGTAGATTGCAAGCCACAGCACTTTCTCTTTGAATTCAAGATGAGTTTTTGACCGTTTAGGAGCAATTAATTGCTTTCAAATGTTATTAAAATATTATTATCTTATAAGACTTTTTGACCTACATGTACTAGATCATCCCTAAAAACTGACATACAATTACTGAAATTATAAGTTTGATGCACTGGGTAGATTGTGAGATGAAAATTAGAATTGATCAAAATCTCTCCCTGTTACTAAAATTAAACTTTGTACTTTGAAAAACTCATTAAGATTTCAGCTCTCTGGCACTGAGAGGAGTGAATCGTCACCCTTTTCCAAATGATCATAGTCTGTCTTTTTTTCTTGTTAAGACTGAAAATACATGCTAGCCTTAAGATTTTTTTATTAACACCACTATTCTCAACTGGCAAAATGAAGGGAAGAGGCATGTACGAATGCAGAAGAGAGAGAAACTGGTATTAGCAGCAGCCAGGGAAATTTGAAGACAGAGCAGTTGTAAAGCCAGCCTTGATGGCCTGCATGCTGCACCAGCTTTGCAATGATTCAATCTCTATCACAGATTGAGCCAAAATATTTAATTAATGTATGTAATACTTAAAAAATCAAGTTCTCTAAAGAGCTGTTTAAGCATTTAAAGGCAACCACTTTTCAAAGCCATACTAGCTGTATGCAAGTTTTCTGATCACAAATCTATCATACTCCCTACATTCATCAACACCAAACCGCAAGAAGTGGTTTATTTAAAAGACATCAGCATACCAAACCAAAATACACACACAGAGAAACCCTAACCCATACATACATGTATTTATTTGGGAGAAGTGTATTACTCTGATGATTCCACTCTGGGACATGGGAAAACCATGGTCTGGCTGGGATGGAGTTAACTTTCTTCATAGCAGCCTGTATGGAGCTGTGTTTTGGATTTGTGGCTAAAACAGTGTGGATAACACACCAATGTTTTGGCTGCTGCTGGACAGTGCTTGCACGGTGTCAAGGCTCTTTTTTCCCCCTCACTCTGGCCCCACTCCAGCAAATAGGCTAGGGGTGGACAAGCAGCTGGGAGGGGATACAGCCAGGACAAATGACCCAAACTGGTCAAAGGGATATTCCATACTGTGTAACATCATGCTCAGCAATAAAACTCAGGTGGCAGAAGGGGAGGATTTGTCTTCCAAGGTGGCTGTTGCTCAGAGACTTGCTGGTCATCAGTCTGCTTGTGGGAGGCAGAGAGTGATTTCCTTTGCATCACTTGTTTTTCTTTCCTCTTTCCTTCACTTATTAAACTGTCTTTATCTTGAACCACGCGTTTTCTTGCTTTTGCTGTTCCTACTCTCTCCTCTGGCCGTGGGAGGGGAGGGCAAGTGAGCGGCTGTGTGGGTGCTTGGCTGCTGGCCAAGGTCAACCCACTACACATGGTAACTTCAAGATCCTTTACAGCCCTGTTTTCTACTAAAAGGATCATCACTAGCACCTTCTTGGGATTAATAACACTGTCATTGTTGTATTTAAAAGGCCAATATATGGAGGGAAAAAAAAAAAATTATGGAGAAAAAATAGCCAAGAAAAATGCTGCAGAGCAAGCAATAAAATGAGTAAATTTCTGACTAAGAAAACTTACCAATTCAATTTCTTCTGGGGTTGTATCCTCATTATTTTGATACTAAACCTGTATACACTTCTATAAGTCACAGAAATAATTTTAGATTCTTAAGTTAGAAAGAGTCATTTTACCACGTTGTTCAACAGCTGTGTTGCCAAAGTGTTTCCAAATTTTTTCTCAGTACCCCAGAAACTGCCATTTGTTTAGTCTAACCAGTCACAGTCCAGATTGTTTTTTCTGGATTCTACTTCCAAATTATCCGTGGCTTCTAGTACTCTAGAGAGAAAATGTGTCCAACAATCTTCTGAGGAACTAACCATTCTCCATATTTCCCTTGGGAGAAAAGGGGATTTCTCCCAAAGGTCTTGACAGACACCAGAGTTCAAAGCCTCCAACTAGTATTAAAAGTAACAAAAGAATTCTCACTGAAAACAAAACTACAATTCCTGTGAATCCTCCGGGCAGAGATTCTGCCATTCTAAGCAACCAGATTTACAAGGTCATCTTCCTTAAATTTTGGGGGTTTGTATTTAATTCTATGTTTTAACTTGGATCTACAATAAAAAAATTAAGAATAATTTTTTTAAAAAGCATGGAAATAATACAAATAGTTTTTATGTTACTTTCTTTAAATCAGTAATAAAAACATGGCAGCAATAAAGCTTGAATCCAAAGCAGGAGCTGTGGAAGAAATCCTCTCTTGTAGCCTCAGCTTTTAGGGAAGAACACTAAGAAATGTCATTTTCATGTCTGCAGAATATTCTCCAGTTACAAATGATTCAGACTGACCTGCTAAGGACCCTCCAGATCAACTGGATTTTATCAATTCCCATCAGTATATTACTAAATACTATGGACAATCACGAAACAGTTTTCTGTTCATTTTCATCTCTCATACACACCACATTTTCCCCCCCACTGAGCATGAAGAAATAATTCCAGTACCCACCATGAGATAGCCACAGGTATCTTAAGTTCAATGCAAGAACTTCGTTAATGGATTCAACCAGCAAGCAATTTCTGTTAACAAAAGGCCAGCTTGAACTCCTTGAAAAGAGAAAAAGGCATCAAGAATGAAGAAAATAACCTTCCTCTCTCCCACACGCAGAAGTCATGAAATCATTCCAATAATTTTCAGAACTAAGATGGGTTTTCTTCTTAAAAGAGGTGAATGGAAGGGAAGGAGAATAAATAAAAGAATATAAAGCTCATAGCCCTAGAGAGACTAATTCTGGGAAGAATAATTCCAAGCAGATTTGCCAAAACTAGAAGAAACAGAGTGAGCACGTACTGGAAGAAGGCTTCATCTAAACCAAAAAAGAACAGTGTCAGCAATTTAATTCAATACTTTTCTGTGACCTTTTAAATTTTAATAGCTGAGAAAAGCTGTTAAGGATTGAAGAGCACACAATTTAAGATGATGAATCCTTTGTGGAAGAATCACAGTGACACTGTATACTCAAGTAAGAGAGAGAATAGAAAGTGACTACACTTCAATAGTCCATGAGGATAAAACAGAAACAAAATGGAGAAACAGGAATGCTGAACTTTAAATGAGGATGTTGATGTAACAGATGTTTCAGAAACTCAATGTAACAAAGACTATCAGTGGGAAATTACTACCAGCACACAGATTCACAAAGTCAGAATAAGCTGTTAGTGTGGAAGAGTTCTGCTACAGGTGAAAGGTGAAGTTCTGCTACAGTTAAATCAGATAAACTAACTCTGTCAACACATATCGCAAGATCCCTATGCATTGAGATTCCAGGTGTGGCCAAGACACTTTCACATATTGAGGAAAAAGAGGCTGAGGGGCACAGCACATTATTAATAAAAGACTTCCATTCTTTCCAAGCAGACTGGACAGCTGTTATGTTCAAAATATGATTCCAAGATCTGAAGAAATCTTTTAAGTTATACATTACTACTTTATAGGACAGCAAATGTGACACCAGAATATAAATTAAAAAGTGAAATAAAGAGCATGAATAAGAAATGATTGTTCACCATCTCACCCTGTAAAAAGAATTGAGGAGACATCAAATTAAACTAGCAGGTGACAGATTCAAAATAAAAAAGAGACGGTACCTTTTCATTACAAGCACATTCAAGATATGGAACTCTGAGCCACAGCATGTGCTACAGATGCCAAAGTGTACAGGGTTCAAAAAGAAACTTGGAACAATAATGGGAGCAAAACCTGCTCTTTAAATGAGATATTAAGTATGAGAATACCACCTCTGACTCAGAAAACCCTTGAGCAATAGGCCACTGAGAAATACTAGATCAATGCCGAGGGAGAGTGATACATATTTATTTCATCCTTGCCCTTCTCTCTGCAAAAAGGGGAGGGGGCGGGGGCAAAAGCAGTGAACTTTGTTATTATTAAAGTCAAAGCACAGACCAGGGCTTCACTGCCTGTCTCCTTCCTCCACGCTGAGGGTTCTGAGACAACGGGGGATGCTGTCCTTGTTCCCAAGCACTGCGGAGCTCGAGGGGCTGTCACAGCACCTGGGCACCTCCCTGAGGCCTCTCAAACTCCGCAGAGGTGACGAGGCCACACAGCTGGATACTTGGCTTCACAAAGCTGCTTTGCTGAAGCTCTCACACAGCTTCCCTAGGCTGGCAGCCTTGACTGCAGTCAACAGCTCATGGACAAGGCAGCCCAGGAGACAAAGGCAGCAGTGATGGCTGCACCGGCCCTAGCATGACCATATCCTCCAGGTGACCTCGTTGTGAAGCACCTGGGTTGCTGGAGGGGCTCCAATGTAGTACTTTGGTACCCTGTCCTTCCCTGTGCTAGAATCCAGCCCGTGCTTGTCGATCAGGGACAGGGCAGCCTGGACATTCAGCACCAAGTTCTCTTTTTCAATTATTAAGAGTTCAGCCTTTGCCAAGCCATGCAACTCCCTTGCCATACTTTTCTGAGCAGACTGTCCCCACCTAGTATCTATTCCATGGGCACTCAAGCATCAGTTTATTTTGTCCTTTTGCTCATACTTTGCCTAGATGACCTTCAGGTTTGCTTTCCTTGCATGCTTCTCAGAGCCTGCATTCAAGCACTCCTCTCCATGCCCACTCTCACTGGAGATAGGATGGGCTAGATGCAGAAAGGCCACTCTTAACAGAAGACTTAAGAAACCTTAAGAAAGAGATGTGTTTCAGAATAAACAACTTGAATTTATATTCCAGTTTTTAAGTCTCTGACCCACTTCAAATGATGGAATTGTTGCACCACCATGCTTGCTTTACAGCACACCACTGGAACAGAGCAGCTACCAGTTCAACAGCTTCCAAAAGCCCACCTTTTATTTTCTAACAGGAACATCGGCTAGATGGAAGTGAGTTTTACTGGGGAACTTACATACAGAGCTTTTGCAACAACTCATGAAGCTACTTTCACTCATGGCAAGGATCCTACTACCACATCTGTGGCTGGCCCCAAGAGAAGAGGAATATATAAAGTAGCTTTAAGCTGCTTTCATTTCTTTTCTCCTTGGCTGTATCAAAGCGTAAAGGAAAATGAGATGTAGAAGAACCAGAGCACAAGAGATGTGCAACTCTAATACTCTGTACCTTTCCCTTTCTATACACAGTCTCCCTTAATGCTCTGACCTGCTTTGTGGTGTGTTTTTTTAACGATACAAACTTGTTGGAACAGCAAACTGGTATCACTATGGACCAGAAGGCAGTTAGCCCATTTGGAACACCACAGCAACACAACATTCGCTTCCTGTGTAGTTAATCATCTCCAAGCCACAAAATAAACCTGAAGGGTAACTAGTATTTTTAATTAGTCTCAAATTAAATAAGGAATATTTTAAATCTCTCTGCTTCTAAGTTTATATTGACAATTTTAAATGCAAGTAGAAATGCAAGTAGTTTTATTCACACATCTGGCTCTTCAAATGAATCCTATGAATCAAGAACATTCTATGAATCAGGAACAAATACCATGAAAACCACAACTTTGATTCAACGATACTCATATTAAATAGGATATTTTGTTTTCCTGGTAAATTGTCTTCCCCTTAAAATACATATATCCACCAAAATAAAAGTAGTCTATTCAATTAATCCTGGGCATTGAACTAAATAGAACAAGCTTACAAGTTTGGCCCAAGAAAATGACAAAACTTTATGCTACTCCCTTTTAAAAGAAAATGTTCCAAAAACATGAATGATACACAATGGACACGCATGCTACGAGAGGAAGAAACACATATAATAAAATAATTTTATGCATATAGTAGAGAAAAATAAAATTACACTATTCTTTTCATTGTTCTTAGCTACCAACACAGGTCAACTACTAGAACTCAGGTAACAGGCAGGCCAGAGAAGAGACTCCCCACAGTCTCACACAAAAACAAAACAAAAAAAAAAGGAAAAAAAAAAGATGATGTGTGGATGGAATTAAAAGTGAAGGACTTACATGATGCCACCTTAAAAGACAGCTTTTTGCATCAAGTGCTTATTTCCTTCTCCATTTGAAAAACTGCCAGATTTCTTTCCAAAGTATTTGTTAAGTAACATTTTCTTGATCACGGCTCTGTCCCTTACATTGATTTCTGAGACCTTGTTTCTCTATCATATACAAGCGCAAACAAGTGTCTCATCCCTAATAGGCTTTGCAATAACTGGAGGAAAATAGATTGTGAAAAGTTGAGCGTAACCAATACCTTTAGTAAGGAATCTCAAAATAATTTGGTCAAGGAAAAACTGGAGAAAAGACGCCCATAAACTGAAATTTTTCTAGTATTCATGGTTGAAGTTACAGCTTAAAACCAGACTTTTTTTTTTTCTTACAGATAAACAAAACAGGGTTATAAAATTCTAGCAGGTGTCACCTTCTCCCAATGAGTTATTGTGAATATTGAAAGAAAATGTAAAATGTGAGATAAGTACATTTTTCAGTAACAGTTTTGATTCAAAGTCTCCTACAGTTTTAGTACCTTTCTTATCATGTTTTACAGTAACAAATTACATTAAAACAAAGATTTCCTAGACGCAAGGAGAAATGGCTTTTCATTGCTGGTTTAAAATAAATAATGAGTTTGGCAAGCTACAAAAACAACAGTGATGGAAATGAGGAAGTTTCAAGCAGCATAATTTCTGCCTCACAGAACTGCAGCTAGTGTATGCACAGAATGACCACAGACATAGTGAAAAGAATTCTCCTGTATCATCTACATAAACATAGCTGGATGAGAACGTTTCTTACCCCTGAGCAGTAGTGCAATTTAAGACAGAAGTCCAAACATGTTTTATTTTCTCTAAAGTGTTGTCTTTCTCCCTTTCCTCAGTGCAGCACATGCAAGAATGGCAGTCCTGTTTGTTTTCCCACTGGAACATTGGAGAGAAAATGCAGCTTCCTCCCTGAGATGACCATGACTTTCATTAAAAGCAAAAATTTATTCCACCTATACAAAGAAAGAAATCTTATAAACTAAGAACCATCATAAGGAGGGTTAAGAAATGTCGCATTAATTTCATACTCTGTAATGCTGAGAGAAGATGATTTGACAAGTCAGAGGGATTTTGCTGCTGCTCGACAACTGCCTCTCACAATAAGATCTCCCAAGACACTCTCCAGCAAGAAATTAACTGGCATCCCAGAAAGAAAAAAAAAACCACACCACCACAAAATACAAGTAAGTGTAGCTTTCCACAATGCTATACCATACTGAAATCATTTATGAGCTACCAAAGTTGTAGGTAAAGGACTCAAAAATATTTTGCCTCATTCAGTCACGTTATTCTTGGCATAAAACTCATCCTGACCCACGACCAAAAAGCCATTATTTTTTTCACCAGCTCTCAAAAACTGCCTTACTACTTAGCAACAAGGAACATATGCAACACTAACTTTGTTTGTTATCACCTCTTTGTTTGTTATCATATGTAATTCTACATTTTTCAAGTAACTCCTTTAAACATTGTGACTGTGATTTATATCTCAGCTATCTGTGAAACCATTGTATTTCCCCTTCATTACCAGCCCTAAAACCTGCTAACATTCTCAAGCCTCTGGTTTCAGAAACCTTGAACTCAGATTTAAATTCCTGCCAAGTTGCTGGCCTGAACTAATACAGAAGTATTTTTTTCCCTTTCTAGTATAACAAATGAAGAGCTTTGAATTGAGGCCTCACTTTTTTCTGAAGTTTTGCCTGTCAAGAACAGCATTTTAAGAATTTTTAACTATCGGAACTTTTTTTTTTTAACTGGTATACTTTAGGTCCTCAGATTTCTGTAACTGGTTATAAGTTTTGAGAATTTTATAGAACTGTTTATCCTAATTTCTTTTCCTCTAGAGAAATTTTCATAAATAGTCAGCTAAACAGAAAAGTTTGTGAGCATCTGATTCCTGTTATCACCACAGTAGGTAGATAAAGCTTGCAGGGTGTCTATTCTAACAAAATTCAGAAATATATGGTAATTGCTCTCAAATTGCTGAAACAAATACTTTAAATATAGGATCAATTTAAAGAACAATTCACATTCTTCCTAAACATAACCAAACATTAGACAATTAACTACAAAACTCATGAAATCTTTGCTAAGAGGAAGAGTTTGAAACTACTTAAAATATACATTAGCACCCTGCTAATAAAAAAAAAAGAAACAAAATAATAAGACCAAGTATGTAAATTGATAAAAAGTAAAATGATTTATCAGTATTATATTCTGTTATCTATTGTTATCTGCCCAACATAATAGCTGTCTGTATAATAATCAAATGGTCTTTCAAATATTATGGCAAATCTCATGATACTTGGTGTTTTCTTAAAGTTCTTATGGATACTTGTATCTCAGAATCTTCAAATTCACTTGAATTCTATATGTATTCACACATTCCTATGCCAAGAATTGGAAAATGTAGTGCACATGCAGAATGGCTTAAGTCAAAGGACCACTGAAAGGAAACAAATATATTAATTTTCATGTCTTATGATTTTTAAAGACAATCAGAGTTTGAGGACTTGACTTGTGATATTTGAATGTTAAGGTTAGACAGTACTGTAGGTAAACATAACAGGAATGCAAAACGTACTTCATACACTTTATCTCAAAGAGTACGCACTATCTAAAGCAACTGGGGGATCAACAAAGGAAAGAAAATTCAGCTGGGGAGTCCCAAAAAGCCTAAGGATAAGGCTGAAGAAGTTACTACTATGCTTATGAGCCTGCTTTTCATGAGGACTTACTGCAAGCCAACTTCACGGACAGGAATATTCAATAATACTGGTTTTATCCTGAATACAATCAGAATTCAAGGATAGGGAAGGTTACAAAGGGCTTTAAACTGCGTGATCAGCTGATCAGTGCAAGACCAATACTGTTTACATTGTCCTGCAAGGACCTGCAGAAGTTTGTTAGTGATGTCTTCTAGGCAAGTTAAAAGAGGAAGGTTCATACAACTGCATTGTTAACAATTATGTAAGATTTTTAATCAATGGACTAAGAGCTCACTCTGTATTACATTTTTGAAAGATCCTGGAATAAAGAAGTAAACAAACACAAGAGCCCACCTGGCTTATGATCAAAGCAGCAGACAGAAGTTTGCAGTAGAAGCCCATGATTTATTCCTGTCAACCACTGTACGTGGTGCGGATCACACATTTAAAATAAGGAAGGGTTATGAGGTGTGCCTTTCTAGAATACAGAACTGTATTTTATGTATTTAATATTTTAAGTAGTAAGCAAAAAAAAAAAAAGGAGTAGCTTTCATTATGACCAATTTTGTCTCTTCCAAAATTTAGTGACATGGCAGATAGGGGTAAGGTTCTGAACCAAACAGAAAAAAACATAATGTTGGCTCTGCATTTCTGTTTTATATACTAAATAATTTCAGTTGTATTTGTTTTATACAAAAACTTTTTAAACATTTAACAGCTACGCTGTATTTTAACAGAATGTATCACAAAACTCTTGTTTCTCCATCACCTCAGCCACAAGTACCACTTAATCAAGTACTCTGAGCATCTATTGAATTAATATAAAACCTATTTCATGGTGGACCATTAGGCACCATGTTAAATCACAGGGTGGTATGTTTTTTCAGCAAAAGATGCATTTAGTTAATGGTATTTCATAATATAATTTTACTAAATTCACCAGAAAAAGTGAAAAAGACCTGAAATAAATTCAGTAATTAATGATTCACTTAAGAATATTTCCAATATATGCGGGGATTGTTTGCAGACTGTACTATAAATCTAAACATTAGAGGTTTGGTTTTTTTTAATAAAATTAATTCCAGATTCTTAGGTCTGTGGCAAGTGGTTAATCTTGCAAATCATCTTCTAGAGGCCAAAGCTTTAATCACAAGGCTCTTTTTTATCCCTCTTACCTCCCCCCTCCCCAAATTATTATTGTAAATTTTATATATCCACTAAGGACAGAATTGAATTTGGGATTAGATGTGGAAGAAAAAAAAAATATATTTGCTGCAGCCAACCACACTGAAAGTATATATTTGAGCTATGATTTCTGGTTAATATAAAAATTAATCAGCAATTACCAGGACAAAAAAGGTAAATTTTCTCCTGGCAAGGCTGGAACTCCTAAGCTACTATTTTGGGAGGTTAAGTTCAATATTTATGGATAGAAATATTAATTTCCGCATGTAAAACAATGTAAATCCATGTCACGTTCTATTCCTGTTACTCCAACTGAGTGTGTATCACTTTCCAACAGAAGAAAAATAAGTCGTAATCAGACATTCTAAAACAAGCAGTAGAATTATCTGAAGCTTTGAAACTTAAGAATTACATAAAGGTAATATTGCTGACAGTGATGCTCAGAAATTATAAGTCAGGCACTGGACTCTGTCACAAAGTGGACACACAAAAGCATGAGGATTCAGGAATCCTCAGGAACTCAGGAATAACAAAGGGGTCTTCTCCTGTCTCAACACAGCAGCCCAATTGAGAAGGAATAGGCAAATAGGGATTACTCTCCTTTTCAGTAGCCAGAAAGTTCTGAAGAAGGGAAAAAGAAAACAAAGCAATTTCCCTCCTCAAAGGAGAAAGGAAAAAAAAGAAAACGATGGAGAAAAAAAAGGAGATAATCCTAAGAAAAACTCAGGAGAGCATCCTAACAGACACCTCACACCATTTCTATTTTCAACAGCTCAAGTGACAAAGTGTTGGGATTTCCTTCCAAGATAATGCTGTTGTACCAATCTTGTGGGACCTAAAAACTTCTAGTTATTTTTATCCTTCATTGCTTACTGTAACCATTTAATAACCTTTTTAATCCTCAGACAAATTCTTCTCTGAAGTGAAACATTAGATGCTTTCCTATTTTCAGGAAGCTATCTGATCTCATTGTTAGACTTTGGGTGAGTTTCCTAAAGACTAGAAATGCCTCTTGGCTCTTCTGGACTCTGACACACTCTGACACTATAAAAGCAAAAGAAATAAAAGATTGGCTAAAATAATCCATTAACATGAGTATTGAGCAAGAAACTTAAAATCCAAAAATCTAGGACATCCAAAATACTATCAGACTGCATTTTCAAAAACAAGGTCCTTCCTCTTTCATATTTAACAGCTTATTATAAAATGAAACCACTTTTTTTAGTACTATATTTTTCAGCTTTATGCAACGTCCATGCTATTTTATTCTGTTACTGGGCAAACAAATGTATTTTACATGGTCAAGCTAGAAGCTAGATGTGCTAATCGGCAATGTCTTGTGTCACCAGTACCATAAAAAGACTTTATAATGTGTTAAAAGATTTCTAACAGAACTTCAGTCTCCTGCAAAGATGTTAATGCCAGCCACTTCCAACACAAGCATCATCACCAGCCGAGACATTCTTACACAGTTCTTCAAAGAGAAGATTTTAAATATTTAGTAAAAGGTTTTAACAGCACTCTCCCATTAGTGACAGTGATACCATTCAAATCTTTGATGATGACAACACTAAAAATAAATAAATTACACTCCAATGTAGTATCACAATATTGCTAAACCTTCATTATGCCATAGTGGATTTACACCTTTGTCTGGCATACATTTGGAATATCATTTTAGTCACACATTGCAAAAATTTAATAAAATGGAAGGAAAAAATGCATAAAAGGGCACCAGAATGAAAAAAGCGCAGAGAAGCTTCAACAGGTGGAACAACTAAATACATTAAGACTCTTTAGCCTGGGGAAAAAAAAAGATGACATAAAGCAAATGTGATTAACACCTTTCAACTCATTTGTGGAATAGAGAAAGTGAGTACAAAACCATTGTTTGTTATCTGTTCTAACACAAGAACCAGGGGTTATCAGGGAAACAAGTAAGTACCTGCCAGGTAAAACCAGGCAGAAAAGGACTTCTTCACACAACACATAGTTAAGAAACTGCCATAGGACGTTACAGTGGTGAAAAGCTTACAAAAGTCAAACTGGCCTTTGACAATTAATGGAAAAAAAACCTGTAAGGATTATTAAACACAAAGATGCCTTAACTCCAAATCACTTAAGGCTGGGAGCAGATGTCAGGAAAGGAGGCTTTTTCTACTCTTTTATCTCATAGCCATTGCTGTTGGAGGCAAGCTGATGAGCCAGATGGACTTTCAGTCTGAGCCAGGACAGCCTTTCTTAAATTGACACGGGCTGGCAACTTTTGAAGACTGGGGGAAACAGATGCATCTACCCTAAGCTGTGCAGTCAGCCTCCATCGCAGGTTCAGGCCTCAAACCCTGTGGGACTTAAACCCACTGTGAAGGTCAACAGCCTTGCACTGGAACCTGTACTCTCTTTCTGTTACTCCTTTTTGGGGATTCACAAGCAGACCTGAACTATTGCAGTACTGCAGACGCCACATGGAGAGCTCTGCTCTGTTCCAGCACTTTGCTGGGAATAGAAGGATCTCCACTAGCTGCTCAAGAAAAGCAGAATATGGGCAGCCTGTGGTCTCTGCTGCTAAAGCAGAAAGGCCAAGCTGTATGAGGGACGGGGAGAGACCAAAGAAGGGGAAGGACAAACGGACAGGGTGACGCAATAGACAAGGTGACACAAACCGGAACCAGGCTAAGCAGGATAGTAAAAGACTAATGATACGACTTCTTCCACAGCCTTACTTCTAAATCTACAAAAGGTAACACAACTAAAAGCACTCAGTGCCTTCACACTATACCACCACTCTCAGAGCAGATTCCAAATCAGGCTGGCCATTCACTGAAGAAGGACAAAGCGTGAGGCATATGGTACGTGTTATTTAAGATGAGGAACAAATAAAGCTGACAAGTGTCACCCTCAAACAATGCTTGTGAGATGCATCACTGCAACTGCTACAACGGGGAACAAAGAGAAAATAAAGGAGAGTTGGAGTTTAACAAACAAAGTACATCCAGTAAGCCATAAAATGCTCTTGGGGGTTCTTCAAAAGCAAGAAAAACATAACGCTATCCAAACTCAAACTACTTATGTCTGCTCTAGCTTTCTCCACTATGTGGTAGTAACGTGCCATGACTAAATATGTTCTCATTTCACATAAATATTAGTCTGTAACTCTAGGATTCAGACTGGAAATGCTTTTTGCAACAATCTCTCAGCATATCTAAAAAAAAAAAGATTTAGTGACCATTCTCTGTAAATGGCAAAATACATTTCAGTTGATTCAAGCTATTCCCTGAAGTTATTTATTTCCAACTATTTCTGAGTTTCTCTTGCCTACATACCAAAAATGTATGTATTTGTAAATACACAAATATGGCAATGAATGTAAGTATTATTTCAGCAACTCAGAAACTAACTTTTTCTACAATATATACATGAAATATATTCATTCTTCTAATTTACTAATTGAAAAAGCATGGTAAAGTATATAAAATTAAAGTCACTTCCTTGCCCTTTTTTTTTTTTTAAATTGTTCCTGTACCGTTTACAGGAATTACCTAAACAACTGCCTATCCTAAAAACACCAACAATAACTTGTAGGAAGAAAACAATCTAAACAAAAGCTTTGACAGTGAGCTGAATTCCTGTCCTTTTAGTCCAAATTACATTTTAATAATATAAAGAATTAAGCAATGAAATTAAGGGGTTTTTTATTTACATAAACAGTCATTCACACTTTATTTTAAGAAATGTGGTTAGAGTAAACCGTTGACAGACAATGTCAAACATTTTTGTCATCAGGAACTAGGTAATGAAACACATCAAGCATCCGGGATTTTCCATCACAAGAGGTGCTTCACGAAACAAAAACCATGCAGATTGTTTTGCTGCTGCAGAATTTCACAATCATTCTTCCTCTCCTATCCTGCGCAAAAAAGGGGGTAAAGGACGAGGATATGTTCACACACATGGATGCCAACACATCAAAGCACACACAGAACCTTATAATGCTCTGCCTTTTTTAATGAAGGCAAAATAATAACGCTGGTAAGAAAAAAGGACAAAAAAAAAAAAGAAAATAGGGAAAGAAAAAAGAAGTTATAATCACAGAAGCTCAACCATAAAGAGAACTTGAAAATTCTGTGAAAGTGCTTTCTAACAAAACAGCAGCAATTATTTTTCTTCTGCAATACTGATTATCTCATAAACTAGAAGAAATATCAAACCATTTTCAGCAATTTTAGCAAAGGTATTAGGACAGTCATGACACTAATATGCTTAGTATCAATTATCTGCTGCATATTTGCAAGATACCTATTTCTTATACCAAAATAAAACCCACAAATAAGTTTATTTTATTGAAGTAAATAGTTTTACAGTCAATTTGGAAATGTGGCTTAATATCTTGTATTTTATATTTTTCCAAAGGGTTTTGATGTTTGTTTGTTTGTTTAAAGGCACTTCCTGTCTGCCTGCACTTATGAACTATGTATTACAATTTCCAGAACATGAACATTTGGGATCTGAAAAGATCCCTGAGCACAGTATACAATCTGAAGTACTCAGGGATATTTTATTACTTATTCCAAAGGGTCAAATGACATTAAAAGAAATCCCACGAGAGGCAGACATGAATCACATCTATTTAACTTTCCCAAGGCTGCAGCAGTTAACACTGTGATCCTCAGTACTGCTGATTTCCAGTCACGTGCTATATTGCACTCTTCACTGTCTTGAACACTGACGTTTTGTGGGGTCAAGGTCTAGGAGGCAAGAGGTGGGTGAACTCAGGCATGCTCATTTTCAGAAGCAAGGGATAGATGAGCCTATACTGACAGTTCTTGAAAAGTAACTAGTAAGTAAAAATTAAGAGATGTACTGCAGTCAAGATGGGCAACATATCCTTCCAAAGGATCGCTCCATACATAATCTCCTACAACAGGGAGAAGTAAGTATAGTGATGGCACTACCCCATGTTTAAAAGGCATGCCAGATGTGAAAAGCGACTGTAAAACAGTAATGATAGTCTTTATAAACACAACCGCAAAACAGGGAAAATGACACTTGCTACTTACTCTCCTTAAAGACAAACAAACCAGCCCCTTTCAAAGCAGCCTTTTTTATGCCACCGCTGCAATCTAGTAGGTATATTATAAATTTGTACTTACTGTCTATTATTTTAATATATTTAGAAGGAAAGACATTTTCTCATAAATTATATTTCTGAACTAGATTCTGCAACATCATATTGCCCAGTTTACAGGTGGTAAAGAGTAAAAATAACTGATTTTTAGTTTAACCATGGAGTATAAAATTTGAACTTATATTTAAAACCCATAAACTACAATCATTTAATGAAAAAAAAAAATCATATCTCATTGTATGATGGAAATGAGAGAATAGCTACATCTGGCTGTTCACCTGAAGATGGAAGAGTTGCATGCATGTTAGATGTTAAGTTCAAATCAGAAAGAACCTGACAAATTGAAGATATGATCTGAAATAATTAGAATGCGGTCAGTAGGACAAGTACAAGCTTTTAATCTCTGTGCAGATGATTGCTTTTGCCCATATACAAAGAGGAATAATCAGCCAGCAGTTCTGCATAGAAGGATCACAAACAAAAGGTGATTAAAAGACAAAGAGCATCATACTGACATTTATTAACAGTTGATCCTGTAACAGAGCAGTGGAGCAGAGTAGACTGACCTCTTCAGGTCTCTTCCAGCTCTATTTTTAAGCATTCTTCAATGCACATATGCTGCTGCTTTTTATCATATTTTCCTCTTCTCCAGGTATGTTAAACGTAAATTATTATACATCTTTCTTCCCTGAAATCTATCTGCTAGTCTATTTATATTTAGATTTCTGAATTTTGAACAAAATCCCAAATTTGTGTGCAAAGATAAATATTTTAGAATCAACATACTAGTATTGTAACGCACATTTTAAGTTCATTTGGCCCTTAAGATACACAATCGGCAAATTTTATTTAGAGCTTTTTTTTTTTTAATAGAGTCAGTCAGAATAATATAAAGACCTATGGCATTATCACCCATGGACCAGCAAAGACTGGGAAACTATGCGATTAACTTGTCCGTCAGTCTCAGTTTAATTTTTTTAATCTTCCATGAATGCAATCAAATCATGGGCACAATGTATTTCTGTGAGCCATGGGTAGGAGACCACTCCTCTAATTCCTAGTTTAAAAAAAACCCTAAACTAATAGTCTGATCAAGCCTGCTAATAGGCATAAAAAACCTCATCAGGTATTCATAATGATTTTTAAATTCCATTAATTGTTTTTTTTTTTCACGACTGAACAGACTGAACATGTTTTGTGGATATTCTAAGGATTTGGGGGTGGAGGGGGTAAAGGAGTTGCTATTATTCACACTAGCCAAGCTCTTTACTCAGTCAACAGAAATAGGCAGATAAACTCTTCCAGAAGAGAACTGAGAGAAGCTAAATTCATCCAAATTAAGCTCCCGTTCCAAGTCATCTTTTGGAAAAAATACTTTCTCTTCATGGGCTATAGTAAGTAAGCTAACTAAATTACATGCTGAACTTGGGTAAAGTGAATACTGTCATGTATCTGTTTTCACAAACACCTTTTGTTTCTTTTTTTTAATAGTATTACATATATCCAAATAAAATTTTGATTACTGTGGTCTATAGAAAGTACTAATGCAAATAAAAATATATACCAAATGCAATGCACAACATACTCAGTGGCTGTGACATAACACATATCCCAGTCCAGTGTCACTGTTAACAAGTAGTAAAATGCCTGATTATATATGTCTAATGTATATATACTATACTACATGCAAATACCTAAGGTATACAGCTTTTGTATGACAGAAGACATGATTTAGGGAGAGCTACTATATGGTGTTAAGTATTGTTTTAAAATATAGATTATGTTTTTTAAAATTAGAAAGCCAGTACCCAATAAGTAGTAGAGGATGAAAAAGGAGGAATATAAATACTGATAGGTGCTGGTAACCTTCTATAGTCTAGCTGAGAGTCCAACAACTCAAAGAGAAAGTATCCTCTAAAAGAAAACTCCAGGATTTATGAAGCTGCAGTTAGCCATTCAGATCTCTCGTACTACCTGACAAACCAAAGAGATGAGATAGATCTACAATAAATCAGCAAGAAGAAACTAAGAAGCAAACAAACAAAACAAATCCAGAAACAGCTCCTCAGAAAAATCTACACTTTGGTTGTCTAGTTGAAAGCCTGCCCAAGGGAAGACGTAGGAGTAGCTCAACGATCACAGCCTTGTTTCCTAAAGATATGCTTTTTTGTGGTGTCAATTTTGGTGTCAGTTAGCATTGGTGTAAATTTTGGTGTCAATTAGCATGTGCATTCTGAGCAAAATATCTCCTATTGTTGGGACATTCATGTCTTTCTTCCACGCGGATCTTCTGTAACTAGGAATAATTCAGCTCATACCATATCTTTTTTGTTTCCAAGGGGAAAGGGCATGGAGAAAGTACATACATGCTAGTTTTCTCCTCCTTTCCTCTATATGGCTGTTTTCTTTGAACTTAAGGAGCCTTAGCATCTTTGAGCCTGTGACTGCTCAATCAAGTTTACTTGAAAATGTCCAGCACATTGCAAAGCTACTTGGGCATAAATGCATATATATATATATACACACACACGTTATCTCAACAGTGTCACTACACAGTTTTCCTTCCCAATATGAAAGATGACTGAAAAATCAGGTAATTTCATATACTTTAAACTGATTCCAGCAACCTAACTCCTTTATATCCTTTCAGGTGAAAGCTGATCTATTCCTGGGTCTCCATGAAGACTTGCTAACACGCCACTGTGGCTAAGGTAATTTAGGACTGCAGAGAACCTAGATCTACTGAAAATACTACGTTACAGTTTACCATGAATGCAAAAGGGTTTATTAAAGCTTTTAAAACAATCACAGTGGTAGAAAATCCTGCATAACATTCTCCATATTTCATATTTTGTACACCTGATACAAACAGGTATACAGTATGAACTAGACATCATAAAAGACTGAACGAGATAGTAACATATGCTGGCATTTTAATAAGAAAAAAGAAGATCTTGATGCACATGCTGTAGAACTCCCCAGTCACAGAAAGACACAGATATAAGAATGTTTAGTTTCAAAAGCAAAGCTCTGCTGAAAATTATACCCTAGAATATCTACCTGCTAAATTTGATTCCTCTCTTCTCACAGACTTTGAAACTTAGGAGTTGCCAATGCTCAGGAAGTGCATGACTTTACAAAATGAAAGCTTGAGTTTAGACCCAGAATAAAAAAGGGAGATACAAATTTGTTTAAGTTATCGGCCAAGAAACGTATTGACACTAAGATCAGTATTACTATATGCAAAAAAAAAAAAACCCTGGACTTTGCTTCCAGACACATGTTGATAAGAACACTCCTGCTCACACAATGCCAAGCCACCTTTCTCCATTTATTTCTCTTTGTTGTCTTCCTAAATAACTGCAGTCTCTCCTAAGTGTATCTCTTCTCATTTTATCACTGTAACATCTCTTCTAATAAAGACATATTTATCCCACTGGATCTCTTTCTGTCTAGGTCTATAGTTCTGACAAACTGTGAGGTTTCGTAAGCATTTACTGGAGACCCCTGCAAGCAAGCAGCTCTGAGGAAAAATATACACAAGTCATTTGCCACGTTAAAGATTCTCAAACTCCTACCACCTCAAAGCCTCTTTAAGAAAGATGCAGAGGAACCTCACACAAAAATAAAGCAAGCCCACTGCCGACTGTCAGAGCACCTAAGAGAAGAAGTTCACAGCATGCTTAAATCCACTTTGAACTGCAAGATGGACTCACCATAAATTCATTTTACAGAATATTAAATGAACTGTTGTAGGAAATTACATTCTAGGAAACCATAGCTAGTTCCACCAAGGAAAATATTATGGAAAAACAAAATAGTGACCAAAAAAACCCACTACATACAAATAAGCAGTACATAAATTGGTTCACAAATCACGTATCTGAAGAGCCTAAATCCCATGAATGCACAATGTGTCATGACTATCACCTCTGAAAAATCAGAATCTCATAAATACAGAAAGTAAGAAATAGAAAGTGGAACAGTCTCTGTAAACACAGATATACAGTCCCTAGCCCTCAAGTTTGGTTCAGCAAAGGTAAGCAATGAAATAGGCTATTCCATAAAAATCGCTACAAATGAAGGATACAACCTTTAACACTTTCAGCCTAAAGGCAGCTTATATACAAGAGTGAAAGGCCAAGTAAACTACCATGGTATGAAGATCGTATTAGTTTTTCCAGTAGTAGTGGCCCTACCACCTGTCATCATCCTAGATGACACTTCAACCTCGAAGAGTATATCCTCTTGTACCAAACAAGAAACAAAGTCAAAATTATGCAGGTGCACAAAATAAATATAGAAAGAAAAAAATATGGAACCAGTGAAAAAAGAGAAAGAACAGAGACTGCACGTAAAAAAGGAAAGGGAAAAAAGGCAGCAACTGCTCTGAGAAGAATTATGAAAATAGACAACCACTGGAAGCACAGACCAAAACCAAAATAAAATACATTTCTGTGCTCCTAATTTTCATGCACAAACATGCGGTTCTAAAGAATTTAGTCTCAACTGTAACTATTATTCAAACATCCATTTTCTGTTTGAGACCCGAAAGCCTACACAGTAATCGGCAGGAAAAACATTTGAAGTACTAGATATTCCATAAACATGCATTTTACAGATCAACTAACAATGTTGTGTTTTGCATGAAGGTATGAAATCTGCATCTGCATGGCACAGACCTGTTTTTCCTGAGGTTACTCCATATATTCTTTAAGAGCCGTTTTACATCATTGATTTAGGTTATTTAAAACTCCAGGAACATTTTCCAAAAATAGATTACATTTTACTTTTTCCACTCTGTTTTACAGACTTTTGCTCTCAAGAGCAGACAACAAGAAGCATGTTAAGGTTTACTACTCATGCCAGATTTTCCAAAAGGTTTCATATCGAAAACTAGGCACCTACGCAACCAGATTCAAACTACCTGTGAACTGCTGAACTAAGCAGGCAGAAGAATATTCACTATATACGAAGACAAGTGATTCTTCCCAGAAGTATTAAAACAGTCATATCTAAAATAAATATGGACCACATAACTTCAAATGTAGTGTTGTCAAATTTTTCCACTCATGTCATAATTATTCAAACGGTAACACAAAGTTGTAGTAATCAGGTCTTGGCAGCTAAACAGATTACTGTTCACATTTGCAAAAAAGTATTCATCAGTAATAATACCGGAAAGTTGAATAATTTTATATTCCAAAGTGCCATCATTTCTGTAGAAACTAAGAACCTTGACTTAGGTATTCATGAAATGTAATCCAAAACATATTCCCTTATCTCGTGCTTCTTGATCTTAATACATCACGAATCCCTGGGTATGGTATCTTTGTTTGGTCCCCAGAGAGGCAGAAGGTTGCTGTATAATCAAATCATACACTACAAAGTAGTATGATGGCATGATACACACTGCAAACAATGCTAGTATCTTTCTTGGGCTACCACAGAAGAAAAAAAACAGTGTTAGGGAATATGAGACCTGTAAAAAAAATCACTGGCAAATCCAGTAAATATTAAGTTATTCCAACACCAAGCTCAGTTGCCCCTTGTCTATTGTTATAATTTCTTTAACACACACACACACACAAACGTACACACCCAACATCACTGCTTGAACAGGAAGGGTGGGTGCAGGCTGTCAAATGTGTTCCACTGCTGACTGCCCTTGCTCTCCCCTTGGTTTTTATAGCAAGGTCCAGGAGACAGTAACACAACTTGAGATACACTACTAGTCTTGAATTTCCACATGTGTTTTTCTATCATCCAGCCAAGAGAACTTCATACGCTGATTCTGGAGGCATATAAATATCTAGCTGATTTTGATTTTGATCTAGCTGATCTTGATTAAACTCAGTTCTTAAGTACTTGAAGCTGTGCTTCATTTTACGGCTAGTACAGCCCTTATACCAATAGAGTAATTTTTCTATGTTCTCTCAACCTTTACACTGGAGTTGAGAAAGCTAACCCAAGGCAAAGTGTCATCTTTCAGGAACCGTGCATTTAAGAAAAGAGAACTGTATTTGTATAAATAATTGTATTAAAAAACACTCCCATTCCTTTTTCCCTAATCTACATTCTACCATTGATGCTCCTCCTACTTTTCAAGCTGCAACATTAGCATTCAGAATATGCAGGGCTAAGTATAAATAAAGATGTTTCTGTAGGTGAAGTACAACACAGCCTACTGTTAAACGAGCTGTCACTTTTAACAAGAAAAATGCTCCCTATTCTACCTTCTCCCACCCCCAGCCCAATGAGATCCCGAATCTCTCATCACCTGCTGTGTGCCTGTCACACACACAAGCCAATGGAACCACAAAATTGCTCTGCACAGGTGCATCCCAAATAACAAGGATACCGTGTAATCCATGTCTTTCCCTGCCAGGCTGGTGCCCATGTTGTCTTTTCACAAGCCAGCTAGTTTCTCTCGCCTTCTCCAACAGGAGTTAGAGCCTTCTGTTTCAATAAACCTCAAAACATCACGCCCCCCCAACCCCCAAGCGTGGATGTGTACAAAGCCACCCTCTCACCGTTGTCCACTTTTGATGAAGGAAAAATCAAGTCTCCTCACCACAGGGGAGGGGCGGTGGGGGGGGGGGGAAGCCGCCTATCCTTTCATCTAGAGCCAAGGCTCTGTGAGCCAAATCTATCGCCCGCATCTCCCTGTCACAGAGAAAGAGCCAAGACCCCGATGGGGAGGAGCAAGTGCTCTTACCTTAATTATGCTGCTCCTCCGGGGGATGCCGGGTTTGCCTTCTCGTTGTTGACCGGTGGAAAATCCTTTCTCTTTGCTGCTGCTCTCCGGGCTTGCAGGAGGAGCTGATCCCGGTTCCTCGCCGGCTCCCGCTAGGGCACAGTCCCCGTTGGAGACCCGGCTGCCTCCACTGTCAAAGCGGGATCTCCCGCCGCCGCCGCCGCCTCCGCCTCCTCCTTCCCCATCTCCTGCCTTGAAGGCCACCTTCCCTTGGACCGGCCCCGGGGAGGAAGGGAGCCCCCCGCCGCCGGTGCCGCCACCGCTGCCAAACTCCGCCATCAGCCTCCCTGCCTACGGCAGAAACAATATTGCTGTCCCCCTCCCCTCCTCCTGCAGCTGCTCGGCGGTGGCTCTTCTTCCGCTTTCTGTATATTTACGATCGGGGGATTTTGAGCAAAAGTCTCTCCCCTCCGCACATTTGGCAGCTGAGGCCGCGCAGCTCCAGGAGGGGGGACAAACGTCTCGGCCGCGTCTCGGCGAGCACCAGTCCTTCAGCACCTGGGGAAGGAAAAGAAACGAAACGTGACAGCCTGCCCTCACACGAGGCGGCGGCGGGCGGGGGAGCGTGACCCCACAGCGCGCTCCCCTACACGCACACGCGTGGGAGGGGAGGGTCTCCGCGAGGCGCCACGCAAGGCACAGGCGCGACCCGGCGGGTCCGGTGCGGCACAGCGCCGCGGGGGGCCGCGCAGCACGCCAGCAGCGCCGCGCGGGAACCGAGCGCGCACGGAGCGCAGCCCCGCCGCGGGGGAGAGGGGCCGGCCCGCCCCGACCGCTGCCCGCTCCGGGGGGCGGAAGGTTTGGGGGGGACCGGAGGAACTGCGCTGCTCGGGCTGCTCAACCAGGAAAACAAGAGAGACGTTGATGGCGGTATTTTCACCGTTACGGTGAAACCCACAATCGCAGAGCAACGAAGCGGGAGCGAAAAGAGAACTTGAAGAACAACACACCCCAAACCCTCCGGCCCCAGCCCGGGGGAAAGCCCGTCCCACGCACCGCGGGGACGACCCGCCGCAGCCCCTCTCCGGCCACGCGCGACGGCGACAAGCGGCGGAACACGAGCACCGCCGCCGCCCCGCGGGGCACCCTCCCAGGCGCCATCGGCAACTTTTCTCCTCTCCCCGCTGCCTGCCGACATCCAGCCGCCTCAGGGCGGCTACAGCCGCGGCCCGGGCAGCAGCACCCCCAGCCCTCCCACCCTCCCGAGCCGCTACCCGCGGTGCCTCCACCCCGCAGCCGGCCCGCTCCCGCACGCTGCGCCCCCGCTACCCACCTCGGCGGCAAGGTGGCAAGGGGAGCCCCCCTGCTGCCGCTGCCGCTGCAGTAGCCGCTTTTTCCCCCTCTCCCCTCCTCCCCGCTATGGTCGCCGCCTCTGCCCGGAGCCGGATACAGAGAGAAACTGATTCATGTGGTTGCTTCCCTCGCTCTCTGCTGCTGCCGCCGCCGCCTCCCCCGGCTCAGTGCTCGGCAACAGCCCCGGGGGGGGAAATGCCAGCAGCGCCGAGAGGAGAGGCAGCCCCGGCCGCCCCCGCTAGGAAACTCTCCGGGTAAGGCAGAATGAGCGAGCCGGGCTCGCCCCCCCTCCGCCCGCCGCTGCCAATCACAGGGGCCAGCCCCGCGCGGATTGGGCGGCCCCGCCGCCAGCACCCCGCTCCGGCAGCTCGGGGGCGCTCCGCCGGAGGGCAGGACCCGCGCCCGCCCGCCCCGGCGGCGGCCGGCCCCTTCCCTCGCCGCGGGGTTATCGCCGGATTCCTCCACACGCTCCCTCTCCGCCCAGGCGCTGCCGGCTAACACAGGAAAGCCCGCTCCTCGGCGCCCCGCGCCCGGCCGCATCCTCCGCTCCCAGCTCCTCTCCCCCGAGGTCGGCGCAGCGCTGCTCGCACCGGACGGCGGCTCCCGAGGCGCCACCAGCCCTTCCCACCCCTCCCGTCGGGGCCCCGCGCCCTTCACCCGCCCTGCCCAGCGGCCGCGTCCCTGCCCGCGCCCGTGCCCGTCAAAGGGGCGGCGGCCGCCAGGGCACGCAGGAAGGGCGCGCGGGCGGCGGCCCAACGGTCGTTCCCGCGCGCCGTGAGGTGACCCGCGGCCGCCGCCGGGGAGACGGCCTGGCCCTGCCGCCGGGGCTTCTCCGGAGCTCTCGGCGGGCGGGAGCTGACGAGTCCAGTTCGATCCATTCATTAGTAAAGGAAAGAAGCACGGAGTCCTGGAATATTAACAGCTTAACGAAAACTGCAACTTTACGGTTACCGTAAGCAAAGCAAGCACGGCCAGCGTTCCCTTACTTACCCCATACATACTTGTTTATGTTTGCCATGAGACAAACACGAGTGACTTCGTGTATGCGGAATAATTCAAAGAGCCGCATGTTTATTTTTACCTCTTGACACGGCTGCGTATTGCAAGAGCTTGATATTTCACGATTAAGTTGAATAAAGGGAAATGAAATGCCACAGTTGAGGCACTTGGCCCTCTGCTAGAAATTCAGAAGTTGAGTCAGACGGGGAGGTGCTACATTGGGAGCACAGGCAAAATCAGGAATCGCAGAAATCGGAGTGCGAAGAGTCACATTGAGCAAAGAGACACCTAAGATGGCCCATGCCATCTGACCTCCGGCATTTGGCTGAAGTGCTTAATGCAGGAGCTAGACTCAGATTATAGGCAAACGAAAGCACTATGCTTTTAATTTAGGTTCCCCCAGTTGCCCTTTGGAGATCGCTGACTGTGTCTGGAGCCTTGGCACCAGAGAAGAGATCAGACACCTATACCTAGAATAAAGCAGCATAAATATCCCCCTTTGGTGTGCTGGTGCAGTGTCACATGGTGGAAACGCTGGAATGAAGAGCACATTTTCAGTCCTGTCCCTCAGCTCCAGGGCCTTACCACGGACTGCAGACAGTGCCTCCGTTCATTGGTGGCCCACAGCCTTGAGCTGTCTCCAAAGGGAAGGCACCTCCATCTTCTCCTTCACGACAGCAAGGGGCTGCTCACTCCTCCGGAACACTGAGAGCCGCAGGGGTGGACGCCTTCCTCTGTCGGTGTTTAGTGATTAGACCACCTGGAGTGTGAGAGCCCTTATTTTTATCCCCTTTCTTCCTGAAGGGATTCACATCCGTGTCCCCACTGCCATTAGACAGCTGCCAACTTACAGACTGCTTCTGGTGGCAGCGTTTTCCTCAAGAAGCTGTGCCACACTGTAGAAAAGAAACCAAGAGACGCTGGCCCAGAAAGAAGACGAAGCACGAGTGGGAATTTGACTGCAGTTTAGCAGTAATCTGCTCATGGGCGTTATTAAATAATTGTCTCGGTAGCAAGGAAAGGACCAAACAACTCACCCTGGAGGTGAGAGGTCTAGTAACTAAGATACGGGAACCCACTTGCTTTTGTATCATGGAAGTGCCACGCCAGTCCCATGGAATAAATCTGCTTCAAGTGCATAATAATTACATATAATAAATCATTAATCTCTGGTCTGTGACTTGCAGGCAATATTCTGCCTGCAAGTCTGGACAATGGTGTTCGTCACTGTAGGAAAAAGGGACCATGAAGTATGATCCAGCTTGGAGGAAAGTATGAACCTATTTGGAGGATATTACTTATTCAGTATCATTTCTAGTGGGTCGAGGAAGTTCAGAACCTGACACTACTACATCACTCACATATATGGTCCAAATTTTAATCAAACTATTAACAATGCTGAAGTTTAAATGAAAACCTAGATATCTGCAGGACTTAGGCTGTAAACACTGAGGGTCACTAATATTGAAGTTAAGATTTGAAATAGCCAAAATTTGTGGTTTTCATTAGCTGGAGATACAGTGATTTTACCATTTGCCCTTCTCTGAACATCTCTTGCCTGAACATCTTGCCTTGCCATTTAAGTAGGAAAAGGCAGCCTTGAATATTAAAGGAACATTCAGTATTGTATCTGCAGATGTGCACATCACAAACCATCCCGGCAGGAGACGCTTTGTCATTAGGATCATCACTGTTTCTTCTGGAGGATGAGATTTACACACAACAGGTACAAAATGTTATTAGAATCATTTGTCACAGTAAACTGATGAGGAAGAAGATGTGTGCTTTCTGTCATGTTGCTACTTAAGATGCACATACTAAAACACCAGTTTTAAGGCCTTTAGCAAAATTTGATCAGTCCTGTCTTAGAGCAAAAAGAAGAAAAAAACTCTCCCTTTTCAACTCTGCTTATCTGTCCAACCTGTATAGAAACAAGATAACACCACTGAAAAAGAAATCATTTAACTGTAGCCTTGGCAGTTCTGTAATGAATGATATCAAGACCTGCACACATTGCCAGACTTTTGGCTGTAAAAGTGATGATTTAATACAAAGGAACCAGCAAAACTTCTGAACCTCATCTTAAAGACACATGCCCGTAAGTCAATATAATAGTACTGGCATTATGTTTATTCTAATTACTGAAATTTAATTACTGATAAAAACATGGTATCAGGCACTAAACTAGAAAGGTTGTGCTAGAAAGATGGAGGTAACAATTATTACTCCGAAGCTGAGATTTCTTCTGATGACCATTCACTGATTTTTATTATTGCCCCATTCTGTTTTACAGAATTTCCTCACGTTAGCAAAGTGTTTATTCAGATGCATTTTGAATGCATTAAGTTTAAAAATACTTCCATATACAAAATGAAGCATTTCTGATAAACCAAAGTCCCAGAAATGGCCAAGACTGGGCTACTCAATAGAGACCTTGTTTATTCCATTGAGCTCAAGTTTCCGAAGTAGTTCATGTTATACTAACGTAAACCATATACTTTTATTTGCCACAACTTTTTGAAGATCATGGGGTGAAGAAACTTTCTCGTTATCATTATTCAATAGTGGCCTCAGCAGGCTCTATTTGTTTAATTGTTAAATGAAGTAAGGATTATAATGGAATCAAAAGACACCTCTGTGACAATATTTAACTGTGAGTACTTACTGTCATGTGCACATATTAGCTATTTTCATAAAATCCTATTAAATATCAGAGTTCCACAGCTAAGCTAATACTACCCATTGAACTTTTCTAACTCAAATAGTGCGGCAGTAGACACCTGCCAGGAAACAGGCTATGTTTAAACCCCTAACCAGTGACTAAATGACCAGTATTTAAATAACCAAATACCAGATTATTACTAACATCCTAAATATTTTTTATTCCAAACACGAAAAGCTTTAATTAGCAATTATCTTGTTTAAATGTTGCTTTTCTGCCATCTCTGCTTGGAATATGTTTTTTCATTATTGTAAGTATCTCTACAATTCCAGTGATAATTTTTTAAATTGCTTGACTTGATTGTTCAGGTCACAGTCTTGCACATACTTGTTTGTTATACTTGTTCATAATTAAGTATACATGTTTAAGCAGTCCCATTACAGTCGGAATCTAATTCATAATTAATCCAAAGCAAAGTTTAGCTATAAATAATGCATTATTGTATACAACATCTGTAAAGTGCAGGTGTCGTATACACATAAAAAGAGCAGACGGTACAAGTAAGGGAATATGAATGGATGTGCACTAAAGACAGCAAAAATGTAGGTAGGCAAACATAGGCTAAATTGACAGATTTGTTTACTGGAAAGCATTTGTTCACATCATGTACTTGAAATTAATTATGTTTATAATTTTGGAAAGTTCATTATACTAGCACTAAGTATGAGGTGTTTTTTTTTTTAACAAGCAGATCAACCATTTTAGCCTATTAATTGCAGCCTAAGGAATGTTTACTTTCTATCCTGCCTATCATGCCAATTAGTCTGGCTACCAGCCTACTAAATTTGAGAGTTGAGGATTAACAAGAGCTTAACAGTAAATCAACTCTTCCCCTACAGAATATTGAATCCAGAAGGAATGCTTTTCCAAATCAGGATCATTCAAAAGTTCTTCTCTGAACTGCCTGTTATTAAGACTGTCATGCTGTGGGGTTAGTTGGTTGCAATCTAGCTTTAAATCACATTGCTTTGAAAATTAGACTCTTTGTTTATATGTTTAAAAAAAGGTCAAGATTTTTCAAAACTGAGCAACACTATTCCCTGCCTTTCAAAATAGTGAACTAGACACTTTAATGGAAAGTTAAAGAGCAGACATGAAGGACTTTCTGGAAATCAGGCTCCCTTAAGGCCTCAGTTTGCAAACTATAAATTAAGTCTCTTTGAAAGTCTTGACCTAGGCACTAATTTTGAGTAACTCTGTTGGGGATCCTGAAGTTATCTGAACTGGAAACGAGAGTTTATTGTACTCTAATAGCATGTTGTTTGTTTGCCACTCTTGAAAAGGCTGAAAATCAAATCTTTTTTGTTTGATTTTAGTATCACTGTTTGGAAAAACTTGTTTTGTAACAATAATATTTGAGGTTATATTGGGTAAGGTTTCTATGGAGCAAAATTTGTATTTTCTTCCACTAGGAAAGGCAGACACAGTGGGTAAGACTTGCATCATGCGCATTTCAGCTGAGGCACATATGTTTTACCAGAGAGCCTGCAACAACAAACCTGTTCTTGAAGTGTTTCTGATGCATCATTAAAAAGAGCGTACAAACAGCGTTTGCCATCCTCTGGTGTTGTACTCTGCCCTCTAAGGAGAAGTTACAGAGTTACAAAATGGGCTGAGAGCCAGAATTCTATAAAGGACTGGATTTCATTTTGTCCCTCCTTATATTTGTTAGTAACTATTGGATATATACAAAGGCATTTGACTTCTGGGACATAAGGCATTTCATAAGTCATCTACTTTTGTAATTTAAAGCATCTGACTCTATTCAGGAGCATGCAAATAAAATAGCCCACAATGAGCTTTTATAACTTCTTCAAACGTAAACTTTTCTCTTGCAAGCTAACCAAAGTGTTAATACCCATCAACATCTTTCATTAAATTCTCACATAGAAAAAACATGAAGCTTTTAGTTTGTAATTTCAGGATTATATGCTTTGCAAATTCTCTTCATAGCAGAATATTAAATACTTTCACTGCTTTGAGGAAAATTGCATTTCTTCCATTATAGGAGAGTAAGTAAATAAAATAGATTGACTTTTGTCAGCCGAGTTCCTTCTAAAATTGTCTGCATTTTATCATGTCCATGAAGGTAAACACTGGGTCTACACATGCTTAGTAGGAATTGCAGTGTGTTATGTCTTCACTTTGAAGACATAATAGGAAAGTTAACACATACACACTTTGAAGACATAATAGGAAAGTTAACACATACACACTTCTGCTGATAAACAGTTAACTATATGCTGGTGTTAGTTTCTCTTGTTAGAAAGCTTACGACACGCAATACCACAGAAAGAGGAAAAGGTATGTATAAAAGAAGAATGAAGTTCTTTTAATGAATGGCAGTCAAAATCCACATTATTCACTTTAGCCTAGTAACTTTTCTGAATTACAAGAAATCATATGGTATTCTTAGTATATGCCCACAAAAGATGAGAATAGGAGTTGATTAAACTCGTCATACTCCAAGACACAAATGCATTTCCTTTTAGCTATTTGAGAAAAATCACACAGCACAAATTATTTGAAAGAGTTTTTAAAAAGGTTACTAACACATGGTGGAACAGTTTTTCATGCTGTTTGACGTGGAGACTGGTAGACTGCATCACAACAGCCAGTGAGATTGTATCCTGTACTAAAGCTTGTAATGCAGTTCCTTAATCCCATTAATTTCTTTCGTATTGCTCACATATGTAAAATCAACATCTGCTCTTGTCCCATAGGGATGGTAGGCTTGGGTACGTTGTACTAAGCAGCACAGGTCTTAACAGAAGTCAATTCCACCATTTAATTTGTTACCTAATCCTTCAACTTCTGAAGCATAAGTCAACAGTCATATTTGTTTTCTTTATTTTTAGCTCTAAAAATGCTAATAAGTTACAGTATTTATAGATGCTTTCACATGCATATTCAAAACTTCTTTACTAGAAATAGCTTTATGGTTGAAACATCTGGTCAGAAGGCTTTAACTAAGTATCTATTGTACCATCACCACAAACTGTTAGGAGTGCAGTAGGCAGAAAATACTCTTCTTCACTTCTCTGAAACATTTATATTTTGCATAAACCACCATGAAAAGCAGGGTCCTGACTGTTAATGTAGCTTTTCCTATATTCTCTGGATTTTCAGATAAATGTATATATACAAAACCTCACTGTTAATATACAGCAACTTCATTTTCTGAGTAAACAGCAGCTGAAGTAAGGGGAAAGCACCACTTTTCTTCCGCCAAAAAACAGAAGGTAAATTCCCCACTTCTGTTCTTTGCTATGGCAGTGTACTCCTGGAAGAAGAGTCACCAGGAGGAGGGATCTCTAGTGGGGCAATGGTAAGACTAAGCAGTACTTGAAGAATTTCTAGTTCTCTCAGCTTTTTGCCTGCATGCATTAGGACGGAAAACAGGCTGGGAAAACAAAGTTGTTCCAGCTGGCACTCCTCTAACTCCTTTTTGTACAGAAAAAATCCTTCCATCTTTCATTCTCCCATTCAGCTCCTCCTTTCTGTTAGGGATCCGTACGTTTCACTTTTCTTGAACTTATTGTACAAATTGCTTCTTCCTCCTCCATCTAAGATAAAAATCTACAACCAATTTCAATCCTCTGAGCATTCCTAAGTCACTGCCCAAGGACAGAAGGAAGAAACCCCAGAAAAGTTAGGAAAATAGTATATAGGGGAAGAGCATGAATGAAGAAAATTAATGAAAAGGGACATCAGAGAAGGACAAAAGGACATAATGGTAAAAACTATTAACATTTGCTTTTAACAGGTTTCAGGATTACTGTCAACATAATCCATAGCACTGATGTAGTGACAGGGAAAAAGAAAAGAGTGAACTGCAAGGTAAAGGGCAAGTTGAAATACGAGAGGAAGATAAAGTCAAGGAATTGGTAAATGGAAAGCCATGGTAGGAGAAAGGGAGTAAGAACTGTTAGCCACCGGAACTGGAAAACAGAGCTGCAGACAGAAGA
Organism: Ciconia boyciana; assembly: GCF_034638445.1. NCBI lineage: Eukaryota > Metazoa > Chordata > Aves > Ciconiiformes > Ciconiidae > Ciconia > Ciconia boyciana. Next base: position 129,211,293 of record NC_132935.1, read on the forward strand.
GGACAGAAGGCAATAAAAAAAGGTTGATCAGATGGAAGAAAAATATATTATTGCAAAGAATGTATTGAGATACAATATTGTAATAAAATTCAAAGAACTTACTTAGCTGTCAAGGGTTATGACTGTACAGAGGAAGAAGAAAACTAGACCAATCTCATGAAATGATTATGAATGTGAGAGCTCCTTATGTTCAGATACAATGAAGAAGTAACAGACACAGGCTGAAGAAAGGATTTTCTCTTTCAGACTACATTGCTAACACTGGTATGTTCTGTATGCATTTTGTCCAGCAGAAGCAGCTGAGACCTAGATGCATGCTTCTTGACTATTTGATATTAGTCATTTCAGTACTTAACAAAGTCACTTTCTGGGGAAAGAGGATGTTGGGGTTTTGGTCCATTTAAAATTCCCTTTTTTTCCCTTCTAAGTTCCTAAGTTCTTCCTAAGCAAGAAACAGAACATGAATTTGCATATCTGTGAAGAATAAGATCAGATTACTGATTTTAATAATTTTTAAATTAATGTTATTTCTAACTGCATTACAGAAAAGGCTAAAGGCCCCAGTCAAGATCAAGGCTGACTGCCGCTGACACTGTATAAATATATGACATCATCCAGTTCAGAGCTGGCACATAGCCATACATCTTGGAACGCAAACAGTGTGATCTTGCATCTGCTCGCAAAAGACCACATAGACATTTTCTGGGTGATTTAGGAAATGTCTAACAGTTGAAAATGGATGTGGGACCTCCAAAATTCCTGACCCCCTTTCTAAGCACTTGATCATCTTTCTTCTCTGGAAACATGTCTTCTGGTGCATATGTGTGTAGCTAGAAGGAATTTAGGACAAAGAGCAGTGAAGAACTGAAGTGTGCCTAAAGGATCTGCCAGTGTACATCACTGGGCTTCACTGATTTCTACCAGTCTGCATCTTGGTATTTTCATTTGTTTGCATTATTTTAAGGCACCTCATACACTCTAATCTTATTTGAAGTCTCAAGTAAGAGGCAGTATAATAATACCAGCCGTTTTACATAAATGATTCTGTACAGGTGCAAAGGGTGATGGTGTCAATTAAAGGAAAATTGTCTTGATTAATCTTCATTAAGTGCAGCATTTTAACATAAGATAGGCAATGAAATTGAGGGACTGATTTACTTAACTTCATATCTCTTAAGCCTCACAAAGGCTCCCTAGGCATTTAGAAATGCAGGTGTGTTTATCCCAACTCTTTAGAACTAAGTTCAGCTCTTTTTCTGACCAATTATCTCAGAACTTCCAATTCTGCTGATTTCAGTCATTACTTCTGACTGAGGAGGTACCACTTAAAATGTTTAAATATTGTTCAGCTGGAAAAAAAACAGTTTCTTTACCTTTTTTTTTCTATCTACCTTGTTGAATTATTAATAATGCTTTGTTTCATATTATCAGCATGATCTCTGGATGATGATTATGCACACACACACATGTTCACAACTATTTCCTTTGTTTCCACATTCTGTGGTGAGTATCCTTTGTTTTTCCCAATAAAATACAAAGCTGTGCTCTGGAAAAAAACAGATGAAGTTACATGAAGCAGATGAAGTAGATGTTTCCAGCAAGACGAACTATGTGAAAGGACCAAATAAAGCTAAATAACAATATACAGCACTGTTCCCCAGTACCAAGCACGGGAAACACCTCACAAATACTGGCTGTAAATGTAAACATGAGTTGCCCAAGGAAAAGAGCAAAATTGGCCAGAAAAACAGTAGGTTCCGTAAATGGGTACTTTATTTGAATTTCTGGGTTTTGGAATTAACTTAAGATTTTAATATGTGAATGGCTTACAAATCCAGTGGGAATCCAAAATGAATTCAGCAAAAAAATATTTACCCTAAGGCATTAAGATGGTTTCATTATATGTGAACTAGTTTTCCTGAAATTGTCTAGCATATTTTTAAATTTAAACAGGAGTAATGTAAGATATACAAACTGCATAGTAATTCTTTCTTTTCTTTGTAGTTAAAGGCTGACCTTTCAGTTCACTAGCACAAATTTCTCTGACATATCTGCCAGGCAAAGCAAACGGTCCATCTTGATTTTACACTTTAATACAACAGTTTGAACATTACAAATCCACCAAGTATTAAAACATACTATTCTACATACGGAGCTGCTTTTCTTTCAAATGCAGACTATCATTAGCTATAGTCTGGCTATAGGTTGTACACCAACTATACTGTACAACAGGCTATAGCTATAGGTTGGCTACACCAACTGAGGGTATGACCTGCAAGACTGCAGCTACATTAGCTACCCTGAAGGGAATTCTGTTTAATTCATAGCGACATGCTTGGGCTCACATTATATTCACTTTGATCAATACAGAGAGAGGATCACTTGTATTTATATTTTTCCATTTTTTAATGTGGCCAAGAGCAATCAGTTACACTGAACCTTTGTGGACTGCAATTCATGGACTTGGGACCCTTCAGAGAGCTAAGGATCAGGAGGGAAAGGGTGTACTGCATACTTCAGGCAAGCCAATTTTGAAGCTATATTCATTTTTATATGACCCCCCGCTGCCAGCAGTGGAGCTGGGACTCCAGAAGCAGTAATGCAGAAAATAGTCCCCCACTGCAAAATGAGTGCCAAAAAAACCCATAACTCTGAGTCGCTAACAAGGTAATCATGATCTCAGTCAAAGTCCCTCTGCTTTCCAGGCCTATTCCATGTTTCAAATACCTAATGATGTTTCCTTTCCATTCCCTAGTATTGCTGCCTTTATATAGTGATAGTCTTCTCTGCAGTAAATGCCAATCATTAATGATAAACTACATTCCTTAAATAAATTAACAACTATGTTATAATTTGATACTGTCCTGTTTTATTTTGCTTCGCCTTTCTGGGACTCTGCAGACTACAGCCATTTGCAACAGGTCTTCTTAGGGCTTTGTCTTACAGAAAACAAAATGTTCTGGCCCTAATCCAGGAAAGCACTTAGATACATGTTGACATTTAAGTAGATGAGTGGCCTTAGTGAGGTCAATTGGGCCACTTATTTGTGTAAAGCTAAACCTGTCCTTAAACACTTTGTTTGATGGACGCAGACTATTCAGCACTTGAATGATTGAACCCTTCATGACATCATACACAATTATTATTGCACAAATGCTTTATGCAATAATAATTGCCTTCCAAATTATTTGAAATATGCAAGTTTATACTCAGTGAACAATTACTGTACCAAACTTCATGCCAACCCCATGAAAAAGGTAGGCGACTACTTCCAATAAGTACAAGGTATTTCTAATTGTCATTGTGTATTTCTGCAGTGTTGTGGGGTGTTGAGATTGAAAAGATAGGACGTACTAGGGACTGTACTAGGGACTGACTGTGACCTCAAATCTGCCCCACTGAGCTGGCTAAGTCTCTGTCACCGCTAGTTTGCTGTCGGGCAAACATTTGCAGCAATGCTAGTTCCTGCATCTTTGTGAGGGAACTTTTTTTAAAACAAGGCAAATGACCAGGTCCCAAACTTGCTAGCATTTTTGATGGAAAAAGAACATCAGTATACCTCAGCACTATGTTGCCTGTCTAATCTTAAACTAGTATTGCAGTGTGGCAGCTGAATGCTGGTTCTTTGCCCTATAATCCAGCAAGTCGATTATTCAATGTAAGACATAGCTCAGATTCAGTTTTTATTCTTCCTCTACAGTAACTGAATGGCTGTCTGCCCTCATTACTGATGTATTTTTCCTGTATAGCATCATTAACAGAAATTCACAAAGAATGAGGTTTTGTGGTCACTTGCCAGTTCTTTCTCTGAGGTACCAAGCACAGAAGGGAAAGAGGATATGCCTTTTATCAGGCCTGATAGGAAAGTCCAGCCATGTCTGGCCCTTACAGACCTCTCTGACACTGCTTGTTTCCACTGTGACATACCGGGTGCAAAGCTTTAAGAGCTCAGTGAACCACTATACTAGGAGGAATTAATTTGTTAACAAGTGACACAACCATGGAGTCAGAACAACAGTGCTCATCTTTCAGCTTCCTTAAGACTTTCATCAAATAACTCAGATTAATGATTTTAGCAAAAATTCCAAGGCTTTCTATTAGAGCAAAATTCCTTCTTGGTCCTGATATGTACACATTACCTATATAAGTAAACAGGAAATATTAATCAGTGAGATCATAATTAAGAATTTTCCAGTGCTTGTGTACTTATATTTTTTAATGATATTCAAGTTGTTCTGGAAGAGGAAAAGTGAAAAGCTAATGCACTGATTTGAAGGGTATCATCTTCTTCATGTGTTCATCCTGCACATGAACTCTCTGCCACCAGCTGAATGCCACAGAAGGTTATTGCGGAGGAGTTGATCTCTGACCTTAATTTTTCCAGTACAAAATAATCAGTGGAGTGATCAACATCTAAAGATGCGTCACTCCTTCTTCATAGTATACCGATGTTCGGCATGAAGTAAAACATTACCCCACAGGTAAAACCAACAAGGTTTACAAAGCTTCTGAGTTTAACTAGCTGCCAGAAAAAAGAAAAGTTGCATTCAGTTCCATTCAAATTAACACCTTGAAATTCGAAGACTGTCTCAAATGGCGCTTGGGCTACACAACCCTTTTAACTTCTCAAAACGATGTTGTAAACCTTGCAGCAACAAACTGCCTCGCAGGCGTTCAGCACTTCCTGCTCGTGCTACGGTAAGAAAGACCACGCAAAAAAGACGGTCTGCCTCTGACCCTGGTCAGAAGGAGGAAGTCAGGGAGGCGTCTGAGAACATGTTAACCCAGCCAGTTAAAATCCTCGTGAGCACTTTGTCTGAGCTTGGCCAAAGGTTAAACTGGTTCCTATGAACTAATCTCTTCTGCCTTAATTTTATGCTGACTTTCTGTTGCATGTAAAACAGGAAGCTACGGCCAGACTGAATTCCAGCTAAAATATTTTCTGTTTTTCTTTCATGTTTGTTTGTTTGACTCAGCAAATCTACTGTTTGTTAACTGTTTTTATTACAATGCCTAGCACTTCAGTAATCCAGGAACTGTCAGAGCATTTTGGCTTTGAAAATACATTCGTGATCATCCAGAGTTGTTAAGAATACCAGTTCAAAACGCTTCTGCTTATTTATTTTGTTACAACACTATCAGTGCACTATTCTAAGGAGGACACACCTTCAGAAAGTATTCACGAATGTATATGAAGAAAAAGGAACATTCCTCTTTCCAAACTATGCACATTTTAAACATGGCTTGAAAAAAATAAGCCTAGTCATTAAATTCTAACACAAGAAAATAACCTGCTGGGGTTTTTAATGGGAAAAAACCTCACAAAACCCTCTGAGAACCTTGACCCAAACTCCTCTTCAAACCTACCTGGAACAAATACCAGTTTTATAAGTCTTCTGCTCAAGTGTGTGCAGTTAAGCTTTCTCTTTCTCTTTTTCTATCAGTGTTTCCAAAGTGCCTCCCTCTCACTTGGTTACCAGGCAACGGAACAATATTGCTCTGCATGCACATCCAGCAGTAACTGCCATTATACTGTATTTTTGCAGAGTTTCTCAAAGAAAATAAAGATGTCCTGAAATATTGTCTTGTGTGATAAATAGCTACTGCCCAGAAGACATTTAAACGCTTAAAATGCTGATTTCTTTCTTCATAGAAATGCAGAGATTGAAAAAAAACCTCTTCTCTAATAGAGGAACTCCCATCCAAAGTGAATTTATAACGCTAAAATAGACCACACTGCAGAAGAAAGCTGCTTCAGTTGTTATTTCAGACAATTAACAGCCTTTTAGGTTCTACAGCCACTTGCATAAGCCCTTATCTTACAATCAAGGCAAAACTAATGAAGCAGTTACAGACATCAAGTTAAAGTACTTTTCAGTGTCCTAAAGACTAAAATGCTGTCTGTATGACAAAGCTCTTTTTTTCCTGTTTTGTTTGCTGGTTTGATGTCAATAAAACAGTCAAGAAAGTTCAGCAGTTTGCCACAAAATCTTTGCTTTCGATACCAGTTATTAAAGATGGGCCCAGATCCAATCTAACCACACACTTCCTCTTAACCCAAATCATCATTGGGAGGGAGGGATGGCTTGCAGCCCTTCATCTGGAATCAAGCTGCATTCAAGAAAGGTCTGATTCTAGGTCTTGACCAAAGTAACTCTAGGTCCTTTTATGCAGTTGTGATTCAGTTTCATATTTCATGTTGTGGGTCAAATTCACCTTTATGTAACACTAAGATAAGAAATTGAAGGCTTTTGCAGTTTTTTCACTCCCAAACCGAAAGAGGAATCTTTAATTATAAAAAAATATCCCATGTCATCCCACCAAAATATGCAATGTACTGAATTCTTAGTCCCTAATTCTTAATTACTAAGAAGGTATGCAGCTCAGTCTCGAAAAAAAAAAAAGATACTATCAGTGAATAGCCCTCACAGGTGTGTTACACAAATTTATATTAAAACAATGTCAAGGGTGAAATCTCAGAATACTCAACAGCCTGGTTTTTGATTCTGCAGTGGTCAATTGCATCATTTTATAAGACTTTTTAATTTAAATTATAAGGGTAGCTTTCATTTTTGTTAGGCTTCTGTTAAACTTTTTTTGTTTGCCTTATTTTAGATATAAAACTGTAAGTGATTAGTGTTTTCAGCCTAGATAAAAACCAGTTCCCAGAATGATTTGAATCATGACCTTCAGGACAGACAGTGCATCAGGATATATATGACACCTGAAAAAAATAGTTCCATTCCCTACTGCTGTTGCTGTAAAAGTGGTATACAACTACTTGCTAGATAATAGCTGAAAGATTTGTGGTTCGCTTTCTTGGATCTGGGAAGCGCAGTACAGCATAATGATGCATTCTCAGCTTGTCTAGATAACATAAATAGCGTTGCTCAATGCATACATTTGACACTTTATTTACTCCAAAAGTCAGCATAGATGAGCATTGAGTCTGTACAATAAACACCTCAGTTCTGTTTCTAGCTCTTGCAGGAGGGACCAAATGCAAACACTGGATTAACTTATTTACAGAATGGCTGGAGCGTTAGCTGGCTATTGCCTGTAGTGGGAATGTTATGCCTTGGTCAAAAGAAAGGCTCCAGTCTGCACTGAAATATAAATAGCAATCACAAGAACTAACACCTCAAGGCATGACCTGGCTTGTAGTTTACTGCCATTTCTTGTATGCCAGTCCTTCCCCACGTACAGCTTCTTTCAACTGCACAAAAAATATCATCAGCTTATTTTACAATTCGTAAAATCCAGTACACTCAAGAGTACTTACTGAACCTTATATAAAATCCCCAAGCGGTAGGCAACAGCGTATTTTCTCTGCAGAAGAAAGCAAACAATTAAATCAGATGGGATGAGAGTGAGTGAAAAGACGATGTGTCTACAGAAATCAGCTAGATCCCTTATGTGTTCATTCTAACAGTTGACTTTATTCATAGAAGTAGGATTTTTTTGAGAAAAAAGTTCAAGTCACGAAGCAGAAGGGAGATGGTGGCATCTGGACTCCCCTGAAGCCAACTTCACTTTTTATCATATCCAAGTTATAATATTTGAGTAGTCTTACTAAATAACAGGGGAGAAAAAAGCACTTAAAAATGAAGTGGGTTTTTTTTATACATTGCCAATGATGAGAAACAATATTTGCATATTGAGTCCCTTTCCACATATACAGGCACACAACTTGCAGTCCAATTATTTTAAGCTAAGCTAAATGAAAAAATAGATTGTGCTATTGCCTGAAAACCAATCAATAGCCACTGTAAGGATCAATAGTCTAAAAAACTATTGACTGCTCATGTCACAACCTGTACTTTCCATGCCACACTAAATACGATTGTAGATCAATATTTGCCAGATGTCCATTTGGAAGCAAAACATTCTGGCTATAGTCTGTGTCCTTAACCTTGCAAAAAATATTGGTCTTTACATTTCATTTAAACACCCCCTGGTGTGCTGTAGTATTCTACTAGCAGCATCTCCCAGAAGTCTCGTTATCTTCCTTTTCTAAACGTACTGAGGGAGGTACTTTCCATGGCTTTCATTAGTCTGCCCCACATTGTACGAATCAGACTTCATCATTCTGACAGTAGAGCTGTGTTTATTCAGAAGGGGATGAGAGGAAAGTGCCTGATCTAGTAATGAGGGGCAGTTCCTTATCTTTGAAGAGAGTTGACTATCAAGACTCACACCCTGGTCAAGCAAGCTTCTCTTGCACACCTGTAATATTGATTGATCTCCTTCTAAACACAATCACCCCTTTTTTAAAAAACGAAAGGCTGTACAATACAAAAGCTCCCCAGCTGTTAAAATCCCAGCCCTCTGTTGTGCAAGCTGCCACTCCCACAAACAGATTTGAGGTGCTAAATTTGTTGAGTGCAGAAATGTTCCCATTTCTCAGTTGTGTGTGGCATGGGCACAGGCACTCGCGCGCCCCAAGCCCAGGGAGCTGCAGCACTGACCAAGGCTCCACTGGTGTGGCAGAGGGGGAGCAGCACTGCCAACAGGATTTGTCCTCGAGTCCTGCAGCGAGAACTGAGTGAGCACTGTGGCACTTCGCATCTGAAGGATGAGCTGCATCTTGTGTTGTCAGAGAGGGAGAGAAGGTTTAAATAGGTAATTTTTAGAGACTCAAAACTGAAAAGTGTAAACATTGTTAACATTTCTTTAAAATTCTGGCAGGGAATGAAAGCCGCCTGGACGTGTGCCATCCTACAGTTGCAAAAACATTTAGCAAACCATATGCTGCCCTAGAAGACAGGTCCTAGACAGATCCTCCCTGATAGGTTTGAGAGCAGCCACAAGCAGGCCTTGGAGCGCTGCTGCCATTGCCCCATCCAGCCCCACTGCGCTTCCTGTTTCTGCAATAGGGTTTTGTACTGGGTCTGGCTGAGGGGGAGTTAATTTTCCCCATAGCAGCCCTCATAGTGCCGTGCTTTGTACTGGTAGCTAGAAAGGTGTTGATAACACACCAGTGTTTTGGCTACTGTTGAGCAGTGCTCACACGGCATCAAGGCTGTCTCTCCAACATTCCCCCCTCACCAGCAGGCTGGGGGTGGGCAAGACCTTGGGAGGGGACATAGCCAGGACAGCTGACCCAAACTCACCAAAGGGATATTCCATACCATATCATGTCTGCTCAGCAATAAAAGCTAAGGGGCAGGGTGGGAAGCGGAGAATAAATCTTTTGTTTTCCTTTGTTTCCGCATGCAGCCTTTGCTTTTGCTTTATTAAACTGCCTTTATCTTGATCCACAAATTTTTTCCATCTTATTTTCTCCCTGCCCTGTCCTGCTGAGGAGGGGAGTGATAGAGCAGCTTGGTGGGCACCTGGCATCCAGCCAAGGTCAACTCACCACAGGTTTGCTAGATGTGCTGCCACACAAGGTCCTAGAGATAGTACACAGTGCTAGTTTTGACATGGGAAACTATGGATGCATCTCTTTTCAGCTGTAAATAGTTCCTCTTTCCATTTACAGTCCTGTAGTAGGGATTCAAATATCCTTCTGATTTACCTGCAGGTTGTTAAATAGAGTCTAAATTTCCTTCGCATTTGATTTTGCATAATACAGTTCTGTAGAGAATAGTTCCCCTTTATCAATATAATTCTGCAGTAACTTTATGGGCATCTTTAGTTTTACATCAGTAAGAAATGAGTGTATGCAATTTCAGAGTCAAACATTTAGGATTTTTCACAAGTTTTCTGTAGCTTAGAAAAAACACTGATTTAATAACTGCAGTGTAGAAGTTTTTTACATGCTGTCAATGACAGCTATTCAACATGACTTCAAAAATTAACATGTCAATTGCTTACATTTTACTCTCTTGTCTGAGCAACCCTGGTGAATTTGTCAGTACACTAGTGTAACTGAAGCAGAGTTTGGCCCAGTGATGCAAGATGCCATTAGCATTTCAAAACAGGCCACATTTTGCAACAATTACAAATATCCTACAACTCACATAAATTACATATATTTGCACAGACTTCTGTCTGGTCGCACAAAAGACTCATTTTTTCCCTAAATTCCAAATGGCTAAATCCGGATCCCTCATCCTCAACCAGAAGTTCCCACATGCCTACCATCCCACATTAATTAATTGTACACTTCTCAACCCTGTATCTTCTCAGTCCCATAAATTATTCTGGCCCTTTCAGCCTGGCATTAATTACAGTGTCTCACAGTTCACAATGACACACTTTATCTTGGACTCAAACTGTCTCTCATGGTGATAGCTCCAACCATACATACCAGTCCTTCTACAGTTCATACTGGTTTTTCCCAGCTTTAGTACCTGTAGCCTGTAATATAATTATCATCAGCTTCATCATCCTATCTTGTCCACTGTCCACCTCTGCTCCTTCTGCACTTACGTAGGTTTTCCACTCCTTTTTCAGGTCCAGGGAGGACACTTCAGATATCGTTCACTCCTGCCCATAGCCCTTAACACCAGGGAGAAGGAGAAACAGGGTATTTTAGCAGAGACTGGGGCACAGAGAAAGCTTAAAAACTTGGAGAGCTTTTCTTGTAGATTAATGTCTTTTCCTAGCGGATTGATAGAGGAGTTGGTTTGAACACTGCAGTCACACTAATAGATTGGCAATTTTTCAGCTACTGGTTATAATCTAGATTTCTGTATTGGGGAAAATGTGAAGATTCCAATAGTGACTAATTTAGACATAGTGGACGGGGTTGCCCAATTGGGCAAAAGAGCAACAGTGCAGTCAACTCCTGTGGGAATTTTCCAGCCTGACAGCTCTGCAGCATCTGTATTTTGGTGGCTTCACCAAATGCTCCCAGGAGCACGCAGCTGCCAGCTGGAGGCTGGCAGAGCCTGCGGGGATGATTGCTGCTAGCAAATGCCCCGGGGGCCTCGCTGCCTTCCCCAAAGGCTTCTTCCCAGCTGTGGGCTGCTGGTGCTGAGCAGAGAAGCCACAGCCCCGGAGGCAAACAGCGGGGAGACAGAGAGAGGTCTCAGGAAGTCTGCAGCAGCAGGAGGGCTGCAGAGCGTTGCACTGAGAGAAAGAAATTATGAGATGAAGGGAGGGAAGAAAACAACCTCTTTCTTTCTAGCTAAGTACTGTGTTCTTCCTCCTTTCCCCCCCATCCCATTTTTAGGATTTTTAGGAAAAAGCAGACCCCTGCCACCCTTTCACAACCTCCATGTTCAGGGTGAGCACACTCCTGGGAGCCCACAGCACTTCTGGAGTGCATTTCAGGCTGTGTGTTTCAGGCATGGCCACGATAAGGCTGTCCCAGCCACGGCCAGACCACCCCAGGGACAGCAAGGCCAATACTGCTGACTCAGGAGATGCTTCCATTCCCTGCAGCTGCAGGGAGAGGTTTAGGCTGGATGTGTTACATTGGTTAGGGAGCCTGGCACTGTGCACTGCCACACTGTAGTGAGAAGCAGGAATGCAGGTAAAGGAATGGAGCCATATACTCCATATAAGAGCTATGTTTCCCCAAATATCGCAACTGCTGGCCTCTCTGTGACAGGAAAAGAAGTAGAGAGAGTGGAACAGCAGAGCAGACAGAGAAAGAATCCAGGCCTGGGGGCAACACCAACGTTCAAGGGAAGGATTATTTCCAATTGGAGAGCAAAAACAAGGCTTAGCAGAAGGCAGTAGGAAGGGGCGGTGTCCATGCAGGAAGGGAACCTGCTCAGAATTTGCATTTTTATGTCAGAGAAATCTAATATGATCTTTACAAACATATATGCCAGATCTTTCCCTTACTCCAGCAGGTTATTATTCTCCCTCTCAGCTTCACAATCAGAAGCCTAAACTCCAGTAGTATGTCCCAAACTTTTTTAAAAATAGCCTACTTAGAATCTTTTTTATTTGATTACAGGACCATGAAAATTTCCAGATGCATTTTTTGGAATTACACTGTCAAGAAACTGAGAATCTTAGCTGTCACAGGCAGCTAATGCAGTCACTCCAGACAGCTTTATTTCAAGGAAAAACACCAGCATCCCGATCCAAACAACAACAACTTGAAAAAGCCTGAGCAAACCAGCAAGAACATGATGGAGAATGCTGTAGAAACCATCAACATATTTTACTAATCAGATTAGAATTAGCTGGAGTTTTAGTTAAAACATGTAAGCATTTACTGTGTTAGGTACGCTGATGACGTTATCATGATGTTGAATTACAGTTACATACAGATAAAAGCTTTTTCAATGAGCAATGAAAACCAATATTTTCCTAGTGAACTTTTGAACCTCTGTTATTTCAAAATGTATTAACATTGCTGGTAAAGGAAGAGAGACAAATTTATGACTGACAGTTCGGAAATTCTTGCTTTGTGAGGCATTCTGAGGACAAAACAGTCATGAGAAATGACATCTACCCCCTATCTCCCCAAGCGATTTGTGCTCTAAAGCTAACCAGGAAACAATTCCAGCCATTATTCAAACAGATGCCAAGAACAAATATAATCACTTAAACAAAATACATTAATAATGCTTTAATCCTCAACAGATGTAATCAATACATAAACAAGCCAACAAATGTATGGCTGGAGATGTTGCCATAAAAGACTGGAAAGAATCAAGCTATCAAAATCCACCCCGATGGTAGTCAAGTAATGTCTTGTGCTTCTGTAACTTGGTAAAGCTATTCTGTTTGTCTAGGATTCAACAAAATTACTATGTCACCAGTAAGTTTGGATTTGAATAAGACTGAGGTAGAAACCACAGTATTCCTTTTATTTTAGTTGAGATGATAGAAAACACTCCTGCAACTGGGAAATGGTTCTGTAACACAGGAAAAGTCAGAGTGAATCTTCCCCCTGAGTATAGCAAGCACTGCGCCAAGCCTTACGTATATTAGGACTTGCAATGCAACTGTGAGGTGGCAACATCACTACATATCCTGATGCTGAAGAATGTCCCTGATCTCATCTGATACAGTATTATCTAGTAATTTATAAAATAATGAAATATTCAGCATAGTTTTCCCAATGGCAATGGCAATAACAGAAGTTTTCAATAGTCTATTGGAAAAGTTACTTCAAATCTATTAATGGAAAGCACTTTTTTAACAGATGAGTACTAATATCAATTTTTCATCCTTGTTACTGTCTTTCTTGTATCCCATTTCTCATTGTTACCTTCTTCTTATCTCCCATGTTATCTTCTACTGAGTATGTTGGTAGAGTATGTAAGGTAGTAGAGCAATTAAGTAGGACTGTCTAGTCTGGCCGCAGGCATGACAGGCCAGAGAACCTAACACAACCATCTACATCAAGCCCATATCCTCTGTTTGGGTTATGCCCAACAAAGATGCGTGCTCTTCACTCTTTAGTTCTAGTGTTCTTTCCCTACTCTTTTCTTCTTCTCCAGTGGGCTGAAATAATTCATAACACTGGAGACATAGGAGCTGTGTGACTCATTTCCTCGCCTGTGGGGTCCATCAGCTGAGAGATTGTGTTTGATTTCTTTTTCCTTTATTATATAATTTAAAAATACAGTAATAAATTGTACCATAACTTTAAAATTTACCACAGGCCACAAAGTAAAGTGGTGCATTTTACTGCAGTGGAGTCTATCTGCACAGATACTACAACTAACTAAATACCATATTACACAAACTCCACAAACTGGGATTTGAATTAATAGATTGGGAATATTGTTTAAATAGTTAATTTATTGACTGCCTCTCTAAGACAGATTATGCAGAGAATTCAAATCCTATTTATTCCAGCCTTGCAAAGAGTTAGGGAGTATCTGATAAAAGGTGTAATGAATTGTACGTTGTATTGTATGTTGACATTGTATTCGATATAATTTTTTTAGAGGAATTGCTTTTTTCAGTGGATGCATACTTACAGGTCATTGTAAAATTTCTCCTTCCCCCTCTCCCTACTGTCCTTATCTGCCTTTGCCACTCCTTCCCTTATTTTTAAATGCCTCCCACATTTCCTGGCCCCCATGCTCTCCCTCCCTCCAGTCTCCATCTTTTCACACTATTTTTGTTTTCTTCATTCGTTCTTTTGACAACCAGGATCTTCATGTCTGCTATCACCCTATATGAAATCATTCCTTCTGTACTGTTTGTTACTCCCTACCTCCATACAGTATCAGAAATATCATAATGTCTGCCTGCATCTTTCATTCTCTTCTCAGAGCCTCTCCCTGTCCCCTGTTCCTCAGAACACTTTCTGTACATGCTGCATACCCTGCAATCTTCTCCTATTATCCCTCCCGTGATTCATTCAAGCTCTTGAAGCCCATCCAGTTTCTGCTCTATACTCTGGCTCTTTTTGCTGCCAGAAAATGATCTAGTTCTCATATTTCTGGGCAAGGAAACATCTCCATTTCCTATCTCACTTCCTGGATACTGTTTCACCATCAAATGTCTCTGTCCTTCATATTCGACCCCCTTTTCTCCTCAGTCCTAGCAGATCTTAAATTTCTGCCTTGCTTTCTGCCATTTAGAGGTTCAGGTATCACAGCATCATTTATCCTTAATGTATATCTGCCTCTTTTATGTATAACTAATCCAACATCAAATATAGATAACCAACTTACCCCAAACTCCTCTCAGAGTACAGATTTATTGAGAGACAGTTCTTTCTAGACAAATTGTTTACAGATCAAGTTTCATTGTAGAATAAGGAATTACATTTCCCCCTATATGGAAATCACTAACTCTCAAAGGTTAATGAATCCCATTCAATAGAGTTTGGTGTTCTGCAGTGTTTTGCATTTAAACCAACAATAGAGATTTTCATTAGTATGTTGGCTAGGTTAAAATCCTCAAAGAATTAGTAGTCATTTTCTCTGAATATCTTGTTTTCCCCCCATTTCCTCATTCATCTGTCAGTGCTTGTTCCTTGTTGTAAATATCAAAGATCTTTTAGGTGATAACTGCTCTTTTGGTCACTTCTACTTAGAGCCTTGTACATAATTTTGATCATCATTTCCTTCCAATGTCCCAGGTCTCTAAAACCAAGGTCAAGCTTCTCTTTTCTCCTCCTAGGAATGCCCGCTTTACAGGTTACATACTTAACCTTCAGCTCAGAGGGTTAATTCTCTGCTAGATTTTTTTTAGATGTCAAAAGTCATATGTGGCCTAGCTGCTTGCTGCTTCTTTGGAGGAATTAATTACAGCAGTGTTTGCTTCAATTCTCCAATAAAGTAGCTGTATTCCTAGATAGAGTATAACCTTTCATATTCAAGGGAAAAACAAGAGCATTTCACTTGGGCTTACAGTTAACTCCTCTAGTCTAGACTTCAAAGTGAGACTGTATTTATGAGATTCAGTAAGCACCAGTCCTGAGGGCTCTTAGTCTGAAAGTCACTGCAAAAGTATCTGAAAAGCAAAAAGTTTGGAATCTTCCCTTCCTCTTGGAACAAAGTTATGATTCATGATCAGCAAGCAGGCTAAAACAAAATTAAAAAAAAAAAACTCAAAAAGAAGAACAGTGATTAGAGAGTCCAGTCACATCATATCTAGCATATTAAGGTTCAAGACGTTACTTCTCAGTGAAGGCAAATTCTGCATTTTCCCCTAACAATTGCTGAAGAGATCTTATCCAAACTGCCTTCATTATGGACAGATATTAATCTCAACTTCTTAGAAATGTGTCTGTAACACTAACCAGGGATGAACCCTCTGTTATTTTTCAGTGCTGCCAATTCTACAGTTAGGGTAGAAATCTGAAGATTAAACCTGAAGTAAACCATCGTTTGTACTCTTGATCACCGCTGCTCCTTGTTGCTCAGGATTACCCCCTTTATCTTAGAGGAAGCTTCTTGTAGGTCACAAAAACCAGAAAGGTCTCCAAGTAAACCTGGTCAGAGAATTCCTTTCCTTCAGCCCCCTTGCTTTGCTTTGATATACCAACCGCCAGGAGAGGGAAGTAGTAATGTTGGTAGATGGTCTCTACAGCATGCACGCACTTCAAATGAAGTAATCCTCCCTGTGCCAGTTACTCTGTCAGGGGGCCAGCTACTGCCATTATTTTATAGCACAAAGTGGTTGTACTGCATTAAAGAGTGTGACCGATTATTTTCATTACTGTCTATATGGCATGTAGCATGCCGCTGCCAGCTTGTAAATTCTAAATGTTAAACAGTAGTTTTGATGATATTTTATTATTGGAAGAACAGTCTGCTCTTCTTGGAAACATTTCCTCCTTCCCTCCCCTCCAAGACACCCATAACTGATTTCAGCCTTTTCAGGACAGGGATTTCAAAGTGCCCTTTCAATTAAAAACCATTTTTACTAGCTTGGATAGTACTCCGGCTACAATTTATTTTTTATAGTTCTATTTTGAGGAATATGGTAATCTGAAACTGCAAGGGGGGGAACACCACTGGTTCTTCCAGCAGCCAGAGATGAAGCACATTCCAGGGTTAAATGGCTCTTGGTTAATACTTGCAGCAATTTTGTCTATAATTATTCTCTATGCCTGAGAAATGTCTGCATAAGTGGGAATATTATGGTTTTGTGGTTGTTTGGAGTTTCTGAAATTCCACTTGTTCCATTGTCTTACATCTAGGAGTCTGCTAAAAAAGTGAAAATATAGCTGAAATTTGACATTTCAGAATACACAGCTAGTGCAGACTTTGAGGAGTAAAATTTGTGTGGTGCAATTAGAGAGAAAAAAGGTAGCTGGAATTCTTCCAGATGTGCCATCCTCATGCGCATTGCCATAGACATTCAAGATCAAACACTTTTCAGTTAGCAGTATCTTTAGGATGGATGCACACATATCCTCTCTCCTCCTGCACCAAGCATAGGTATATACCATGCATTATGCCTGCTCACTTGCAGAATCCCAAGAAATTAAAGAGACCCTGAAAGAGAGGAAGGAGAGTAAATGATGAAAGTGCATAGGGACAATGTATCTTGAAGATCGTTATTTACAGAGCGGATCTGTGCACAGACGGCCATGCTTACTGTGGCCCACAGGCACAGACAAAAGAAGAAAAGATGTAATCCTTTTCAAATAGAAGGACAAGGCTTGTTTGACATCCCAGGTGTGACATGATGCCTTGTCCCTAGAAATGTAAAGTCCGCAAAAAAATATAAGCAGGTTAATGTTCTGATTCTGGTGAAAATCTGATTTAGCATAGGTAGAAACTGTCCGAGAGAAAAAAAACAGTTTCACTTATTTTGTGAAAAAGTCTATATCCAGCTTTTTGCTTGGTTTTAAAAACAAACAAACAAACAAACAAACAAAACCACCCAAACTTTAATGTGGACCACTAGTACTACAAAAATGAACTAAGCTAAACTCGGGCTGAGGAAGGCAGAAGATAATAATAATTTTTTAAAAGTTTTGACACTCTACATGGAACAAATCAAAACCCACAAGACCAAGTAAAACTCTGAGCAGTGTACCAGAAGTTACAACTCCTACTATAAAATTGCCGTCTTGATCTACTGCAGAATTACCCTCAGCTCAGTTCAGTCAGTATAAATGAGGAAGATAACTGAAATAATGATTTATATTTCTCCACCTTCCAACTTTTCGTTTTGTATTACTTCAGGTAATTTGGGCAAGACTATGCCAAGCTTTTACATGAAATGCTCCAAGAGAAGAGGGGAAACAATAGGTGAGGAATGTTTTCTGGCTTATATATATATGCTGAGCAGAGGTAGAGGGTGGATGACACTGAAAGGCCCTTCAGAAATGCTCAGTGTCAAAAGGGGTGAGATGAGGTAGGTGTGACAGGTAGAATGGTAGCTCCACTGGCTGCCTGTGTACAAGGTCTGCTGACCCAATTTTAAAGCTGAAAATGTATCTTTACCTAAGTCAGGGGAACGGACATCAAAACAAGACTCCCCAAAACGTTGCTCAGAAATTAAATGAAAACTTTTCCTCCCTAGTGTACACAGTTGTATTTACCACCAGTTGTATTTTATTCGTTTTATTGTATTTTTATTGTTTTTACAGTGTATTACATAGTACTGTTGGCATTACACAGAGACCCTAAGACAGGGTAGCTTTATGTTAGAGACTGTACAAATACATATGAGGAAATGCTTTTTGCTTCAAAGAACTTCAATCTACTGTTGCTTATAAATAATAAAAACAAAGGAGAGGAAGAGAAAAACAGGAATAGAAGTATAACAACCACACAGCAACTGAGCAGCATGGTCTGATGTTGCTTATGCTGGAATAAATCTGGAGTGGGTTGACTTTAGCCAGAAGTCTTACACCAGTCTGAAAGCTGCATCACTCAAGAGAAAAGGAAAGTAAATTCTGGGATTTCTGGAGACTAAGGAAAAGCCACAAATGCATTTTACATCATAAAGAGAGAAAAAGAGAAGTTAAAAAATTACACAGGGTGGAGAAATAAGATGTTGTCACTCGTCTAGGGAGCATTTGATAGCACACTGATGCCCCTTCTGTGAAGTGAACCTAGATGAGCTCAGAAGGGGACTTCATATAAGCAAACTGGAAAACAATCTTTTCAGTGGAAAAATAGACTGTTTAAAGGCTATCCAGCTGGGAAGAAAAGGGAAAAAGGAATATATTAGCACAACAATATACAACACAAATGATGAGGGTGGG
This sequence comes from Ciconia boyciana, assembly GCF_034638445.1. Taxonomy (NCBI): domain Eukaryota; kingdom Metazoa; phylum Chordata; class Aves; order Ciconiiformes; family Ciconiidae; genus Ciconia; species Ciconia boyciana. Next base: position 129,229,834 of record NC_132935.1, read on the forward strand.
CCACTAAAGATGCAGCTCAGCAAGATTAGGCTCTCCTATCCTCCTCCCCACACTTCCCGCATGGTGTTTCCCAGCAAGCCTTCCCACAGGTCTGACTGCTGCTGGAGGGCTAGGAAGATGTTATCTGGAAGGACACACATGAGGGGAAGCCCAGCAAGGGCTCCCAGGCCTCACATGCCTTCCTCCCAGGCAACCAGAGCCTGTGTTAGCCAGCCGTTTCGCCCACAAGCACCTTTCCATCAGAAGACTGAGGAAAACACAATTTCTTTTAGGTGGCCTGAAGAGCTGAGATCTGGGTATTATCTGTGTGACTGACTCACCGGTTGCGAGAAAAAATCTCATCTCTGGACTAGTTTGCTATTTTGCAGGGTGGCACGTAGCACCACCCAAGCCACAAAGGAGTCAAACTGTCTTTCAGCTGCTGATGGACAAAGAAGTTGCTTGGTGGACTATCTAAAGGCCTGGATGAGATGCAAGGCACCTCTTCTTGTTTGGGTTTCACTTTAGGGGTTTTTTTCCCTTTTAATTAGGTGATAATATAATGGGAGAAATAAAGAGAGTCTGTATACAACAACTAGCAGCAAGCGCAGTCAGCAAGATGAAGATGGAGTAATGGGACTATATGAAAAAAAGGTTTTAACTTGATTGGTTTTTCCCCCCTATGTTGCCCAGTGATAAAATAAATACATGGCCAAATGCAAATGAAAGACTTCAGGATAGGTATAAGGAGTAATTCTAAAATTTTAACTTCCTTCTTGTACCGTCTGATTTCAATGATAGAGAGGAAAAACTAATTCCTCTTTTGTATGCTTCTTAAGTGAGAATCACCAAATTAGGCATATTGTTTCTGTCATTTTATTTTATTGTGCTGTAGATTAGATAGAAGAAGAAATCAATAAATAGACACTAAAAAGGTACATCTCCAGAGAAAGCTAATCAACCTATTATTGACTCATCTATGGTTATTTTTTGAAGAGAAAAATATCAAGATGATTTTCAAGACTCAGATATGTTGATTGAACACAAAGCCTTGGCAGCATATAGAAAAGCCATCACAGTGGCAGAAAGACAACAGGACACAGCTTTCACTGGGCAGAGGTCACTGCTAGAATATGCTTCACGGCTAAGGACTGACTAGGCATTTGAAAGAAATAAAGAATGTGCATTATATTTTCACCTCTAAACACTAAAACCAGAACCATATACAAATGGCTTTTGGACTATGTATATGCATATTTACATATGTGATTTCAATAATACAAACGCTTATCCAAAGTTAGATGCTCAGTCACTTGAAACTTTTTGCATATGAACCAAAAGACTGTCTTCCTAGTGGGAAACTCCTCATCAATGTCCGCATCCAAAGACAAACCCTTAGACATTATAAGAATGCGTAATGGAAGAGCCCACTCACGTTGTACGAATCCCAGTACAATGCGTTACGAACCACATAACATTCCTTAGTTTTTCTGCAGGGCAATGATTTCATCTGCAGTACATTTGCTCTCTGTCTGCTGGAATAACTCACCTCATTCATTCAGAGAATATTTTCTAACAACAGAGCTGCCCTCACATCTCAGTTTAAGCAGGACAAATAGCCCTTTTAAAAACAAATGTCTGGCCAAAACTCTTACAATAATTGCAAATGTTATCCCGTCATTTAAAGGAAAGATCTCTACTGAATAAGGTTGTTTCCCCTCATATGCCAAAAAGACTTTTGGTTACTTTCCCTGCTAGTTAAATAAGCTCACATTTTGTATTCACTTGTATTTCAATTAAAGAATTAGTAGAATCTGTAGCATTTGCTTCCTAAATTAAATACTAGCTTTTTGCTATCAGTATAACCTAATAGACCAAAAGCTTTAAAAACCTCAGGCCAAACTTAATTTTCTGATGCACTCAAGTTTTAAAACACATTTATTGCTCTGAGTGGAACATATCTTAATTATAGCATTCAAGTTTCCTTTTTCAAGTTTTCCTTTTTCCTTTTTCCTACAGATTTGAACAGTAAGCTGGCTTACAGAATTAATCCTCAGAATCAGATGAATCAAATCACTGCTTATTGATTTAACAGATAAGGGTTTTATTTGATTTTGAAAATGTTATCTGTAATTGCTAATCATGTTTTTACCTGCATGTATTAGTATTTTTAAAGTGCAAAATACATGATGGGGAAGTCATCTTTAATACACATAAAGAACTGTGTCATCTACCACCCATACATCTGATGCCTCATCATGCACAGCACTGAAATTCCACGTAAGCCAGTATTTCAAATTGCACTCACGAACAATACTGGTTACAATTTGTATATGGCATAGCAAGTGTAGTAGCCTGTTACCTGGAGGAAAACCTATTTTAAAAAGTACTGAAAGAAGTTGGAAATAGGTACCTATTCTCAGCCAGTAGACCAAGACATCAATCTTCTATGAAGATTCATGTATATCCATGGTGGAAGAGGGCGGACACAAGAACAGGACCTTCCACCTGCTAGAGGCTGTAGCCTCAGCAATGTCGTTCTCTCTGACTCAATAAACAACACCTCCTACTCTGCAAAACAGGAGTTACCAAGATATTCCCCAAAGTGGTTAATTTAAGCTCTGTTCATTTTATCAAGCTTTCTGATACCCATTAACAAATACATTTTGCAATGAGTAGGATTTTCAAAAGCATTTAAATTACATAGGGAGCATAAGACTCTAAATCCCACCTTGCCTACACTTTTCTTTGTACAGGATCTGTTTACTTACGATGCTTTAAAGAAAGAGAAAATGAAAGGGGTCTGTTCCTTTCATAGTTTAAGTTCTAGTCCTCCATATGAAATTCTGAATAAAATCTGTTCCCAAAGGATTTACAGCAAACCCAAGGGGTTTATAGCAAAGGGGTTTACAGCAAACCCAAGGGGTTTATAGCAAAGCCCTGTTGGGAGACAGTCACTCATAACTTCCTTTCCCAAACACAGTGATGCTAACAGACAGCATTAACACAATTCAGAATTTCACATACGATATGATGTATTAGCTGATGGTATTTGAACTGCTCTCAAATGCTGCCTGAGCCTACAGGTGCTGCCTTGAAGCATCAACATCACCTCTGTCAGGTGGCAATAAATCCACTGCTGCTGTATTCAGGAGCAGCTATCTCTTGCTGTTAAGGCTGCTCCATACTGTACTTGCTGCCTGAGACTTTCTCATACAAAATACTTGAATCAATGCCCTTTATCTCCCTCCTTCCTGGTATTTAACTAAGGCACTATTTCTCCATAATCTGAATCCTTCTGATGTAAAAAAAAAATAATAATTGTGTAACCATCAGCTATTTCTTGTGGTAGCACTGCTTTTTCAAACATTATTTTCCACAGTAGATATGTGCAGGGTGTCATTTTCACAAGGAAATGGTGCACTCCAGGAGCCAAATCACACTGGTCATTTGCTCCATCTACCTGTCTCTTCATCTGCTGTGAGTCCTCAGCATCTTTGATATCGGTTTCCAATGGTATGATCATATTGGGTTTATGAACCCAAAGGTTGAAATAATAGTAAATACTGAAAAAAATCTGCATTTCATTTGTTCTGTTCTCTAACTTGGTAATAGTAAATATGATGCAGAGTTTAACTTCATGTATTTTTAATAGTTTGTTTCTTATTTTGACATTCCCACCAACCTGTAAGATTGACAGTGAGGGTAACCAATATTTGTACAGCTCAACTTACTCCTCTGCAAACTACTTAAATTCATGTCCAAAAAACTGTAGCCTGTAGCAAACCAGAATGTATTTAATTTGTACACAGAATTTCCTCAAAGATTTATCAGCAATCTAAGCTGTAAATACACTTTATATTTTCAGCAGACAGCACTGTTATTCAGGTAGTATTGGAGGCTCAAAGAACCACCTGCCTGCATAAGATGGCAAGCAAGGGACTGGGGAAAAGCTGACTTTGTAGCAGAGAAAGTGTTACTTGCCTTGAACCCAATTTAGTGATAGCATAGAGTAGGTGAGGCAGTTCTGAAGATCACAACAAGCAGGAGGGAATGAAAGTTAGGATCAGCCATCGGCAGCAGGTAGGATGGAGTCCCTGATCAAAGAGATGAAACGAGTTCTGCAGAGCACCCAGGAGCTCCTGCGGGTTCAGCCTCCTGGGCTCAGAGCCCGCTTCGAGACAGTGGAGCTGGTGGCCTTGAGAGAAAGAGAAGAGACCTCAGCAAGGGCTGTCCTGCTTCCCAGGAAGCTGCTCTTAAGCTGAGGCTCTCACCCTCGGTTCCCACCTGAGGTGTGCTGCAGCTGCCTGTGCCTGGCTATGGACCCATTGATCCAGACCCCAATCCTGACCCTGTGGACTGAGCTTGTCCCTGCACGTCAGTGGGGATATGTTGGTGATGGGGACTCTGGGCAGACCCCAGCTGCCCCCCCGCCTGCCCTGCCGGCCCCGTGGGGAGACCCCCCGCTCCTGATGCCCCGATCCCCAGGGAACGGCCTTCCCTGACAGGGATGAAGAGTGATTGATGGGTGTGAAATAAGAGTAGAGAAAAAGGAAAAGAAGGTCCTGGGCCCAGTATCATCCAGACAGTGCTCCATCATGCAAGGAATGGAAGAATCCGGGGGCATAAGATGCATAAGATCTGATCAAATCTCACTTTTCTAATCTGGAGCAGGCAGAGGGTTAATCTGATGTAGCCTTTAGCTGCTGACAATCAAGTCACACCTCAGGGGATATAGTATGTCACTCCATTCCTGCTTTTCCTTTGAAGTGGTGTGGCAAGATGGAACTGCTATTCATCCTTACAGAGGAGTGTCAATATCGAGCATCAGAAGGGATTCCCTCGCCCTCTTCCTTTTAAAAACCAGCTGGTGAGTGGACTGAAAATCTTCCTTTAATCGTCTGGACGGACTGCTGAACAGCATCAGTCTGCTGCTGGTGTGCAACAAATGGAGCTAGATTATTTTTTCAACCTGTCTCAACAAATCTATACCTGTTTTGCTTTAGGAGGCCAGCAATTTCCCTGCTACCAGCTTGGACCCTTTTTCTTGTCTCTGCTTCATGTATCTATTTTCATGTATTCTAATGTAATACCTTATGAATCTCTGTCCTTTTTCCTTCAAAACGCAGATAAAATTGAAACCTGCCCCTTTAATTGTCAAGTCAGAGCTGGGTGACGCTGTTCTGGTCATTCTACGATAATATCTTTAGGACAAATCTTTAGGACTTCACAAATAATTTAGTTAATCAGACTCCACATTTCGTCTAAGTCCAGCCAGGTTTATTTGGTTGTTTTTTCTTTTCAGATCAATATATGTATAAACGAGTTTATGTATAAAGCAGTTTATTCCACTGAACTGCTATCCAGTGCTGAAGACAGGGTGTCTACCACCAATAAAGTTTATTCTGGAGGTGCAGTCTGCCTGTAAACATGCATTTGTAGATTAAAACATGTCCCCCGCATTCTTAGGGAAGTTTTTGGCAAGGCCTTTTGGACACGAACAGCTTATGAGCAGCTCTGCCTAATGCTAACCTCCCATATGCAAAGACAAAAGCCTTTTTCTGCATGCTGATGCCTGCCAGAGCCTGCGACCCTGCTGTGCCTACAGGCTTTCACTTTTTAGTATTGACTACGATGCTCAAGTGCTGCGCTCCAGATTTTGCACCTCTGCAGCAAGACAGCTTCCTTCCACGGCAACAGCGAGATGAGGCAAACATTTCCCCTCTTCATCTTCACATATTCTCGCCGTCAAGAATAAGACTCAAGTTTTGCCCATGTGCCTTCTGCCGATTGTGGGTTTTCTTCCCAAGCACAGGCAGCTGTTGCAGCTGCAGCAGTGACTGGTGCGCTTGACTCCCACTTAAAATTAACAAAGCACTTTCTATTTGCTTTGAAAAGGACAGCCCGCTCGGTTTCTGCCGCGATGCTCTCCAGCAGTTCTGGGAAGGGTTGCTGTCTGCCGCATCATCCAGACTGTGCATGGTTTGAAGCTGCCTGCAAGATTTATTTCTGTGTCTGGAAGCAGTCTCTCCCTGCGGTGTCCCAGTCACAATCTGGCTTTTAATAGGATCTCTGTCCCCCATCCCTAGTTGCAAAATGGCTCTTCTGCCTTAGATCAGTCACAAGCATTGCTCTCTCTCATACTGCTTTGTTTCCACTCAGTGCCATTTCTCAACATGTTTTTTCTCCTGTCCCAGAGTTCAATCAAAGCCATGGAATAAAACAGAAATCTGTTTCACTCAGCGTGTGATTTTTTAATTTATTTTTAACTTTTTTTTTTTCTGAAACAAATTAATACAAACAACTGCCGCAAGGAACATGATCTACAGAAGTACTCTAGCCTTCAATAAAAGACAAGCACCAGGATGCAAGAACAAGTGCTCAAAATTAAGACCTGACAGCCTGATAACTGGCTGTGTAACCTAGGCATAGCCAAATACTTTCTTGCCCAGAGCAGAAGATGGACTATAGAGCAACAGAACTGTGTTTGGACAGGCAACCTTAGCTTGATCTTCTGGATGTGGCATGCTTGACTAAAATCTAGATAAGCTCTGTGTATATATTGGCTTATATTATATTATTTCAGACAAAATTAAAAAAACACCTCACAGAAAATCTGCAGTGAAAATCTAGTTGCTCTTACTTCACATTCACAATTGTGCTGTGAGAATTACACAGACATCGTGTCTTTACTCTAGGTTACTTATCACTCCTTTTAAATGTCTTTTCTGCTATTCTCCCATTTTCTTTTCTCTCTAACCATATTTTGTTCCAGGATCACGGACATTTAGTCCATGTAAGTGCATAATGAGGACACTGAGACTAAGTGTAATTAAAATCCTTCTAAGTAAAATGATTACATATTCAATTAATAGAAACTTACTTAAAATTCTCCCTTGATTTTAATCTGTTGACAGTGGCAGCTGCTGCTTCCAGTGGTCTTTCTGTACGCATTGACTCTTCCAGTCAGCAGTATTACATCAATAAATGCATATGCCTGTCATGCTCTGATTAAATAACGAAACTAAATTATCTGAATTCTATCCAGAACTTTCTATGTCATCTGATTTAAATTTTATTTTCAATAGTCTGAACTTCAGATAGCTACACTTAAGGCAAGTGACTCTTGAAATTATTCCACTGCCTTTAGGTAAGAAAAAGACTATATTTTATTTGTGTAATGCAGCAAATCCTTCAAGACCAACCTACAATTTGTTTTGTAAGTTGTAAACACTTTCAGAGGGAGCATAGTTAAATAGTTAAAACAGACGGTACACTGCAAGATGCAACCATTTGATTTTGCTCTGTTTGTCTAGTAATTAGCATACCAAAGACAGAAACTCAGCTGGGATTTCCATTTACTACCATCAGAGAAATCATCATATAAATAGCTGAAATGATGTCACTTTAAAAAGGTACACAAAACAATAATTGAAAATACTGGAAAATAACTAACAATATGAAGAAATACATTACAATACAATAGTAAAATATGAGGAAGCATGGGCATTGCTTTCAATAAAAGGAATGGGAAGTACCTTTGCTATATAGTTTCCAGATTCTGTCATGTCAGGTTTACTTGCTTTGGCTCCAGTTATCTCTTCTCACAGATATTTTTCTTACCAAAAACTAAAGAAAAAAAGAAAAAGTCTGCATAGATAGCACAACAAATTGTATATAAAATTTATAAAACTAAAATAGAAACTATATTACAGAACTGTAGGCAAAAAAAGTGCAACAGTCCCCAGAGTGCCCTTCAGGACTTCAAAGAGCTGAAAAAAGTGCTGATATGTGGTCAGTAGAGTGCCTGCTTTTTGAGGTTTATTTTATTCAGTTTTATTTTATTTTATTCAGTTTTATTTTATTTTGAGGTTTCATTTATTCAGTTTGAAAACAAGGAGTATTTTTTTCAAACACCACCTGGAGAAAACATAATTTATGAGCAAACCTTATAAAACCTTTGCAGTCTTTGGGCTCCCTCTTGCATTTGGAAATATTGGTGCTATGCACGTACTGCAAGTGTGTTGCCAGCTGTCAAAGACACCCGATATGCAGCATGCTGCGACCTACATACTTCATATACGTGGCCTGAAACAGGGGTGAAGGAAAGCAGGGGAGAAACACAGTGACCCGAGGGATTACGTTTTAAGCTTTTGGCTTAGGAGAACGTGTTTACACACCAAAACGGCACCATTTTATTCTACAGAAGCGTATGATTAGCTTGTGTCATCCCTGGTACATCAATTAAAAGGTGCTCACCTTGTAATAGTTTATTCTCTCATAGAACAGCAGAATAAGCTATAGCAGTTAGTCCGTCTATAAATGGTGCATGCAAGGAATTGCGCAACGTAGCTCTACTGGAAAAGAAATTGTAACCCTACCACCTCAGATTCTTCTCATGTTGGTATACCTACGTGTTGATCAAGCCTTAACAGGGGCAGCAATTTGCCAGGGCTGAGACTCTCCCTGCAGGTAACACAGAAAAGCAAAACAGTCAAGGAGGAAAAGACTGAAAATATAGTGAAAAGCATCATAACTGACTAAAGTCTTAATACATAAAACAAGCCAATACTTTAAATGAAGGCAGATAATACTCAGTCCAGAAGCAGTCATGAAATCTTTTTCTAATTCAGGAAGTGCTCAAAAGTGATCGGGGAATTGGAGTGTATATTTTTTATGGTTTAGTGACTGAAAATGATGATACAAATGAAACCACTGAGCAAGAAAGTTCATTTCAGGCTAATGCGCAAACAGAGCTGGAAAAACTCAGGGCTCCATTATCCTATAACAGTAATTACGGCATTCATCTCTACCTGATGTAGCATGCTTTTCTAGTAAACAGCCTTACAGATGATGAGCATAACTATAATTTTTCAATAGTGGAAACGTTGTTCACAAACTTAAACACAATTGCGAAAAATCAGTTTATTAAAGACATACTTTTCAAAACTTCTAAGAAGAATGTCGTTAATTAGAAATACAGAACTGTCCATCCTGCCTCCGGAGCTCAAGGTTTGTCACTTAAGGTATGTACCTGTCACTCTTTTGTTCACCTAAGTATACCTTTTACTAAGAGGGAGATGGAATGATAGATAGGAAAATACAATTTTCTTTTTTTAAAAAATTATTTGTTAACTGCTAACCACAACTAAATGAAATACAGAGTGCAACACACTTCATTTTTGCTGATCTGAATGGCATCATAGGAAGACAGCCAAAGAGAAGGACAGGCCAGGATCTGTCCTCCCCTGTGCAACCCTCGTTACTGCCAGTCACGCCCCTGTGCATGTCCCAGCTCTCAGTGAAAAGCCCTTCCCTCCACTGGGTCCGTTGTGGCCGCATCAACCTCTAAATGCATTTAAAGCAGCCCATTGTCATCAGTGGAAATGTTTGGTTGTCACGGAAGGGAATTTGATTCAAAGGCAACATCCACTCCTCTAAATGTGTCCTCCCCAGGCACCCTCCCAGCCCAGGGGTGCCGGGCGACTCGCGTACAGACTGCTCAGGACCAACATCAGTGGTGGCTGTGCTCATGCGCACAGCACTGATTTCAAGTCTCCTCTGTTGCCCTTGCAATCCTAAAACATCACTTTTTTTTTTTCCCTCCCCCCTGTCTTTTCCATTCCAAGTGCCAAAAAAAAAAAAGTGAGGACAGTGTTATTGTAACTTGATGCTGAGGGCATGTGCTGCACACCATGAGGGCATGCAGGGGTTGAGATGATGTTGGGACAGCGATGGAGGACTGGGGAGAGAGCAAGGAGCCAAGTTTAGTGCAGTCTCATCTCTACTGCCATCTGGAACAGTAATCTGGTAAAGCCTCCAGACACGCCCAGGTTTTCTCCTACAAGGAACCAGCTGCTTTGATCCAAAAGAGAAGCTGGGACTGAAGCAGCACGTATGCACAATTGGGTACAGACACAGGAATGAACCAGAAAACTAAGGAGATGCACCCTGTTGTAGCCCCCCCCAGTTCTATAGGAAAAATTGGTATCGACCTATCCTGACTGTCATCTGGCAGAAGAAGACAGCAAACTAATGGAAAATGAAGCTGGAAAAATTCAAACCAAAGCGAGATAAACACTGTAACGGCAGAATTAATTACTCTTGGGAAATAATATATTTGTTGTAACTGCATCTGGTCCGACATTATTGAGCTCCTTCTAATAGTAACGCAGTGGAATGATGGGCACAGTATAACAGTTTGTGACAGAACAAAGATAAACACCCATCACAGAAGCAGTCCTGAAAACCAATTATTTAACTACATAGGTTTGTATCTGTCTTCTATAAAATAATATTAGCTATATACGACACTAAGTAAGTTAAGAATTCCTCCACAGTCTGAGAGAAATTCTGATCTATCACCGTTCAAAAAATGGCATGCTGTTTTTCTCTGAAAATTTCCTCTGCCGATATGCTAATCAATCATATTACTGCTTTTCCATGGGGGGAGGAAACCTAATGCAATGAGAGAAACAAGAAACTGTGAGTATAACACAAGGCGCAGACATACATTCTCATAAACCTCACTTCACATTCAATATAACTGTTCAGTTTTACTGACAAACAGTTTAAATTGCAATGACAATGAAACTGAAGACTCCTATTGACTTTAATATAACTATCCCGTACTTTCTTAATTTTTTCCAGCAGCTTGAATATATTCAGAGGAACAGAAAAAAAAATGTGTGTTATCGTTTATAGCTGCTGAGTTGAAGTAAAGTTGCAGATTTTATTTTTTTTTTAAATAACGGTTCTTTCCAACCTTCAAACAAGCTTTCAATTAGGTTGGGTTAGCAGAGGTCAGAAAAGATGAGAATTTTGTAATATCTTTCAAATATCAAATCCTTTTCCAGAGCAATTCAAATCCTGTGAGACCTCCTTGTATGTCTCTAGTGCTCACTTGAGCAGTAGTAGCCCCTTATCAAGGACTGAATGCAACGAGCTGTCCCCTATTGCCAAGATCTTCCATAGCGTACTATAGGATCAAAGTGTAAAGCTCAGGGAAAAAAAAATTTAGGTAGCAAACCAGTTCTCTGTGTAATTAAAATTCCTGAAGCCTGCATGTGTTAAAACCCAATTTTCCACAAAATCACCTTTCTTTCCAGTAACATTCAGTGATGAACACTTCTATGAATATATGACTCAGAACTTGTCTACACAAGGGCACTCAGATACCCGTGCTTCTGCCCAAGGATCTGCACCAAGTACCATGTGGTTCAGCCAGCATATTTACTTCAAACAAACAGCTCCATTCAGGTGTCCCACAACAGCTTGCTTTCTATGAATAAGGGTGGTCTGAAGTAAATATCCACCTTCTGATTCTGCTTTTACTGCTGCAGCTCCAGCTAGTTTTTCTGATAACCAGATGGTCTTTGTCTTACAAATGGGTCACCAGCTGAGAAGCCGCAGAGACAAAGCTAGGTATGGAAGGTAATTACTAGATGTGGTGAAAGTCTTACTGGGATAGGAGACAAATTTATCTGCAAATGCGAAACCACAGCTGGATCACTGGTCTTTTGAATAAATGAGAATTCAGCCCTTTGTGCAATTTTTTTCAAGAAACAACAGATTTAGGAGCTCAAGTCCAATGTTAACAAAAACCAAACCCAACAATGCTACATCCTTAAAGCTACTTCACTGTGTATTGTCAGGCCCTGAGTGCACAAACAGGCGCTACAATCTCGTTCCCCTTTGCCCCCCACCCAGGGCTTTGGCTGCCGCTCTTCAAGGTCAGCTTTGATATGGTGGTGGTGTGTAACTTTGGATCAGACTTCTTTGAAAAGTGTTGTGTGAGAAAGAGCTGCAAGACATGTTATCTGGGACCTCTGCCCCTTGGCTCAGGAGCTGCATATGAGCTCAGGCCCTTGCTATCAGTCCTTGCCTGAGTTGCATTATAGATATGGCTGTGCCTGGCTATATCCTTTGCTGATCCCGTGATTGCCTTGCTGATTTGACTTCCCAGCTTGGCCTCAGACCTGTTTCATCACTACGGAATTTTCTATGTAATTTCATTACCGTTGTCTTAATATGAGAGGTCATTCAACAAGCAGTGGAATTAGTGAATCCTGGTCTATTACGGATTCGCATGCACTACAATTCTTTCCCTCCACCCCTTGCATCCTCCACTCAGAAAACACCAGGGCTGCCCTCACTGTGTCTACAAGACCGCACTTGTATTAAAAGCCTGAGTTCCCAACCCACATTACCTCCCCGCCTCCACCATGCCTCCAAATCTCTGACTATGCGAGACCATGTACGATGTGACTGCCCTGCGAGTGCACTGACTAGTCACCTGTGCTGATGGAGTAGCAGCAGATCAACCAGAGCAGGTAGCTCCTGCAGGCACACGTCAGCCCTTCCCTCACTGGGGGCACTTGCCCCATTTGCCCAAAGGGCAAAGCATTTGCCCAAAGCTTACAGGAACTTTGTACCTTTGTGATCCTTTACTCCTCTGCCAAATTTGCATTACATTGGCCAATAGATACAAAAGCTATTGAAGGGAAAGGATGATACAAACAGTAGGAGACCAGATAAAAAGCATTACTTGAGTGCTACTAATCTGTCAGATTTTAAACATGATTATGTGTTGTCTAGCCACACAGAAAGAGAAGTTTCAGAAGTTTCTTCCATTAGTATTCACTAATTATGCAGCCAGGAAATAAGTAGCCAAGTACCTAAGAAACAAATTGACAAACTGACGCAGAACTAAATAATTCCCACGAAAGGCTCCTTTGGGACTGGCACAGCACTGCTTATGCCTCATGGAGGTGATAAAGTAGGTTTGGCAGGGTGTTGGTCCTCCAACTCCTGTTGTGCATGTTACACTGGAAAGACTAACACAAAGCATGGGATTACAGGTGGACATGCCAAAATGCCTCCACATTGCCACAGGTAAGACATGCACAGTGAAAAACTCTTCATATTTACCCGTCAGATAAGCAGTACTAACAGTGCCCTTTTTCCCCTCAAGCAGCACTGATATGTAATGTAAACTGTGATCCCCTCATCTAACAGGGGTTTGTATTCTCACAGATTCTTTGCAAATTGCAGATCCTTGGTAGCACAAAACTAATCTGTTAACGTTTTTCATTTTTCCTGTTTCCATTGGATGGTTTGTCTTGAATTCTAGCACACTGGTGTTTCTGCTCTAAGTACCTGTAATGGAACAGCATTTACCTTTTGCTTTGAAAACCTCCCTCAGCTTTCCTGCATCGCACCTGGCCGTTCATATTTTTAGGAAATTTGAAGTGAAAGTTTCCCCACATTTTCCTTTCAGTTTAGCAGTCTCTAATCTTTCTTTCAAAGCTTTAATGTAGCATTCAGTTCTTCATTAGCCTGAGGATACAATGCTGATTGTGGTCTACATACAATGACTCCTCTTTTCCTCAGGAAAAATATTGACGTTGCAAAGATATGAATTGTCATCTGTTTGTGGACATTAGTTTTCTGAGCTTCTTTCTCTGCTGAAAAGGGTAAATAGAAAGTCATGACTGAAGCAGATGGACCTGTGATAGAGGCTACTTCTGGCCATTTACTGAAGAAATCATTTAATAAGACACCATAGCATTTGTCAATAGCACATGAGCAACAAGGTCTACAGTGTCGATTGCCAGCTTTTCCTACATTTGCTCAAATAAAAAGATTAGGGTGGCATCGGCCTGTACCAACACATGCTTGTTTTGTCAGGTGAGAGAAACTTTTAGAGTAGCTTGAGCATCCAGCCCCAGCTACTGATGGAGAACTTATAATCACTGTTATGACAACCCACTGATGTGCATCATGAGCAAAGTGTATTGATTTTGCCTCTAATTCCTCCAGAATAATACATTTATGAGTTATTCCCCTGTCTTTCACAGAAAGTTCAGTCCAGGTCAAAGTATAGCAGAGATGAATTAGATTTGTTATGATTATTAGTCTATTTTGCTGTCAGGATGCCATGTAATTTCTGCTCAACAAGACAGACTAAACAAGTAGCTTTATATTATTCTTCTGAAACTGCAGCAAAGACATACCTGATTTGTTCAACTGCTTCCATAGTAGAAGACAGTACTTCTGAGTATTCAGAGTATTCGGGGAAGGCAAAGATGAGCAAAACAAGCAGTCAAACATCACATTTTCATCTCCTGATTTGTTTTCTATGACATATATAAAGAAAATAATATTACTTTGCACTTCTCTGAGTCTTTTCAGTGTTGACTGTACAATAATGGGCAAAAGAACATGATGCCAGAAAAGAGGGTGCCCCTTTACCTATTACTCCTGTGCAAGCCAGTATTTCTTCTCCAGGGGTGGAATACTTTTCTTTTGGCTTCTGTAACTGTTCTTGAAGAGCCCATAATGGTCTTCTCAGGGTTGACCTCATGTATTTGGGTAAATGTGGCCACAAAACACTGTCCCGAGGCATTTCTAACTCATTCAGCAAAGATAAAGTAGCACAATATTATACACTCTGGTTACTCATAATTATGGTTTTCACCAATTCAAAATGAAGCTGTGCTACATTTGTTCAGGACACACTTTAGATTTCATGCTCTAAACAGTTTTACAGATGAAACATAGTTTGGAATGAAGTTTTCGTACCATAATGTAAGAATTACAGAAGATTAAAATACTTGTAATCGTCTTAGTGGTGGGGCCTGCATAATCATAGCAGCTTGTTCTGCACCTGGTTCAGTTCCAGTGGAGAAAGTATGTTCCCCTGAAAAGACAATTCTATCTGAAGTGGCATTTGAAAAAGTGAAATTTCAGTTCTGCTAAGCCGATACATTGTAGTATGTTCTGTAAATGTTCTTCACCTTGTTTCATGACTCATCAGCTAACACCGGATTCCAGGCTGCTTATTGAAAACACTGATCATTAGTTCCTTTAAACGCATTAGATTCAGTTTTAAACATATGGCATATATTTTAGACACAAAAATGATCCATTGAAGATCATGTGAGGGCTGTGAGGGCTCTGTTAATTTGCAAAACACAGAGTGTAAATAAAGATTTAAAAGCATCTTTGCACCCCGAACACTTGCACTAATCCTGTGTGTAGACATGGTTGGTTTGCAATCATTACAGCTTTATTTAGCTTCCCTAGATCTACCCAAAGACAGTATTTTCTTTCTTCCTTGTCAAAAACAGTGGAAATATCCACTCAGGAGATATGATTTATTTGATAGAAATGTTCGGAGCAGATCTTTAAGCTCTGGTGATGCCTCATTTCTACAGAAATTGACAGCTGACTCAGAGTTTATTACCTGGTTATCACACTAAGTCAAATTCTAACTCTGAATAAAATGCTTCGCACAGCTATAACTACTCTCTGAACTACCTCATGTAATTGATTAAACTTGAATCAATGTTATGGGAGTGCTTTACAATGTGGAAGCATTTTTGCTTGTTCACTGCAGCCAATACAAACTTACCCCCTGTAGGAGTATACACGTCAGGGAATCCCACAGTACGAGTCAAAAATCACGTTTGCATGCAGGCAGCCAAGCACAGGATTTGTTTCCTCAGGTGGTTTGTGAGATACAGGCTCGACTGAGTAAGTGACAACCTTCTACAGCATAGATTCGAACAGTATGGAGACTCTGGTGGACACATCCAACATTAAATCTATGAGCTTGCCGCCGCCTTCTGAATGCAGCAGAAATATTAACAGCATAGCTTGCTCCCAGCACACTGTACTCGGGATTTCTATCTACATCAAAACACTAGTCCGGGGACTAGTAATTTCACACTCCTGCTGTTCACATGGAGGTCTATGACAATCTTTACTGAAATGTCCAAGCAGCTTGCAGCATGTGAGCGAGCCCTTCTCCAGGCCATTCAGCACAGGCTGCCTGGGCTGGTACAGCCTTGCTGCACTGGGAAAGTTTTCTTTTTGCCCTGGGAGTTTGCCGACCTCTGGCTGTTTTCAGTATCCGTAGCCAAGGTCTTTTTTTATCTCAGGCTATCTGCAGGGCACCCTCTTCTGTCCAGCACCCAAATTGCACCACCACACTGATTTTCCCAGATGATGTTGCCTGATTCTGCAAATGAAAATTGCAGTACTGGTCGTTTTCTGTAGGGATTAGTAATACCATGATCCATCCCACTCCATGATGGGATGTAAGACTGTTCTATATATGTTAATGAAGACAATAGGTGTAGCGGAAAAATTAGAACATTACATGGAAAAGCAGGACAATTTACTATGGATAAGACTGATGGAAAGAATAGAACTATTTTTCCAGTGGAAATGCAGGCAGCTGAGTTATAAGGACTACAGTGAATGTTATTCACTGCAGAATTCTCTGAAGAGCTGTCCTTGCCAAGTAAATGCAAGAAGTTTACTGCTTTTTCTGGGTGGATTGTCTCAAACTCCGAGATTTCATTAGAGCAATCCAGGACTAGGAATTGCTGCCATTGTCTGCTCCAGCAGGAGGTTGTTTTGCTTGTTTTTGTCAAACTTTTAAGGACTCAGTGTCTGTCCCAGTTCACATCTGTCCCCACAGGTACGTATTTATTTAACTGAAACAAACAAACAAAACCTTTAATTTAAAATGCCTCATTTTCAGGTGATTTTGAAGTGGCTATCCCAAGGAAACAAAGCTCCTGTGGCTACCCTGTATCTCTGCTGACTCCTGATAATGATGGAAACAACTGGCCCATTTCAGACAAATCTGACAGATGGACAGAGATCTCAAACATAGTAAACTCCTACAAATTTTCTGATAATTGGCAGCTAGATAGAAGAGCCTAATAGAAAGGGCACCTTAACTAGTGCCCCCACTCAGCATGAGTTCACAGTCTGTTTAGATTGCCACCAGCTGTGCCACATGCCATCCCATGTCCTCGGTGGCTGCAAGGGAAGAGGAGAGGGAATGGAGGGGAGGTCAGTGGAGCTATGGAGGAGGAGGAAGCTGGAGGACTACACAGATGTGGAATACAAATCACCAGGAAAGGAGATTTCATTAGGTCAACTAACAGATCAACTTATTTTATCTCTCCCTTGTGGCTCATAGTGTTTTAGAGCCATGTTATTTGGATTGACTTTGGCAGCAGGTAACTAGAAGATCAAAATGCTGGCTATCCATCTGTTGTGTTGATTACTGTAATTTCTTCCCCTATGTGCTCTTTATATCATGTTTAGATGTTATTTTGAGATTTTTTGTCAATAAACATGGCAATAACTACCAGGGCATACAGATCTTCACCACTGTGAAAGGGGAAAATAAAGCTAAAATGGCATGTTTGGTAATGTTTAGTGAATTAAAAGATGGCTCTTTTAAACGTAGGTTTTTTATTAATTGCTTGAGTGCTGTATAACAACTGCTTGGAGAAAAAATATCTGGTGAATGGTTTATCAACTTTAGTATTGTTCAGCTTTTAGGACAGACTAAACCTAGAGAACATTAGTTAAATATTTTTCATTGATCAGGTCATGTCAGGTTGCCATTTTTTCCATGGAAGACAAGAGTTGACCCTCACCTTCAAGTCACATATAATGTACCAAAGTGGCCACGGCCATAGCAAAAGAATTTTACAGGCTTTATAAATTCAAGATTTCATATCATATCTGTAGGTAATAAGAGATACACTGCCTGTATCAATAAGAGATGCACTGACATACAAATGCATAACTCAAGCACTGATTGAATTTCTACCATAGTTCATTGCTACATCCTATGTAACTTTAGACCAGGAGAATATTTACTTGGATGAGCTATAAAACTGGGTATGTCTCTTTTGATCTTGCAATTTTTCATTTTATTACAGCCACCTAATTATGCAGTTAGAGTCAGATTTCTCAGGAGGATAAAGAATAGATCCCTATGTTTTCCCCAGTTATAGGAATGAAAAAATTTCCATTAAATCTACTTTCTTTTTCATGATCTGTCTTCAGAGTAGAAGCTAAAAAATAAATACTTTAAAATAAAATCAGAATTTTAATTCTACCTTTATGCTTACAAAGGAAATTTCTAAAATGTGGAAACATTATTTTTAAATATTAAAGACAGGAATTGGGAAGAACGTGTACTGTAGCTAAAGAACTAGCAAAGATAAGTCTCCCTGCTGTCAGAGCTTAGGCACACCAGCCTCCCCCCCTAACCCTGGTAAATACAGTTGAGGAGCTAAAATGAATCTGCGATGCTGCATTCGACTGCATGTATAAATGATGCCTGTGAGATGCTGGAGGAGGAGGTGGGTGTTCCTTCCCTTGTGAATTTGTTCCTGCATACATAGGGTACTGAACTAATACATGTATGCACATATGTCAAATGTACATATGCAAAGAGGTATAGAAACCCCGACACTGCTATCCAGTGAAGTACCTAGGTGGGATTGCTGGGGACCTTCAGGCTGATGGAGCCCAGCAGGCTTCTGCAGAGCACTGCTAGCAGTAGTGGCAGAAGAGAATTCATAGCAATGGCCAGCCCTCACTTCCCAGGTGCAGTTTAATTACAGTTCATCTTGGATATCACCAACCAGGTCCTGCTGGTGCCTGTTGAGCAGCACAGGGTAGCACCATGGTACAAAAGCAGAGCTTGTGCTGGTTGAAGTCCTGCAGTAACAAAAGTTCAAAAAATTGAAGTCAAAGCACTAACAACAAAAAAACTCACTTGCACTTTAAGGCCTTCTCAGTAAGGTTTGGGTTCTGTTCTGATTCAAAAAACAGACATTCAAGCTGCTTTTTTGGTTCAGCTCCAGGGTTCTGGTTCTGCTTTCTGGCAGTAACAACATGTGCTGGTCATCAACCCAGAGACAGACCAGGCTACGGACTGGGAAAATTTGGATGCCCTTAATGAACAGAATAATAAAATGGAATGAAATGTGGTAGCGTAAATGCTCTGTCATGCGGCTGGGGAGCAACAAGAAGAATCTTCACAATGTGCTGACAGCTGGAAATACCAGAAGAAAAGAAACACTTAAGACAGTCACCGAAAACTGCCAGAAAACTATCAGCCACTCAAACTATAAGGCAAAATGTGCATAGCTGTGAAAAAGGCAAGTATCACGAAGAATGTAAAAGGGAGGTGTTTCCAGCAAAAATACCTGAATACTACTATTTTTAAAAATGCTGAATTTTCATCTCAAATGCTGTGTGCCCTCTATGTACTCTTCAGGAGAGATGAATTCACACTGGACCACGGCTACTCGGATGACAAAGAGAGCACACAGCCCCTCTCTGACATGCAACTGAAAGAGTGCAGTGTACTTAGTCTGCAAAAATTAAGGTTGCCAGGGAAAATGACCACACAGAAATCAGATCGTAAATGCCATTTTGGAGAAAGAGATACAACCTAAAGGACAGAGGTTTTTATAAGAAATGTAAAATGGTATAAATGGATCGTGAATACATTTAACCTAGGAATTAAAAAAAATATTTCTAATCCTCAGAGAGTTTTGAAGCTCTGGAACAGCTTTTCAATGGGAGTAATGGTAACAAAAAAACGTAAATCATTTCAAGATGAAGACTGATAAACTTGTAAATGAAAGGATAATATATGTGGTGACTTGCGTTAGGGAGAGAGTAGCCAAATTGTCCCAGGAAGTCCTTGCCAGGCCTACCTATGTTCGTATCAACAGCCTCAGAGAAACAGGAGCTCTGACTGATACAATGGTGCTGTAAAAAGTTCTGAAACATAACTCTGGAAATCCAGATACCATCATTAGTAATTATTTTACTGCTGCTAATTTTAGTAGAAATCTCTTTGGCAAGTCAGACTTATGTCACAGTGATGTATTTTCTTCTAAACTGCAATACTGAGTTGTCTCTCAGCCATTAAAGTTTCTATTTTCTTAACACTCCTCTTGTCTTGCATTTTTTTAATTTTCATTTACTTTGTTTCTGGACATGCCACTTTCAGTTAAAAGTCTCCTTGTTGAAGGGCAGGGTTTCTCTGAGATCTTATTTTATCTCTTTAGAATTTTTCTGACTTCAGAAATTTTCAGATAAATTATTCATATCTTTTCAAATTTATCACTGTCAGTGTGGCTTAGTGGCGTCATATATTCTCTTCTACGTAAAATTATAGACTATAACTATATTTTAAAGCAGAGATTCAAAGGTATTGTCTTTACTGCCACTGCTCTAATTGCTCCAAGAATAACTTATAATATCTGCAATCCCAGTAGGCAGAAGTACAGAAAGGAAAGCCATAGCAGCTTTTTTTCAAAACCTGTCATGTACTGTAAGCAGTGATGAATCCAGATACAGAATATCAAAAGACACACACAGTGTTCCCCTTCATTAAACAAGCATTTGATTTTAAAACATGTATTGGCTGCCAACTACAAATACACTGCTTTCTAGATCAAAGAGTCTCTGTGAGGTACAAAATCATTGATGGTGGTTGTCATCATAGCACTGGATGTGCATATTCTTTCAGGATACTTTGAACGGGTGCAGCCAAGTGTATAACCAGGCAGCAGAAGCAGACCAGCTTGTAAACAGAGAATTCTTGGCAAGAAAAATTAACCTGTCTGAGCTCCATGCTGCTGCCACTAGGATACTCGCAGTACCTGTGCATATACATGTATAAGTAGGTGATTTAAGCATCCACCGCAGTGTGCAGCATAAATATATCTGCAGACTTGGAAGAAGCAAAGGGAGTAGATGGTGATGCTGAAAATGACTCACTGGATTTCAGGCGAGCAGCTGAGATGCTGAGTATGCACAACAGTTGAAGAACAGAATAGAGATTATCCACCCTGCACCCTCCCTGCAGGAGGACAGGCAGTGAGGGTTGGGGCTGAGGAAGGCAACCTAAGTGGGAAAATCAGGGGGATTTTAAGGTGAGACAAAACCACTGAGGTCTCACTGTTACTCTGTTGTTATCAACTGTCTTTGAAACAAGGCTAGAAATGGCCCATGTAAAGGATGACAACCACTCTGCTGATATGGGCTGGCTTGTCAGCTTGAGTTGGCAGGAGTGTCTACAGTTAACATAGCAGTTACTGCTTTGCTGATGACCTCTGTAGATGTCAGCGATGACATTTCTTTTTATTCAACATGCATTGATAAAACCACAGGCAATGGCACATTAAAAAAAAAAAAGTAAAATGTCTTTAATACAAAAGAATAAAGCATTTTTACAAGTTTTGAAATACCAGGATTAGGATTGCCTGTGATGCCTTAATTTCCACTTGTTGTGCATATTTTTATTAATACAGTCTCTAATTAAATGATTGTATAAGCCCCACAATGCTTAGTGCACAAGGTAAGTGTGGTGATTGAGCCTGTTTTCTGTAGCATCCTTTCTCGCTTGCTGCAGAGATGGAAAACTGCATGGTTAATTAGTCTGAAGACTGCAAGAAGAGAAAGGAGAGTCCCATGATGTAAAATCACATACTGCTGCCCTGATGAGAGTTGTTTCCCTGATGAGAGTTGTTTCAAAAGCTGTTCCTGGTTGCCTTTTCACTGTTAATCTGTGCATCAGTCGTCATCACACCAGCCACACTGCACACGGCTGGGGGCCCTGGCTCATTTAGGAACACTGGTTGTTCTTTGACACTTGGCATCTGGAAGGTTTCAAGTTGCAAACCCGGGGTGACACAGCTTAGGCTTCTGAAAGGTGAAAGATGTGTTCATAATTAGGTAACGAACTGATATTCAAAAGCAAGCTGACTGACAGACTGATGTATGCTCAGCAGTAACTTAGAGGGCCGTATCTCAAACCCCTAGGAGGAACTGTGGTATCAAATGCTTCCTCACAAGTAGGCACCATCCATTTTTCTCCTGACTGCAGCATGACCCTTGTGAAGAAATAGTGTGACTGTTCAATTAAAAACTATATCATACGCCTAAAGGCAATTGCTCTATTACAACATGAGCAATGCTTTGTGTAATTTTTTGTGTTTATCTTTGCAATATTAGTAATACTCTTTGAACAATATTTGCAAGTATGTTTTATAAGCTTAGATGAAAGGTACTAAAGAATTACAAAATAATGTTATAACATCAGTCTGAAGTTATTCAATTTCAATTCAATGTTCAATTCAAAATCCAATTTCTTGCAGGATATAGCCATTAGGATCAGAAACTGATGAGCAGAAACTGATGAGAGAGTTTAAGGTTACCTAGTTATGCCAAGAATATACAAACCACATTTCCTTGAACAAAGCAGAGATCAGTCTTGGATTGCCAAAGCAGAAGAGAGCAACAAGTTAGTTGGGATATAGTAAATGACTGTCTATTTATGGTATGATTAACATTAGGAATTTCCAGGACTTACTAGAGGAGATTTAATAACAATTACTTACATTTTCAGGTGTGCTGCAGTTTGGCTATATTGTCTGACATTATTGTATACTTTAAGCCAGCTGCCTACAGATTTATTCTCATACTGTATTTTAAAATTTTTATACTTTGTCAGTCATAGCTGGAACTCTGAACCAATGCTGAGATTTTGATCTCTTTTTGGAAAGGACCTTACTTTTACTATGTATTTGTACTATAAAACACTGGTGCATTCCTGATACTACAACAATATAAGTAAACTAATAGATACCACCAGAAAAAGAGAAATCACAGTAAATCACTTTTACTCTAAATCACTTACTAAAGCTTAATGAATAAATATCAGTGGGATTTTCTAAGGATAACAGAAATTGGGAGGGGTGTCAAGGAAATTCAGAAAAATTAAGCAAATATTGGCACTAATAATTTTCAGTGGAATTATATGGATACAAATGAGATGTTAATCAGGCCAATGGATAATAATTTATCCTTGGTTTACTAACATTAGTTCTTATGCTATTACAAATATAAATGATATCCACATTTTACAAGTGGAGAGAGAAAGAGCAAACAATTTGCCCTGGCAATTGAACAAACACTACAATCAGAAGTACAGAAGCTCAGCTGCTGCAAATAATATGCAAAATATAAACATGAATATATACATTTGCTCTGTTTAGGAGTATATTCTCTATATTCACTCAGAACACCATAAGCATTTTAATCTCAGCTTGAGTCTTTGCAGAAAATCCTTACTGTAATAAGAATTAAATTTCCATTTTAAGGTATGTCAAGTAAATGGCTTGAGAGAGGCCTCACCCCTCTGGGCTGAATAACATTGTATTAACAATAGTTCAGGTGGTAATTATACATACACTATGCTTAAAACTTTGTTTTGTGAAACTTCTTTTTTTTTTTTTTTGCTTTGGAACCAATTTTTAAGCAAACCATGTGTGAGTTGGTGCCAACAGAGAAGGGAAGCACTTTGGTTTAGAATACGTGAGAAATGTGTATCGTTCTTCCAAATCAAGTGAATTACTAACACCCACAAATTTAAGGAAGTCAAAACATGAGTGTCAATATGAATAGGCAGAAAAGGCATTGAAAGGGCTGAAAGAACCAAGAAGCAAGAGAAAATCAGCACAGATGTATAAAGCTAAGACGAGTTGGGTGGATCAAGACTAAAGAAATAAATCTGAGAATCAAGTGATATTTGAATAAGCCATTTAGGAAAATAAGTAAGAGTCACAGCGAGAAAGATCATAGGTGTATTAAAAAGAAAACAAGAAAAATGGCAAAATTAAAATCTGTGTTTTCCTATGTACTTTCTAACTGTGCCCAAGGGGCAAAACATAATCTAGTGTTAAGATAGAATGTATTTTGCATTTAGCTCATTGTCAACATGATTTATGAGACAAAGACCAGATACTAAGGGTGAATAAATAGTAAAGCAAGGTCCTATGGCATTGGAGGCAGAAATAGAAGTGGGGAGCTGCATGAGATAATATCACGGTGATGGATGAATGCAGATATGTTCTGTTTTATTTTAGTATGCATTCAATTCTATGATAAATAGGAGTTTCAACATGCAGCAAATTGCATACATAAAGGATAAGCAAAGAAACATTGCCATAAGAAGATTTTACATTTTTCTGAAGAAGTGAACTGCAAATTAAACATTAAAATTCTGTATATTTCACTAATATATCTCCATCAGCTATGGAAAAAGAAACATTTATAATGCTAAATATTAAAAGGCATACTTTAGTGTTCTTCTTACATCACATATAAACTAACTTCACTGTATTGCTTCCTCACTTTATGACAGCCTAGTTAACAGACAAATCCCTCAGATCATGGACCTGCCTAACTGTGGGCAGTTATTTAGTAAATGGCAAACTAACAAACAGCCACATATCCCAAATATGAAAACATTTAAAACCCCTCCTTGTTTCCAGATGGAGAGATGTAATTATAGTGTGGTTAACTACATACCCAAAAGATAGGTCTGCACAGCAGCCAAGGAATAGGATTGTCATGCTTACTGGTAGTTCAGGGTTTGAATATCCACAGCAGTGAAGTTGCAGCAGCACAGACTTCACCTTCATGGAGCAGGGGACATTTACTCAGGTCAGTTATCACACTGCCCACCTGTATTGCAATAGGCAACTGATCTGAGTTAGGGATGCTGACATCTGCTGCAATCACATCTTTCTCTGATCTCTAGATATGTCTTCAAAAAAACCCAAAGGGTCTCTAAGGGAGGTACCTGAGGAGACCGAGAAGGACTTGTGAGTGGCATGAGCGAGAATGATAAAAGGCTAATTTGTAGTTCATGTTCTAAATGCTCCATTTGTTCTAGCATCTTAAGTTATTCAGCAGACTTAACAGAACTTTCACATTTGCAGTTTGCTTTTCAGGTGTGTAAATTCTGCTTGGAACAAAGTTTGTAACGTTAAAGCTTTACTAAGTAATCCCTTAAGGATAACTTTGAAAAGAAGTGTCTGTAAGGAAACAGAATGGAGACATTTAGTCTGAGCTAAAAATACATACTCACTGTGTAGCCTGGTGTACAATGTTAACTTCATGTGGTGGAAGAGGGAAAACAAGATCTCAAGGACAACTATATTTATGGACTGGGACTTCTATTCAGAAAAACATACGGTAAAACAGTTTTAAGCCTTGGAGAATTGTCTACCTTTGAATTTCTAAGTAGGAAACCTTACAAGGATATAGAAAGGCCTGCAATAGTAGGTCGATGAAGTAGATTAGACACCTCCCTAACAAAAACGTTATATTGCTTACATTGTTCAAAAATAATAATACATTTTTAAAAATCACTGAGAATCCTATGGTACATGTTAAATGATCCATGACAAGAGGGCAGGTAGTCTAATGGAATTAATAGTCTGTCTTATAGTCAACACTATATATGAGAAAGAAATCTATAACCAATCTTATTCCATGTTACACAAACTACAAAGGTGGACATATACTCTTCTTTTTAGGAAACCTAATATCAAAATAAATAAAAACCTTCTTTAAAGGAATTTGGCAAAGTAAATAGAGAGAAATAACTAAATATTCAATCTTTTCAGAGATAGTACAGCATGAGAACTTATTATGAAAAGGACACAATTAGTTCTTTTATTTAAAATTAAATATAAAACAAACGTATTATATTCGGGAAGAGAGCGTATAAATTTCAGAGTAAAGCTCAGAAGAAAAAGACAAGTGATTAAATTGGATGTTAGATGTAAAAGAAGCAAGGACAGTAAATGGCCATCTGGGAGATGAAAACATTCCCAGACATCTCTCAACAAAATTATTGATGGGATGAATATTCTTACAGGGTAATAATTGCACTCAGGGTTCTTTGTTCACAGAATTACAAAAACTAACTTGTTTTTCTTTTAACCATATGCTTTTTGCTAATATTTTACATTATTTGGCTCTGTAGAGCCCTGTAAGTGCATCATTTAGATGAAGGTTACTTCTGTTTCCAAGGTATTCATAGAATCACAGAATCCCAGAATGGTTGAGGTTGGAAGGCACCTCTGGAGGTCATCTGGTCCAATCTCCCTGCTCAGGCAGGGCCACCTGCAGCCAGTTGCCTAGGACCATGTCCAGATGGCTTTTGAATATCTATCTCCAAGGATGGAGACTCCACAACCTCCTTGGGCAACCTGTGCCAGTGCTCTGTCACTCTCACAGTGAAGAAGTGTTTCCTGATGTTCAGATGGAGCCTCCTGTGTTTCAGTTCATGCCCATTGCCACTGGTCCTGTCACTGGGCACCACTGAAAAGAGCCTGGCTCTGTCCTCTTTGCACCCTCCCTTCAGGTATTTATATACATTGATAAGATCCCCCTGAGACTTCTCTTCCCCAGGTTGAACAGTCCCAGGTCTCTCAGCCTTCATCACAGGAGAGGTGCCACAGTCCCTCCATCACCTTTGTGGCCCTTCATTGGACTCCCTCTAGTATGTCCATGTCTCTCTTGTACTGGGGGGCCCAGCACTGGACACAGTACTCCAGATGTGGCCTCACCAGTGCTGAGTAGAAGGGAAAGATCACCTCCCTTGACCTGTTGGCAATACTCCTCCTAATGCAGCCCAGGATACTGTCAGCCTTCTTTGCCACAAGGGCACGTTGCTGGCTCATGTTAGACTTGGTGCCCACCAGGACTCTCAGATCCTTTTCTGTCAAGCTTTCCAGCCAGGCAGCCCCAGCATATATTGGGGGTGCCTGGGGTTGTTCCTACCCAAGTGCAGGACTTTGCAGTTCCCCTTGTTGAACTTTATGAGGCTCCTGTCAGCCCATTTCTCCAGCCATATAAATCTCCAAATTAAATCTCCAGCCATATAAATCTCCGAATCTCTTCCTGGAACTGTGATAGTTGTAACCTACCAAATGCTGTTGAACAGCTGAGTGCATACCTAATATTAATTATGAGTTTACTTCACTTTCTAATGGATTTGAAAGAATAAAGAACAGTTATAGAAAATGTAGCAAATGACATCACTGCATAAAAATGTTTAGTATAATTCTTATTCAAATCCATACAAACAAGATAATCCTCAAAAAGTAGCTATGAATCATTGTTTCACAAGAGATAAAATTCAGGGCATAGAGAACATGGCCAGGGCAAAAAGGCAACCATACTGAAGGTATAAACATAGAATCTGCTAAATTTCAACCCTACGTTTATTCATCTAGGCCTAATTACTCCTTCACGCTGACAACAATAATTACTTGTATGCACAACTAATGTTTACTATAAACTTCAGAATGAAAACACAGTACAAAATAAAACTGAGAAGTAAATGTTACATTTTGATAAACATTTCAGGCCAAATCCTAGTCTCAGTGAAGTCAGTATTAAAACTCACACCGATTTCAACTAAATCAGGATTTCATGTTTCAAACAGTTGCAATGGACAAACTGGCTCTTACAATCATGTAATCTTGGTGAAAACAGGAAAGTTACAAAAGTACAATATGCAAAGTACATCTGCCAAACAGAAGATAAAACTTTCAAAGATGATTTCACAGAAATGTAGGGCTAGATGAGGCCTTGGGAAACCATCCAGACTGAACCTCTCATTTCTGTTGATCTCTCCTGCACCTCCTATAATTTGTCTACATGTTTTTAGAGTGTGGTGCAAAAACCAGACACAGCGTTCCAGCTGAGGTCTCATCCCTGCTGAGCATACCAGAATAATTTTCTTCATTATCTCATTCATGACCTTCCTGAAAACATCTCCCCAAAACTACATTATTTCACTCTTTTATGATACTATTGTATTATTGGCTTATATTTATCTTGCTATCCAGAATAAGCTCTGAATTCCTTCTGCTGTATAACTGACAGATGGTCAGTCCTTGTTTTGTTTCTGTGTATCTGATTTCTGCTTCGTAAGCGTTGATTTTCCAGATCTATTAAGTGAAATTATCTTCCCGATTGTGGACTGTGATTCCAATTTGTTAAGATAGTTCTGCCCTTCACAGTACTTGCCCTCTCTTCCAGCTTGCTCTTACTCACAAATTTTGTAAGTACATTCTCCTTTCCACTGTCCAAGTGCTTAATTATAATATTAAATAGAAATGACCTAAGGACAGACTCTGCTGGAACCTAACTTAAAATTCCCTCTCAGTTTGAAGCAAAACACTGGGAACTCATCTTTGAGAGTCATTTCTCACTCTGCCTCTAGACTCTATTCTATTGTTTGCTTGCAATATGGAACAATGTCAAATCCATTTCTAACCACAAGATATATCATATCTCCCACAATCCCTTTGGTCACGAAGCCAATTATTTCCTTACAGTGTAGCTATTGATTCCTCTTTTATTCTCACCTCTTAATAATAGAATATCCTGTAGGTTCACAGGCTGAGAATAGGAAGGCACTGCTGTCTCCGACTCTTCTTCACCCATCACTATGGCTCTCAGCACTGCTTTTGTTCTCCAGACAGTAGTAAAGCATGCCCAGAGAGCAAGGAGGAGAAACCCTGCCATATAACCCTACCAGTTCTGCCTCTCCCTCATTCCCCATTGCCCAGATCTGTAGCACCTTGTTTCTAGAGAAGACAGAAGGCATTGCAGATGCAAAAGGTAGGATGGGGGAAGATGCAAAAACTGCCTATAATGGTTGGGAACTGTTGGTCTAGAGTAAACTTGATCATATTCTCCAAGTTTGAACATCTCTCCCTCTAAATATCCTTTAACCTGTTCTGCCTCGCTTCAGGCTAAATTTTAAAAAGCAGGTGGAAAAGAAAGCAATTAGATCAGTTTTTAAAATTTGTTTTAAAAATCCAGACTTTCATATAAAAATGACATAGTTTAGTCCCTAAAATGCAATATAATTTGTTTACAAATAAATTAATACATTGCAGGAAAATGTTAATAGTTTAGTATTGATCTCAATAGCAAGAGAAATCAAATGAGTCAGTGATACCTATCACCTATTTTTCTCCCTTTCAGATGAACACAAAGCAAGGAACAAGTAGCAGAGATGAGAAAAAGCAATAAGCTACAGTATCAAGGTTTGAACAGTCACTTGCTTTTCAAGATATTAAAAGTCCTGTTTTAACTCTCCTCCTTTTCTTCCTTGCTGCTAAATTAGATGGTTGATTTTAAGCATATACAAAAGTCTGCTAGTTAAAGGCATTCCAGAAAAAAATAAGTTTCATTTTTCAGGATTGGAGTGGGTAAGAAGCTGTGAGGTGTGATAAAGTGGTAGAGGTAAAAGGGGGAGATCTGCATAATAACTGCTTATATAAATGCTGAGATCAGCTAGTGCTCTCAAATCTATGACTGTTAAAAATAATTTGGGCACATGGATGTGAACAATACTTTTAAAATGAAGATTTTGATGTCTGAATCACTATATTAAAGGTGACGTGCAAACAACACAATAGTAGAATTTCCTAAAAAACCCAAATCCACACACTACACAACTATAAAACACCTTTTAGGTGAATGGAATGGCTACTTTTAAAGCCACCCTTACCCTCTTAAAAATAATAAAAAAGAACAGAGAGAAGTCTATAATATTTTCCTTTAGGAATTTCTTAGACATTCTTTTATTCAGGGCCAGGTGAAAAGCATTCTGCATGCTCCTACCTCCTATCAAAAAAGTATTTTATGTAATTCCTAGGCTCCAAAGGATTTCTCAAAGATACAAGACACAGAACATGCATCGCACCCAAATTTTCCTCCTGGTGTACAGGAGGAATACTCAAATATTCAAAACCCTGAAATCCACTGATGCTGTTCTGTGTATCGGTATGAGCATGTTACATGGGTTAAAATCCCTTGTGAGTTCACTTCAGTGAAATGAGTTGAAGTTTACCCTTACTTATATGCATGTATATGGCATGAGCTTGTGTGAAATTTTCTTTTTTAAAGCAAATGTTTAAATATAACAGATGTTCACTTTGTTTGCCTTTATAGTGCTGGATAGAAACACTAAAGTTGTTCCAATATATGGTCATAATATTTTCTCTTTTTTTTGGCAGCCATCAGATTGCTTTAACTTTGTTCAAACTCAAATGAGCAGTGCTATAGTAGCAGTGAAGGCCTGATCTCGTATTATATCTACTGTGATGTAAATGTAGGTTTCTAAGACAGAAGTTGTCCTGCCTTCTGCTACCATTCTCTCCCCCACCCTTGCTCTTAGCCTCAGGAAAGGATCTCCCACCATTCTGTCAGACTTAGTAATTAAGAGCACAAGAAATGCCCTTCTGGGTCCAGCCACTGGTTCATATTACCCCGAACTCTGACTCTGACAATTGCAGATGCTACAGAGGGAAAATAATCTCTGCTCAGGATAAATTTTGACACAAATTTTAACAACAGAGGACAGGATCCAGGACAATGCCAGATACACATTGCTTTTGAAAATGATCAATTTTATGATACTTTTTAGAAAAGAAAACTATTTGAATATTATCTCAAAACAGACATATTCTATCAACTCTTAATAGGGTTGATAGGGACAAGGAGAAGATATCTCTCCTGTTTGCTCCACTGCTTTACATCACCTTTTTACTTTTTGGTAACATGTCCCTATTTCTGCGACCTTTCCTGTTGAAAATACTTGGACGCACATTAACTATTATAACTCCATTCAGCTTCTCTAATTTGAAAGATGCAATTCCAGATGTGGCCCAGTGTGTTTACCTCCTGAGCACAACCTCTCGGTTTCCAGCACCTTGGTAGGCATCCTGTCAGTTTTCATAGCTTGATCTTTTTTATTCATTGCATTCATTAATACATTGCTCTCTTTCCTTCTCTCAGTAGCATCAATATAGGATATATGTGTGGATTTAACATTCATGAACTTGGCTTGCTGTTAAGACTTAGAAATTGAGATATGTCACTTACAAGAAATGCTGTATAGCATAATAATTATTTTGCAGAGATGGTATTTCCAGGCTAGGGTCTTTCTTTAAAACTGATGTATTCAAATGTCTACTATAATAACTGAAAAAACAAGAAATAAAACTAATGATTACAGATCTCACTGGCATGATGTCACATGTTTACTCTTCAACACTCTTCCTCTAAATATTTTTTCCTCTGTGCCATTTTTTCTTTACATGCTGCTACCTAAGATTGCATATACCCAGTCCTTAAGCCAACCTGAAGATTTCAAGAATGGCTACAGTTTATGACACTATTATGAAGTCACAAAGAACCATTTATGGTTTTATTTCTACTTTTTTTACACTTTCCTTGTATTCTTGGCAGCCATACAGTTGCATTCACTACCTCAGTGACAACCTCCCTGCCCCACCACAAAACTGAATCACAGAGTAGACTTTGGAATAACTTCATTACTTTTTTTCATCCCTCATCATAACATAACCAAAGATTGTTTGCTACTTCAGGCACAGTCATCCACACAGACTGCCAGTTTTCATTCATGTGACTCCAGATTTGCTAAAGATTGTGTTTTTTAGAGCATTTGCTGCCAGCACTTAAACCATAGGCCTGCTCAGAAACATTCTGTATCAGTGGAGTTTGGGTGGGTGGACTGCCTTCAATTACTTTGTTATGGGCAAACAACACTAAAGTTTGGCATCAATGGCACAGTCACAGAGATAAGAAATTAATTGTTCAGTTTCTGCAAGATCTTTCAACAATCAAAACAGATGGATGGTTTATTTCGTTTAGTTCAGTATCTATTGCTTGCTCCATTTCTTAGATACTTGTCTAACTCTGGAAGCCCACGGATAGTTCAGCCATTATGATTTGTCAACTATTGTGCATCATGGTAGTAAATTAATTGTCAGAGCTTTCAGAGGTATAAGGGATGACTGCAATTGCATCTTTTGCAAGCAGTCTTGCAACACGATGATTACAGAGCTTCTAAGTCATTAAGTCATTAAGCTATTAAGTCATTAATTTTGCAGATAGTAGTAGCAGTTGCAAATATACATACACTTTTACACTGGAAAATGTGATGCTGATCTCTCTGAATGAAGGCTGAGAAGGTTCTTCTTAAGAAGGCTGAAAGAAGTCCAGGAAATATGCTTTGATGTCGCCCCCCTGACATTCTGAATGACTGAAATGTCATAGCTGTTTCTTCTGAAAGTCAATTATAAGGCCATCTCTGACTTGGACTATTAGAACAGTCTGAGAGAGACTTTAAAGAATTTGTGCACATAACATTACATTTTAATCTCTTGGGGAGCTGAGGAGAAGGGAAATATAGTAAAATAAAATGAAATCTTGCAATGATTTGTCAGTATGTTCTGGATTACAAATTTGTGTCTGCTCTATACATTTTCACAGGCCTCAGGTTTGCAAAGATACCACCTTAAATATTGTAGCATTGAAAATATGCCACTTCATAGTTGGAAAATGTCTAAAACTACTGTATTTGATGAATGTTTTAATATTTTCTACGATGACACTTTAACATTTACTTCATATACTGGTTAGCTCTTGATTTGCAAGGCACTTTGTAAATATTTTTCTATCGTGACTTTAAAAATCAGGTATGCCAAATGTTACAGAGAGGCAGTGGTTAAGAGGAACCAGACTGACTGTTACAAGGATTGGGGTTGTGAGGTAAACTATTAAATTCTTACTATTGTGGTAAGTTCTTAACTGGGCCCCTAACAGTCCCTATTTTTACCATGCAGGAATCACATTCAGAAAGATTGTTGACTCACATCCACTTAACATAATCATGTCAAGTTGCACCTGACAAAAGCAACCCAACTGTAGCTGTAAGCATGCAAAGTGATTATTTGCAATTAAGACAAATGTAATTAAAAAATAAATATTTACCAATTGTGGTGTCTCCTGCAAGGTTAATAGGTTGAGAGCATTCTCAGTACTATGAAGTCAACTGAAGACAAGATTGTAAGGCTGAGTGCGTATTTCAGGTCCATGATTCATTAATCCCTTAGAATTCAGATAGCCTTTTTTTTCCCTGAGAAAAGCCCTTGGCTTTTAACAAGTTCTCATATCAAAAGCCTTACTGGTCTCCAAGTCATCAGCTAGCAGAAATGATGGTGTATGACAAAGATGTGGGCAGCTCCTCAATAAGCAAGGAATCACAATTAGATGGTTCTTTTTCTTTTAAAAGCATTTCATACCCTTACTATTGACCTGTCATAAGGTCCTGGCTGAGATCACAGCATAATGTCTCGGTTCAGAACTCCCTTGATGATCTTGAGCAAAAGCCTGAAAATACTATTATTGAAATATTTCATCAACAGTACTTTTTGAATCTTTTCATCATTCCTGAGTGGATAAGGTCATTGCAATGTAAAGCCATTGGCGTCAATATGAATAAAACTCTCCTGTGTAGGCAAGGTCCCACATAAAACTATCCAGTGACTTCTAGTCATTTGAATTTTATGAGACAGAACAAGGAAGATAAATTAGCTAAAGCACACTTTGATTTCAAATGAAAATACAACTTAACACTGTAACAGTTGAAAATTGAGTAAGTTGTACATTTTTGTACATTTTGTACAGAAAACTGTACATTTTTTAACATAAAAATTGAGTAAGCTGTACAACAAATTAAAAGTCTTCATCTCTCCCATGAGGTATACATATGAGCTAGAAAAATATAAATGCTTCAATGATTATACGGCATAATACTTCTCTACCCACCCCTTCACATTCAAGTAATATGTTAAAAAGCTAAAGGAACACAAAAAGGTGGACTTTTTATTCAACATTCTTTTGTTTTGATTCCTGTAGTATCATATGGTAGAAAACATGCAGATACCGATCCTTTTCTCAGCTACACTATTACTGGCCAATGTAATGTACTTTCACTGAAGTCAGTGAAATCGTAATGGTTTAAGTCTTGAATTACTGACAGAAGGAGTAACTCCAGTATACAGTTGCCTAACTTCTAACTCAGGTAACTCTCCCATTAAATTCAGTGAAAAATAACCTGGCTAAAGCGTAGAAAATCAGGCCCATAATCATGACGCCAGAGGAAAGGTGAAACTTCAGATTTTGTGCTACCAAGTAATCTTACATGAAGGATAAAGGCTTTAATACCTCCATCAGAAATGTCTTTGGACAGCAGATTTTTTGTGGCATAACTGTATATTTAGGGGTTACCAAAACATTGTGCCAGTAAGCCTTAGTAGTATAGAACTGGCATGGTAGTTAAGATGAACTCAAGTTCTACTGAAGACACAAAATTCACTTTTCTTGTATGAACTAGCAAAGCAGAGACTGGACTCCCTGACAGTTTTCAACTTGTTAGCCATGTAGACTGGAGTTATGAAAAATAATTCTTCCTCTAGTTAGATCATGCAGGTTAAAACCACACTTTTAATTTAATGAACAAATTTAGTCAGCTTTTATGGTTTAAATATGAACTATTCTAGACAGGAAATTAATTCAAAGTGGAATGACCATTCTATCTACAGTTCATCAGTATTAGAGTATCTCAATTAAATCAAAGTGCTTCTAGCATTGACACACTAGGTTTGTACTACTGCAGTAAAACTGTCAGTCCTGGAACGAATGTAATAATAAGAACACATCTTTGTCTAAATGAGGGACACAGATGTTATGACAGAAACCTTGAGTGTAGACACCTCTTATAAAAATGAGCTTAATTTTTTTAAAAACAGTGGTAAAACACATCTAGTAGTTTAAAGGCAGCTCATGTCTACATGATAACAAGTAGGAATAAAAATTCATTCTGTTGAAGCAAATCATAAACATTGAGAAGACCCTGACTACTGTAAAAGAAATTCTGGTAGTTCTACTTTAATTAAGGCTGAAGAAACTTAATTCTTCCATGGACTACTTAGCATGGGTTATAAACACACACCGCATAGTGGGTATAAATACTTGTAGTTTATGAAGCAACACAGTAGCATGACAATCCTGTTATTGAAACAGGTAATTCACTAATTTCTTATGTGATAAAAATATTTTTAGAAACAAACCTTACAAAAAACCTATCTCAATTCAAAATTCACAGGCCATTTATGGATGAGATTAAAAAAAAAGAAGACAAACATAGAAGCCCTCCATTTCTCTAAACAAACAAATAACACAGTTAAAATGTATTCCCATATCTTCTATTCACCTTATGCAAATATATTCCAGGACTTGTACAGTGTATGTACTGCAGTGCTTACTGGAGGGAGGAATGATTAACTTTGCACAACTACTCTAGAGGGATTAAGTTTCATTAACTCAGAATGACTTTGCTTATGTCACTCTCCAATATTTTCACATTATTGTTCAATACAACAGTGTACGGGTTGTCTTTCAATTCAAAATCCAGTTTTGAACTCAAACGCCTATCTTTGCTACCCAAATCAAAGTGACTCTTTTGAGTCTCATTAAAAACAGACAAATCAACCCTCCCCATGCACTTTCCAAATGCTGGATGCCGTATGGCTACTTTTCAACATGACAACCATAGAGGTTAAATACATGCATTTTAATGCTTTCTTCATGCCTTCAAATAATTTGCTTATTTGGTTTTTTCTAAGAACTCAACTAGCAGTGTCTAATATCATGGGAGACAGGATATTTTTTGTGAAGTGGCTCAAGTTATCAGCAGCAACGTTTTGAATTAGATATTCATTAAAGCTCATGCATCAATTAGGCAAGTGGTTAAGACTGGCTTTTCACAAGGCTTGCCATACAAAATGTCCAGTCTTCAGAAGAGAACTGTGCTTTTTTCAATAATCTAGCTGCTAGCATTAGAGAGTTCAAAATCAAGATGATACTTTTTGTCTTCAGTTGAAAACTGACCCAAGTTTATGGGGAAGGGATGCTTGTTGGTCCTCATACTGCAGTAGGGTCTGTGGCCTCCTGTGTGCCACGTTTACTAGGTATAGTCTACATGCACCATGCTGATGTTGGGATCCCACTGATGTCTTCCTTGACATGCCTTTTTTTTTTTCAAAAGCACCACTTCATTTACCTACTTTCCTACTGGGACCACAGCTCTTTCATATCCATTTGTCTGACACAGATGTTCTGTCTGCTATATGAAAGGAAAGCCCTTTCGGTTGAGAAGCGAGGGACAGTATAGCCGTATAGCTTCTTTTGTCTTTCTGCCTCCTCACTGGCAGAGCAAAGAGGCCAACAGCTACCCGTCCTAATCTTTGGGAGACAGACTTGGGAGGAAGATGGTAAAGACTGAGTCACAACTGCCCAAACAGGCTGTGCAGATCAGGGTATCCCTTTACAATCAGTGTCACATCATAAAACTACCACAGTACCAACACATTTAGTCATCACTGTTTATCACAGTTCACCTTCTTATTGCTTACAATCTATGGTGCTGTAAATGAAGGAAGATCAAGATAATGTCATAGCTTTCCACTTCAAGTTTTTTCAGACAAATGCATATTACTCTTTTTTTCTTTTTGTAAATAGAAATAAAGAATACATTAGGTAACAAACTAACTTTCTATTGCTTCCCTGCAATAAGGACTATAATTTAGAATACCTAATGTGGAATATGTAACTTTTCCATACTCACGCTCCATTTCTAGTGTCACTCCACAACACGAGAATGAAAGGGGAAAATGTCATGTGAAATGTGCAAACGGACCTGTAGTGCCTAAGAACTAAGAAGCTGACATATCAAGAGCACTGCAGGAGAACATATTTCAACATGTGTCATATAAGCCCACCGGGGACTCTAGTTACTCATGTGAATACTTAAGCCACACTACAGTACCTTCAGCAAAACTTATTTTTTACTTAAAAACCCACTTTGACCTACAGAGAGATTTGGCAAGAGTCTTGGCAGAATTTAGATACAGAATTTGCCAGACACCCACCAAATTCCATATGTATTTCAAACCCTACATTTTCACAAATGCATTTCTTGAAGAGACCTAAAGTTCTGTTTCCGCATGGTCACCTGAGCCTTGTCAATGCTAGGCATGTGGAGCTGCTAGGCCCACCGCAGTCCAAGTGCTCCCATAGAAATAATGGAGTTTTTGTAATTAAGAAAATACAGGTTTATAATGAATGGGAAATGCAGAACAATAGTCATGTTAACTGAACCACTAAAGAATTTTTGTGGGTTTTTTTTTTTTTAGGCAAAAGTCCATCAGTAATTGCCTGAGTAGCATCACTTCCACCAGTGTTATTTCGACATTATAGTCAAGGATCTCAGCGCATTTTAGTGCTGGACTGCAAGTGTGGCAAGCTATCTAAGGTCAGTGCCTAATGAAATTACTATAGAAATGTTAGCGCTCTTGGTGAATAGCTCATATAGACTTAGGGCTGAAAACACTTGAGAGCTACTAGTTTTAAAATCATGTTCCAAGACTATTATTATACAATTCTTTATGTGTTTTAGGCTTTTCTATTTCCTTTTCCCAACTAGGAGCATCCTGACCTATTAAGTCTTTTCTGTCTCTGACTTACATAATTAGCTGTTAAAGTGAAAGAGCTACTTTTCCAATGCTTTAGTGCAGACTACACAAGGTCAAAGTAAAATGTCACACAGGTCAACAATATTTAGTACTGAGCATCTGCCAGCTATTCCTTTGCTTTCTGGACATGAACATTAAATTCAAGTGTAACTGTTTATATCTTTATTTTAGGCACCTCTAGAACATTCATCATCATAGTACGTATAATAAACAGATGTAAATAGATCTTAATTTCTGCAACAGAAATAGTATTTTAACATACATAAAGGACATCATTCTCTTTGCAAACCTTGTTTTTATTCTCTGAAAATAATTTTATCTCACTAGGGTTTCGTATGGGCATTTTCGGATCCCCTTGCTCTACTGCAAAGTGGATAAGCCAGATATTAAGTAGATGCATCAAGATAATGCAGAAAAGTAAGTAACAGATGCAGTTTTTATCACAAGTGGTACATTTATTGTTCTTCAAACTAACACAACCATGTGAATGCTAAATTTCTCAATTAAAAAAACCTGACACAACCTTCCAGTCTGATTATTAGCCATTTAGGCCCCCAAAATATAAAGTACATGCACAGCAAAAGCTTGACACCCACCCAGAAATCTATGCCAAAGTATTTTTATAAAATGCCATACTTCTAAAATGAATTATTTTTGGAGGCCTAATATATTATTTTGAACACTTGGTTTTGGCAGAAAACTTTTCTAATTTTTGGTTGCTAAAAAAAGCTTGAAAATGCAAATCCAAAGCACTGGAACACAAGAAATCAGACAAAAAGAACCAGAAATGTGTGTCTTTCTCAAGCTTCTAATTTTTAAGCCATATAATGATTACTTGTGACCTAAATTATGATTTTTGAATGCTTTAGATGTCAATATTATAAAAACATGAGACAGGATCACTAGTAAGATATCAAGATTTGTTTTCAAGGACCAGTCATATGCAAGGATCAGAGGGACAGAACTATCCTTATGACAAGAAGTCAGTATCCAGCACTAAATGCATGTGACATCTATCAGGATACTTACTGCAGATCCTATACTATGACAGAAGTGACCAAGCTAACTTTAAGCAGCTTGGCTTGGAACTAGAGGCAATTTAGCTTCAGCAACAAGTAACTATTTATATGTGTGGAAACGATATGTATGCAGAAATGTTTAGTGGGGCTGTCAGAACAATGACTGCTGTGCAGGATGCATGGAATGTCAGAGACCTTACTTCTACAGGCTTATATATAGCCTCGTAAGGCAGCAGGAAATACCAGAGGGCTGTCAATATTGCCAAATCATTGAACTTTATCCTTTTCTAATAGAACTTGAGTTTTATAGGGTTCAGCCTTCTTTGAACAGTCTCCCTCCTACTGCAAATCGGAGTCTCTACTTCATCATTTGTGTCTTCCAAGTACAGCAGTAATTATTCAAAGCTCTGCATCAACTTGGTTAGATAATTTCTGCTCTTGCAAATAACATGGTTTGAGCTAACTCAGCTATTTCTACACAACACTACACTGTGTCACGTAGTCATGCAGAGCGAAACTAAGCTGGATCCAATATTCAAATAGCGTTCAACAGAAGGGCCAGATACTGTCTTTAGGACTGTTACAAGCTTCTATAAAAATAGCCATAGAAAAGTAATCGAAAATTGACAGAAAAGAGTCCACTGTCATTAAGTGAATGAAAAGGGGAAATAAAAAGCAAGCCTCTCAAAATCTCGCTTCCAAAATGAACCGTTACATATACCTTCCTTTCCTATCTTCCTTTAACCAAGACTGAGAAACCACCTCATTAACAAGAAAGTTGAAGCATGTCAGAATCTGTTTTCAAAGAGATAAACTGAAGGTTTTGGAAGATGGACAACAGCATGCGCGGGCAATCGAGGGAAGATTCCAGTGATGTTAACAATAACACAGTACACAATTTTCTCTCAGAGCAGATCATGTTCTCATTACTCTGCTGAAGTGTGAATCTGGAGTAATCTACGTTCATGGCAGCAAATACCTGAAGCTAAGATTAAGATCTGTAAATAACATTTTTCAGCAACTGCCATTATAAGTCAATTCTGAAAGTCTACAATTCAGGTATGTAAAGAACTGGTCTTTTCCAAAGGCTGATGAGGCAATTATATTGCCTAAATTCACATCCTTCTGCCCGTCAGCTCTACAGCATACAATGGTAAGTTAAATGCCAGTTAAAATTTCGTTGTTTTTCATTGTTTTCCTCCTTCCAAAGGTAAGGAAGGAATACAGGTAACAATTCTACCTGTATCAAGTTCTTCTTTAAATCCCCCCCCCCTTTTTTTTTAATTTCATGGTAAGTTTTAACATAGAGCATTTTCTTGAACTAATCATTGTTCAAAAAAGTTTCTAAGACATCTCAGAGCTACGTGATCTTTTGTAGATAGCCCTGAGGAAAATTCCAACATTCTTACTTTATTTAATGCCAAATCCCTGATTTGGTGGCTTTCCAGCACCTTTTGGGTTGGAATGTGAGTTATTCTCACAGCCCTGGACAGAGCTTCCAGAGTATGCTTTTGTAGCTCAATCTTTATTTTATGTGCAGCTCTAATGCTACAAGAAACTATTAACAAAAAGGTCTCAAACACAGTACATCCTGTTTAGTTATACTGAATGACTGGTATCAGGCCTGTACACTTGAGTCAGCTTAGCCTGGTACCACCACCCCAGTATGCAATTCCAATTTCCAATGCCTTGTTATTTCTGAGCACCACCAGCATCTGTGGCTATGGTCACCTCCACTTATTTTGTTCTGTGTAATACTTTTCCAGTCTATTGTGGCAACTGTGGGGGGTATCCATGTTTTGAAAAAGTGTAGGCACAACAACGTTATGAACACTCGGATTCTCATGGAAAGTTTCTAATTTCAAGCAGATACCTCACGTAATTCTGATTAACAAGTCAAGGAATGCCTGTGCAATGGAAGACACAAAAGAAACAGTGTAAACTTTAATTCAGACAATTCAGTTAAGCAAGGGTTTTCTGAGCAGGTAACTGATGTTTCTACTAAATAAGGAAATAAATGGTTCATTTTGGAAACAAGATTTTGAGAGCTTTGCTTCTTTTGCCCCCTGACAAAAATTATTTCTTCACTCTTCTTAAGTCAAGTGCCATACCAACAGGGACACCAGTCATGTGGCTTGATATAAATGTCCTTGACATCAGTCCTATTCAGGAAGGAAAGAAAATATTAAAAGCAGAGAATAAAATGGAGACTTTTTTCTTTAGATAAACATAATTAATGAAATTGTGGACACATTTTATATACAAAGGCACTCAGAAGTATTGGAATCTGCTTTGTTCTCCAACGCTCCATCCTCTCTTATTATATACAAGTCATTGTGATAAATCAGAGCTGACTAGTGGTTTTCTAGACACCATTAAAAAAGCTATGTTTCTAATGAGAAAATGATTTATACATATAAAATTATGATTTTGACTGAATACAAAGAAAGAAATGTCTATCAACACAAGACTAACACTAAAATCTAGCCAGACAGTGAAAAAATGTTCATATTCAAAGAAAATAGAAAAGAGAAAAGATTAATGGAAATTCTCAAAGATCTAGCTAAATTACTGCTAGTGAATATTCAAAAGACAATTAAAAGACAAAAGTATATTTTTTAGTCTTAGACATCTTTCTTTATTCTGCAATTGATACCATTTCACTGGTAGAAGTAATGTTCACAGATACAGTAGTGGGATTTACTATATTATGATATCAAAATGTATGGACTGTACTGTATTTCAAACTGAAGAGAGTTTAATTGCCAGTATAAACCAAAACATTAGACTATGATGTTATCTTTTTGTCCTAAATCAAACAGCTCAGGAAGGACACCAAACGTATCTATAAACATAAACACCTATTAACATACTAATCTATAAATTTATCTCAATAAAGAAATTTCCAGTCATTCTGGCAATGAAAGTCGACAGTGTGAAAGTTTACTCCAGAATATTCAATATTACTTAGAGTAATTTTGGCAATTAAAGCATGTAAGAGGTTTACGCTATTTGTTTTTTGAGTAAAATCAAGAACCTAAACTTAAAAAAAAGGAAAGTGCTACTCATGTAACATAAAATCAGAAAGCATAACATACTGGCTAAAAACTTAAAAAGATTCTTGTTCTAATTTTGTTTTCTCACCAATATATAATAAGATTTTTGAAAGCAAAAAAAAAATTCATTATTAAGACTTCTGGCAAAAACTCTAAACCAAAGATTTAGTGCCCGATTTGCAAGTAGTTTAGTATCCCATATATACATCTAGATCCAAATATGCATTCCAGCAAAGACACTGCAAATGAAACTCATTCAAAAGATAATTAAGGCTTTTCTACACATGGAACTGTTCCTGATTAATTCCATATGGGGCCATTCTTATTACAGAAGTGCCTCATTCCATTTTAGTTGAAACAAACTGGTTTGTTCAGGAATAAGAGTTGCCCGTACACAGAATTAATCAGAATCATTTGTAGACTATTTTAATTACTTGTGACCAAATAGGATTTAAAAAAATAAAGTCAGTAGGCTTTAATTCACAAGAAGTTTTGTGCTGGCCTAGAGGTCTATCTGTAGGGACCTCCTTGTAAGAGCATCTTAAATTAAATATCTGATAAAAAAATATTAATGAGTATTGAGTAATATTTTGACCTTTTTCAATAGGTATAGAAAAAAAATAAAAGGAAATACACTGTAGTGAAAAGACACACAAGTCTTAAGTTTCTGAAGAAGTGCTTTTAGGTCTCAGGCCTTGTAGTTATCTCTCTCCTCTCACTTCATAAACAATCTGCTCTTATTTGAGGGTCAGGACTGTTTCATTGTCCACAATAACTGCATGACAAAGATTACATCAGAAAAATGGCACACAGGACTGGAATCTCTCTCTTTGCCTCTGCCTGGTGCAATAAAGGAACTTGTATACCAGAGCAACAGCCCCACCCGACTGTTTGCCATACATGCATATCACCTTGGCTTTGTCCTGACACAAAAGATGGAATGAGGTGCCTCAGCACACTGATGTTGAAGTGGAAGGGGAAAGCAAGATGAAAATGCCCATACAGAAGTCTTCCAGGAAGGGTTTCAGAGCACTCAGGCCACAAAACTAGTATTGTGGATAACACAATAGCATCACCACCTAGTATTTTTGGCATAACATATGTCTAGACTGATAATACATTTGTAAGACTTGTATGTAGCCCATTCTCAGTACTTGCCATTCCTTTTCTTTGTTTCCTTTGACACAAACACTTCCGAATGCTTGAAAAGTAACAATTTTGGCTGCCTGTTCAGATGACCGATCTCCAAATCATATTGTGATCCTGTGGAGAAAAAAAGAAAAAGGAATTTAAAGCGCACTTTGGTTTTTATAACCCTACAAACATCAGCTTTGTGAGAGATCCACCACAATGATAACCCTTATGTAGTCAACACCTTATATATTTCTTATTCATGATTTGAATATATGATTTTCACCTGGTAGATAGAAGATTGCGAAGGATTTGGAAAACTGTATCTCTCTAAAATCAAGTGTACTTTGCAAGCAGTTAATGACTTCTGGCTTAGTGAGTACCAACACTGCAACAGACAAAAAGTGGTATAATAGCAGAAATTATCTGAACATATTTGTTGGCTCCCTTTGGCAAAAGCATGTTTAGGAAGCTATTGTCCTTCCTAAAGAATTCTAGCTGCTTTAGAAAACAGGCTGAGGTATGAAGTTTGCAAAAGATTCTGTACGATTTACTTACACAACAAGAATTTTTGGCATAATATGCTTATTATACAGACCGAATGCAACTTTTTTTTTTTTTTTTTTGGCAGTATACACGTCTCACCTACAAGTTTCACTGCAAATGCAGTTATACTAAGCAAGTAACTTGGATAATATACCTTATTTCTCCACTAGTGGAACACAGCTGATTTCAGCAAATGGGACTTTCTACCCACTTGTGTAGACATGAATTGTGTTTACATCATTAGACTTTGTTGATATGACCAGTACGAGGGTAGCTTTACCAGCAAACCTGTCAACTGTAGACAGTCATATGCAAATAATCCTCAACTATTCAGTACTATTCTGTAAAAGGTCTGTAGTTACTGGTCTAATAGCTGTTAAAGAGCTCACTCAATCTGCTATTAACTCTCAAATAACCAACAACAACTCAAATATCCTACTGTTGACTGTTTAACTCTTTGTGTAAGAAAGGAGAACACAAGCCAGAAATTTAGTGTTTACTGTAAATATTTCATTCTGATACTGAACTCAGCAGGTGATAAATATAATTCATTGTCCTCTTCCTTCTCACTTCAGTCAGGAAGATGTCAGCCTAATGGCACCCATAAATAAACTCAAGCAGCCTCATAACCATACCAAATGCTGCAGCTCGGGAAAGGTTTTGCTGCGACTAGGGAGAGGTTTTGGGAGACATTGCATGACAGGTGGGACACCTTCCTAAGCAAGAGAGAAGCTTTAATCCCTGTTCCAGCAGGGAGGAAGTGTCCTGTAGTAAGCTGATGGGGCAGCAGAAAGAGTTCAAACCAGTGTTATAAGCCCTTTTACCCTAAGTATGGATCGGCTATTTTGCT
Organism: Ciconia boyciana; assembly: GCF_034638445.1. NCBI lineage: Eukaryota > Metazoa > Chordata > Aves > Ciconiiformes > Ciconiidae > Ciconia > Ciconia boyciana. The sequence goes on from NC_132935.1 coordinate 129,273,536, forward strand.
TCCAAAAAAACAGAGTGTGGGTTCTCACCTGCTGTCTGCAAATGCAGCAGTCAGCACTGGTGTGAGGAACTCAGTGCTAGGTATTTGTATCAAGAAATAGTTTTCCTTACATGAGCAAAAATGGCAAATATCCACTGCGGTTTTTCCATCTTCTTGATAGTGTCAGCACATAGGATAGAAACTTTCGTGGAAGGTAGAATGCAGTTTGCTTGAATTTAAGAGAATAATAAACCCAGTAGGCCAAGTTCAGTGCAGTAAGAAGTCAAAACCTTTAGCTAGAAATCAGGGTCAAGAAATCTAAGAGATCACAACATACAGAAGCCTGTGGACTTTAAGACATAGATGAAAACAGCCTCAAATCAGAAAGTTTTGTCCAAGATACAAAATACGAGCAGACATCTGCAGATTCAATATACTAATTTTTCTTTTTAGGGTTCCTCAATTCTATATACTAGTGTATGAGAGTCTGGATGTGCATATAAGATTGCAGCCCACTATGTCAATCATGTCAAATGCCTATGTGATTTTTAATCCATGGGCAGAAATAATCTTAAGAAGCTCAGAGCATTTATAACATATACTGTAAATAGCATTTTGAATTAGGATTTTGTATAAGACAAGGTTTAAAAGTACCATTACCTCTCTCTCAGTTCTATCGTTTTCAGTAGATAATTGTTATAAAAATGAAAAATGATAAAAACCAAACTGTTGGGTTTATTTCATCAAATATAAAATGCAGACTCTGTGGAAGTCATTGCTTTGCTGAGGTCTTTCTTGGTTGAAATTTAGGCAATAAAGAATGGGTCCAAATGGTATAAGCAAAATGGTATCTTTGGACTCAGAGGCATAAGAGGATAAACACTTTAGTTCTCAATATTACTGAACTGCAGGGGGATTTTTAGTGTTTCTCCAGAAAGAACTATCCACGGTTTGTAGTGTACCACGTGAGCACCCATTAGGCTCAGAAGCACACTGAAATCTTTCAGAAGCCGACAGCTCAGCAAAAGATATATTAAATAGGGCCAAGGCAGACAGTTGAGAGGCTTCTCTGAGCCATGGGTGTATGTTTCCATAAAGGCTGGCATCCCACTCTAGAGTATATAGAAAAGCGTTAAAGGATGCTGCTTTTCCTCCTCCTCTTTCTTCTATAGCAGATGGAAGGGTGATGCTCTGCAAGGAAGTGACAAGATGACATTAGTAATGCCATCATACAGTGAAACCTGTGTGACAGACAGTATTTGTTCTATTTGTCTGTTCTAGCTTCTACATTCTGTTCTTTGAACACAAGAGGCACTAAGGGGAAACTCCCTGAAGGAAGGGACACAGCTCCCTGTCATTGCAAACAACTTACACTCCTTACCATGATCAGGGAAGAAAAGCCTTCAGAGTCTGTAGGGTTAGAGAAAAGGTAGAAGAACCTGCAGCACACCCAAGAAACTAATGAGAAAAGCAGACAGATATTCAAACGCCCCTTGCAATGAAAAAACGCCCTAGAAACTAGAGGAGATGTGTACAATTTGTTACAATTCAGAGCAGCCCTTGCCTACCCGCTCAGTTTCAGTCAGCTCCGTGGCTTCTCACCTCTTAACAAAGTTGATTTATGGAAGTATAGGATGGCAAGGGGAGATTGTTTATAAACAATTTTTATTTCTATTCTGTCTTATTTAGTGTTTTTTTCTTTTAGGAAAAAAAAGAATCCCTTGTCCTGTTTAATTACCAGTTCAAATAAAGCCAGTCTTTTGCTGTTTAACCCTTTTTCACCTTTGGGAAACTCATTTTAAGAAAAAGACCTAGAGATACCCACTTCCAAGCTCCATCTGACTCAGTGGTCTCATCACACTTAGGCAACAGTATTCTGGATTTCTGTTTGGAGTGCAGCACAACACCTTGGGCCTGAAATGGCTGGGAAGCTCTGTGCTGATCGTGGCCTGCTGTAGCTGAGGCCTTGCTCTAGCACATGAGTTGTTAGCCACACAGGGAGGCAAATCAGTTTAAACAAACATAAGAGCTGCTGCCCTGTGAGAGGCTGAGGAAGCCAAGGCAGCTGGCCACTCACCCATTCTGAAAGCTATTGACCTGGAGGAAAGGGAAGAGGGAACACAGTTTTAAGACTCTTCAGTCTGAAAGCTAAGACAACTGAAAAGTACCTATGACAAAGGCCATAAAATCATGAATGGCATCAAAATGTAACAAAAGGAGAAATGTTGGCTCTAAAGTAATGAATGAGATGGCTCTAATTAAATTATCAGGAGAAAAGCTTAAGCAAACAAGCACTTTTTCCAGACAATGCCTATTTGCCTTGTGGCACTCGATGCCAAACTCTTTGTGCAGGCCTAAGTATAAGTTGACTTCAAAAAGTGACCAGAGAAATTTACAGGAAAAATCATCAAGTATTATCAAGTACAGTAATGAAGGGGCCTCAAGAAATGCTTTTGAGGTTGCCAAGCACAAGGAGAAAATACAAGCAAGAAAAATCACTCTATACCTGTCCTGTCTTCACATCCTTTCCCCAAGCACTGCTGCCTGCTGTCATGAACAAAGATTCTGAACTGGAGGAACTTGTGATCTGAACCATGTATAGCCATTTTTATATGTTCTTATGTACTTGTATAATTCATTCTTGTAAAATGTTTGGATGAAGAATATTACATATCTGTACAATGTATTAAAATTTTTCAGTCATGCCACATGTACAAACTAACGTATGTATCAGCTTTCCTACAGTAGTAAAGTTATTCAGGTTAAAATTTAATGAACTGGTCAGAATTTAAACACCCAAAGGCTAATCACAATGAATTGGTAGTGTTAAATATAATCCTGACCACAGAACAATCTCATACAATGATTTCAGCATTGTCTTGGCTTAGATTATGGGTAACTCAAGTATGTACGGTTTAGGTGTTAAGTTTTCACTGAATTATTGCCTGTGTATCGTATTGAGTTAAATTTATTATCAGACTAATTAAAGTGTTCTAAAATAATGCCGTTTCTAGAAAAATAAGCTCCCAAAGGAATTCCACTACTGAAAATTAAGTCAATGGATTAATGTTCAAAATAATATTCTGGTTTTCATCCAAGTCAAGGAAAAAAAAGTAATTTTATTGGAATTTTATAGATGCAGAAATTCACCGTGTCTTATTTTAAAATAAGTTATTTGTGTTCCATTACTTCTTATGGAGTTAGGAGGGAAAAAAAATAAAAATCAGCCAACAAATGATCCACTACATTTCAAAGGATTTTACCATGCCGGTAAGAACATAGATTCTGCTTTGCTTACTGAAGCTAATGGAAACTCTCTTAGCGATTTCAATGCAAATTATAACAGCATGTAATTTTTTTTTTAAATACAGATGTTCATCACAACATTATGATATATCCCCTTAAATAGCTACCCTGATGCAAACAGCAGTAAAGGAAATGTTGTCCAAAATTTAACTAGATACAGCATGATCCTTTAAAGCTGACTGCTGTGAAATGCATGTGGCATTCTCTCTTCAGTACGAAATAGGAAACTTGGGAAACAGACATTCAAATCTGATTTGGTAACTCAGCATCTTTTTCTTAAGCAAGCTTGCCTAGCTGTCTAAAAATTGGAACCTTCTTCTATTGTTCCTAACCTAATAGGTTTAATATCTCTTTCATGTCCTTTTTTTCATGTTCACATTCTTTCCTAAGAGCAGTTAGCTGCTTTAGCTTTACAGAAAGACTTAACATGATTCTCAAGAAAAGGTCCCAAAATGGCAGAAGAGTTCCAAGAAATGCTATTAAAATTCAAATGCTGTATGATACTCTTGCTATCCAGTTTTAGTTCTACATCTAGGAAGACTAAATCTAACCTGGTATTTAAAATATGTACTTCTGACTATTACATTGTAAGATTAACCACTACCTATTTGTAATCAGATCGATAATTTTTCAGATTTTTTTGTAGAATCCTCACACACTGCAGCCTATCAGATCCCAAACCAGAGGCACTCCCTAAATTATTTTGATTTTCCAGTAACTGTAATTTAAAAAAAAAAAAAGCAAATAACCTAAATACAGAAAGCCAAGCCCTGACTCATCTTTCTGGTAACGTTGAGACAATCACAATAACTGATCACAGCTCCTAGATTACCTAAAATCATAAGATTCCAGGAGAACACAATTTGGCTAAGATACTCAGTTTTTTATTTTAAATGTGTATTAAAGTGAAAAGTACTGTATGGTATAGCAGAATATAAAATCTGTTTCTTCTGCTGCTACTTAGTGCATTTAATAAATAAAGCTATTGAGCAATAACCCTTCCAGTAGCAATATTAATAAAACAAACCAAGACAATAATTTCCTACTTCACTCCCTCCACCTCTTCTGAGATTTGTGTACTGGCAGCAGAAAATAAATGATTCTCTCCTTTGTTTTAAGCAACAGATGTTCTCCAATTTTACAAGCTAATACTGAGTTAGTATTAACTAAGGACACAAATCCTGACCCAAACCCAGTCCACAGAAGCTCAGCAGGATAGTCTCACAAAAGTAGAACCTATGCTGCCTTGGTAAGGGTTGCTTTTTTATAGCAACTACAGTACTCTGCTTTTACATTGGAATCATACTAGTTTTGCTAGAAGAGGACAATATTCACCATTTCCATGATAAAAGGTAAAAAATTATTTTTTTTGGAACGGTATTTGTATTATCACTTCCAGGGCAGTTATCTTCCACTTAATAGCAAACAGGAGATCCTTCAGAATACTTCCAGTTAGGGCCATAAAAGAGGAGTAAAGAAGGTAAAAAACCACCCACCCTACCCCCAATCTGGCTTCTGCTCTGTTTTGGAGTATTATGACTAGTTTTAGTTTCAAGAGTTACTAAAAGGAAAATTACACTTTTTGTACTTAAGAAATAGTGGTACTAACCTGTTGCCACTCTTAAGGCCAAATATGAATACATTTTATTGAAGAAGATATTATGTAATATTTTCACTTTGTTGTTGGACCACATTTTCAAGGTCTTGGCTACTTCAAATAAAAATTAAAAAGATCTGACACGGTATTGTAGAGCATCTCTTTTATTTAAGTAAACAGGCATTAGTTGCATGAAAGCCCATGCATATGCTGACCTTTAGATAATACAGCAACCCCACTAGCTTTAACAAAATCCCTCCTATAGTTAACATACATACATCTTCTGTGATCAGGGCTTTGTTATTGCTATTACCTAAACCAGCTCTGGGTCCAGGTATATCTAGTGCAGCAGTCTACTTTTGATTATTAACAGCAGCATCTGGAAAAGGTGAATACTTGGTACATTGTTAAAAAAAAGATCTATGCATTAGAAGAAACAAAATCTTATAGGAAAAAATAGCTTACTTGTTATATACATTTCAGTTTATCAATTTAGCTTTCTACTTCCATTTTTCATCCTAAACAAGTATCATTCTTACACCTTTGCCATTAAAAAAACCCACGTAAACCAAAATCTTACTAAACTAGCCCCATCAGAGGCTGGGTTTATTTTGGTGAGGTATCTGTAAGTTTCCCCTCTCCCTGAAACTTTCTAAAATCTGTATCTGTTCTGAACATTTGATACCAGTGGCAAACAACTATTTAAAACTAATTTCCAAAACCCAGTAGAAACATCTTATTACTGTAGAACCAGAAGGGCTTCCAGAGAGGTTTCCTTCTAGAAAGGTCTTGGGCAACTGGTGAACAGACAACAGGTTGGTTTTCAGTACAGGCAGTAAGCAATGTGATGGAAACAGCTTGCTCTAGAACAGCTGTGTAACAGTGGTTCGTGAAAACACTGATGAAAAAGCTTCAGCTTTTGTCTCAGAGTGAAAGCCTCCAACAATACAGCACTCTCAAACCTCAACAAACCAAGTAAGTGCTAGTTCTTGTCAAAATGACAAGAGCGTGCTGCTACCACACGCACTCAACAGCATCGTCCTTCTCAACAACAAGGCCACAAATAATAGCCCCACCTAATCTCCTAACAAAGAGAAAAGCTACGGTACCCTTCACCCTTTGTCTACAGACACTCTCCTCAGACACAGACAACACAAGAGCTGACCTGTGAAAGGTGGGAGGGGGCGAGCGCCCAGAGAACCCCTTCGACCGCGCCGGTGCCGGCTGTGAGAGGGCGGCGAGGGCGGGTGTGGCCTTTCCCCGCCCCTTCCCACTTGGGGCTACTTAAGGAGAAGAGCGGTAACCAAAAGGAGCTGCCTTTCTCCACCTTTGCAAGAAAAAAAAAGAAAAAAAGAAAAAGAGGACTGTCCGGTGTTTGTTTTCTCAGAAAAGTTCGTATTGTTTTTGTTCTAAAGGCCTCGTTTATTTTTAAGTGTGTGGGCGCTGCCTCAGCTTCGGTGAATGATGGTGAGTGGAGGAGGAACGAAAGGGGAGCCATGGCCGGTACGGTGGGAAGCGGGGTGAAGGGGGTGCGCTTGAACGCTGAGCCATGGGGCGGCTTGTTGCTGGGGGCTGTAGCGGCTTGCTCGGGTCGTCCCGCGGGGAGCGGAGGTGAGAGTTGAGCATTAACTTTTTTTGCTTGCTCTTAAGGGACTCACAGCCGTGTAGCGTCGCCTTGTAATGCAGTGAGGGGTGCGCCGCTGCTTGGGCTGAACTCCTGAGGGTTACTGTCATTTTTAATACCCTGAAGGTTTTAAAGCCTTAAGAGGAGGTGCGGGATTAAGGTCAGGGAGGGAATACTGCAAGTAAAAAGCCTGGGGCTTGTGTGGGGGAAAGTGTCAGGGCTCGCAGCTGTCGGCGCCATGGTCTGGTAAAGACTTCGCGGCAGCAGCCGCTTCACACCATGAGCGGCCATTTTGTGGCGTCCCTGCCACATGGCGCTGTGCCGCACCGCCGGGCTCTCTGCGTATGGCCTGACCGGGCACTCTTCTACCTGCGCCGGCAGGCCGAGGCCGCGCCGGCAGGCCGAGGCCACGCCGGCGCCGTGACTGGGCGCGGACGGCGCCGGTCGGCTCCGTCTGTCCCCAGCTTGCATACCCACCCCCGCTTGCCCTTAGGGTCAGGCTGGAACCCTTGCCCCGGGCGTCGGGGGCTTTCAGGCAGCTTTCATTGTCCTCAGAGGGGCGCTTCCCCTTTTGCCTTCCCCTCGCCCCCAGAGCTCTTGAGGAGCGTCAAATCCTCTTCCCCCGCGCCTCGTCTGGTAACGAGGCCGTTAAGCAGGCGAGGTGCGAAGCCTGCAGGACGTGAGGCCGTTAAATGGCTGCGGGGCGGCGACCCCGCCGTCTTCGTAGCGTGCTCGCCTGAGGTTCCCCGTTTGTTTTGTGGGGTAGGTTTTTTTGTGTGTGGTTTTTTTTTAACCTGCCAGAAAAAGGAGGCTTCGCGTAGTCCGCTGTGGACTCCATGTGGTCAGTGGGAGTTACTGCCTGAACTCGCATGTTGCTTCTTCAACATGCAAGTTGCTGTGTCTTCTTCAGGAGTTTTTTATTTGAAAAACGGAGTTTGCGACTGTAACCCAGACACTTCAACAAGAACATAAGTAGGGTATTTTTTTAAACAGTTAAGCCTTCTAAGTCGCAGCCGTTAGCGTGCGAGCGTATTGCAGTACTTGACTGATAGCTCCACCTGCTGCCTAGTGGGAAGACTACGTTGTTCTCCCTGTACTGGGAGCCATGTTCGTTCTTTAGGTAGTGTGCTGTCATGGTAACCGATTCCTGCTCACAGAAAGTCTGCGCAGCAGGACATATATCAGGAGTTTTAAATCCTTAAAAAAAGATGTTTAATACTTATTTTAAACAAAGAATGTGTGAGGTCAGGGAAAGACTGGGAGAAGCCTAAGAAATTTGGGACTTGTACTTCTGTGGCCGAAAGAAAAGTGAAGGTTTTCCTCTCCTAGATGTGCCTAAGACTGAGTGATATTTGTAACCCACTTGAGCAGCTAGCTATTTCCACCACCTGGTCCTAACGGTAGCCCTTTCCCACCTTTTTTTTTTTTTGGCCAAAAGTCTTAACTAGCCTCATGACTACTATAATCAAGAGGTTAATCCAGTTTCCTGGTATCAACTTAAACTTCATGCTTGCTGGAATAATGCAAAGAGCAAACTGATTAAATTTACCTTGTGGGAGAAAGAAAAAAAAACTGTTAATTTCAGTAAGCTGAAAAACTTTGAATAAGCCCTAAGTTTCCTTACATCTAGGAATTTCATTTCAAAGGTACTTCATGAGATGGATAGACGAATCAACCCCACTTAGGGTATTTTTGAAGGTTTGGGTCGCTTTGGCTGATGCTATAATTTCAGGGTAGACAATTCATCAACTTCAGGATTTTGCAGATTTTGAAAACTTTAGGTGGCTTAGGCTTTGGACGCTGATTCAGCAGCAGTGTGAGTTCTTTGCCCATACTGTATGTAGAAGTACAATCGTTTACCTTATGCTACATTAGGTAGTAAAGTAACAATTACACATTGTGCTGGTAAAATAACTTGGTTTTAGAGAGGGCAATATTTTGTTTGAATTGGCAAAAGTTTTTTGCATTGTAGTACTGAAGACTTGAAAAGTAACTTTGAAAGGAGGAGATTTTGTTTTCTATCTTCATACTGTAAGACTTTTACCACTGTGCATTTTTCAACAACAGTTCCTCTTCAAGTTCTAAGAAATACATGTATTAACAGATCTTAAAGCTTATTTTTGATGTTGACCAATTTGTCAGCATGCCTAAGTAGCACGTTTACTCGTTATTTTAGATACTTAATGTGTAAAAGCATTAAATAAGTTTATTTTTGTTGAAAATTGTGTTCTGCATCATTAGCATGAAAAATGAATGCTGCACTTCCACGGCAGCCAAGACCATCTATGACTTGGGTACCAGCAGTATCTGTATGCCTACTCACTTCCTTGTGCTGGTGCTGGCACTTGTTGGGTGTCTCTGCTGTGAGCTGTTTCTTGTTCTAGGTTGCCAGAGAATTTGCACAGCAAAGTGAAAACTTCCCTTTTAGCCTGGTTTGCTGAAACAGATCCAGAAAGAAAGAAGTAGAAGCCAACAGTTAGGTCAGCTTAAGGTTGGTGTGGAGTTGCAGTCTCAGATTTCAGTTCAAATGCCCTTTAGCTGGGGGTGCAGCCAAAGAAGTGGTCTCTTCCTCACCTCTTGCTTCATTTTTGTCCTTCTTGTGTTCTTATGCTAGCACAAGTGTTTACGTAACTGCAGAATGAGCTTGGATCAGAAGTGGATGTGTCTGAAAAGTACTGCAAAGTTTTTCTCCTGTGAAATGTAGGATTGATTTCCTTGCACAGTGTTGTAAAGAGCTATTGTGGTACAATAGGGAAGGGGGAGAACTACCCTCTTTCTGTGTACAGCAGCGATGTTCTATTACACAATCTTTATTACCATAGAACAGTGGAAGTTGCAGTCTCCAGCTTCACTGGAGGGTAGATGAATTCTTAGAGGATAAAGGGAATGGATTGACTTGTAACTTTATTGAGAATTTGCAGTAGGAAGCTAATAGTTGGTCAGTAAACTGAGCATAGGCAGCAGTATCTGGTGTGATGGAACCAGAGTCTAAGGTATAGCTTCATGAAATGGTTTTGAACTGAATTGATGGCTTAGTGCTTCTCAGAAGAGGCTAAGCTTCCTCCATCTCTATTTCTTCTTCTGCAGCCACTGATCCTCAGGTGGATCTGGTGCTTGTCTGGTAGCATGGTAAGCTGATTCAGTTCTCTACAATGGCAGAATACTGACAGGGTGAAAAACTGCTCACTTCTACGTTAATCTTCCTGCTAAATTTTTGTTGAGCCAGCTTAATTTCAACTGATAAGTGTTAGAACTTGTACAGAGGAGGTGTGGGAAAAGAGATGGGGCAAACCCTCTCTGGCTTTTAGTAATGGTGTGTTGTTAATTTGGTTCAGTCACACTGAAATTGTATTTGGAGGGCTGGATTCTAGTTTTGGCTTTGTTTAATTGCTGAGCAAATCATGTGCCACATGTATAGTTTGGTTCTTGTAATTTCCTCATTCCCTTACTGGGTGTCTGGTTTGAATGAGTACTTGTCACACAGCTGCAGTTTAAATGTGCATTAAACATGAAAATTGTTACACTGAAAAATTGGATGCTACCTATTGCAAATTATTAGGTTTCAAAATACCAGATAACTTTGACTAAATCAAAGTTTGGAATATATAAAGTAGGGATAATGCCACACCAGTTTAACTGTAAAGAAAAGCTTATTAATGTTTCAAAGTACATTAATATAGAGGGATGAGTAACACTTAGCTGGTCAGAGTAGTTTCTGTTCTTAACAGTGAAGCAAAGCATGGCACATAGCTAGAACCATTCATTCAGGGGAGTAGATGATTAGAGGGGCTAGAGTTTGCAATGCCCGTGGTGCTTATGTTGTATTTTAGTTCTTGTAAATACCTTTTAAAAAACACACTTCAGACCTGGTGCAGAGTATGAAACACCTTTGCTGGCATCAGTAACAAGAAATGGAATTGCATGTGGTCTGTTCATCTGAACAAAATACTGAATTACTGTTTGTTTAGGGAGCATTGTATCTTCCTCTGCACTGAATGAATCCATAACTTCTAGGTTGTGACAAAATGCTTTAGGACCAAAATGGGCATCTGAAGTCTGGGCGCACAAAGCGCATCATGACTGTAGGTGCTCTGTAATCTTAACGTTTTTTTGCAGTTCTGTACATGCAGTGCATGCTTAAGATTCTGCTTTGGTGCAGACAGCTCAAAGGAGTTTGTAGTCATTCATATTCCTTTTGTAGTTAAATTGACAAAATATTTTTTTTTCCCCCTGAGAAGATGAATAGTGTGACTATTCCACCAAGGTCTGATTTCCTTTCTTACAGTTAACTTGTAGTATAACCCTGTTACCTGTGCTCTAAGGCTGTTTGTAAGCTTACTCACATCTCAAGTATTTAAAGCTTTTGACCAGGAAGATGATGGAATTTGTTCTGTTGGATAATCAATTTACAGTAAACTGTACCTTTAAAGAATTTGATTTCTTGCTTATGTCTGAAAGGAATTTGGTCAAGTTCTGAAATATTTTGGTGTTCTCGCTGTGTGTCCGGTAGTAGCAACAGTGATCACGAAGCTTTAGATGGCCATACAGGCTACTTAAAGTAGCCTAGGTTAAGTCTAGATTTAAATTTTTAAAGCTTCTTAGAATAATTACTTCAGCTTTTTTCCAATGAGTGGTCTATATGCAGCAAGTACTTCCTTTAAGGAATTGGAAAGGTGCTACTGAAATTCTTTGTCCCATGCTATATCGATAGGAAGATGCAGGCATTCTAGTATCTTAACATGTACTATAATAATTTGACTGAAATATGTATTTCTGTTTAAATTTTTCAGTCTTCAAATGTGGAGGTCCAGTGTGCAGGTGTCTCAGAGGATAATGCCTGTTTGTCAACAACAAGTCAAGGATATGTTTTACCAGAAGGAAGAATCATGCCAAACACAGTCTTTGTTGGTGGAATTGATATAAGGGTATTTATATACTTTTAATTGTTTAAGATGGGTATAGGGCACTTCAGTGGGAAGAAAATGGGGATTTAACCCTTGGGTTTGGGGTCTTTTTAATGTGTGTCTTTACCAATCTTAAGGTATTGCAGTGTCATGAGAGAGTTTTGGAACAGGTGACTAACTTTAGTTCTTGTAGCAGTAGAAGGTGGGTTTAAGAAATGGTACTGGCTGCTTTAAATCAGTTCTAAACAGTTGAATGTGTTTGAAGAAGTTTAAGACTTTGTTTCTTTTAGATGAATGAAGCAGAAATTCGGAGTTTCTTCGAACGATATGGTACTGTGAAAGAGGTGAAAATAATCACTGACAGAACTGGTGTTTCCAAAGGGTGAGTAGAATGTGAATAGTTGTTTTAAGTTGCTGCTTACATGGATGTAATTCTGTCATAGATGATATGAGCATCTACTTAGCAATACACTTGACGTGCTTAAGCCTTAACACTAGCTGCAGTTTTTTGTGGTGAATTAACACTGTGAAACCTGTAAATCTAGATGGTCCCTAAATCTGTATAACCTTATAAAGAATAGCCTGATTTTTCTGACTTCAGTCTAGCTGTTCAGGAAAAAGAGGGTTATTGTCACTTAACCAGTGGAAACAAAGGTTGAAACTTGTGTGATGCTTATGCAGACAGTTCTTTCTTGGCCTCTTCTGATGGCTAGAGTAGTTAACAATCTGGAAAAGAGTTCAGGATGGTTAAGAGAAGGGGTAGATGGCTTATTCAGGGCAATGGGACTGCACTCCTCTGACACTCACGGATAAGTTATAGATAAAAGAACCAAACTTCTTCGAGTGAAGAGTGAAACTGAGTGAACAAAGTTGATGCAAGGGAAATTCCTATTGGACATACAGAAAAATTCTGAATTGTCTGTGGTGAAACATTAAATAAGGATGTGTATGACCTTAGCTTGTTGAGTTCTGGGGAAGTGCTCCCAGTTTTGAAATTATCCCTGCTTTGAGAAGGAGGCTTTACCCTCTGGAGGTTCCTTCAAGGCCAATTTTTTTTCTAAGATTCTATGAGCAGATCCTAAAAAGTCAAGTTTTTTTTCTTGGGCACATGTAGTAATGTATGAGGTTGAAATCTGTTTTATTTCTTCATATTCCTCGCTAGTCTTCATGGTGAATTCTGATGTGCAGTTAGCCAGTGTATGTTCTGAGTATTGATAATTAATTGGTATACTCCACTGATTGACACAGCTGTTCCTGTAATGCTCTGAAATTATCTTCATTTTATAGACTAGATAAACTAGGGGGGGGCAGTGAAATGAATTGAAAAACCTCTTCAAGGATCACTTCCCCCCACTGGTGTCACTGTTCCTATAATGCCGGCTTTCATCCAAACCTCTGCAGTAAATAAAAGATTTGATGATAATTCAAAGCTTAATACTTAAAAGGTGTGTTTTACTTTCTCAGTAGTATCAACAGTAGTGCTCATTTTGAGTAGCTGAATTGGAAGAATAGCCCTTACATCTATTTCATACTATTCTAGAATCTGTCATTCAGTTACTTTCATCTGGCACAGTAGTATATGCTGCTAGTTAGCAGTAAATACATTTTCATGCTGAATTATAAACCAGTGTCCTGCTTGATACTTTTGGCATGCAATATAATGTACCTGGCATATGCTGTTAACTGGTCTTGTTCAAAATAATTTAGCTAACAAACAAATAAAAATGTGGTTATTGAATAACCTGTTTTTTCTCTTCAGGTATGGATTTGTATCTTTCCTGGACAACGTGGATGTCCAAAAAATAGTGGAAGTAAGCTCTTTGTCTAAATTATCTGAAGTTGGTATATGAAGGCTGGAGACATGTTCAGGGGAAACCAAGTCACGTACCCTGTAGAGTACATTAGGATAGGGAAAATCTAGGGCTGCCCAAAAAGTAAACTTGCTAAAATCTCTACTGGTGGTAGAATCTTTGTACATTTACTTAAGTAAGAAACAAAATCAGTTTTAGCCTTGATGTGCTTGAACATGTCATGTCATTGTATTTCTGGTTGTTCTCATTAATTTATGTGCTTGAAAGCCTCACCCTGGGTGTTTGGCTGCTTGCTTTCTGTATTGGACAATTGTCATAGAACCCTTGTGCTTATGGCAGATACATAGACCTGTCAGCATTATTACTGGGAATAACAGTAACACAGAAAACAGCAAGTTTCAGCAGCTGACATATATGTTTCTCTTGCAGTATTTGTGCATTTGGATGTTACCTGGAGTGCAAGTATTTTTTTAAGCCTCCTTGACTATAAGATGCAACTGTTCATATACCATATGGTTTTCCTGTAGTTCACACAGGAGATAAAGGGGTAGAACTGTTAACCGCCCTTCTGCTCTTAAAGTTCAGTATCAGAGAAACTTTAAATCTCAACACTTAAAACCAAATACTTGGTTTTGATAGACTTCAGCAGGTCACAAACCACTGAAAAAGCTTTTTGTTTTCCCTCTTTCTCCCAAAACCAAGTGCGATAACTGTGAAAATAAACTTGTATTGAAATATTGCCTTCTCTCCCATGTCTCTGGAGGATGAACAGTCTCTCATTTACTTCTGAAGCCCTCAGATAGGGAAGTAGGTCTCAAAGACAAATATAGGTAAATGTGCCAGGCACAAATGTAGTGTTCTGTGATAAGTTCAGATGTGTTTACGGGCTGTCCAGCTCCTTGAGGGGGAAGAGGAACATGTTTGAACAAAGTGGAAAACAGTGAAACTCCAGCAGGAGATTCTTGATTCTTACCAAAAGACTTCAGAAGGTTGCTGTTCTTTAACTCTTACGGTATGCTGACAAAAATACTGCTGTATTGAGCAACAGACTTTATCTGAGAATACTTTTTTTAACCATGGGTTCCACTTATTGTACTAGATCAGTGTGGAATGCTTGCTTTAAGGCAGCAGTCTCTTTAGAGGCCTCTTGAGTAGCACTGTCACTTGAGCCATGTACATTTTTTTTTTGATGTGCATTTCTTCAAAACTAAAAGCCCTCAGTGTATCTCTGTTAATATAGTACTCACTGATGAGACTTTGTATACCAAAGGTCTTGGAAGACCCAGAGGTATATGGTGGATATTCTTTTCAGTGCAAGTTTCAGGTGTACAGGCAGTACAAATTACTGCCTTGTCAGGAAGAAGCATGTCCAGATAGAAATCATCTTACAAAGCTGTTGGTTTCTGGAGGGGATGGAAAAAGGGAAAGAATGAACATCTGCATTTTAGAGCTCAAGGTACAAGCAGAGATCACATCACTAAACCATTTCAGGCATTATCTGTACTGAGTGGTCAAATGTTTTATGCAAATGAACAAGATACAGCCCCTCCATGGTTAGAATCAGTCTAGATGCCTGTGTTTGCCTAGCTCTGTAGCTTTGTGCAACCTGAAAGTATTTTTCTTCTGATTTATGTCCAGTTACATTTGTAACTGCACTCTGGTCCAGAGTGAACCTGTTTGCAGTTCAGAACAGAAAGCTACCTTCTGCTTTGAGGGGAGGCCTGTCTTCTAAGAGCTCTCATTGCTCAGGTGGAAAAGGTGGTTGGTTGCATGGTTCTGGGCATAACAGGATTGCAGGATCAATTAAAAAAAACCAAACAAACCACAACCTGCCAAACTAGACAGGGCACTTCACCTTTTTTCCATCCATGTCTTACTTTACTCATTTTTATCAGTACGAGAAGATGATCAAATAAGACTTCTTATATCACTATTATTCTGCTTATTTTTACAATCAACAATAAAGTTGCTGTTATCTGTTCAAAGCACTTTCTTTAGCAGAAATGGGAGAAAAAGCTTAGCAAGGTGTTTGTTATAAATTGCTAACTGCATGTTTTCTTCTGAAGCAGGCGAGTTCTTAGTGTTGCATGAGATGGAGAGTCTAGGTAGACTATATCTGCATCTAATACTGATCTTAATACTTGGTACTAAATTTGTGTTAATTGGGGTAAAACAAAAATCTTTCACTTCTGATGTGTAAAGCATTTGTAAACCTCAGTGCAGCCTGCTGAACTGTAACAGAGTACCTGCTTTAGGTAGTGTCATGTGTGCTATGCACATCTTCATGAGTAGGTAAACATGTTTCTTGTCACCATCTTGGCAGAGAATGTGAGATCAGACCCAAAGGTGAATTCTTTCTTGGGAGTTTTGTGTGGAGAAGTTCCTGAGTACCTGAATAAACATAATCTGCTTAAATCCATGTATTAAAGCAACTTTCTATACTCCAGACTTAAACTGTAATCTTGTAGAGAACAAAATCTTACAGAACCTCGTCTACAGTCAGTCCCAATAGACCTTGAAATGTGAGGATGTTGTGGTGCCACTTCAGCCTACATCCACTGGTGAATGTTATTCTCATTTTCAGACGAAGCAGTTTTGCTAAAGAACACAGAATTCAACTTCTGCAGGGAGGATGCTTGAAATTCTTCCTGTGCTTTTGTGATGGCCCCAGATAGTGTGCTGGCAAAGCAGTACTCAATCATTGATAATTGCAAGTCTGAAATCCTGCCTTCTGTGTGAACTAGCATTTGGGCAGAACTTGCAGAATGAGAAGTTACATGTGTCTCAGGCATTTGCTGACTACTGAGGAGTGCTTCCAGTCCTATTTTGCACATCTTTCAGATGCTTGCATTCCTGAGTTTGGGTATTTGAGGAACATGTGAACCATATTTCAGTTTCACTCTTTGTTGATTAGTCTGTGCTGCATAGATGCTTTGGCCAAAAAGGTTGTGAAATATCAACATGTTTGTTGGATGTTCTGAAGGAGCACATGTGAAAACTTATCTCTCGAGAGAATACAGTAGCATGCAGGTAAGCAGTAGTGCTTAGACAGCCTTCCATTTCCTTTAATATTAGGTGGACAGCTTCTAACATGTTATGTGCAGCCTGTTAGGAAGTTTGTGGGAAGGAAGGTAAGTGGTGATGTAAATAGGATTTTAAGGGAACCTAGAGTATGGTCACTCTTACATTAATATCCTTACTGAGGCAAGAATAGTTCGAATCTATGTATATAAAACCTGGAGGCTGACAGGCACTAATATGTGTTTGCAAACTACTACTAGTAGTGCATGTTGCTATTAAGGCAAGTGATATATAATAGGTTTGGAGAGTTGGTGAGTAGGCAAATGGGTGTGCTGAGAGCATTGCAGGAAATTAAAGGTAAAAGGGTTGAGGTGGGAGAGGAGAGTGGAGGCTCTTGAGCCTGTATGCGGAGTTGATGATACTGTGGTGTAGAAGCAGAGTACAGTCTCTTTAAAATCAAACAAACCACCCACCTCACTGATTCTGCAGCTTACAGAATAACCTGTCTTTCAGTCACAAATCAACTTCCATGGCAAAAAGTTGAAACTGGGCCCAGCGATTAGAAAGCAACAAAACTTGTGTAAGTATATATAAACACATTTGTTCATATTACAAGTGTATATTACAAATTTGTGTTTTTCTTAAAGGATTTACAAGGATGTTAATCAATAATTATCTGATGTAATATGTATATTACAATTAAACTTCAGTTCTGAATTTTATGACCTGAATCTTATGACCTCGCTTGTGTAATGTGCAGTTTTGATGATAAAACTGAGGTTGGTAGCACAATACAGTTAATGTTGAGTTAAGAGTCCAAACACTTCAGGTTTTTTGCAGCTTGAATTCAGATTACTAATTAAATACATGTGAAAATGTCTTAGTACATAATTTTTCTTTGCTTTAAAAACAAGGTTCTTATGTGCATCCCAGACCAGTTGTCTTCAATCCTCCTGCACCACAGTTCCATAGTGTATGGGGTAATCAAAATACAGAGACTTACATGCAGCCTCCAGCTGTAATGAGCCCCGTAACACAGTATGTTCAGGTAAGGCTGTTCATGCCACTGATTTTGAATCATAATTAAATATTTTTGAAGGTGCAAGCACATACAACTTCAGGAATACGTATTGAGATTCCAATCTTATCTTACTGGCTTGTTTTTCATGTTACCTTCCCCAATAAGAAGCACCTGAATTCAAATCACTTTAAAAGAGTGCCAACAACCTTGAAAAATTTATGTAGTGATGTGACCTCTTTATAAAACAAAAGGCAGGGAGATACTTTTTATTTTGAGAATGAGAAAACTGTTGAAGGTGGAGCTAAGATTTAATTATGTAACAGTTCTTAAGTGATCTTGTTACTTGTCACAGATGCACTTCACAAATCAAATGCATCTGGATGTTTTAATGTACTGCTGCCTTGCCTTAGAATAAACCACAAACTTTAAAATGTATTTTTTAAACAAGTATGGAACCAGAAGTTGGCTGTGGTACTGTTTTTTTTTCTCCCCTCCTAGCTGAACAGATTCTTGTTTCTGAACTGCTGTTGTCTTTGTTAGAACACTGTGTTACAACATCTGCTGTTAACAGCTGTGACCAGTACAGTATGCCTACAGGACATCACTTCATTGATACTTCAGATAAGCATTCTTACTGAGGTGTAGGCAGAGTACTTCTGACCTTGTTATGAGTCCTGTACTGTGAATAGAAGGCTTTCCAGGTTATGGTCTCTTCCTGTATTAACCCTATATGGTATGGCAATACAACAGGGCAATATTAATTGCAAACTGATTCTGTTTTGTATATTTTCTTAAGCACATGAAGATGAGCAAACTGCAGTGACTTGCAGAAATATTTTTTTCAAGAGCAGAGAGCTTGATAGTAGTACTCTTGCTGATTCTCTAAGTTTATTGGGAGAGTAAAATAGTGTAGGAGGAACTAATTCTCTTAAATGCTGCAATGTGCCTTTAACCCTTCTCAGCTTCTTCAGAGAATATTCCAGGTTAACATTGTGTTAAAATACTTGCAGTGAAGAAATGCTGGGAAATTGTCTGAATTGTAATACTTAGCTTGCCTTTGGCTCCAGGAAACTGATCCTCAGGCTGTAGTCCATTATTTCATGGTAGTTGATCTGTTTCAGGTCTATTTTAGAAAGTTCATGGGATGAGTTGTACTTCTGAAATGACTTAAAAGATCAGCTACAAGAAGATGTGGGATTTTTAGATATGTAATACACTTAGGATCGCACTTTCTTGAGAATTTTTTAGTACCTGAAATGCTGAAGCCCCATGGGAAATCTAAGAGTTGCTTTTAAATTATGAAGCTAGTCTGAAACAGGAAATTGAAGTAACAATGCAACTACGTATTTCTAAAAATGTGCTCCTGGTTTTAAAATACCTTTACAAATATCAGACTTATCTTGCATCAAACTTGCATTTTTAAAAAAGCTTTATTTTGCAGACATATCCATACAGTTCACCAGGTGTATTGATACAGCAGCAAGTTCCTGTAGGGTATCAGCCAGCCTACAACTATCAGGTATGTAATTATTTAGTAGCAGCAGAAAGGCTGTTTGATACCTGACAACTTGAATGGAACAAACAGTGTTAACTGGAGTCTGATCTTTCTGTGTTTCTCTTTCTGTGAATTCTATTTCCCTTCAGCTCCTGCTTCACAGAAATCGGAAGTAAAAACAAAATTAGTGATATTTTTATTCTAATGCAATGAAAACTATTGAATAACTTAGCATACCCTGGTTTTAGTTTTTATTTTTTTAAATATGCAATGATAAAACAACTCCCAGATTAGCAAAAATTACATGGATCAGTAGTACTCTTTTCTCATGGGAAGGAGCTTTGCATTTGTACATGCTATAGTGCAGGTAGTTGATGTTAGTTACTTAAAACAGAATCACTGAGTCTTATCAGACTATATAAATATGGGATGTATATAGAGAGAGGATGTGCTCTTGAGTGCTAAAAATGTCTGGGAAGGCACTTAGCTGATAGTGATTTTTGAACTTGTAAGTGAAATGTGTGGGTAAGTCCTGTTATTGAAACTAAATTAGAAGTAGTTACTAACTGGAAGTAACTAGAGGTTTGAGATGTTTTCAGTGTGGCTGCTGTGATTCCCTGTATTTTCCTAAGCTTTAGAAATCTTACTGTTTAAATTTTTTTTAAAACTTGGAATGAGAAGAGGAAGGAGGTAGTTGAATTTGTGGTAAGGATGACCTTGTGCTAAACACTGTGAAGTACACGTGAAAAAGCTATCTTGCTGGACAGAAGACCGTAAACTACTGTTTAATGAAAAATCCAGACATGAAATGTTATAAATGGTGGCACTTAAAGACCAGTTACTTGCCTGTTTTGGAAAAGAATGAATAAAGGCTGGTTCTTGTCCAATTCTTGTCTAAGGTTCAACCACAATGGCTTGCTGGGGAGCAAAGAAATTACGTTATGCCTCCGGTAAGTCTACAAAGTTAAACTTCTGGAACTTTGTCTTTTCAATTAGCACACTGTTTTGACAGCTTGATACTTTAAAAAAAATAACTGTTCTTTGACTGGTTCTGTATGTAACCTGGTCTATTCAAATCTGTAGCTGTTGACAGAGCAGGTAATTGTTTAGTATTTCCTACTGACATGGTGCTTTTTTAGGAGCTGCCTGGGAGCCCAGAACTACTTGTTTTATGGTGTCACTCTGTACGTTCTGGTCGCAGAATTCTGGAATTTTAACATGAACAGAATTGGGTTTTCATGAAAAGTTGAAGGAAAAATAAGTGGTGACCTGATGCATGATCCTGAGTTACAAGATCTGTATAATATTACTGCTTATTGTTCCAAATATTTTTAAAATTTAAAAAGCCTGAAAATATTCTGCTTTGCAAATACTGATTATCTTTTTTGGCTCCTTTCAACAGCTTTTTTAAAATTATTTGCCAGGCTGCTACAGAGTGTAGATGGTGCTAATAGCTTCTAAGGAAATTATTTACTTTCTGTGACATTACACAAGTGACATCCACAAGAGAGGAAAAAATGTGTATTTCTTTTAACAGTGTTGGAACTCAAACTTGCATCTGAGGCATTTTTGTGTTCTTTGGGTATAATCTTGTATATATTGAGTACAGTTTCTAGTAAGTCCTTAAAAGCTGTAATACTTAATTTTCTTCTGAACGGTATTCTTTCAAGCTAATTCCCAGCAGATGTCTGTAGAATGTGTGGAAGGTAAATGGGGGAAAAATGAAGAAAATGGAACTTTGTGTATATATATTGCTACCTGCATGCATCTGACAATTCTGTCTCTGATCATGTTAGAAGAATATGTTATTTCTGCTCACTTCCAATCATGTGTACTAAGCTTTACTTTCGGCTTCTTAGCAGAGAAGCAGCCTTTTTTCTTTTTATGGGAAGTCTGTATTTCTGTTAGTGAGAATTACCTTTGCTTTAATGGGAGAAGAAACAGACTTGAAAGAGTTCAGAAGTCACTGAAATACTGATTGCTCTGTTGGCTTGAAATAATTTTTGTTGAATAACATCCGTGAATGTGATATAGCTGCAGCATATTACTTAACGATTAAATAGGAGCAAGCCAAAGAGTTTTTAGAGTAGGTTTGCATGGTGGTTTTCATTAGATATTTTAAGCTTGATTATATGAGCAGACAGCTTCTCTAGAATTACTTCCGTTAAGCAACTTTATCATTCTTTACAGACTCAAAAGAGGACAGGCACATAAGGAGATAGGAAACTTCATCCTTCAGTCTACTGCGTTATATCTGCCTACTTGTTTGGTGGATAATCACAATTTCAATTCATAAATGGAATGCCCCAGTTGTGATGAGGTCAGATATGATACACCTTTCGATGGTTAGGGATGGTGCTCAGAAAGGAGTAGTCTGCCAACACTGTAGGCTTCTATATCTCCCAGTATCATCAGCTTGAAATTAGTTTTGGTGTTCAAGGGCTTTTGGGAGTGTCAGGTGGTACACTGTGGTTACTGTGTATAATCACAAATAACATCCTTAAGAATGATGTTGCAAAAGCTGAAAACAGGTGTCAAGTCTGGGTAAATCTGACCACTTTGAGGGGGAAAAGGAAGTTTTGCCCCTGAAAAGTGAGAATGCTTAACCCTGCTGTTGAGATCCTGGTAAAATTGGCTGAAAAAGCTGCTCATCCTCTCTGGAAGCATCTGGAAGGAAGTTTCCATAAAGAGTAACTGCTTTATCAGCCTCTTTGCTATTGTAATTAAACTCTGCACTGGGTTGCCAATTGCAACACTACACTGTAAGCAAAGGGAAGTGGGGAGAGTTTTTAAAAAAGCTATAAAATGGCTTGTGCTTTTCTAGACTTCTTTACATCTTAAAATTTAGTATATTGGCATGAAGGAAGCTTCAAACAAGAAAGCAACTATATAGAGAAAAGCAGCTTCTTGGAAGGGCAGTGGTAGTAGATTTTTTGCTTTCCCTTCTTTCATTTCATTTTAGTGTTTAATCTTGAAGTTACCTGTTGGTTGTCTCATTCTCAGTGAACGCCTTCATTGCTCAATACTTTTCACAGCAAAACCCATACGTGGAGGAAGTAGGTTGAGGAGCTAACTCTCAAGAGTGATTACAGTGGGGAAAAAAGACATTTATTAGAATATATCCTTTTTGGAAGGAAGTAGAACTGTCTTAGATCAGGATACAGTATTTCCCCTGCTTGTGAAACTTTATCAAAAGTGTGAAGGTAAAGCTCACACTTTTGTGAGTGGAGTATCGAAAGTTGGTATAACTTAGGGGTAGGTGAGGACCAATGACAGCACAACTGTGCATGTTTTCCTGGTGTTACTGAAACACTGCAATATTTAAAAAAACCCCCCAAACTATACAGGTTTATACTTCAGTAAGCTGTCACTGCACTGAGGATCCAGAATTTATACGGACAGAATGTACTGTTCCAGAGCCCATGCAGTCGTCTACTAACAGTCCACAAAAGGTAAGTGCTTTCTCAAAACTGTAATATTTTGTCATAAATCCTATTCCCAGAAATTTGCACGTGAGGCCCCCTTGGTGAAGAGGGCCTCTGACCAGTATCCTAGAAATTAAGGTTGTAGTTGCTGCTTTAGCCAGGTGCTCAATCCACTGTATCTGACTTCTGTGTACAACTTCAGAAGCCTCACATGTTTCCTTGAAACTATTAGTGTTTGTCTGTAGTGCTGAGGGCTCTGTAAAATGTGTGTTCTACTTCATTAAGTACAACAGTGTTTAAGTGACAAGGCTTTATTTAATCTGCTGAGAATTACAGGGGAAATGGTAGGTACTTAAAAAAGCAGGTTAGGTAGCACTGCCTGCTATCTTATGCAGACTTATTTTAAGCTTCAAACATCTGAATTGGTAACATTTACTCCCTTCTTCACTTTCTTTTGTGGAAGGTAACCCCAGTTTGGCCAACAGTTGGCTCTAAATTCAATTTTCTAAAGGAGACTTCATTTTTCAGCTGTCAGCCTATTCCACAACTGAACTGGTATGTCACTGGTCAGAACTATTATGTTGTAAGTAACATCTAAGGGTGATAATGAATTACCAAGATTAAAAAATTTAAAAGGAAAAAAAAAGACAAAGAGCTCAGGAAATGTAAGGCAGTTGAGAGGAATCCTGAATGCAAAGTAAAGCTGTATGATACACCCATATTGCTAGTAGTGGGCTAACTAAGAAAATTAGTATTGTTACAGATGCACCTATAATTGTATTTCAGAAATCTGTGGACAGGAGCATACAAACAGTAGTATCCTGTCTGTTTAGTCCTGAGAACCGTCTGAGGAACACCTTTGTATCACAAGAAGACTACTTTAAGGTATGTAGTGAAAGCAAAATTAAGTCCCTAAAACACAGCTCACCTTCAGCTTGTTCACCTACAGGATACTATAAAGGTGAAGAGATTAATATCTGGAATGCCATTTGAATTTTTCTTGTACATGCTGAGATGTATAGGTTTGGTTGGCTCTCAGTTGCTTAATGCTGGAAACAAGTGCTGAAACTGGATTCAGTGGATTTAATACAAGACTGCATAAAAAATTGCTGAACAGTCAACTCACGAACACTTAGAGGATAAGACTGGCTCATCATTTCTCAATGACAAATTGCTGAAACAGCAGTGGGTTACTCCCTAGTTTGGGTAGAGGATGTTGAGTTTGAGACTTGATAGTCTTTATACTAGTTAAGTACCCACTGTGGATGGTGGTTTTTTATACTTTGTGTAAAATATCTATGTTTTAACCAATAAACTGTAGTCCAGGTTGGTAGCTGGTAGCTGTATTTTTGCTGTGTGTATTCAGTCTTTGTAGAATTGCATTTTCTAATTACATTTCCAGTGGTGTTTATGTTGTTTGTTAATGTTATATTTCAGACTTTGCTTCCTTTTTTTTAAAAGGACAGACACATGAACTAGGCACATGTACTCTGAATCAGGAATATAGAAGCTGTATTTATCAGTGTTGGAGGGGGGTGGATAGAGTACAGAATGTCTTCAGATACTTTTCATGAAACTTAGTTGCTTTATTCTGATTATTATTTAGAAATTTCCCCCCCCCCCCTGTCTTTTCTCCTATCCCATTCCAGGAGAGGAAGGCGCATCACTTCAGAAAAGGAAGAGCAGTACTCAAAAGTGTTTGATCAACAAAGACTTTAAAGTATTTAAATTTATTAACTTGATGTTACTACAGTTCAGTTTAGTGGTATATGTTGTATAACCTTTTTCAAAAAGTTGCTTCAAGTTGAAGTTGTTCCTGTTCTACCTGTTCCAATACAGTTGTCTTTGCTTGAGTATTTTTGAAGTTTAAAGTTGTAACAGTTGACAAACTTCCAGGTTTTATTAATTGTTTGCATGCTTCCCCTGATAAACTCTGTAACATGACAGTTAGTTATATGGGAAGAACACTCTTGGTTTGTTTGGTGCATGTGGATTTTGTTCTGAGCTTTAAGGTACAGTTTGCATGTTACACTTAGTTTTTCTTAAACCACAGTTTAAGTGACTAATACTGACCAGTTACCTCTTGCAGTTTAAAAATGGAAGCAGTTATTTGCCCAAGAGGTTGTATTTTAAAACTGAGCTCTTAATCAGTGGAACAGAAGATGTCAAGTTGTAACTCAGCTGAAGCCCTTTAAGTCTTCATTGTCTTTAGACTATGTAATCAATGTGGTTATGTTCATTAATGACAGTTTATGTACCTGCAGTCTTGAGCATCACTATTAGTTTTGGGAAAGTAATTAAGAGAATTCTGAAATTCCTATATGTAACTTAAGAGGCAAGAATGTAATTAGCTGTATTGGCTACTCAGTAGAGTACGCTTTTTTACTTGAAAAATTTTAGCAATACCTGTATATTAAAATTGTGAGAAAATACTGCATTTAAAATATGCCTTTGTTATGTGATGCAAACTGTTAATCAAAGAATATCTGTAAGCCTATTTTAATAATTATGTAGATTTTAGTTGTGTGTTTTGAAACAATTAAAATAAATTTTTATTTTGACTTGGCTTCCCAAACTTCTATTGACATGCTGATATAATACTAGAGCTAATTTTAAGCTACCTGGAGAAAGACATACAGCATAATAAAGATCTGTTGAAGCTATTGAAGATTTATTACCCTATATGAGAATTCCAGTTACTAGAAATTCATAGTAACAAACTTCATTTTGTAGTAGTTCTTAGCTGCAGTTTTGAAGGAGTAGAACTGATACCTGTATTCAGTCTTGTGTGTATGTGGGGTCCTAGTCTGCTTTTTTCTTCCTACTCGAACACCTGAATATCTCCAAACTAAAACGGAAATTATGCCCCTCTTGTTAGGGTATATATACATGAGTTTGAATAAGATTGCATGTCCTTCTTCAAATTTCCCGCAGGTTTAGTAGTAGTAATGGCTAGGAAAAGACTTGCCCAGAAGTAGATGTTAGTGAAATGTATAATGACAAGGGAACTGAGTTGCTACAAACCTGGACATTTAAGGGAATATGGCTGCAACATGAAAAGTGTCCAAGGACTGCTTTTCAGGAGTGTTCTGGATGGAATTTTATGGGGGTGTGGTGGGATAGAAATTATTATAGGTTTTGGAACCACTTTGTGCAGAATTGTACCAATGTTCTGATAGTGTAAACTGACCTGAAAAAGCAAAGCTGTTTTCTTCTCAGACTGTTCCATGTCACTAAAGATACTGTGAGAAGTGTTCCCATAATATCAATTTGCCATGTTTTTCTCGGACTGCTGTTTCAGAGGTAGTAGCTTGGTTATAATTCACTTCTGTGTTACCAGCTTTTTTATAAGTTTTCTCAGTATTTTTCAAAAAAGAATAAATCTGGGGTTTTCTGAATATCGGGACCCTTGCCTTTGCAACTTTAAGTACCTAAACAGCCTACTCAGGCTGTTAAAGCTGTGATGTCAGTTTATTGATAAAGGTAATTGTTTCTTTGCAAATGCAGATTTCATTTTGGCTTAATGTTCTAGTTGGCTTGATTGCCCTGGGATATATTTGAGGCTTTATGCTGTAGCTATAAGAAAACACTAAGTGCTTATGTGTAGTTCTCATAGAAGAGTCTCAACACCAAAAGAAGAGATAAAACAGAAGATATCTACATAGAGTGCATATTTTATGTTTATTTGACCAAGTGTTACCCATAGGACCATCTGGTGAGTGAGTTGATTGTTCAGTATGTTTGAAATGGTGGTGCTAGATTATGAACTGTTCTCACAAGCATGCTGAGAAGGCTTATCACAGTGAAATGCATAGCCCAGGCCTTATGATGCCATTTATTTTCTCTTCCATTAGATCATGTTGTGTTGGTTTTGTTAGCCATTTCTCACCCGTAGGAAACTAATTTTTTTATTCCCATCTGGGAATTGTACATTTTGTGGCATATGCCAGTAAAAGTAACAAGTTATAACTAAGAACATGCATTTTTAATGATCTTTTGAAGTACCCTATAAGCATAACACAAAAACAGTAGGTAAATCTCTTTTGTTTTGCATCCAGAAAGTTGAAACATCTGTTTAATATGGCTGTAGCTGAAGGCATTTCCAAAATAGGTGCACAGTTGGAGCTTCTTGCAAATTTGTACTTCTTGTATTATCAAATCAAGTGGACCGTGTTGATTGTGAACTAGTAGGCAGTAGTGAGTTCTTGTGCAAGCAAAGGCAGATCCACAGAGTTACATACATTCTGTGTGGGACCCAAAAGCATGCAAGGCTCCTTTAAATGGTAAGGCAGCTTTTGGTCAAAAGAAACAATTGTTTAGATAAGATAGAAAAAAAATACAATAGTTGCATTTACTTGGTATTAAGAGCTATGACATTTGTTTTATGGTTCTTGCATGAAGTGTCCCAGTGAGCTGCTTGGTGCTGTGGCCTTTTCATACTCTTTTTACATGCTTTGCCACCTGACAGAATTATTCTTGGAATGAGACAGCCAGCCAGATGGTATTGTTGGATCTCTGTTAGAATGATTGTCTGGCACAGACACTAATTCCCTGTCAAAATGGAAACACTTTTTCCTTCTAGGTATTTGTGTGCTAAATCAGGATGCTAAATTCTGTTTTACATTAAGGTGATCTGATCCTTGAATGCTACAAAGAAACAAAAGGATTTTCCCTTAATTGTATTTCATAGGGTTTTGTTTTGCATGCCTTAATGGAACAGATATGTTTAAAGTCCTCTAACAGGTATACAGTCTATATTCCTTGCAGGAATGACTTGGTAGACCAGTATTTTAGGATAGATGTTGTATAATTTAAAAGCTTTAATGTCTGCTGCTTTCAATGTAGCTGAGAAAGTTAAAAAAAAAAATTATGATCCAGGCTATAAAGAGTAAGTATCGGGGCTTCTTCAGATGAAACATGCATCTCAAGAAAAAGCTTAAGTAGCTTTACAACCTAGATGGATTCTTACTTTATACTTTTTCTTTCCTACTCTAAAGTTTGGGGTGAACTTTACTTTAAACTTTCTTAAAGGGGGGGAGGGGGCAGCAGCACTTCCACTTTTTTTAGAGAAAGAAGGCACCTGCTGTGTTTACAAAGGCCTTTGTATTGCCCCAGTGACTGTTCTGGCTTTAGTTACTGTGTACAAATTCAAAGGTTTTTTCCAGTAGTGTGAATTTGTGTGTACTTGGTGCTCAAGACAAACATGAAAAAGGGTTGTTCATTCTTTTAGCTTAAGGTTGGAAGGCTCTAGTAAGTATAGTAATGAGGAAGACAGGTTTTACTTCAAAAATGTTACTGTAAAATAGTGTCAGAGCTGAAAATAAGTATCTTTATCCATACAGTAACTGTTTTAGGACTAGCAGCATAATTAAAAATCACAAACTCTCTCAAAACCTCTGAATGCATAGTCCAGTAAAGATGCATGCTGCAGTCAGTCAATATGTTACTGATATAGCAGAATGTTAGAGGTACTGCTTGTAAGACAGTACTCTACCTATGGGTCTGCAACATTCCTCTACTCTTCTTGCAGTGTGTGTTTGTAATCGTGCCCTCTAAGCTTCTAGCTGTTAACCTGTTCCTGTTGGTACTTTAAGTCAGGTGTTCAAATTTCAGTGTATTGTTTGAACTATCAAGGAGGCTGCTTGCCTCTTCCCCTACCCCATTCAAGATAAGTTTGGCCTTATCTATATGCTTTCTGTCTTAAATTTAGAGGAGTAATATTTTGCTGAGTGGTGCCTTTTTTTGGCTAGAACAAACTTAACCAAATGTTTTTCCCCTTTATTTTGTGCTGGTTCCTTTAGTACACTATGAATGAGTGTTCAAGGAATTTTTAAACTTCTTGTAAAGTCTTCCTAGAACAATTTAGGACTAGAACCACCAGTTAATAGAGGTTGTTCACTTGTTTCCCTGGAGGAAATTGGTGCTTAGAACTCTAAAATCATAGAATAGTTTGGGTTGAAGAGACCTTTAAAGGTCATCTAGTCCAGCCACCCCCCCCTGCAAAATCAGCAGGGACATCTTCAACTAGATCAGGTTGATCAGAGACCTGTCCGACCTCACCGTGGGTGTTTCCAGGGATGGGGCATCTACCACCTTTCTGGGCAACCTGTTCCAGTGTTTCACCATCCTCATTGTAAAAAAAAAAAGTCTTCCTTATACCTAGTCTTGAGAATCTGCCCTCTTGTAGTTTAAAGCCATTACCCCATGTCCTATTGCAGCAGGCCCTGCTAAAAAGTTTGTCCCCATCTTTCTTATAAGCCCCCTTTAAGTACTGAAAGGCCGCAAGAAGGTCTGCCTTCTCCAGGCCGAACAACCCCAACTCTTTCAGCCTTTCTTCATAGGAGAGATGTTCCATTCCTCTGCTCATTTTTGTGGCCCTCCTCTGGACCTGCTCCACCAGCTCCATGTCTTTCCTGTGCTGAGGACTCCAGAGCTGGACACAGTACTGCAGGTGGGGGTCTTAGAGTTAGAAGAGCAGAATCACTTCCCTCAAAAGTTTTGGCTTGTAGCAGTTCATAGGCTCATACATAGCTTAGCTGTGCAGCCATCCAGGTCTTGCCATAAGCTGGCTTTAAAGTGAATGTGGAAAGCAGTTAAATATTTAAAATAGGATTAATGGCTTCTGTGCATCATAACAAGCAAGATAAATTATGCCTTTCTTAAAAAATGCAAAGGGGATCCTTTGCATGGTGGAGTAATCTGAGGAACATGCTTGTAATTGGAATGGGCACACATTTCCACCTCTGGCTTTTAGGAGGATATTAAGGCAGGTAATAGAATATGCATTGGTCAGAGGCCATATACTAAATCATAGTATGGTTTAGGTTGGAAAAGACCTTTAAGATCATCAAGTCCACCGCTATACCGTGTCCCTGAGCACCCCATCCAAATGTCTTTCAAATACCTCCAGGGATGGTGACTCAACCACTTCTCTGGGCAGCCTGTTCCAATGCTTGATAATCCTTTCAGTGAAGTAAAATTTCCTAATATCCAATCTAAACCTCCCCTGGCACAACTTGAGGCCATCCTATCACTTCCTGCCTGGGAGAAGAGATCAACACCCACCTCTCTACAACCTCCTTTCAGGTAGTTGTAGAGAGTGAGAAGGTCTCCCCTCAGCCTCCTTTTCTCCAGGCTAAACAACCCCAGTTCCCTCAGCCACTCCTCATAGGACTTGTGCTCTAGACCCTTCACCAGCTTCATTGCCCTTCTCTGGACATGCTTCAGCACCTCAATGTCTCTCTTGTGTTCAGTTTTGGGCCCCTCACTACAGTACTCGAGGTGTGGCCTCACTAGTGCAGAGTACAGGGGCACGATCACTTCCCTAGTCCTGCTGGCCACACTATTTCTGATACAAGCCAGGATGCCATTGACCTTCTTGGCCACCTGGGCACACTGCTGGCTCCTATTCAGCCAGCTGTCAATCAACACCCCCAGGTCCTTCTCTGCTGGGCAGCTTTCCAGCCATTCTTTCCCAAGCCTGTAGCATTGCATGGGGTTGCTGTGACCCAGGTGCAGGACCTTGCACTTAGCCTTGTTGAACCTCATATAACTGGCCCCAGCCCATTGATCCAGCCTGTCCAGATCCCTCTGTAGAACCTTCCTCCCCTCAAGCAGATCAACACTCCTGCCCAGCTTGGTGTCCTCTGCAAACTTACTGGGAGTGCACTCAATCCCTTCATCCAGATCATTGATAAAGATATTAAACAGAACTGGCCCCAACACAGAGCCCTGGGGAACACCACTTGTGACCGGCTGCCAAGTGGATTTAACTCCATTCACCACCACTCTTTGGGCCTGGCTGTGCAGCCAGTTCTTTACCCAGCAAAGAGTACACCCCTCCAAGCCATGAGCAGCCAGTTTCTCCAGGAGAATGCTGTGGGAAGCAGTGTCAAAGGCTTTACTGAAGTCTAGGTAGACAACATCCACAGCCTTTCCCTCATCAACTAGGTGGGTCACCTTGTTGTTGAAGGAGATCAGGTTGGTTAAGCAGGACCTGCCTTTCCTAAATCCATGCTGGCTGGGCCTGATCACCTGGTTGTCCTGTACATGCTGTGTGATGGCACTCAGGATGATCTGCTCCACCAGCTTTCCTGGTACTGAGGTCAGGCTGCCGGGCCTGTAGTTCCCCGGATCCTCCTTCCGGCCCTTCTTGTAGACAGGTGTCACATTTGCTAATCTCCAGTCAACTGGGACCTCCTCAGTTAGCCAGGACTGCTGGTAAATGATGGAAAAGTGGCTTGGTGAGCACTTCTGTCAGCTCCCTCTGTACCCTTGGGTGGATCCCATTTAGCCCCATAGATTTGTGTGTGTCTCTGGTGTAGCAGGTCGCTAACCGTTTCCCATTGGTTTATGGGGGCTCCATTCTGCTCCCTGTCTGTCTTCTAGCTCAGGGGGCTGGGTACCCGGAGAACAACTGGTCTTACTATGAAAGAGTGAGGCAAAGAAGGCATTAAGTACTTCAGCCTTTTCCTCATCCTTTGTCACAATGTTTCCCCCCACATCCAATAAAGGATGGAGGTTCTCTATAGCCCTCCTTTTGTTGCTAATGTAGTTATAGAAACATTGTAATTGTCTTTTATGGCAGTAGCCAGATGAAGTTCTAGTTGGGCTTTGGCCCTTCTGATTTTCTCCCTGCAAAGCTTTGTGACATACCCTTAAAGTATCTTCCTTTCTCTTACACACCTGCTAGGGTGCAAATCTCTGAAGGTAGTATCTTTAATTACTAGGAGAAAAATCCTCTTCAGACTTTTCAGGAGTTGCAGGACAATACCCCATTGCACTGAGCAGCTGCCCTGTGGGATTTGCAGGTAGGTTTCAAGTCTGCTACAGATGATGTTTTTGCTATAGCCATTAGAGGGCTCTCGTGTTCAGTGCTATGTAAAAATATCACACTGTAGTTAGATGTCAAACAGCAATTAAGCTGGAAACATCATTGGTCAAGGTATGTATATACAGCATATAGACAAAACCTTATATTGTGAATAAGACTTCCCTTACTGACCCTTAAGTTAAGGCTGTTAATTACCTTTATTTTGAGCAAATATGCAGAATTGATTTGCTTACAATACCAGAGTAAAAATCTTTTTAAAAAGGAACAAGTAGGTCTTTTCCTTTTTGTTTTATGTTTCACTTGTGCAGGTAAAAGTTACTGACAACAGCACTAAATGTCAGGGATGCCAACTGAGGTTGCTTGCTTAGTGCTGCTGATCCTACTTTCACTAGAACAGAGATCTTTATACATAGTTAAGCAACTTATTTGCTGAATCTCCTCTAAAGCAGAATGTTGCAACAACAGATCTTTATTGATAAGGTACTTCCTGTAAATGCTGGACTTCATCTGTTTTTTACAGGGAAATAAGTCTCAGTGGTGTTTCTATTTGAATGTTCCAATAGCTTTCATAAAACTTAACTTGTCAGTTGGGCTTATCTCACTGTTGCAGTGGTTATTCCCTGACTTAGGAGACAGCCAGACACAGAAATATTTGTTTGCTTAGGTGGTCTGTGGTAGTTTCATTAATTAAAAGTGCAATTCTGTTAACACAGGTTTTAAAAACAGATTTTTCAAAGTAAGATAAAAAGGACCAATAGTGGTGGATTTTCAGAAATGGTATCTTAGTGCTGCGTTGCCCATTAGTAAATTGTGAAGTCTGGGCTGATTAGCTTTGTTTTGCTGTGGTTTCTGGGGACTTGGTAAGGTGCACAGCACTTAAGAATGCTAGGCTACTAGAAGATGAGGAGCTGCTGTGCTGCGTGACAATTCACACCAAAGCATGCTTTCTGATACTGGGACAGTACTAGACGTGTCTACTGTGGTGAAGGAAGCCTGAATATGAATTTTCTTACTTCTCTTGCTACATGTAAGTTGACTGTATTTGTTCAGCTTTTAATAAGTCTTATAGGCAGTTGATTCCACGTGAGAATATCTGCAAGAGATTCAGGAGGCTCAAGCTGGGCAGTCAGTGGATCAAAATAGAAGATAATTTTGGAGTTGGCACCTTGGCAAATCCTGTGTCCAGGGAAGGAACGTTTTCTAGGTTCCTGTGTAAATTCGGGGCCACTGCAAAAACACTTCATGTCTCAGCATAGCTGAGTAAGTGTCTACTGACTCCGTTTCCCTGAGCTTGGGGGGATGGACGTGACAGGCAGGCACATCTGCTTCTGAAAGGTTCCTTATTCATGCTTTTTCAAATTACTAGGCAGGTCCTAAACACAGGCTGGCACTAATTGCAAGCAGAGCTCCTTTGACCAAGTGAGGTTTGGTTACTAAGTGGGCAGTAGACTGTACTCGTTCTTTAAAATAAGCAAAGCTTTAAGACTGTTCTTTCAAATGGCATTCTCAAATAAATGAGACCGAAATATTTTTGTTATACACCTTGACTTCTGTCTCTTCTAGGCTCTGATCTGTTTTTGAGAAACTATACCTGAATATAACGTAGCCCTGTATGGTGACTGAGCTGGGTGCAGCTGAAGGTGTAGGAATTCTTACAGACTGAAGATACATGAGGAGTTCACTGTTTTTGTAGTATTTCTTATTCACATTATGCTTTGTGATTTTTTTCAGTGTGATCAGTCTGGATGGATATTAAAAATCTTAGACTAACGTTTGTTTTATAACCATCTAGGTTCTATTTCTGTATGTTAATCTTCACACTGTGGTGGACCCAGCTGTGCAGTCCATCTTCTACATAGAATTGTACCAGTTGCCATGACAGCGTATAGCTACCTACTGGTGACAGAATGATAGGCATGTGACTTCTTTGATAACTATCACAATGTAATTTAGTCATCAGCCAGCAGGTGGGGCATTAAGCTAACAAAAACCTACTAAATATTGTCTCTTGTGGAACACTACAGTCTGTCTTTTTTACAATAAAGGCTGTCCATCGCAGAATGTAGCAGTTCTTCTTGTAGGCCAATTTATATGTTAAAAAATACAGCTGTAAGAAATGCAAAGGTTGTGTTACAGTGCATGATGGGTTTGGCAGAAAGGCAGGGTTTGTTAGCAGGTTTGACACTGGTTCTGAGTGTATTGTCAGGACTGAGCTAGGCCCTCCATAGGGAAGCAGGACAGGGAAGTTTAAACTACTGATGTATTCCATAGCTGAAAAATTCCTGTCAGCTTATTCATAACTCTTTTCAGTTCCTCTTTTCATTTGTACGGTGCTTACAAATCAAATCCTTAAATGAACTTGATGTTTTTTCAAAGGGGTATAAATCAGAAAAGGCTTTGGTCCTCCTTTCTGCTTTTAGGTAAGTCTAGTTTATTCTATAATCCCAAGAATTTGAGAAATACAAAATAGTAAAAAAAGCCTGTAGTGATATTTAAATCTCAGTATATTCTGAATGTACTCATTTAGCCTTCTCTGTTCCCTTTTTTACAGAGGTATGGTTGAAATGAGTAAGAACATGGACGACTCCTTTAAACTGGATTCTCATTCCGGATCTCTCTGTTCCTGTAAATGGAACACAGTAATTAGCTGAGTTCCCATCCATTGCCATGTGGTTTACCTTTGCTACCAGTGCTTAGTGTTACCTGCTGTTTTCAATGTTTCCTAGGACCATATCCTTCTAGGTTGGTTGGAGGAGAGGAGGGGGTTATCTAGCAGAAATTGTGGATAACAATTTTCAGTTGCGGTGTCTGCTTCACCTAGGGAATTACAAGCTCTCTGAAATGTTTGCTTTCTTGGGTGACATTTTCCAATATAAATGACACTTTATGACAGGATATTATGAAGCCAGCAGTAAACAGACTAAAAATTAAAAGGTCAGGGTTCACTTACATATTTGCTTATCTTCTTATTATAGAAGCACCACTGAAGAAGTGAAAAATCATAAAGTATTATTTTGCTGAGTTCCTACATTTGGTGGTGACCCTTAAACAATGAGTTAAGAACTACTATACTTGTCCAGATCAAGGTTTGTCTAGTTCAGTATTGTAGGTCATTATTGGAAACCTGTCTGCAAATGGAAAAGTAAAAAGGCAAGAAAATAGATCCTCAAGAACATGCTCAGCTTCTAGCAGCTTGTGCCTCAGGATTTCTGAGCTAGAGGTTGTCTCTGATCCTTCCTTTTGGTATATATTTAACGGAGTAGCAAGGCAGGCTGTATTAAAGTATTTTGCCACAATGTCATAGAATGCAATTATAAATAAAAGGAATTAAATTTGCTGTATGCATCCAATATGTTTTCATCCTTGTCTTTATGGACTTAGTAATGCTTTAACCTAAATATCAATCCATTACCTTGCAACAAAGCTGTTACTTTAAAAAAAAGAAATGAAACCATGAAGCAAACATTTTTTATAGACCTTTAGGATTCTTTAACAGATTTTCTGTCATACTTGGTGTTCTGAAAATAATTTAAGTTCTGTATTAAAAGAACCCAACCCTGTGATGGAACTGCCTAAAAAAGCAGAAGTAGATAACGCTATGTATTTATACCTAGAGCTCTCCAGAAGTACTCAGTATTTGTTGCAAATATGGTAGTTTCAAGTGTTGTATACATGCTGCCTAACCAGCCAAAAATATCCTGTATGCAGAATTAGAAGCAGCTCCTGAGGCCACAGGTTGTGTCCAGAAAGCTAAATTAGGTAAGTTCTAGTGTATATGATAAAGTACTTGTCAGAGTAAGATTCTTGTAACAAATGTAGGGGACATACATAGCTAATGATGACTCTGACTGCCTCCTGAAGCTTTGAGATCTTGGCGACAGATCCTGTTGCAGTTACTAAGAGTGGTCTCTTAATCCAAGTGGCAGGGGTCTGTGTTTTGGCAACAGATGATGTATTATCTCATACCAGCCTGTTTGGCTTGTAATGTGCAGCTTCAGAAACTATAAAATTCATGTTTCTGTGTCTGTTCCCTCACATATGTACAAGCTAAGGATGAAACAGAATTGTATTATATACTGTTAATTATTTTGGAAAGAATGCTTTTCAACTTGGAAAGCAGAAATCTCAAACCTAATTGGAGACAGAATTCTGTCTTAGTTTAAGCATAGGAGCGGTTAGGAGGATTGTTGGCTGGAATGCCTCTTAAGTGCCCCTTGCAAGGGGCACTGGGCTAGAATGTGGGAGACAGACATGATCTTTATCTTGTCTTATTCAAGAGCAAAGTTCTCTACTTTGGTCTGAATTAAATAACGTGGAGACTTAAGCTTCAGTCTCTTTGACCTGTTAGGAAACTTAAGTTTGAAAACTTGATTTTTGTGATACTTAATTTTAAGAATCTTATTACCTGCTCTTTCATTCTGTGTGCTGTACTTCATACCTAATGATAAAGAGAAGGTGGAGCTAGTGGGGAAAATGGGGTTGCTGTGACTAGTCACAAATGCCACTAGTGTTTTCTTACTGTATAATATACATACTTAACTGTAAGGTCAAGGATGAAACTTAATGTTTTTATTTTTCGAATACTGTTCCCCAAGTGCATTGCATAGCAGAATAAGATTTCTAAAGACTTGCAGCAGGTTTTGTACCTTACCATCCCAGAAAACGAAAATAGTGCAGAAAATACCAGCTTTTGCTGTTACAGTTAGTCAACTAAAATATTTTTTTACTAGTATAAGTGTACAGATAACATCAGACAAGCTTATGTTTTATTGTATCTGTATGGAAATGCTAATGAGTATAGAGTCCACATTTACCTTGTTCTATTAAGTAAGGATTAATTAATTACAACTTACTTTCTCATTCAGGAAGTGTTGTGCCACTACAGTGATTTTTGGTGATTTTTTTTGTTGCTGTTGTTTTCAAACTAGTGTGGAGATGCATCTACTGTGTATACATGAGTTCAGTTTACCCTATTGAGCAATTCCTTAGGTGTGGTAGGGGTAAGTTAGTTTTTACCTGCAGATCAGGAGTCTGTACATATTTCTACTGAGCAGGTGAATTTCTAATTATTGGAGGATTGGCTGTGCATTTTTAACTGTGGTGCAGCATGTACAAAATTTTTCCTCGTACTTGCTGATAGAGATCTTGACTTTAAAAGAGGGTTTCCAAAGTTTCTGTGTTTTATCTTCAGGTTCTCTTTTGCCACAAGTTGATAAATAATTGCTTGAGACTCTTCAGCCTTTCATCCTGATTGTATTACCTGTGCAGATCCTTCCAAGGGTGCTGAATATTAGGATGTATTCACTGACCACCTAGACTTAAGGCACTTTGCCCCATTTATTATCACTCAGTGTGACATTATGTACCTTGTACTGAATGCATTGGGTGTCTATGCAGCTCTACAGCCTCTTTCCTAAGTTTGGGACTTCATCAAAGCTTGCTTGAATATATCAACAATACTGCATTTCTGAGATACTAATTCTAGCGTAAACCAGACTCTACATACCAGAGTGTCTTGTCATGTGGTGTTTTTCATTTTCTTGTAATACTGTTCCCTGGGAACTGGAGTTGGATCTCAGTCCTGCACATCCATTGAAACTGCTACAGATCTGATCTATTTGTGACTAAGAAGCCTTAAGTGTCTTCAGTTAAGTTGCAGAGAAGTCACTGATACTAAACCAATGTGAAATTGCTTAGAATTTGATGTCATTCTCCTTTACCAGAGCTCGGACCTAGGCCTGAGGGCCATGTAAAGGATCACAGCTGCCATGAGATGTAT
Source organism: Ciconia boyciana (assembly GCF_034638445.1). Classification (NCBI taxonomy): domain Eukaryota; kingdom Metazoa; phylum Chordata; class Aves; order Ciconiiformes; family Ciconiidae; genus Ciconia; species Ciconia boyciana. The sequence goes on from NC_132935.1 coordinate 129,310,331, forward strand.
TTTTTGAAGGTTCTTAACACTTTTTCCTGTTAAACTGATAAAGTGACTTTTGAATTGGGAGAACTGTTCCTTGACTAGAAAGTCTTAGATGTGATACTGCTTTTCACTTAATGAACTGGATCTACTTGAATGATACATATTCTACTGTAATTTCCTATACCAAGCTGCAGTTGCTTCTCCCACTATCCAGAAATATTTTTTTTCTGTAGGCTGGGAAACTGTACTTACCAAATGTACTGACTTTCAGATCATTGCATTAACTATTGAATTTCCTGGGATTGTATTTATGTAGTGTTTATTCAGATGGAAATGAAGCAAACTATTTCCACAAGTTATTACCAATAGTGCTAGAATCAAGTGCTCATGACCTTAGGATGCAGGGACCCATTCTAGTTTTTTTCACCTGGTCTAGTCACTGTTTGTGCCATTGGAACAGATGGGCTCCTGCAAATTTGTGGAATAGTTTTTCTGGGGTGTGGCTTCCTTATCAATCTACTAAAAAGGTAATACTGTATAATACTTACTAAAAATTTCATAAGTTGTCTTGCATTATTTAAAGTGCCTGGTTGTCTAGTCCTTATTCATATTAGTGAAATTTATTCAAATGAGAATCTCAGTTGACCTCACTAGTACAGTTGGGCATCAGATATCTGGTAGGTGGAAATCTAAAACATCAAAAGTTCTTAGAATTACTTTCCCTTATATGTGAATTAGCTTAATGCAATTGAGAAATTGAAAAATGCATTGACTGCATAATAGTGCTCTATTAAACTACTGGAATGTTTAAGAAACAGAAGTATGTATTGAATAGGTATCTAACTACTTACTGATGGTACTGAGCAGTGTTTAGTCTGGATATCCAAAGAAAGGAAGAAGCAGATATTCCAGCTCTTCCAGAAATGTAGTGTTTCTTGTTAACATTAAGTCTTACTCAGCCTTCTGCACTGGCTTATTACTAGCTGACCTTTTATGTAGGGTTTTCACTTGCAGGTTGTTGAAGCACTTTACAGAAATTAGTAACTGTCCATTTTTTTTTTACTTCTGAGAACAGAGATGCAAGAGAAAAAACAGCTTGGGAAGTGCCATCTGAAACAGGTCATAGCTTCTCTAATGCTTGGTTAGATTGGCCCTTCTGACAAGGAAAATTTGGCCCCTGTTTTGATTACCTAGAGCAAGAGCTGCTTTAGTGACAACTTGATGTAGCAATAAATCTTGCTCTCTTGCCAATTTGGAGGCCAATATCTCTCCCGTTTCTGAAGGTTCTTCTACAGCTTGGATTTAACAGGAATTACACAGATTTCACATTCTCATTTCATTAATAATTTTGATCAAATGTGTACTGAAATGTTCAAGAAAGGTAAAATAAATAGGGATGAATGAAATAGATTGTCAATAATTATGCAGGCACAGCTTTCCTCTTATTCCTACAGAGGCATATCCGATCAGCTGCTGATCAAGTCAAAATTACCTGCACATAATGTTATATACCTATGTGTAGTCTTGAGAAATCTATGGCCATAAATGTATTTTAAGTTTCAAGATGATAGAAACCAACTTTCAGAAAGAGCTTCCAAAATAGAAAATTGATCATTAATTATACCTAGCCTCTGCAGCTCCCTAGTTGGTGTCTACAGATGGGCAACAGAAGCGCTTAAATAATAAAAAACTAAAAAAAAAAAAAAGTCTGGTGCCATTAAAATGCTGTAGTGGTAGGACTCTACTCTTCTTATCTTTGAAAATAGAATATGAGCTAGTTTTAATAACTTAATTGGTCTAAAATGATGACCCAGTGTGAGTACATAAGTGTGCATTAGCTGCTGGCCCACTCTCCCTGTTCTGGAACCCTGGAGAGGCAAAACCAGCTGCTGCTTCTGAGCAAAGGTCAGATTATGCCCTGCTGCTGGGGCCAAAGGGATTATACCACCACCATAACCAGCATTAGGGACTGGTACAGTTCTCTCTTCAGCAGCAGTATAGACCTGACTTCTCCATAGCTTTCTATTCTGTCTTGGCTCCTTCTGTGATTGGGAGGTAGTTTTCCTGTTATGTCTGAGAAGCTGTGGCCTAGTTCTCAGTAACACCTGCTGAAATGAGCAAAATACACTGAGTGACTTGTCTGTCTCAGTCAAGTTTTTCTCATTTTGGGTTTTCTTTCATATTTTGTCTTGTTAATAAAAACCTCAGTAGATACTAACCATGCTTTTGTGCATGGTAGGAAAATAACAAAACTAATTTTCATTACTGATATTTTTGTATCTGTTTCTGATTAAGTTACTTTTGATTAAACTTTTGCTGAATCCTGTTCAATGTGATGTTGCAGGTGTCTGTTGCTTTTTGATAAAGAGGAAACAAATTTTGTTCTAAATTAGCTTTAAATATTTTTTATCCTACTGTGAAAACTAGGAAAATGGGATGTGGTTAACTTGAATGCTAAAGTCTGACTTTGTAGTGAAAAATAATGGTAACTGGAATTATACTGAGATTCATAGAAAAAATAAATGGCTTACACTTATGTGGATCTTCCCAGTTAGTTGTTCAGATAGGGCTTGGAATAACCAAGCAAGGGGTTATCTAGTGGCATCACTAGAAACACCTTGCATGAGAGAAATGCTGTTCATCTGATTTCTTGCTGCTTTTCACAATGTGTCATCTTCTCTGCTTATGCCAAAATAACTACAGGTATTTGGCAAAGCAGAATTCTTCAGTGCCCTACCAGTAGCAATTTACACCTACTTTGAACTTGCCTGCACCCAGCACTACAAAGTGCAAATGGAAAATGTGATCACTCCTGCTTGTGATACAGGAGGTTGTAGAGTTCTGCACTGCTATATGTGTGGATTTACAAGAGAGATTACACTGTCTAGAAACAGAAATAAAATGTATCAAAGCACTTTAACTCCTAAGGTAAACTAATATTCCCGAATGGAGTGTCTAGGGGCAACATCTTACTGTTGATTAAAGCAATAAGGTCCTTCAGTTACTTATGGTTAAATGGTTGTTAGAGCAGTATTTTACTATTTAATTACCAAGTCACTTGTGTTTTGCAGTAGTTTATTGTTCTGAGGGGGGTGTGTGTATACACACACATTTATTATATATATTAAAAAACTCTGAAATGTCTAGAATGCTTGTTTAGGTTTTTTCAAGTTCATCAGATTTCTCTTGGGAAGAACGTTTCTTCTTAGAGTACCACATGAAATACCTGTTGCAGTCAGAAGTTCTAGATCTCAAATCAAATCTGTACCAAAGTGGTTCTGAAAGAGGCAAATAATCTCAAAATATGAGAACAGTGCATATTTTTTTTAAGAACGAACACTAGAGAGCCAGTGCGGAATGCTGGAATTTCTCACACTGGTAGATTAGAAACAATAGTTTAGAGGTACAGCATCACTTTAGATTGTATGCTGTGCTTCAACTTGCATGCCTTGATAGTAGGCACTCAAACCATCTTTGTTTTCTTGAATTTCGATGTAGACACATCTAAATAGGTGACAGTAGAGGTATCCTATCCTGGTAATTAAACTGCTGCTTCTGTGATATACTTTTGTAGTCAGAGAGAAACACCTTCATGTCAAAAATTCTACGGAACAAAATTTTAATTCAAATTTGTCTCTCTCAAAGTGTAGAAATGTCTTAATGGGTTGTATATTTAACACTGGAGTAGAGGAATTCCAGGTTGAAATTGGTGCATCAAAACACCTTGTATCTGATAGCTCTAAGCTTGCAGACATGTCTGATACTTACTGACTGTGAAGTGGGTAGTGGAAAGACAGTTTGTAGTGCCTGGGTCTGTGCTGTGTAACCCACTGTAAACATTAATTTGAAACACTTTTCATCAGTACAGGACTTCATAGCAATCTATGGTCATCCAGGAATGTTGTTTGCTTAGTGTTGATGTCCCTTTCTGTGTCAGAGAAGACTTTGCACCAGCGAAAGTCTTTAGTGTTGTCAGACATCCTTTCAATTCAACCCCTGAGGTGTAGATCTGCAAATCCTATGGTGTTGGCAAGGTCTGGTGCCCAGGATGCTCCTTCTGGAGTCATCTATGACCTGATGTGTTTATAATACAGGGAAAGCTGCACTTTCACTTCTTCCCTACACACTTGGCAATCCTTCCCCATATGCTTTAACAGTAGTATCAGAAAAACAGCTCAATTACATGGCACCCTGATGTGACTGCATGCTGCTTTCTCACACAGTCAGAAAGCCAGAGAAACTAATGAGTGGAGGAAAAATGATGAAGGACAAGGAAAGAGGAAAAACTGTGTAAGTAATTAAAAGAAATGGAGAGGAAAAAACCAAAACACACAAAAGGAAATAGAAAAAGGAGATGGAAGTCACCACACAAAATGCACTGCTGGTGATTGCTTCATATTTTAGCACTGGTAAAGAAGTAACTTCATTTCCCCACTTCCAACGTTTTGATGTTATGCTTTTGGCTACTGACTACTAGCTAAGGCTGGTAGTTGTGCTTTAAGAGGACTTAAATGCGGACAGAGGCCACCCTGGGGACATTTTCTTGTTCCCTGATGGCACTTGAGGGGAAAAGCGGAGGGAGTGCTTTCAAATAGATTTCATCCATCACAATACCAGCCTTAAATACAAAAATATTCTGCAGTTAGGAAGGAATTGAGGTGCTAATGTAGTGTTTGCTTTTACATAATTTAATTTGGTTTATGTACCTACACAGTAGGGAGAGATTCTTCAGTGGACAAAGTGTAGTAAATATAGTTGTCTGCTGGGTGCAAGAGCTTCAAGCAGTTTCAGTGTTAATCAAGGGTGGTTTAGGAGTTGCTGAACAGGTTTCTGGCCTAATAGGGGCAATTACAATGAAGGTGGCAAGCAAAGTTCCAGACTTGGTCCACAAGCATGACATGTGGGATGGATACATGTTTTTCTGGAGAGACGGGAAAGATGAGGGCGGAGGGTTGCCCCCTCTGTAAAAAGAGCAGCTGGAGTGTATGGAGCTCTTGGCTGGATGACGGGCTGCTTGAGAAGGGTAAGGATCAAAGGAGAGGCTGCTGAGGGTGACATGGTGGTGGATTACAGACCAGCTACTCATGATGAAGGCTGATTAAATTAGTAACTCAGTGACATCTGTGGGTCACAGATCCTGATTCTTGGAGAGGAGTTAAAAGGGTGACATGGTGTGATGCAAGCAATCCAGCACATTTCAGGAAGCTTTCTTGGTAGAGATACTGAATGGGCCAACCAGGGTTGTTGCACAAATGGATGTCCACTAACAAGAGTTGTTTAGGAATGTGATAATAACAACCCTGGCTGTAGTCATGATTGTACAGTGGAGCTCAAGGTCCTGAAAGGAGTGAGGAAGGAAGTCCTTGGACTTCAGAGAGCAAACTTTGGCTTAGTTGGGGAACTGGTAGATGGGATGCCATGGGAGGGAGCTCTGAAAGGTGAAGGGACCATAGGAATAGGAAGCTGGCAGGTCTTTAAGGGGAACCTTTTCCCTCTGCAAGAGTGGCACATCCAAATAGGAAAACAAGTTGATGAATTGGGACACCAGCTAGGCTAAATAGGGCACACCTGACTGAAATTCCTTGCAAAACTGTCATGGTGGAAGCAAGAACAGGTTATGGTGAAGGAGTTACTGGAAATGTTGCCAAGGCACGTAGCGATGGTGTTGATGGATATAAGGGCTTGTGAATCTCACATTGCTCTCAAAAGCTATGTTAACAGTTAAGAGGCTGCACAAGGAACACGTAGGCCTGTTGTTGCATGTGAGCATAGGTAAGGCCGACATACTTAGTGCTGCCTTTGCCTCAGTCTTCCTGACCTGTGTGCTTAGAGGCAAGGTTCAAGCAAGTGAAGAACTACCAGAAATGGGTGAGGATCAAGACAGGGATTCCTTTTGAGGACTTGACTTGTACAAATCTGAGACTGGCTGGACTGTGTCTGAGGGTGCTGAGGAGAGCTGGCTGATGCCTTGAGAGCAGCTGTTCGCTGTACTTCTTAGAGTGGGGTCAGGAGGGTCCACAACAACTAAAGCAAGGCAAATGTTGCACCCATTTTCCAAAAAGGCCAGAAGGACAATTTGGGGAACCATGAGGAAATCAATCCCTGGGAAAATCATTGCATCTCCTTGGAACAGACTGACTTTTGTGTATTTCATGTGTCTAGAAAGGGTGCCATCATGCCTCACCAACTGTTTGCCTTCTGTGATAAAATGGCTGCATCTGTAGGCATGGGGATGGTAGTGGATGCCACGGCAACTTTAGTGAGGTGCTTGGCACTGGCTCCTGTGCTATTTTTGTATGTGCTTAGGATTCTGTAGCCTGGGAGGGTGGACAGCTAGATGGGTAAAAAGCTCTTTGTGTGGTTGGGCTCAGACAGTTGCAGTTTAAGGGGTTGCACTTTGCCTGGAGGGCAGTAGCAAGTGGAGACCTATTGTATTTAACATCTGTTTCAAGGACCTGGAGGAGATGACAGGATCTGCTGTTGCCATGTTTGCACATGACCCCATACTGGGCATGCAGCTGACAAGCTTCAGGGCTGGGCTGCTGTCCAGAAGGACCTGGATAGGCTTAAGGAACAGGCCAGTACAAACTTTTTGAAATCTAATAAGGACAAACATCCTGCCTCTTCCACGGATCCAGATTGGTGACTGCCTGTCTGGGTAGCAGCTCTGTTGCAGAGGCTGCAGGGCTGGTGGTACACAGCAAGCTGACCATAGCCATCAAAGATAACAGCAAGCCTGCAGCATGGAAGAAGTGATTATCCTCTTCTATTTAGCACTCATTAGGGCTCCTGTACACCACAAACTGTGTCCAGGTGTGTCATCCCCCCACCCTGTGACAAAAAAGTTGTTGACAAGCTGGAACAAACTCAGTGGAGGGCCATCAAGGCCAGGGCTGGAGTACGTGTCCTGCCACGAGAGGCTGAGGCAGCTGAAGCTGGGACTGAGGCAGCCTGAACAAGGGAGAGCTTGCCATCATGTAAGGGGGGATGAGAAGACAGGCACACTGAGAGGTTCAGGCTCTGGGTATAAGGAGGACGGTTCTACTGCGGTGAGCCCAGGTCTGGCTCGACGGTAGAGTCCTCTCGGGCGGAGGGGAAGGGAGCAAAGCTGCAGCCCGGGGGAGCGCCGGGGCCAGGGGTGTGCGCGGGGCGGGGTGGGGGCTGGGGCGGGCAATGCGTGAGGGACTTCCAGCCCTGGCCGGCGGGCGGAGCAATCCCCCTTCGGGCCGTGTCGGTAGCGTAGGCGGGAAGGGCCGCTGCCCCTCTCCCTGCCTCGCCGCGGCTCTCGCTGGGCGCGGGGCTCGGCCCCGCAGCTCGGAGGAAGAGGAAGTGGCCGCGGCCCCGGACTGGCCGGGCTCGGCGCGGAGCGGAGCTGCCCGGCGCGGCCCCGCGGAGGCGCTTCCCCGCGCCGTGCTGCCGCCCCCGGGTTGCGCGGCACAAACTTTCTGCCGGGCAGCGGGGCCGTGTGGCGGCGCGGAGCTGCCCCGGCACCTCCCTGTCGCGGAGCCGAGGGGGGAGCGGCCCCGGAGCGCGGCGGGCGGGCACGGGCGGCAGCCGGAGGAGGAGGAGGAGGAAGCACTGTCAGTGGGGCTGGCCGTCTCCGCCCGCCGGGCATCCTTCAGCACCGCCGGGCTGCGCTTCGCCCGCCGCCTGTCCCAGGTACCGCCGCGCACCCGCCCGGCCCGGCGGGCAAACTTGGCGGGAGGGGGGTCCGGGGCCGGTCGAGAGTCGCTGCTGGGCAGGGTCGGTGCGGCAGAGCGGGGAAAGCGGCTCCGGGGCTCTGACTCGTTTTGATCCTCTGGCTCCTGAAGTTCGGAGCGGGGCCCGGGCTGGCCGGCGTGCCCGGCTTTGGAGGGGCTGCTCGAGGCTTTCACGGGGGCGGGGCGGGGGGGGGGGGGGTAACGACGCACTCCCTTCCGCCCTCTCCCCAAGCGGATTTCGGTTGTGCAGCGCTGATAAACCGCTGCTCCGAAGGGGGTGGCAGTCCCACCCGCTTCAGTCCAGCGGTTTGCCGAGGGGCCGGTGCGGAGCTCGCCGCGCTCGCCCGCGCTGGCCGTTAGGCCCGGGAAGGCGGCGGGGCTGGCGGGCGGCGCCGTCCTGTCAGACAGTGAGGAGACCCCCCAGTCTCCGCCGGGGCGCTTGCGGGGACCGGAGGCGGCATTGCTGAAAATCGCTTCCAGCCAGCGCGGTTATTCGCGTCCAGCCGACGCCGCGGTGAGGCAGAGCCGGGAAAGGAGGGCTCTGAGAGGAGCCGGGGCGGGTGCCTGCCTGCCTGCGCGCCCAGCCCGGCGCCGCTTGTCACATGCCGGGCACCTGGAAGCGGCAGTACCGCGACGTGCCATCGTGTGGCTAGCTGGGGTTTGTGATTTTACAGTTATTTTCAAAGGCTGGACTGAATATTGCCTTTTCAACTCCGCGACACTGTTTCAGCACATTTTTATTACAAAATAAGGAGAGGTAGCGCGACCATGGGTCAGTAGTTGCGTATCTGAGTATGAAATACCATCTCTCTCCTCTCTTGTTTATCTAAATTCCTGTCAGAGCAACTACTTCTCACAGCCTGTGTATTTCTGGAAAAGGGGAATTTAGTTGGATGGACTTTTAGAGCTCTTCTGTGGTACTTCCAACTTGGTCAAATAATTAATGGGAGACATTTGTTCTCCATTACGACTGAGTGTGCTCCACGCCGGAGCGCTGCCAGCTGGGACCAGGGGAACAAGCTGAGGCAGGGGCTGCTGTGTGGCAGCACAGGGAGCAGTGCTGGAGTCGTCTTGTGGTCTTGGTAGGGGTGGCTGTTGTGCTAAAGTGATTGTTGGATGTAAAATAATACAAATTTAACTATACCTGACAAAACGTTCTTTAACGTTTTCAGACAAAGTTTGGAAGCTACGGTATGATTGTATACTGCTTCTATTTTTATTTCCGTAAAAATAAATAGGATAACTAACATTGTCAAGACATAGCTGACCTTCAGTTTACAAGGAGAAATCTTTTTGTACATCTGCTTTTATGTTTTATTTTTAATGAATCCAATCTATTTCAGCTTCTGGTATTGAATGACAAGTTACTGGCAATAACCCTCTTTTTCACAATACTGGTGGTCACATTGTGTATTTAATTTCTGTTTTTCTAAGAAAAAAAATAGTCTTAGAATGTAGGGTTATTTCAGGAATCTAACTTAACCTCAAGTTAGTTACATTAGACAAGGGGCTTTCCACCACTTGAATGCTGGCATTCCCCTGGTCTGAGGGCGAGAATGTAGCATGAAATGAGTACATACAGTTGTGATTAAATACCTAGGGGAGTTCTGAGCTGTGGTACTGAGAAACACAGATACCATACTGGGTATAATGAAGTGGCCCTAGAATCTGTGGTTGAAAAGCTGAAGCCAAAGCCTTTCGAAGAATAAAAATCAAAATCAATGAAATCTGCATTTTGTTTTTTTAAAAATAATTTAAAAAAATCACATTACCATTATTCTGTCCTCCAACTTCATGTGAGATCCCACAGCTTCACACCTGGCTCCAATGGTCCACTTTACCTTTTACCCCAAATTGGTTGGCCAGGGTTTTACTCCATGGCAAACTAGCAAAAGACAGTAAACATAGGACTGTCAGGTCTGTCTAGCTTTGTGTTTTGCCATGGTTTTACTCACTGTCCTTGAAGCTACAGGGCATACGTTGCAATATGCATCTGTTTTTCATGTCTGTTTTCTGTGGGTTCAGAGTGGTGTGGGATTAACTTAAGGAAAGTTGGATTCCTATGTAATGTTCCTGTGTATGCTTCTGCTGGTCCATTCAGTCTTTAATTTGCTAGACAATAAATATTAGCTTCTATAGTTTCCCCTTAAGTTCTTGAGAGTAGTTCTGTAGTCCTTCTTAGCATTTCAGTAGTCTCCTGTCTTCACGTGGAGGCATCTTGCTTGAACATTTGCAGCCATGGTATTGGAGAAGAAATTTTACCGGTACTTTGTCCAGTGATACTAACACTTCCTTATCTTGATCAGAAATACCCTGCCTAAGAGTATTTTGTAGAAATGTGTGATACCATCTGAATCTTTTGCTGTATTGAAAGACAGTATCATGGTATTACTAAGTATTAAATCTCTTGGATGAGTGTTATAGGTTGATGTGGGTGGGGTAAGGAGCAAGGGTCTCTCACCAACCTACTGTTCCTCAGATTGCTCCCCAACACCAGCACACCACTTGCCTTATCCTCTACCAGTTCTCTCTGATCCTGTTTGCTTTTCTTCCTCCCACCCTCTCGCTCACGTGCACACACGTGCAAACCAGCATTGTTTCCCTAGAGAGGGTTAAGCGCAGCTGGTGGCAGCCCTTGGTTATGGGCAGAGAGCCTGCAGAGGTAGCCTGCTGACCTGCAAGCCGAGAGACAGTGCGGAGGAAAGTAAGGTTGTGTTATGCGGGGCAGCAGTGTTGAGCCCAAGACTAGTGTTGTGAACACCATAATAAAAACAATAGCACCTAATAATATTTTGTTGAAATCGCGTTATCACTGTGGCATGTTATTTGACGTGCTGCATGTTAGGGCTGCGCTTTCTTTGTGACTTGTGAATAAGACCTATCAGGGTTCTCTGTTCTAACTTTACTGAATCCATATAATATTTATCCATGTATTATTTTGTTTTCTTCCTAAAGCTTAGCAAACTCTTGAGGCTAGACTAGCAATTGTCTTAATTGGCCAAATTATGTTTTCCTCTTTTTCATGTAGGCAGTACATTTTCTTGTCTCTCGGGGAGATGGTACCAAACCCGGTGCAATAGTTTGTTTTTTGATTCTAGCAATTGGACCTGCAGTTCATCATGACGGGTCTTCCAGAGTTCTTGGTATGAGTCCAAATTAGTCCTCCTGATTTGCATTCTGCTTCTGTTTAGTTGTGGTATCTTTGGCATCTCTAACTGGGCTTGACTTCTGGCACATTTCACTTTATGCTGTGTTTCTTGATCCGAGACTGTAGTTTCCTCTGCTGGGCTTTTTTTCCTGCCCCTTGAAAGCTCTCTGCTTATTCTACCTTTCCTTCTTTATTAGGTAATTCATCTCGCTGGGTCTGGAAACCTTCTTATGAATTCTCTTGTCAATTCCTTGGGTTACAAATTCTGCAGATATTCATATTGTAGTTTAAACATGTTCCAGACCTCCCCTGTGCTCATGTCCTCCAACTTTTCATTCCTGTTCATCTCACTAATGAGTTCCCTTAGTTTCTGAGATTTGCCTTTTGAAATTGAAAACCTTAATCGCAGATTTACTTGGGTTGCTGTACCGTTTAATTTAAATAAAATCAATCATAAAGAATAAGTCTGGGATTATTCTTTCACCAACCTTTCTATAAGCAGAAATTTAGTTATCAGCTGCAAGTCTAAAATCCTGATAGTCAAATTGTTAAGTATGTGGTGAAAAAATTGGTCAGTTGGTACATCCAGCAATAGATAGGACTGATTTATGGTAATTGTTCTTTGTATTTTCAAAATAAGTCATTCAGAATCTTTCAAATTACATGGTGAACATTAGTTACTTAAACAACTGATCCCTCCCCACAAAATTATAGTGGTATTTATTGAATATATGCTTATGTAGTTACCTATATGGTAATACTCTTGAAAAAAGGTCAAGTAGGTATCTCTTGGTAAGGAATTTGCCTCTTAATAACGTAATCTCACAAGAAGCCTTTGCAGTGGTAAGCCAGGGTGGGAAAAATGGGGATATGTCAGGAGCATGGCTCTATTCTGGGAACCTATAAAGGATCATCCTAGCATATTATTCTCCTTTCTTTGTTTACCTGTACACCCAGTTTGTCAGGTCTGGTGTTTTTAATCCTCTGCTTTGGTTATGTTTCTCTGCCTGATGGTTTTTTTGCCTTGTTATTCCTCTTCTGCTTCATTGCTTTAACTATGCTAGGAAAGGGACTCAGCCATAATTTGCAAGCTCTCTCAGGGTTTGTTTAGAGCTGAATGGGGAACTAAACACTCTGGTGTTTTGTAGACTGGGAAGGATGCAAGAATTAAGTGACCACATGCCAGCAAGTGAACTGAGCTGAGCATGAAGTGCTTATTATTTTGAAAATGGAAAGGTTAGGTTTGCAGGAGTGAGAGTCTAAGAAAATAAGTGCGTCTCATTACTGCACAACAAATGTGAAGTCCTGTAATTATTTGTAAAAGCCTTCTAGCATCCCTGTGAGGTAGCTAAGTATTACCCATGGAAGGAAGAACGAGGATGAAAGGACTTAACCAAAATGAAGAGAGAAAACCTATTAATACATTGCAGTTATCTTGTTTCACGGCTGCACTCACCAGTAAGAACACCGTATTCCATAATTTTGTGAAAGGAACTTTAACAGTAACTTATGATATGTGTTCTAAAAAATAAATTAATTCATGATAAAGCTTACAAAATGAGGTCACTAGTTCTGGACAATAAACATTTTAAATGTGTTAATGCAAGCAAGCTTGCTCTCACTGAATGTGCTTAAAAACAAGCTGATGGTAGCGTAATCTGCCTGTACAGCACGTTTTCTTTGGATGCCATTATAAATATTAGAATTACCTTGTTTCTATTTCAGGTGGTAGTGTATTGCACTTACATGTGTATTAGATGATATTTGAATATTCAGTCTAATGCTATATGCTTAGCAGTTGACTCCAATACTATGTGTATTTGAAAGAATTGTTTAGGAAGTCTTTTCAGATTATCCCTGTAAGTAGTCATTGACACAATGCTTTCGGTAATGAAATAAGCTGTTTAGCCAATATATACTTAGTTGATAAACATCCCTTAAATTACTTAGTCTGGTAATCTAGTCAAGCTTCCATTAGCCATGTGGTTCTGTTATGTTTCAGTGTAATTTTGGTTATTATTCCTTGGAGATAAATTGTTACGGAGTTCCATGAAAGGAAGGGGCGATAAATCAGAAAATTAGCTCCATTTGTTCCGAAAAAAGCCCCAAACAAAACATCAGATAGAAGGCAGGTTCTTTTTCTTCTCTTCTTTTTACCCTTTCCTTACTGAAAAGTAATTCTGGGGCCTGAGCTGCTATTATCAAGAAAATAAGTTGTTACCTACATGATATCCTTTTATGCTTGTTGTTCTTTGCTAATTCTGAACTTGTTGTATTTCATCTATTTTGAACACAAGCTAGTAAAGTGAGAAAGCAAACCCAAGCTGCAGAGAGTATTTTAACAAAGCTTAGGTTCAGAGATGCTCTGTTGAAAACTTGGCAGATCTCTAAAAGAGCTATAAAAATTCGTGTATTTTAGTCAAGATACACTCGTTTTCATGGATCATGGAGGTGCTTAAGAATGGAAATGCTGTTTTTTTCTCTCGCTGAGTACAATTTGTTGTGATTTTTTTTTTTTGTTTTCCATGGCAAAGGATGGTACTGGTTTCAGTGAAGCTTGCATCAGGAAGGAGAGTTCATGGGCAGGCCATTTGCCGTGCTGGGGTGGGTTCCTCTCATGTTCCTCCAGATGATCCCCAGAGCTCCTCTACTCTTAAAATACATGGCGAAGGACAGTAATGGGGAGGAGGAGGTGGCTGCAAGAGGCTTATTCTGTGGCTTACAAGTTGGGCGTTTGCTTGGGATGTACAGAACCTGGGTTAAATTTTTGAACTCAGTTTGCAGAAGAAAGCTGGTCATTTCCTAAGCAGTGGGGGCCTTTGCTGTCATTCACAAGACAAACTTAGGAATTAATTGATTGTAGGCTTTGCTGCTGATCTGCAACTCATCACATCTTCCATTTTTGATGTTTTGCAAAATTAAAGGAAGATATAGACTAAAAAAAAAAAAAATCTATTGTTAGATCTGGGTTTCAGTTCTAGTTTTATCATCACATGGCTGAACACAAGAACAATTTTAGAGAGTATCAAGATCATAGAGCACACGTAAGATTAATTCGCAATCTAAGTGAGTTTGCGGACAGAATGAGTTTTTCCAGCATGTGTAGCTGTAAGAACCCATAGCTAAATCTAAATTTTAGGTCTTCATTAGATGTTACTTTTTCTCTCACTCAAGGTATTTCTTGTAAGTTGGAACTAGTGAGTTGATAATTAATTTTTACATTAATGAAAAAGGAAAAGCTTGTCTTAGAACCTGCTGCAGAGCAAAAAATATTTGAAAATTTTGCAGTGTTTTTGAAGAACTGTTTTTTAATTTACTAAAAAGTGAGTATTAGTGATAATATTTTGGTTTTATACTGAATAAAAAGAGTAGAATTCACATGTGGGTATAGAAAGCCAGAATAAATATATGTAGTACAGGAACCTTAAACATCCTTTATAGCAAAACAATATACCTGTTGAAAAGGGGGATTGAAGTGGGTTTAGATTACTTTGAATGCATCAATGATGAATATTTCTTACAGCACTCTGATAACTTCAATGTAGAAAATTAAGAAGGTGAATAATGTCCTGTTGACAACTAGATTTGTAACTGAAAAGCAAGGAGATGTTTTCAGACGAGGATGGAAAGACTCTGAACTCTGAACAGCACTAACTTTGCTGCAAAGGAAAGAAAGGAAGAGGGTAATAACTAATGTTAAAAGTCTTTGGAAGGTCATAAAGCAAGCTGTCCCAGTAGCAAGTTTGTGGGATAACATTGAGCAGAATTTGGTGATTCAGTGATTACTTGTCATACACACATCATCATCAATATTTTTGAGAAAACTTTAAGCATTCATTCATCTCTGGATTTTTTTTAATACTTAAACTCCTGTATTAAAGTAGGAGCTTTATTTCTTAAGATTTATTTTCTACTGCTGCAGCACTTGCATCCTAATTACTGTGGAAAAGATTGTGATGTTGTGAAACTTATTTTTTCTACTGTTACCTCATTTTTATTCAAGTGAAAACATCCTTTTTCATATATATGCTTTAGTAACATAAATATAATTGTCTATACTTAACGAAATGTGGGGAAGTATTTATCCTCAAGGACACTAATTGAAGTTTTAGCCAAGCAGCAGGAGGGTGAAAATCAGTCTTCTGGTAAGCAGTCACTCAGTGAATTAATACAAAAAATGTATGTTTTCAGTCCAGTCCCAAGTGGGCAGGTATCTCCATGCTGAATGATTTGTGGGTTGGCACTGTTTGCAGAGATCACTACTCGCATGGGCAATGAGGGTGGATCGGTTTTCTCAAAGGGGCTGAGGAGATGTTTGCTAGAGAAGCACAGGAGAATGTCTGTGGCTGCTGCTGGAAGAGCAGGCTTGTATTTTCTAGCACTTTCACCCCAATTTAGGAAAGAATGCAAAACTCTCTGTGATGTGAAATACTGAGTCCCCAAGGCCTCCTTCTGCAGCCATCACTGTCTGAAGAGTCCACTGCTGCTTAATGACCTCTGAAATGGAATTTTTTTCTTTACGAAATGTCATACTGTATACTTATGATGTGTAAGAATTACTGGACAATTGCTGAAACAAGAAATTTGATACACTTGCTAACACTTACTGCTATCTTAGTTCCTCACTCTACAATATATTAAAGCACAAGTATACTGCTAGATGTGTTCCATTACAGTCTATGGAAATACTCATAGTATCTTGTTAGGCACATTAATATACAATATACATTTATACATTAAAATAAATAACATTTTAGACTTAATCATATTGCACAGGCAAAAGAGAGAAGCTGCTGTATATATCAAAGAATAATCCTTTTTTTCTTTTTTTTTCCTAGTGGTAGTAGTTGTCATTACAAAAAAAAAAGAGAAAAGTAGAAAGTAGCATTTTGGGAACAGAAAAAGATCCTGATGATTTTTAACCTCAAATGCCAAAAGAAAAAAAAATAATCCCAAAACCTAGCTTTCATTTATAGAAATTGTTAAAATAAAGTAGTTTCTACTTTTCTGTCAAAATAAGCAGGGAAGGTTGTTTTCTGTTGGATGAATCCCCCAAGTATTTAAAGTTCAGGAACACGTATGATACATCATCCATTTTTCTTGATGCTGCAGGTCTTTATAGCAGATGTTTTTTCTGCTTCCAGTTTCTGTGTGAACAAATATTTACTATGGGTTTTTTTAAGGTTTGATGTGTTGGTCAATCCGATTTTGATGTATGTATTAGTGACTTTGCAATAAGATGTAGGTGTGCACTTACAGACTCTGCAGATGATACGAAGGTGGGCAGCATTGCTTAGCCTGAAAAGACTTCCAGCTCTTCCAGGGATGCGGGAGAGTGGGATGAGATTATTACTGAGTAGTAGAAATGCAAAGGAATAGAGCAAAGTTATGGGGGATGAGTTGGAAACGCCTCAGCTGCACTGGATAAAAATAAAGAGAAATAGGTTCTTTGGCTACTGGGAAGCTGATGGTAAACTGTGAATGTGATTCAGCTGTGACTGATGATTTTGGGTGCAGTAGGCATGTTATTTGCAGTAGAGATGGGGAAGCATCAATGTTATTTTAAGAGGCCTTGTTAAGATCTCATTTTGAGCATATGGTCACCTGCGTTCACGTAGAGAAATGAAAACAGGAATGATGCAAATGAGAGTGAGTGGGGTGATGGAGCAGAGATCCTGTCTTGTAAGTGGCAGGAAAGGGCTTGAGTACATTTATCCTAGCAAAATATGGGAAGGGATTTGGTAACTATTTATAAAAATGATTTCACAAGGAAATATGAGGGAGGGACAAAAATTATAAAAGTTAAAGCACAATATAAGTATAAATAAACTTATACAAGTAGATTCCAAATACGTTGGGGCTGGAAATTTGACTGACTTTCTAACCATTTGGGGGATGGAGTTGTGGCATAAGCTTACAAGCACATCTTTGGAGACAGGGAACCTGAACTAGTTTTTCATTCTCCACTTCAGGTTTTTTAATTGTCAAGGTAAAGGCAGACCTAGTCTGTGACAGAAGTTCTTTAGGTGCTTGTTGCTATCTGTCGGACGTTGCAGGGAGGCTAGAACACCGATCTTTGTGATGCTTCATGCAGCGCGTTTACACTGACTGGATCCCATGCTGCGAGGTGTCCGGGGTGGCCTGCAGGAGCCCCTCTTTGTCACTGGGTGTTTATTCTGCATTTCTCTCCCCATCCCCAAAGTATGAGTTTCTCCGTATAGGCGGAGGCAGAATGTTGGGTGGGTTGTAATGAAAAACCTCAGGTGCCTAGCTGGTGTGTCTGTTTTATCTTCTCATACTCACTGCTGGTTGAAATAATTTGCCTCAGTCTGACCAGCGTTGTTGAAGAAGAACGAGAGGATTTGGATCATCTGAGTATTTTCACCAAGCAGTTCTTCCATTCTTTCATACTTAGACGAGCCATAATATGCAGGATATTGAGAAACATTTAATGTGTAGCAGAAATGGTTGTCAGGAGTAATCCTTTAAAATGTTGTGGACTGGCAGCTTATTAAAGAGAATTAGATTAATCTAGTCCAGTTCTGTGGTCATGTGCCTCTTCTAGTTTGAAGATGGCTTCTATAAAGTGCCATTATTTCTTGTGGCTTACCTGAAAAAAATGAGGTGAAAGGAAATGAGGTAGTTTTGTAAATGCTGGTACTTCTCAACAAACCTGCTTTTTCCATTGAATTACAAGTCTAGATATTAATTTGAGTGTGACAAAGATCTGTGTAAAAGATAATACTATCTGCTCTCATAGTAACCACATATGCAGAAATTGTTATTAAGCTGTCAACCCTTATATTAGCAAGTTATTTTGCATTTTCAGCCACTTTTTATAATGGAATATGTGTCTTCCAGAGCATACTACTGAATACATGTGAAAGGTGCAAAATACATGCATTAAACTGTCAATTTTCCAAAAAAATAATAGCATGCCTGAGGGTTGATATGAGTGGTATATACTTCAGTTACTATCAGAGCGTTTATTTAATTATACAATTCCATATAGTTTGTAGGTAGCTTGTATTTAAAAGCTAAAAATCACCGCAATGTACTATTGCGTTGCATGAAACCAGAAAGAAAAAAACCAAAATGAGTGGTGTTTATGCATTTTCCCTTTTTCCTTTCCCTGCCTTTTTGTATCAGGAGCTGCTGAAATGGGTTGTGGATTGAACAAACTAGAGAAGCATGATGAAAAACGACCTGGTAATATCTATTCAACTTTGAAGAGGCCCCAGGTAGAAACCAAGATAGATGTTTGCTATGAATATCGATTCCTGGACTTCACGACACTAAATGATAGTAAGTACACAATATTTTTCTTTAGATTTTTTTTTTCTATTCAAGTTAACATGTTAATTGCTCCATAATGGTTTTTGATTAGTGTGTGTAATAGTTAAGTTTTTAAAATGTCTTTAGTTTCTTTAAGTAAATGCCTTCTCTTCAGTCATAATGCTGACATGCAGAGATCTTACTGAGAGTTTTCTGTAAAGTTTTAACCTTAGAGCTAGTTGTAGGTTCTCAGATTTTTGGTTCTTTTATACACCCTCCCCTTTTTTTTCTTTTTTGGATTACTCTAATATGGATTTTTGTTTCCTTAATTTGCATTTTATCCAGGTTTCATACGGTAAAGCAGTTCAGGTCTGCCAGGTTATATACTTTACTGCTCTTTTTTCTTCCTTTCCTTCTCCTCCCTGTGCTCCCTCAGGAGTATTCTGAAAGGTTAGTGTTTTCAGTTTTGCTAACTTACCTTAAATAATTCTTATGTGGTTACAAATACTTACAGGTGCACCCATGTGGGTGGAAACAGGATAGTGGGAGACACTGAAGCAGTTTTTACCTTTTTTTTTTTTAAATCTGAAATAGTCTTATAGTCTTGCTTTAATTCACATGACAATCCACAGATATTCCATTTCTTTCCTTTCTGACTGACATCAAGCATCTCTGCCAGTATTGCTCACACCATCGCCTGTGCCCTCTTTCACTTCAAAATTAGCCTGTTCTACAAGCAATTACTCCTCACACCATTTGGAAATCTGAAGCTTGAGCAGAAGGCTGGGACCTGCTTCTTGCTATATATAAAACAACACGGTACCAAAATCTGTTATAGCTAGCTGGCAGGATGCCAGGTAGAGCCTCTGTGCTTTCGCCCTGCAGTGTGCTGCTACTTCTCTTGTTTTGCGAGTCAGGTCAAAGGAGAAGCCAAAGCAGTACATCTCTCACTGTGTGAGACAGGGCTTCTGGTACGTCGCTTGATGTAAGACCTCTAAGTGCAGTTCAGCATGTTCAGCCCAGAGTAATGTGAATTTGTTGTTTTTAAAAACTTGCTGCAAGTGAACTCAAACTTGGAAAAAGGTGGAGGTTTGGAATAGGTGGTTGGACAGGATTGTGCTTTTGTAGGCAATGTGGGAGCTGAGAAATTTTGGCTTTGCAGACTTTTCTTAGTGCTTATCTCCTGTGCTCGTGGATTCTTATGGTTTTTTGTTACACTAATTGGGATGCACTGCAGTTATTGAGAGCACCAAACAAATGGGAGAAAATTTTTTTCATGTTTATGTATTGCAGTTGTTTCTACATTTATGTATTTTTATTTCAAAGTGAACTGTTCATGTCCTTTGATAGTTTGACAACTTTTACTGAGAGGTACTGCACATTGCGTCATTAGTGAAAATGAATTAATATTGAGGACACACTTATATGGGCTTTTCTGGGATGCTCATCACTGTTCTGTCTGATTGCCTCATAAGCTTTAGTGTGTGCATTCTCCTGATACCTCATGAAGTCTCATCGTGGTCACTGTATGGAGGAAGAACCAGTACATACAATAGCAATGTGACTTGCCTCAGGCACAGAGGATGTCTGGCACAGAGCAAAAAATGAAACCCAGACTTTCCAAGTCTGATTAAATGGATAGGTTTCTTGTAAAGCATACTTGTACGTTTTTCTTACTCATCATAGATTGTTTTATTATGATTTTAGGAGGCATGGTTTTAAAGAGACTGAGTAGAAGTACTTTTATCAAATTTTTTGGCTTGCCAAAGAACATAAGCTATCCAGCTCTCATTGAGTTCTGCTTTGGCATGTTGTATCCCCATCACTCCGGTCTCTGAAGATGCCAGAGGATAGGCAGGTGAGGAGGGGATGGAGCTGTTGCTCCTACTCTTCCTACTCTTTTTCCTTAGAATCACCCACGACTGTGCTCTCGGGATTGGCATGGCAGCAGCTTGTGGTTATGCAGCTCCCTCCCTATTCATGTCATTGGCTGTATGAAGGCTCATTTCCCACTACGTAGTGTTACAACGCTCCAGGTTTTTCTCAATGGTGACAGCATCACTGGTTCATTTATATTTTTGCTCAGAAATTACCTCTGCAGATAACCAGAGTTAATGATGAGTGTTTCACCTATGCCTGTGTGGATTCAGAGGCTTCTAAAAATGAAATGCTCACAGCTGTGTAAAAAGAACATTTGGATTGTGAAGTCTGTCTTCTGTGAATCTACTTTAGCCCTTTCAGTGTGTATATATATCCTGACGTAGTTTTTTCCACAGGTTTTCTGCTTCATTAGATTTTTAGAATAAGCCATGCTAAATTATGAGTGACTACGGAGTAGTTTATTGTATCCTTATTCTAGGCCTTAGTTACAACACTAGGGAGCCTGTCTCTGAAGATGGGTACTCATTTTTCTCTGGGGCTTTTCTGTAACGTTTACTGCTCTAATAACTGTATCTCTCACAAGCGTTTAATGGTGAGAAGGATGTGATTATCTCTGTTGCAAGTGGGAGCTAATACACAGATTACTGCCAGAAGTTTTCCAAGTCCTTAGTGTTTCTTCACATGTTCCAAAAGTAGTGCTTGTTGACTTCAGATGTAAATGTGGATGCTGGTCACGTTTGCAGTTAGGAACTGCATGTATTCTCAAATATGATACCCAGATAATCAGAGATAAATCCAGAATGTGATGTACGTTTTAACTGCAGTTTCACAGGCATCTAGGTGGATGTAAGTTTTCTGCAGCTGTATGTGGGGAGATATTGCTCCCCTCTCTCACCTCTTACCAGCTCTGTGAATTGATTTAACTCATGGATCTGGCAGAAGGCTATGCAGTCTTTGTGTTTGGTTATTCTCTGCCAGATCAGTATCTTGTGGAAGGGTCTGAAGAATGCTGGAGCTGGTAGAAGTGGTGGGAGTATGCAGTCAGGAAAAGAAAAAGGACCTTCTTTAAATCAGCTCACACTATTATGAACTCATTCCCTTAGCATCAGTCTGTTGAAAACAGGGATAAAATACTGTCCTGCTGGTCATTTCTCTGCTGTGTTAGCCAGAAACTTAAGTTTTCTTGCTCGCTGTCTTTGGTTACTATTTACCTTCTGATATACACAGCTGAAGGAATGTAAGGAAATATGCTCCTTTATTATACGTTTTTATTCATTTCCGAACTTGAGCCTTGCTCTGCACTGATGCAGATGTCCAATGGAAAATAGTGTTTGATCATTTATTTAAGTACTGTATAAGTAATGCATAGATGCAAAAGACAGAATTAAGGTTGCAGGTGTAACCTTCATTCTGATGTTTCCCAGTGTTACAGAATTGATGTACTTGGAAGTAAAGTGTCTAGAGAAAGATTTTTCCAAGCTTTCAAGGAAAGCAGGCTGTGAAGAACCCATCAGTTTCCATCGTGTGCCACAACGCTGATAATCTGCATAGTTCTTCAGAACTAAAATGGTTAGATTTTCCACTACTGAGCAAGTCCTTTACTTACTGAGCAAGTGTGATAACTGATAGTAGCAAAGGGTTCTCATCTAATG
The DNA here is from genome assembly GCF_034638445.1 of Ciconia boyciana. Lineage (NCBI taxonomy): Eukaryota > Metazoa > Chordata > Aves > Ciconiiformes > Ciconiidae > Ciconia > Ciconia boyciana. The sequence goes on from NC_132935.1 coordinate 129,331,963, forward strand.
TAGACTGGCACTTGAGGAATAAGGAGCACTTTGCTAAGGCATTTAAAAACCTTGAGGTGGGTATTCTCATTTTGAGTTCTTGACTTTATAATGTTTGCTTATGAGCCTTACCTTTCTTGTTTCTGCTAAGGTGGCCTCTTCCAGGAAATCACAGTCTGTCTTCAGTGTTGTCCCTTGACAATGTCATCCTGTGCTCTATTCTTTAGTCATCTGTACTGTCCAAAGCTTGTGGGCTGCTGTCCTCCCTCAGGTGAAATCACACCAGATTTCACCTGCATTAAATTGATAAAATCGTCACATATTTTTACTTGTCAAGAAGACATTAATAGGTTTGTAAATTGGATGGCTCATTGATGGGTCAGCAAAATGCCAGAGGAGGGGCAGAGGAAGAGCAGGATCTTTCCCCTTTGGCAGCAGTGAGCTGTTAGGTTGCCCCGACTGCAACATGTAGCGTCATTCCTGATGTGCTCACCCAGCTCCTGAACTCTACCCGCCTTGCTGTTAGCTCATTCCTTCACTGAGTCAGTCTCACTTGTCACCGTACAGTCCAGTCCTGCATCATCTCCACCTTCAGCCAGTTTCTTCTGACAGGTTTCTACCCTCAGTCATTTCTTCTGCTGCTCCTCCTGAGTCATTCTGCCTCTGAGTCCTGACACTCCCAGTGGTGGCATGCAATGGCTGCAGGTAATGCTTCAGAGAGGGTACACACGTTTTTAACAGCTTACTCTCAGTAGCTGTATCTGCAGTTTGAATGTTCTTCTAGCTCTCTGCTGGCTAATCCTCGCTTCAGAGTTGCTCAACTGGCTGCCTTCTCACTGACTTTGAGACAATACTAATGCGAAGTGGCAATGATTGAATTTTAGAACAATAAAAAATTTGAGGAGAGTAAAAGGCAGTAGCGTTAGATTAATGTTGGAGCAAAGCTTTTGCTACAAAGCCAGAAGAGATAAATTAGGGTCAGGCCTTTACTGGGAAAAAAAAACCCACAAAAAGATCATATCACTGCCCCTGCCGCCCTCCCTGCCCCCCTGAAAGTAAAAAATTGTTGTTTATTTTTCATCCCACTCTGTATAAATAAAAGGAACTGAATAATGGTCATCTTTTACCTCTCTTATCTTCAAGTTTTACTGGAAATAAGAGGTAAATGGTGAGCGAACCTGAGGAGGACATGTGCTGACAAATGGAATAGCCTTAATTTAAAGCAACCACGTTTTCAACAATGACTCTATAGGCAAGCTGGTTTGTTTTGTTTTGGTATTTCGTTTGAAAGAGAAATATTACAATAATCTGCGTTCCTTTCCTGCTCTTATCTGACCTACTCATTTTGGAAAACGTCACTTGCAATGACAGGTTGTACAGAAATTGAGCTCTCCTTCTTCACCCTTTATTTCTTTTCTTCCACCTCTTTTCAGTTATGATGACCTTCTGAGAGAAACGAGGAATCCGATAGTTGTTTATCTCTTCCCTTCTCCTCAGAATAGTGTAGAGTTCTTTTGTATTTTGGGGTTTGTTTTGTTCGTTTTATTTTTTTTTTACTGACTTGATTGGATTTTTTTTTTTTGCTTTGCTTTGCTTTACATTCCTGTAGTAATTAATTGACCTGATGAGTTACGACAGGTTTTGGCCTTGAATAAAGTTGGCATGAAACATATGCTAGCCATGTGATGAGAATGAAATGGGGGTATAAATTTTTTTAAATGGGGAAAGGCTATGCTCTGAACAAGCCGTTTGTGCTATAAAACCACTAAAATCCAGATGTTTTGACTGATGGACTGAAAAATAGCAATACTTCGCATGCCCCAAAGAAGTTATTAACTTATTGTATTCACCCTTGTATTCACATTATAAGGTTTTTATCCTTATTGTCAAGAATTTGTCTCTTTAGGGAAAAAAAAAATCAAAATGAAGAATATTATTTAAAAAGTAAGGTGATTAGTTACATTTCAGCATTTCCACTATTTTTTGCTTGTGTTGTTAGTGGTGTTGTCTAAGGACATGTATTTTACCAAGACAATGCTCCTGGTATAACAAATTTACTACACACATAAAACTTTCTGATTTGAGGCATTTTTTTATATGTGTATATATATATATATATTTTATATGTATGCATATATATATAGAATTTGAGAGTGTATCTGTCTTTCAGGTTCTGACAAGCTTCTGGATACTATACAATAACGTTTTGGAACCAGTTATACTGCTTGAAAAACATTTGTTACAGTCTTACTACAACTGCTATGGCTGGGCTTTTGATTTTTTTTATTGCTTCTTTTCCTAATAAAGACACAAATAATGTGTTCATGAACCTTTATAAAAGACATAATTATTATATTACAATCGGTAGTTAAAGAAACATTTCAGGATGGACGTATTCTTAATTTGGGATTAAATTTCAGTTGTGTGTAGGCTTAAATTAATAAAAAACCGCTCAGTTTTCCCCTCAGAGGAGGGAAAGAAGAAGTCTAATTGGAACTTGGAAGTGTCATGCACTGGAAAGTGTGTGAGTTGAGGATAGAGAAGACATTTTTCCTATAGAATACGTATGCATTTTTTATCAGGAAAATGTTTGCCACAGAACGTAATATTTGGTTTTGACTTCAGTGCTTACCGTCTCTTCCGATCAGTAATTTTTATATTACATTAAGCAGCTATTTGTGCCTGGCTTCTGCTTTCTGTTTCTCTTCACCCTTCACTTAAAAAAAAAAAAAAAAAAAAAAAAAAAAATTCCCCAATTTTCTGAGCAAGTTGCTGTACGTCTGAAAAAAGAATAAACCTTGCAACCCTGCATTTGCAGGTGTTATTATTTGATTTAAGACTAGTAAAAGTAATTGTTTCCCCATTGGTGAAGTTATTTAATTTCCTGTTTTCATTTCTGTAAGCAAAAGAACATAAATGAAATTAGCATTTGAGTTTTGTATTTACAGTTGACCAGGTCTGTTACCACCATTTTGTCCTCAGGAATTATGAAGTAAAATTAGCAAGGCAAAATATTGTTAGGTTATTAATGTGATGTGATAGCTTGAACCAGACTGTGTATAGATGGTGTGCAACAGACTAAAACATTGCTTCAGAGGAGATTAATATGTAACAGGTTCACAGTAGTAAGATGATGAGCAGAAGAGGCCAATGGATTACTTCGGCATAGCCCAGATTCTCCTAATGCTTCCCCTTTGTTTAAGCTTTGTCCCTGTGCATATGCTATTCAACTTATTTTGATTATATGCACTTGAAAATACGCACATGACAAAAAGAATCGGCATAAGGGGTTTGCTGGATCTGGGCTTCAGTCCTCTCCATTACTGCAGACATGAAGAAACGAAATTTTTTGGCTTCTCTTGGTATTTTGTTTCAAGTGAATTACAGTCTGTAGTAATATGTAACCCTTCAGGATTTGCCACTGTAAGTCACTGCAAAATGAAATGTTCATGCTGTAGCAGTTTATAAAACTTATTTGTGTGTCTTGGGAAACTTGCAATTTGACATAAAAGGAGCACTCCATATGTTAGTAGTTTAATAAATGCAATAAATTACATCATAAATGTAATTGCTTTAAAGAATTGTTAGGAATAATTTGAACCTCTTTGCCATGGTTGGCTTTTTAATAAAGATGCATAACTCGAGTAAAGTCTGTTAGACATATTCTAGTTTCTAAATACAAGCTTTGCTTTCCATAATTATTGTATATAGATCCTTGTTATGGTAGACTGTATGCACCCATTCTTCTATATGTATAAGCATATCTGTACATCAATAGTATGTGTGTAATACATACACACATGTATGTATTGTATATGTATTTATATTCTTGAGAGGGGTAATTCATGAGGATATGAACATTCAATCTTTTACCTTTTGCTTTATGGCTGCACTGTACTGCAAAGTACAAAGAGCTTTATCTAAAGTCGTATCATGACTGTGACAGAACTGGGAATAGGTCCTGGGCAGTCCAGTGCTCTAGCAGCTAGATCACAGCCTTCAAAACACCCTTCTCGCTGAATCTAAAGCAAGAACCTGGTCAATATTATGAATTAAATTTCCTAGCCCATATCTTAACAGTTATATACCTGCAAAAAAGCTGTACCTTTTGCATACTTTCAAATGGAAATATGTCTCAAATATGTTAAAGAGCACACATATGATGCGTTTTGGAATGTTATTTTCAACTTGTGATTGGAAACATAGTTTTCTTTTAGATGCTTTTATGGAATCTCAACCCAAAGACATCTAGCAAAGTAATAGCCACTTTTTCTACATGGATGCTGCATATGTAGTTGGGCAATGGGTGTGTGCAAGTGAAAAATGGGCTAGGGAGGGAAGGAACATCTGCAGGATGTTTTCTATTTATGTGTGTTCCACACTGTGAAAAAAATACGGGTGCTGCAATAGTCATGTTTGTGCTAATTTTCCTAGTCTGTACCCATTCTTAGACTGAAGAATGGGTAGCTATAATACTCCATTCTTACCAAGCAGTCATTGATTGTATCTACTGTGTTAGCTGAAGCTTCTTCTTAATGTACTGATTGAATTCTTACAAGAGAGGCATACCGTACATCACACACACAAATGTTGTAATTCAATCACATCATGGAAAAATAGTTACAGATCTGTCTAAAAAGAGCTCTGAACTTCCAAGAAACTCTTTCTTGCTATCAGCAACCCAGGAATTGCACATGATCTTTGAGTGGCCCTGTCTTGTCTTTTGCCTCTGGCTTTGCACATTTTTCCAGTCTTCATGTGGTTTTCATCCTCCTGATGCTGTTCAAGAGCCAAGGAGCCGGACTTGGCAGTCTGCAAGGCTGGTAGACAGGCATTTCTGATGGAATGGTGAAATTCTTCAAGCCACAGAGGTCCAATCCTGTTTTCTCAGAAACAAAACTTCCCCTGTGTTTAACTGGAACAGGAGATCACACAGTGGCTTGTAACTTTGAATAATAAATGCCTCATGGTTTTATTATGGGTGAGGAATGATTAGGAGTAATCTCTGTAGTAATCTGCTTAGTCTTTTTATGACTTGTTACTACAAATTCCTTGACATCAGCCAGATAAAAGATGATATACAAAATCTATGAAATATTTTAATCTTAATGGAGTTCTTGGTCATTTACTTTGTAAATAAGTGGTGGTGTTTGGCTAAAATCTCAGGCAAATGAAAGGGTTTAGAGTTGGTTAATCCTGAGTGGAGGATACCCCCTTTGGGACAAAACAGGAATTGTTGGTGTCAGCTGCTCTTGACTGTGAGAAGTCACTTTTCTTAATCATACTGAAAAGAAAATGCTGAGTAGATGTACCTTGATTGTGTGGGATTTTTTCTGTTTGCATTTATTTTTCTAATCTTCCTATATGAAGAATAAAAAGTCTCTATTGTGATGGAAACAGTGTGGATATTTAGCTATTTCACATAACCTATAACAGTGTCTTGGTGGGTCAGACCCAAGGGTCCACACAGCTCAGCACTGGCTGGTATCAAGCTGTGCATATCTTAAGCCAGTAGTGTGGTGCAAGAGGAGTAGACAGCCAGGTTGAAGCAGTTGCTTCTGGGGAGCTTACACTGCATTAAATGCATTTTGAGGGTTTTACTTTGGACAAGAGTTAGTGTCCTCCGGTGTACTGAACATCCCACTACATGTGGCTCAAAGCAACCTGAAGGAAAAGTATCTGACAAATTTTTGCTTTCTGGCTTGCAAGGCCTTCTGGCAGCCACTTAGGAGGTGCCATTTTGTCCCGATGTCTGTCTCATGCAGATGACTGTAGCTTGTCATTGCCTCTGCCATTGATGCTTGTAAAGAGGTTTCACATGTGGAAACAAGTCTAATTTCTGTTCCCACATCTGTTCCTGGTTTTTTTTCTGTTCCTGCTTTTTCATACGTGCTACCATTGCACCTACTGCCTGACGACTTCTCTTTACTTTTTTGCCACTGGCCAAACAAAGATGGAGTTGAGGATGGAATGATGAGCATCCTCCTCTAGCTGTGGCAGCTACTGTGTGAGCACACCCCAGGTGAGCTGACTCCTTCCTGCTTCCTCCCTGCTTTTGTCTGTGGACTGTGCTTTGCTTTACTTGAGTTTTCACTCTTCTGAGCACTCTGCCCTACATCACTGGAGGGTACTATGGGTGTGGGACACAAGGTTGGACTGGGATGGCTAGTGGTTGCCTCTCTGTACTAAGGATAGTGTGGTGGGTTGGAACTTGCTATTGTTACAAGCCACTGCTGTGACTTTGCCATCACTGGATGAAATTTTGGGAGTCCAAACCTGCTCTCACAGGTGTGGCTGTCGCCCTATGGAGTCCCATGATTGCAGTACCTATTGGTCAGTGGCTAACCAGTTTGAGGAGGGAGGGCATAATTTGCAGTGGGCAAAGTCATGATCAAGGCCTGCAATGCCATCCTCCAAACACTGTTCCAAACACTGCCCTTGCAGAGAGGCATAGCAGAGCTGAGTGTCTAGAAATGAGGAGATTCACTCTTGGTGGCATTTAGAGATTCTTCCTGGTGGCATTTGACCATTTATCCCTTTTACGTGAGCATAGTTACTTTGTCTCTTCCCTGACTCTCAGTGCCTGTTTTGACTTTTTCTTCCTGTTGGCAGATGCCTCAGGAAACCTAACAGACTTAGGACTGAGTTGTTCGCTAAGGAAAAGCATAGCTGAAAAGTAGCAGCAGCACACCATGCAGCAAAAGGGAGGGTTGAGGGTGAGTCTTGTGCCCTTCTCTTCTGAGAAGTGACAAAGGAGGGAGAACTGACAAAGGGAAGAGTGATAAAGTCTGTCCTTCTGCTCCCCTGGCTTGGAGAGGAGAGACTTTTAAGGACAAGGAAGGGGGAGGTAGTGCAGGCTGATTAAGTCCTGCAGTACGGAGATCAGCTCTCCCCTATTCTCAACACGGAAACATGCATCTCTCCCTGGAAAGCATCTGTTCCTTCCCTGCTTTCCTTTTAGCTTGCAGAAGAAATGGCCTGCCAGTCCTGTTCTTAGGCTTTTGGCTGAAGCACCCTGTTCAGAGCAGGACCGTGCCCTGTCAGCTGCTTGATAGGCTGTCAACACTCAGCTGACATGTCAGCTCATATGAAGTTCCAAAGGGTCTTCATAGCCAGAATCCTTCAATCCTAGAAACCGCCTCCACACTCTTTCCCACAAAAAATGCAGCAATCAAGATGTCTGTCAGCCTTGTGATGAGCTGTAACATCCCTAGCCCAGGCTCCCTGCCATAGCTTTCCTGCTGCTGCACCCCAGAAAACATGAGCACTTTAGGCTTCTCAGCTGAAAAAGTGGAGTGGAAGGCACAGCTGCAGCTAAACAGCAATAGATGAGCAAAAGAGTTCAAGTAACACCTTTGGCAGCTTTATTCTCAGAGAAGACCAACATGGCCCAAAAGTTATAAGGAAGTGAAAAGCAAAGGAGGGAAAGTGGGATCTGGAACTTCTGGGGCAGGGACAAAGATAGGGAAAAAGGGTGATGGGGTGCTGTTATGGCCTACACTAGAAACACTCCCCAGTGGACCAGCATGTCTAGAGGATTAAGTGGAGCGTAAACTAAACAGGAGAGCCCAGCTTGGATATCTGGCACTGCACCTACAGTCCATGGGGAGAACATGAGAGGTATGCACCCTGTCTGCAGGCTGCATGCTGAAATGGGGAGAAAGTCTGTACCCAACATCCTTCCAGTGAACAGCCCCCCCGCCACCGCCCCCCAATACAATGTGACTCACCCGTGATGTGGGCTCTCTGCAGAGGATCACACACACAGCTGAGAGGAGTTCCAGGAGCAGGACCATGTGGCTGCTGCTGCTCCCCTAAGGGGATATGTGACCAGGTGACTTCATGAGTAGGGAAGGGAAGGGCACTGCCCTGACAGCCTTTGCCACCTATTGCTATGTCTTCCAGAGACGTAGAACCACCCTGGCCTGGACCCATGCTGTTGTAGGTCATGGGCATGGAGACCCCAAACATCATGCGTAATGCCATTGTTGTGATGTCAGCCACTGTGTTCCCTTGTGTTTGGACAGGGAAGGGATGGCTTCACAGCAGCATCTCTCTCTGGAAGCCTAAGAGGGCTGTGTTAGCGTGACACTTCATATGCTCTGCTTGCTTTGTTGCCAGAATAGATGTGGGCACTCATGCACGGTGGGAAGAGGATACAAGGTCTTCAGGAAGGAGGGGGCATCAAGAGAAAGTAGAGCCAATAATAGGGAAAGAATATCAAGGGACAGGAGGAGCTGAACACACAAATTGAAAAACCTTGAGGGTGATGGGTGACATTAAAAGTGGAGGGACAGATATCATTTGACTTGTTAAGTAGGAAGAGAAGACATGGCATTGCATGAGTTTTCAGTGTTTTGGGAGGGTTCCATTTGCAGAAGCATGCCTTTTTGTTGTGTTGATATCAATGAAGCCCGACAGGGACTGCAGCTGTCATTCTGACAAGATTTGCTGTCGAGTTCTGCCTGAATAAAACCCATGGTATCGTGCATGGGCACGCACATGGTCTTGTACTGAAGAAGACAACTTAACGTTTCTGTGTTCAGATCCCTTTTGGGTCTTCCATGACAACTTGTTTTGTTATTTGAATCTGAAAGTGACATGAAAAACCTCCCCTAAGTGTGTTAGACTTAATTCATTACTGAACAGGAAAAGGTTACTTTAAACCTTAAAATGCTATCATTTCTAGGAAAGATCAACATTCAGTTTAAATTTTGTCTTAAGAATAACCTGAGAATATTTAGGTAGTTTAAATCTATCATGTGTATTGTGGATGGATTTCTCATTTTCTTTGCCCAGTTCCGTAAATAGGTAGAATTGTTGCTTTAGCAACAAGCATAATTGTGACTGCAATTTAAATTAAGGTTATGAATTTTGTACTCAGCAAAATAATGTAGTTTGCAAACCTTAATGATTGTGTCTCAAGCATTAACTGTTCTTCAGGTTAGTCTTCTTATGGCATTTGCATTGGTTTTGTGTGTGAATGCCTGACCTGCATTTTCTTTACCTTGACTTCGTATAGAGAGAGGCATTGATCCTGTGTCCATGATAGTGCATTGTCTACATGAGACCTTTGTTTCTGTTTTGTTTTTCAGTGCCTGTATGTATGTGCACAAGTGATAGATAGCCTAATAAGTGTTCTGTCTATACAAGATGTAAATGTGTACTGCCAAGCAAAATCTCAAATTAGGCCTGGTATAATCCACCTTTTTGCATTAGATCTCAGTTTCATGCTGCATTCCAGGTGCTTTTGACACCTGCTTGCTGGTTCATGGCTAGTCTGCAGCAATTTCAGAACTCTTCAATGTAATTTCTTGGTGCAATACTGTTTGAACATTATTGTCTTACAGCCATAACATATTAGAAAGCTGATAACGATTGATCTGGGCTTCCAGATTGCGGCCTTCTCTTTAAGTGATGAGGCAGTCTAGAAAAATGTTCATGGCTATGTGGAGGACAAGAACTTAGTGGCATTTGCTGAGTGCTGTGCTAGTCTTGCTTCCAGATCCCAAGCTAGCTCCTTTGGCACTTGTTCAGGTGTCTTGGCAAAACGCTGGCATGTGTTTTATATTTTTGCCCTGTATCTTAAAGACTAAACACAAGTCTCAGTGACTTGATTTCATCTTACTGCAGTCATACAAATATGTGATATCCTGGACTGAAGAGGAGTCCAGGTGACATAATTACTACATGAAACTGCGGCTTGCTTCCTGTGATATAACTTGCACACCCAGCAAACACTTGTTTTGTGTGCAGTCACATGCTTTTGCAAATTATTTGATACTTGTGACACACTGTGCTATATGGTAAACTTAATATCAGCAGCAGTGTGAGGGGGTTTCCCAGATATGAGGTGGCATATGAGAAATTTCAGCTGAGTCCGATGCTTGCTCAGCTGCTGTAGCTATCTGGTATGGCTCTTACTGGTAAGTAGAAACCCATGCATTGTGGTAAGGTCTTGTACAGGAACTGCAAGTTTAAGGCTTTTCAGCCAGTTGGTTTTTGCAAACCCTGCTTATTTCATATAAACGGAGCTCTGTTTAGTTGAAATTGTAAAGAACTCTCAGCTTCCTTCCTTTCCTTCTCCCCCCAAATAATTATCCTCTCAACTTGAGATTTGCACTGATTAGCTACAGATTCTTCTTGAAAGAGACAATCCTTTCAAGGGGAAGAGAATCTCATTAAGCCTTCGCTATGAGCTGCAGCTCTTGATCAACACACGAAAGACAAGCTTGACAGTCATCAGGTGAGTTGAGAACTGCAAAAATATTACCTGTCTCTGTTAAACAGTCATCAGTTGAAAGAGTTCATCTCAGTCTGTTAATACAGAGGCTTTCGCGTACTGCGTGGCACATAAAAAATTAAAGACATCAAGGATGTGAGAAATCCTAAAGATGCCATGTGTTTCCAAATGAATTGATAAAAGGCCTTAAATCTGAAAGAGAATGAGGTATGAGGTTTACAAATAAATAGATGGAATTTTGAGAAAGTTAGAGATAAGCCAAGCAGTGGTTACTGGTGAAATATAAATAAACAGCAGTCTACTCCTGTAGTTCCTTGGTTGCTAAGCCCTCTATTGGTGTTCTTTTATTTGAACAATTGTTTCCTGAATTTCTTAATAACAACTGATGTAAGAATTGACAAATAGTGCTAAATTGCATGGGTTAATTCACTAGTAATTATTGTACAGATTATTAGTAAGCAAAAAAAATTAGCATCTACTTTTATCTCAAATCACAAAACGAAAACGAAAAGAGAGTGACAGAATAAGTGGTCTTTTGTTAAGTTATTGTCTCATAAAGTTTGGAACTGTGTCAGAATCGCTTTTTTGTTTTGGTTTGGTTTTGTTGTTTATTTACTAAGGAATGCTCAGCTCAGATGCAGCATCTGTCTTTCTCTGCAGTCCTTCTTCTACCCGATTTTTCCAGCTGGGTTGAATGCCTTGATGAAGCCTTTCAAATGATCAAATAGATAAAATTGTCCATATTCTGTGGGATTATTTTCATTGTTCTTCACCACATGTTCACTGAATAAAATACTTTATAATTGTAAGACTTTGTTGTCAAGCTGCGCTCTTGCACTACTTGTCAGCTTTGTTGTTTGTTTAGTTTTTTTATTATAGTAAATTTTGCGGAAAAATTGGTCTGCTCATCAACAGATACTTCCAGGGAACCCTTGCAGAACCATTGGTGGAAACTCAGACTATTTTATCAGTGATATTTCATTATTAGCCAGTAACAGGTCTAGCCCTTCTTGACCTAAAAGGACTTAGAAATGATTCTCTGTTTTGCAGAATACACTTGGGAATGGAGAGAAGCAAAAGTGTCTTGAATGTGGGCTGTCACATGAATAGAAGTTAGAGCCATGTGAGGCTGCTTGTGACCTCTCTGTGGGTTGCATTATTAGGAATAGTGAGAAAACAGTATTAGCCAAGGCATAGAGGCACTGTGCTTTGCACGCTTCCACGGGTTTGCTCCTGAGGTATTGCCTGTGCTAGCAGTGGCTGACAAGAATAATACTGAACGGTTCTGTTGTTGTATGCTGGCTGTGAATATGCATCATCATACACCACTGTGCCACCTATAAAATTTATTTTATATTCCTTGTAAAGGGAACTAAGAAATTGACCTGTTCATTTGCTTCTGTATTTTATTATTTAATCAGTACGAATGTGCATATATGAAACTAATTTTTTGATGTCACTAACCCGAAAGGGATCCTATCCAGGGGGTAAGGAAAGGCTTAGATCTTAAGATTGTCTGCATAATGCTTTTTAATTACCACCTTCATACCATGAAAGAATTCTCTCCCTGTTGGACAGGACATCTGTTACATCTTTATTGCATATACTTACTACTTTGGGATTAGATTATAATAACTTCATTAACTCATTCTTTGGCAGCTTTGAAGGTAAGTTGTCTCTGCTTCTTGCCTTTTCATTTCCAATAAATGTTTTAGATGCAGCACTTTTTCTGACAGAACTACACTGAGAAATAAAGGTAAAATGATGCCTTCTCATAAACATTTGGAGAAATACTCTGCTACTCTTTGCAAACAAAATTGCAACAACAACCATTTTATTGCAAAATAAAAAATAGAAAAAAATTATTGTAATTTGACTTTGGTCGTTCCATTCTAATGATGCTTGAATTTGTGGCCATTTTCCCATGACCCATATTAAACAATAGATTTGCATGCTATCAGTAGTACTGTGTGGGAATTCTTCACTTGAAAACAGAAACTGGCCACATTTTTCTGAAACCAGGGAGTAGGAGTTCAAATTCTGGAGAGTGACAGGAAAATTTGCTCTAAGCAAAAAAAGCAGGGGTTTTTGCCAAGAAAAACTTTTTTCTTCAGTAAATCCATCACCCATGCTCTAGCAGACTTGCTTAAAAAAACAAAACAGTACTTTTGGGAAGTGCTTTGTTAACTTTTAACAGCCTTTTCCACTACTCTTTGGCTTTTTATCAAGCGTTCTTGCCAAGTTGAAGTGATGTGGTGTGTTTGGCAGTGACATACTTCTTTTAGGTGCCAGTGGTGAACTATTGCTTGCTAGTCGTTTTCAATATTCTGTGAAAGTCTTATCGCTGTTAAATACACCGTTAGAGGTGTTATGGGAGGCAATATCCCATATTACCTTTTGCAGGATTTTCTTTTCAGATCCTTATTTTTGAAGGATTTTTTTTCAGAGGGTTTGGAGGTGGTAGTGCGATGGGTTTTTCTGTTTTGTTTCTGAACTGGTTTCCTAGGGAAACGAGAGTTAAAAAAGGCTCACAGTCTGTCTGTCTCATTCCTCCAAATAATTATAACTGGACAATTTCAAACAAATTTGCTAGAAATTTTTAAAGACAATTAGGCTGCTCCTAATTTTGTGAAAGCTGGCAGTTGGGTAGAAGACAGAGACCTGTGTTGATCAGGGAAAGGTGGGGAGAACTAAGCCACGTGCACTCTCCTCGATGACAGCTTGCTGGCCAGTGAGCCAGTGCATTGCTCCAACATAGCCACAGAATCGCTGTTTCTCATCCGTTTGAGGAATCCAAGGGGTAGGAAGAAAAGAGAAGGGAAATTTGAGGCTGTGGCAGCAGTGAGGTTGGAGAACAAAAGCCTCATCAGTGGGAATCTCTCTTCATTAGCTACACTAATGGAAAAAAACTTGAGCAGGAATTTGTGTAATAGCACTATATATAGTGATACAGGTAGCAAAAAGTGTTTTGTCTAGTACTGATTTTAATCACATCTTTAACCACCTTTGTGTACCGATAGAGTTGGCAAGTCCAATAACGTGTTGACTGTAAAGTAGGTCCTCTTTGGTATAGCTGTAACTCTCCCTTACCTCATTTCTAAAGGATGTAATTGCCTAATTTGTTGCAAAGTAACTGATCCGTTTGGTGGTTCTAGCTTTATATGTTCCAGAACTAGTTTTAGTTTATGTGGTCATTCTAAAAATCATAGATAGGGTAATACATGGCTCATACATGGTAATACATAGATAGGGTAATACATAGGGTAATACATGAGCTGTTGGGGAAATTGCTTGATAGGGCTTACTGCCACCCTGTATTTTCATACATTCCTACGCAAATCTTCGCACGTTAAGTATGTTGTCGGAGAGAGGGTTTCCTGTGACAGTTTTAAACAGTGAGAATTTGGATCACAAGATCTTCCTCTTCAGGCCTGTTTTGCTGCAAATACCAGAGAAGTTTTAGTTCCAACTGGATTGCTCCGTTCGATGCTATGGGGTAGCGGAGATCTCCAAGTACAGCTCAATGGTGGCATTGAGAGCAAGTCTTGTGAGAGTGGTACAAGGTCTGCTGTGACAGTAAAATTTAAATCCTGCTTGTGTATAGACACAGACTCTTCATATGAAATTCACATACCCTCGCAGAGGTATTCTTACAATTTGCAATGTTGGGAATATATTCGTCTTATCAGTACAGCTGAACAAGAAGTAGAAGTGCGGGGCAGGAGAGCTGAGAGGAATGGTAAATACTTTCTGGAGGATGTTTTGCATTTGGTTTTTCATTGCAGTTCCCCAAGCAGGCCTAACGATTGGAAATAAAGACAGATCTAATTTACTTTTTGTTCCTTTTTAAAATTTGGAGTTTTCCTGGAAAGTTCGACGGAGTTAGATGGATCAGTTTTGTTTCTGTTTGTAATCTAACAGCTGTTGTGTGTTCTGGGTCTTGTATAGGTGCCCATGGAAGTGTTTCTTAGGATCACTACAGGGTAATGTGTTTAAAAAAAAAAATCCAAATCCATTATATCTCCCTTTCCTCTGAATTTAATTACCTGCCCCTGAATATCTCCTGTTTATATTGAATTTCATCATGTAGCATTCTCTTACCCAACTTTCTTTTTCAAACATAACCAAACCTGGGGCCAAAACCTAATTGAGACTATACCTTCAAGTTATACAATGCACGTTACATTTTTGGCTGCTTTAACATTTATTTAGTTTTGCCAGTAAAGCTGAAAACAATTTAACAGACATATATGAAAAATTACAGGGTTTCCCAAATAGGGGAATTTTATTTAAAGGAGCACCAAAGGAACACTGAAAAGTTACACTTAATGTTATCTTCTAAATGAAGAACACACATAATTTGGAAATGTTTTCTCTTCATCTAAAAAATAAAATATTTCAAGCCAGGAAAAAGATGAAAGTCACTATGATATTTTACTCATTCTAATTTAAAATTTTAAGTGTTTAGTATGTACTGCTGCCTTTTGAAGAAAAGGAATCTTATTGGTTGATGCAGTCAAGAAATGAGAACATCTGAAAAAGGGTAATATATGGACTTTAGTGACAGGATTGGAAAAAAATCCATTTCTAGCTTTTTAAAAAAATCAAACAAACTTGGCACATAGTATCATCCTAAATAAGATTTTACAAGAAAGACTGAAAACACTTATTACAATAGAAGGGGAAAATGCATGAGAAACACTGGAGATTTAAAGTGAAAAGAAACAGAAACCAGCAGGTAACATTTGAATAAAGCTTTCAAGCATTTCTAAAGCTATCTGTCCTTTTCTGTATAGATACTGCAAAGTGCTATGTATAAAATATATACAGGCATGACCTGCCAAGAGGATTTTGGTTTCCCTGGAGACTATCAGTTCTCTGTTGCACAGGTTGGCTTGGGGAATAAGAGCTATCTTGATAAATCCAAACCTTTCTTCCTGAGGTTATTGGATATGTCAGTGAATTTAGATCTTTGTGTTGAAGGCTGAATTTATAAAATGCGAACTTTTAAATGTTCTCTCTAATTTCCAGTTATTTCTCCTGGTGTGTACTTATGATATGCAGCAATTATCTTGTGAATCGTGAAAAAAAACCACCTTTATTGTAATACTTTGATGGCAGTTTTATCTTCTTGTTTGTCTGAGTTGTGCTAAGTCTTTGATTTTAATCACAATTTTCAGTGTATCATGAAAAACATACATCAGATCATAGTGCATGTATTCAGCCACAGTTACTACTGTTGACTTTTCTCCTCCCTTTTCCTTAAATGTTTTGAAATCCTCTTGACATTTTTCAGTTTGGAAACTAGGCTTCAATCAGACTTATTAACTATCTCGTGAATATGGAAAAAAATCCCTGATATAATGCATGCAACCTACTTTGTTCATCTGTGCTTGATTAAGAATAAAACCAGTAATCTCAAGGTTGTTCTCAGTTGGTTTGGATGGAAATATGTAGATTGATATACAAGCCTTTCTGCTTTTTAACTCCTTGAAGAGTCAGCACATGCAGTGTTTTATTGACAATAGGATATAGTGATTTGGAAAGCTTAGAAATGCTACAAATTCCATTTCAGAGGAGATTTTTCTCATCTAGCAAAGTATACCATAAAATGAATAAATTCTGCATAATTTGGAACTTATTAAAGTAGGCAATTTTTTGTACTCTTCTGAGGATATTATCTGTGCTTTTTACAGTTCTTTTTCTGCGGTCCAACTTTGCTTATTGTAAAATTTGCAAAGAATCCAGCATTACTTCTTTGTTATATTCTGCAGTTCTAAAATCTGAAATGAAAATTTGCCAGAAGTATGGAAAGAACATCAAGGTGAAGCATAAAACAGAGAGGAGCAGAGGAAAGGGAAAAGGGGGGGGTTATGCCAGGAAGAAAAGACATATATGTATTAAAAAGTATGAGAAGGAGAGAATGAGAGGATTCTGTAGGCTGCAGGGTTAGCTGTGAAACTCGCTAGTGTTCATTAGTGTTGCTGCTAAGAAAAATGGCAAGCACATTAGCTAGAGAGGGGTCAAAGCAAAAAAGATGCATCAGCCCTCCAAATTTTGTGATGCCGTGAACTTCTAACGTATCAGAAGATCTCCTCAATAGGTTTTACTTCTGTTTCTCCTTGGGTAGCTCCTCTTTCCCTCCCTTTTAAAGTATTTGGTTACTGGCTACTTGCTGTGAGAGGACATAACTTGCTGCGCCACTGGTGGAAGTGATGGGAAGTCCTATTTCACTTCTTCTTAAGCTGTTAAAATGAACGGCATTCAGTGTTTGACTTTGGCAGCTAAAGTATTGCCATCAGGAAATTAACTTGGTGTCTAAAGGCTTTAGGGCAGGGAACCAGTACTTTTTGGGGGGTTGGAAATAGATGTGAATTAACATGCTGGCCCTTACTGTAGTTCAGAATTAACCCCTTCTCTCCTCTGTAGTTCAATGTAATACTTGCCTTTTGGAGCTTGTACAGATAACAAGTCTGTATGAATAAAATATTGCAACTTTGAACACTTTCTCCTTTTGGTTAGACATAATTGGAGTTTTCTTGGATTTGTGAAATGTAAATTATCTGTCTTTGTGGTCTCTGTGTTTGGTCTGCATCAATTTAGGAAGTAGAACCAAGCAGGAGGGAGGGACAAATAAAAAAAATAACATTTCAAAGAGCTGCTGAAGTACAGAAAGGATAGGATTTTGTTCTTTTTTCTGTGCACAGTTTAAATGAGAAGTCTGTCCCCTTTTTCATCTTCTTTCATTTTGCTTTTTGCACAGTCTTAACCCTTCTTGCGTCTAGTAGGTGGTCTTAATTTTGCCCATTTTGCATAATTTTGCCCACAAGCTAATGTATGTAAGCTGTGAGTCATTTAAGAAGTGCTTGTCAATTTATTTAGGTAACTAAACTTCTGTTTAGTGGTTGTTTTTTCACTTAGGGGAGGTGATAGCCTGGGTATTTCCTTTTTTCTGAAACACCAAAAATGAAACCATCCCATGTATAATCACATCATGTTTATGGCAAATGTGCCCAGTTCTTAAGATATTTATCTTATGCTTGCAAGATACAGAAATGAAACTTTGACTGGACAGCAAACAAGATAACTCAAAGATGCAATGAGATTAGACAACACAATTGATTAGACAAAGTTGTCTAATCTCATTGCATCTGTGAGTTATTGTAGTACTTTCTTGATTTGACTAATGCACATAGCTACTATTTCCTAAAGGAAAGACAAGAATGTTGGTGTATGTCTGTGTGTGTGTACATATACGCACAAATGTATGTATGCGTATATATAGATACATATCTATATACACATATTTATATACATACTTTCAAAGGGTATATATGCAGTTTCACAGTCTTTCTGTGGTTTTTCTCCTCTCTACCTTCTTAAGATACAGTGCTTTGCTTTTGAATATTTTTAAGTTCCATTATTACATTTTCACTAAAAGTAAACACTAGGAGCTTATTGAATAGTCATACTTCATGTAAAGTCCTGATTTCTCTTCCATACTCGTTCTTACTTTCTTTGATGGGGACATTTATTGTATTTGTCTTGAAGATTGAAAGAAAAAACACTGAGAATGGCATTTAGCATAACGAAAAAAGCAATGTGATATATTAACATCCAGTGTCTTGCCTCTGCTGATGGCCTGAACAGCAATGCACCTGCATTGTCTGTCTTGTCTTCAAAACTAAGGAACCTCTATATACACCTCATGGAAGCTCAAGCTCTATTAGAAAGGAAAAGAGACTATAGTACAGCTTGTGTAGTTGTTACTTCAAAAGCTTGAGCTTTTAACTCATTAAATTCTAGCATTAGTGTCTTTCAGGTAATTAAAGCTGTGCAATAGTGTCAGAAGCACCATATATTTTCTGCTAGGTTAGTCGTACTGCTTTAGCATTTGTTTGGTAGGTTCAGAAAGAATTCTTTAGAATTCACAAAATTCGCCAGAAATCTGTTTCCTGCTTTGTGTTTTTTAAGTTACATTATTAGTGGGTTTGCCTTTATTTTCATTGGAAATATGGAAACTCTGATTCTCTGATAGGTTTTTGTTGTTGTCGTTGACAAGAAGCTATTTGTGGGTTGAATGAGGAAAGAATAGTTAGAGTTAAGTGAGAGTAACATGACTGAGTTGTTTTGCCATGCAAACAATTTATCCTGCATAAAGGAGAATTCCTTGGTGTTTGTAACAAAGAATGAAAATTTGCAATAGATGCCTTAATATTTTTTTGTTTGAGATTGATACCGATTGGAAATAAGTGTGTTCTCCCAGGATCAGTCAATAAGTGTTTTGATAATATTCAAGTTAACAGTTTGCTTTCTGCTCTCCAGAGTAACAAATTGGCCTTAGTAAGCCTTAATAGTTGGAAAGGGTGATGATCTGGATTCCTTCAGCTGTTCCAAACCAACTGCTAAATAAGTCAGTGAAAAGTGCCTTAAAAATGTTCTTATTTATAGTACAGAGAGGGGATCTTTTCCAGTCTGTGCTGCATCATTAGACAAAAGCCAACACTTCCCAATAGATTTTTACCCTGTGCCTTCCTCCAGGCGAATTCTGATGTTCACCTGCCTCTCTATAAGGAGCTGCAGTACATTCAGCCTTCAGGGCCTGCACAGATAAACCTGAGGACTTTGGCAAACCAAAAAGAGACCTGACAGGATGGTCCTTCATTTAGCAGTCATGTTCAGCTTGCAGAAACTAGCTGCTCGGAGCTGCACTGGTTTGTTTGCATATCCTAATTGTTGTGAGTGTGTGCCTTCTGTCACTGCGATTGTACCTTCCAACAAGAAATCAGAGTTCCAGTAACAAAGGTAATTCCAAAATGTCAAGCGGAGTGCAAATTCACAGAAAAAATGCTGCTTGCTTAGCCACTTCGATCATGTAAAACACTAATGCATTACTTTTATTTAAACTCCTGAACATTACCCAAATGAAAAACTTTGTTGCATTTGACATGTTCCTATGAAATATTTTAATGTAGGTGAAACTGCATCTTCTGACAATAAACTTTCTAGTTAAATTTTTTTGACTGGCCCTAATGCAAAGACAATGTTTTGCTCTACTAGAACTTAGGCTGCTGTAGATTTGATTTCTTTAAATTAAATTAAAGTTGCTGGAAAGGAATTAAATTAAGAAACAGCAATCCTCATACTAAATAGAGGAAGTGTGCTTGCTTTGGTATTCTACAAAATGATCAGGGCTGTTATAAATAATTATAAACATGCTCGGGAAGTGCCCTGTGTGAAAGCACGGGAAATTTTGTGGACTCGGGCCAGATTTATGCGTTTGCTCACACACGTGCTCGGTGATACACTCTCTTCCCACATTATTGTCTCCATTCGTTGTTGCTATTTAGTTTCCTGCCAGCAGACATGCAATTACGACCACCTTGTTGGGATGCGTGAGGCACAACAGAGCGAGCTAATGCCATTTTCCACAAGGCGGTCACTAAAGGCAGGAGGTAAATAGCCAGATCTGTTATAAAGCCCTGCAGGATGTCAGTGGATGGTGTTGGGGTAATGGCTGTATTACCATATGACCATAATTTTGCTTATACCTTGTTTTCATCTTACATGCTCGTTGCTAGACATGTTAAGGACCGTAAATGCTAACTCCTGGCCACTATCCAGATTTCCTCCCATGTGCTCTGCAGAGTGCAGGAGGGAGATTGGGGTCCTTTACAAGGACAGCAGCAAAAAATTCATGCTGGGTAGGGAGCTGCGCGGAAGTAGCGAGTAGGAGTGACTAAGTGTGTAGCATGCTCTGGCTCACAGGCACAACCCTGCTCAGGGGCAACTACCTGCCTTTGAGCCCACAGTGGGGAGAGGGAGAGCTGCGCTGCGGTTGCCCTTGCAGCCCCTCTGTCGGCCTCCTCCCTCTTCTGAGGGCTCCATAAGCCCTGAGCTCTCCTGGGGAGGAGACGTGAGGACATCACCCTTCCCGTGAGTCACCTGAAGGAGCTGTAGCTTTGCAGAAGGGCCTGCAAGGTTTGCGGTGCTGGAAGGAGGGGGTACGAGGAGGAGCACGAGTGACTCTCTAGCTTGCTGGCTCTGGCTCTGGGTGCCTTTAATAGGAATGGCTCACAGGAATGACCGTGGGCTTGGGAACAGCCTCATTCTGCACTTTGAAAAAGAAAACAGTTACGACTGTATTTCTTGAAGGGTCTGATCCTGCTGATGTGTGTTAAGCGTGATCAAATAGGAGTCTTGTGCTTGCAGCTACCAGGGAACTGAGTTGCTGCATTGCTTAATAGTCTGGGTCTGGTGAGTTTGTCAGTCTTCCTTTTTTTGCTTCAGACCCCATTATACACCACATTTTGGGCATGTATTGGTGTGAAGTGCTTTCTTCTGTACCCAGTACAGACAGAGAGCAAGTACAATCTATGTACGCATGGATTTGATCTTTGGTTGTTTTAATGCAAAGGAAAAAGGTTTACTTAATGTTTCATAATAAATTGAGGAACATTACTTTGAAAATGCAGATGAACATGAAAACTTTAAAAGGAAATGGAAACTAGTTAAAAGGAGTCCAATATTTTTGTGGAACATTTTCCTGTATAATGTGAACTGTCATTAAAGGCTCCATCAGTTTTTAACAGCTGTGACTGAAATAAGAGCATAAAAGCTTAATCGGGAAAACATGTTAAAAAATGAAGACCAAAAAATCCCAACATTTAATTTGTTTTCTTGGACTAAGTGAACTAAGTAAACGCCTAACACAGGATAATAGAAATTTAGAGTAGAACTGTATGCTTGTCCTTTTAAATAAAGTATTAAGGATAAGCACTGAGAAACTGACCTAAATTTGACCCTGAATTTGACCATTTCAGTAAAGAGAAATTAAGTAAATGCCATTTTGGCATTTAACATTTTATTTTTCCTACATCACAGCTATCATTCAAGTAGAAAGAAATTAGAAACAATAAAGTTTATTTTAGCTTTGTCATAAACGTAACTAGCAGGAAAGGAAAATTGCTGCTTATCAAACAGAATAGAGTTAAAAGCATCTGATTCTGTTGAGTATATATATTTTATAAAGATGTACTGTAGTTGATGCTTGTCTTTATTAAGCATGGACTAATGATGAATCCATGCTTTATTTTATAAAGCATAATATACCTTCCTTATTTAAAAGTGTTGGGTAGCAGCATCTCAAAGGTACCCAAATCTATTGTTTTAATATAGAAAAATTAGCCTACTTGTTGTAGACAGTTGCTGTAACTGTCTTTTCTCTTAATATTTGATCGGGATATGTCTGCCTCTTTAGCATGGACCATAGCGCAATTGTCAGAGGTAATGTGAGTGCTTCTGTTTGAAGCTGGTTGGTGGTTGATGTCTGTGGTAGCAGCCCTGGATGATCCTTTGGGAGGCAAAGTGGAGCTCCTTAACACAGGAGGAACCAGTTCTCCTCAGTACCTGTCTCCCCAACCATATTTCTCAGCCTGCTCTCAGTCCCTCAGGATCCCTGTGGCAGACTGCACCCCCTTCCTCTGTTTCCCATAAATTGCTTTTTGGAGCTGCAGAGATGACTCCTTTCAAATATACATGACTCAACCTGTAGATTTTTATGTCAACTCAATCCTTGTATTGATTTTTCTGTGGCAAGATGGGGACAGTGTGAGTGTTTGGTCAGGTTTTTCCATTAGCAGCAAAGAATGCACAAGTCCCTAGACCCAGGAAAGTCACCTTATGGGTATCAGTTGTGTAACACAAACTTTCTTTTCTTTTTGAAGGATCTCTAAGCTGTAGTTTTCTGTATGTATCTGAGCACTGCTGGAAGTGTTTTCAGCTTCAATTATCAGCCAGGCAACAAACTAATTTACCTGGTAATCAGTTCCAAAAGCAGCCAGCACTTCTATTGCCACTTTCAGCCTTAGAAAAATTGAAAAACACAGCATCTGTCATTTACAAGTTTCTTACACACTCATCTAGATGTAGACAGAATAAACAAAGGAATCTTTTGAGGTCAGGTTGTGAAGTGCAACAATAAATAAGGAAACATGGAGCAGAATATAAAACTTAGAGCTAACTGCATTTCAAGAGCAACATGGAGGCTGCTAAAAGAATTCAGCGTTATCTTTTGTCAAAATAGAGGCTTATAATAAGCACTGGAGTTACACAAGATTTTATTTGGTTTTTCATTTGTTCTTTTACCTTATACAAGTCCCTGTTGTACACAATTTTGATTTTCCTTTTTCTTTTGAAAGTGGCATGATTAGAATTCTCTTTAACAACTAAAACAAAAGTTTTAATGGATTTTATTGGAAGTTGTGTAAGGTTTTCTCCAAATGTTAGCATTTTTCTAAGGTAAAGTAAGGAAAGACAAGATCAGCAACTGGTTTCATAAATTAGGCATTTTCAAGTTGGTTGAATCTACAGGTATGCACCTTAGAGGAATTAGCTGAAGAAGTAATTGAAATCTTATCATTTAAGTTTGAAGACTGTTGAATGATGAACGTGACTCTCCAGGAAGGTGTGATGTCCTTTTTCAACCTACTTTTAGAGAGAACTGTATGATTGTTAGCCTAACTTAATGCCCACGGAGATACTGGAAAAATAACTTACTTATAAAATATCCAGAGGATGATGAATAACAGGGATTTCTGGGGAGGAATTTACTTCACACAAACCTTTCTGTCTGTGGGAGAGTAACAAGAATGCACAGCACAGGTCTGTAGACCCAGGAAACTCATGTAGACCTTGTGGGCATCAGTTGTGTAACAGAAACTGTCTTTTCTTTTTGAAGGATCTCTAGTCCAAGGAGAAATTAGCAGTAGTTCAGCATCAAACCGAAAAGGTGTATTGACTGTAAGGCTTAAAATGGTCTGTCCAGAGTCTGTTAAAATTCACGGTTTTCACTAACTATTCCAGCAATAGACTGCTGAGTATGTTTATTGAGGTTTGCCAATCTGAGAAGTGCTGTTTGCACTGTGAAGGTCAGAATCCAGAATGGCCCTTGAAAACTGAAAGAAAAAAACCTCTAAAATTCACTAAGGGCAGAGACATTTGGCTGTTGTTAGTTGTGGGGAAAAGAATTTCTTTTTTTTTCCCCAGATGATGTAAACTGACATGGGATGTATAATAAGTATGAAGGAGCTTTTCCATTATACAAAGCATTGATGAGGCTTGTGCTGGATCACTGTGGTGAGGCTTAGGTACTATACTTGAAGAAAGATGTGGACCAGTTGAAGAGAATCAGGAGAGAACCATCAAAAATTATTTAAAAATCTAGAAAACACAAGGAAACAGGAAACATTGAAAGGACTGAGTTTATACAGTCTAAAGAAGGTAAGATTAAGGCATGACGGGCATTAGGAACTGTAAAATGCTGATGCAGAAAAGAAATATTCTAGTGAGGAAGTAGCAATCTTGAATTTCAGAGAGGGAAATTTAGGCCAGCTGCTAGGAAAAAGGGCCAAAGCCA
Source organism: Ciconia boyciana (assembly GCF_034638445.1). Classification (NCBI taxonomy): domain Eukaryota; kingdom Metazoa; phylum Chordata; class Aves; order Ciconiiformes; family Ciconiidae; genus Ciconia; species Ciconia boyciana. Next base: position 129,355,602 of record NC_132935.1, read on the forward strand.
AGCTAGAGCTCAATCTGGCTCCTGCCGTAAAAGACAATAAAAAATACTTCTTCAAATACATTAGCACCAAAAGGAGAGCTAAGGAGAATCTCCAGCCTCTATTAGACGGGGGAGGGAACACAGTGACAAAGGATGAGGAAAAGGCTGAGGTACTTAACACCTTATTTGCCTCAGTCTTTAATAGTAAGACCAACTGTTCTCTGGTTACCCAGCCCCCCGAGTCAGAAGATAGGGCCGAGGACCAAAATGGAGCCCCCATAATCCAGGGGGAAATGGTTAGTGACCTGCTACACCACTTAGACATTCACAAGTCTATGGGGCCTGATGAGATCCACCCGAGAGTGCTGAAGGAACTGGCAGAAGTGCTCACCAAGCTGCTTTCCATCATTTACCAGCAGTCCTGGCTAACTGGGGAGGTCCCAGTTGACTGGAGATTAGCGAATGTGATACCTATCTACAAGAAGGGCCGGAAGGAGGATCTGGGAAACTACAGGCCTGGCAGCCTGACCTCAGTACCAGGAAAGCTGGTGGAGATCATCTTGAGTCCCATCACACGGCACGTAGAGGATAACCAAGTGATCAAGCCCAGCCAGCATGGATTTAGGAAAGGCAGGTCCTGTTTAACCAACCTGATCTCCTTCAACAACAAGGTGACCCGCAGATGTGGGAATGAGGGAAAGGCTGTAGTGGATGAGGGAAAGGCTGTGGATGTTGTCTACCTAGACTTCAGTAAAGCCTTTGACACCCTTTCCCACAGCATTCTCCTGGAGAAACTGGCTGCTCATGGCTTGGAGGAGTGTACTCTTCGCTGGGTAAAGAACTGGCTGGATGGCCGGGCCCAAAGAGTGGTGGTGAATGGAGTTAAATCCACTTGGCAGCCGGTCACAAGTGGTGTTCCCCAGGGCTCTGTGTTGGGGCCAATTCTGTTCAATATCTTTATCAATGATCTGGATGAAGGGATTGAGTGCACTCCCAGTAAGTTTGCAGAGGACACCAAGCTGGGCAGGAGTGTTGATCTGCTTGAGGGTAGGGAGGTTCTACAGAGGGATCTGGACAGGCTGGATCGATGGGCTGGGGCCAGTTGTATGAGGTTCAACAAGGCTGAGTGCAAGGTCCTGCACTTGGGTCGCAGCAACCCCATGCAATGCCACAGGTTTGGGGAAGAGTAGCTGGAAAGCTTCCCAGCAGAGAAGGACCTGGGGGTGTTGATTGACAGCTGGCTGAATAGGAGCCAGCAGTGTGCCCAGGTGGTCAAGAAGGTCAATGGCATCCTGGCTTGTATCAGAAATAGTGTGGCCAGCAGGACTAGGGAAGTGATCGTGCCCCTGTACTCTGCACTGGTGAGGCCGCACCTCGAGTACTGTGTTCAGTTTTGGGCCCCTCACTACAAGAGAGACATTAAGTTGCTGGAGTGTGTCCAGAGAAGGGCAACAAAGCTGGTGCAGGATCTAGAGCAGAAGTCTTATGAGGAGCAGCTGAGGGAACTGGGGTTGTTTAGTCTGGAGAAAAGGAGGCTGAGGGGAGACCTTATTGCTCTCTACAACTACCTGAAAGGAGGTTGTAGAGAGGTGGGTGTTGATCTCTTCTCCCAGGCAAGAAGTGATAGGACAAGAGGAAATGGCCTCAAGCTGTGCCAGGGGAGGTTTAGATTGGATATTAGGAAAAATTTTACTTCACTGAAGGGGTTATCAAGCATTGGAACAGGCCGCCCAGGGAAGTGGTTGAGTTACCATCCCTGGAGGTATTTAAAAGACGTTTGGATGAGGTGCTTAGGGACATGGTATAGTGGTGGACTTGGTAGTGTTAGGTTTATGGTTGGACTTGATGATCTTAAAGGTCTTTTCCAACCTATATGATTCTGTGATTCTGTGAAAAGGTTTTGAATAGTAAGAATAGAGAAGTACTGAAACATGACTTATGGGGCTTGTGGAATCTCCATTACTAAAGGTTTTTAAAAATAGATGAGAAAAACTGAGAGAAATAGCTAAACTAGAACTCATCCTGCCTCTAGATAATGGGATGGACTAGCTGGATGATCTCTCCCAGCTCTATTTTCTATTACCTTTCTTTTTTAATCATCAAGTGTACATCCCAAGGCTCCAATTACATGTGTTTTCACACTTTCTTCTCATGTTTAGCTTTTAGGAGGAAGCAATCACTCTCCCATGTTAATGACTAGATTTTCTACTAGTTTTACCAAGGCATCCTTAGAAGAATCCAGATACTAGGTTCATATGCAAGACAAGCATCAGTTTTCATAGACTATTGTTAAAAATTGGAGCACCATTACCAGAATTAACCTTACTGAACAGTGTTTAGTCATTCCAATGTATTCAAGTAAAATCCTCATTTAGAAAGTTATTTGGGCTTTCATATTCTTTTAATTAATTAAACTATTTGGTGCATAGTCTAAAATTTTTGGAATCTCTGAGCCACAAGAGGGAAAAAGTAGTTCTGACACCTGGGTTTCTTTCCCCATTTTGATCCCCGGTAGGGTCCAGTAAGTAACAGTCAGTTTTGTTATTTATTATGCATTATTCATTGGGACATTTCTTTTTATGACTCTGAAGTGATTTGTATGCTGTTGTAGAAGGTAGAGCCCTATTGTCTGTCAACGTACATGTTGCTTGGATTTCTCATTTTATTTGCAAAAATAATAAAAATTCTGCATCTTATAGTTCTTGGTCAAAAAGTTCCATTATCCTCTTCTGGAACATGGTCTTATATGAAGAAAAAGCGTACCAAGCACAGCTATTCTATTATTCCTCTGTATTACTGGTTTTGAATATTTATTAGTTTTTTGATAACCTCTTTCATTATTCATAAAGGGTAGCCACACAGTTTGATGAAAAAAGCAGTACAATGAAACCTTATTTTGCATAGCTGGCATCTTTCATACAAACTGTTCTCCAGTGCTTTTTTTTAATGAAGGCCTACAAGGTGCTGGGAACCTCCATCATGTTTCTTGCAACATCCCCTCCTTATTGATTTCAGTGGGAGGGGAAACCATCCAGCACCTCACCACCCTATATGCTCTAGCATGGTTAGGGATGAAATAATAAATATCCCCCAAGAGAGATGGAAATGAAGAGGCAAAGGTCAGGAAAGAAAGATGTCTTTTCACATAAGATATGAAAAACATATGAAGAATTACTGATGTGGAGAGAAAGAGAATGGAAGGTTGTTTTAGGTGGTTTATGGGATTTTCTTTTGAAGCCCACAAGACTCCAAAGAAATAAGGGCAGTTGCTGTACTGACTGCAGTATCTGTGTGCATGTCAAGTGTCTGACAGGAATCAGCATCAAATACTTCACAGGAAGGCATAAAACCCCACAGTAAGCAGATTGGGGAAGGATTATTTTCATGCGCTACGTCTCATCCTCATCTCTAATATGTATAGGTTTGCTTAAACCCTGAGGTATAAGGTTTAGTGTCTATTCTAAAAGTTTTCTCATCATTATGGGTATGCATTGCTCCTAGTATTCTTGTTATCACTATACCTACGAAGTAGTCTTCAGACATGTTGGTAGATATTTGATCTCAACAGCATTTTGCATTAGTGATCTCTTAGTCTGATAGTACAACTTTTGTGTAGATAGATGATTCTGTTTATTGCTTTTGAATTTGACATGTTCTATCTTCATTGCCTGTCCCCTTTCTCTTGTTTTATATTTTTGACTCATGGCTCGCTCTCCTCAACTTGCTTTGCTATGACGACTACTAAAACTTAGAATATCTTTTGACCAACTGCCTTCTTTTTATTAAAACCTCTACTTCATCTCTGCCAGACTATGTAGTGAATTTGGCATTTTAATGTATCTGACTTCTTGTTTAATTGCACGTGTCTCTTGTTTGATACAAGTTCCTCGCCAAGACAGCCTGCTTAAAATCTGAAATACAAACTGGGCCTCAGGAAATGTCAATTTTTGTGTTAATATTGTAGACCAGTGTCAAGCTTGCTTGACTCTGAAGAGCCTGGATTTTAAAAAACATGATAGTCTAGTGTAGGATTATTGACCAATTTCTTTTTGTTTCCAGCTGAGCTGCCAGGATCATCTGCAATCAAGCTCTCCTCCTTGCGTGATCTTCCAGCTCAGCTGCAAGAATTGTACCAGCAGGGCTTCATCTTGGCTGCTGTCCACCCTTTCGTGCAACCAACTGATGAAAAAGAGAAAACTCCCCAGGAACAAATCTTCAGGGCTGTGCTTATCAAGAAAACAGAAAGGTAAAGCACTTCCAGTGAACTAGGATAAAAATAGACAATGTGATTTCCTGCTGAGTTTTGACCTACATCAGGAAATTATAGCCGAGTTTACTGTGCAAGGCTTGATTTTTTTTTTTTTTTTCTTTTTTTTGGTGGGCTTGAATAGGCTTAACATGTTCTTCATGTTTACAATTCATCTGCAGTTTGGCAGACGACTCGGAGAATAACAAGTTGAAATATGCTCTGTATTTTGGGATGTGTTGTCATGAGAGGCAAACAAACAAGCCCTATGCCTGACAATTTGTGAGAATGATCCCATTGGTACCCTTTAAGAATTTATTAGATTAAATTAAGACAGAAGAATGTTTGCTTAGAAAAGGCATATTTTGTGTTTAGGTGGTTACAGTTAATGCGATTAATTTGAGAACTGTAGTACTAATGCATACTTCTTAAATTTATCTGTAGACTTTAGGCCCTTCTTTCCTCTAAACAATACAAGTTCTTTTAATTTTTCAATCAGTGCAAACTCTTTAAATAAAAAGATGACTCCTGCTTTGTTCAGTCTTTTAAAATTTATTAATATTTTACATAATCAAAGTCTGAAGATGAATAAACGAACAGGAATACTGTTCTTTTATGTTTTAATCTGATTTTTAAAAAAATCAGTAGAATGTGCTGTTAAGTAGTCCAGAAGGAAATTAAAATCTGAGTACTTAAAACATATATTTATTTTTTGTTGTGATTTTAATGATTTAAAACATAATTTAACATTATCTGACCATCCATAACTCTGCAGCTACCTGTGTTGTTGCAGCTGTTCTGCGCAGTTTTCCTACATTAGTTGCATTCCCCAGACTGCCCCTTTTCACAGTGACCTGTACTGAAAGCTAGGGATAATTAAACCTCATTTGCCGATCCTAGTCCCTCTCTTTGTGCTGATGCATGAAGGAAAGGATGTAACTGTTTTAGACACCTCTTTAAAGTAAAACCACCATTCAATTTGCTACAGCCTGGTAATCAACTGGTAGCAATTACAAACAGGGTTGAACTTCAGTCTGACACCTAAGGAGAAAGTTTTGCGTTTCATTACCAAATATATGTAGGCATTAGGTGTTGCAGACAGTTCTAGCTTCTAAAATAACTCTCAATTTACCTTGACTTGCTTTTAGTTTTATTAATACAGAACTTCATGCTGGCTTGCCTAATATTATTGTTTAAAGGGTTTCCAGTTTTATGGTCAAAACATAAAATGTTTGGCTGAACAGTGGACTTCTTGAGTAATATTGGGCTGAGCTTGCCTGGTTTTGGGGCCTTGCTTTCCCTGCCTACAAAATACCCTGCTGCAAATAATGAGAGTATTTACATGCATGAATTTGCAATGTTAAGTAAGTGCTTAAGCACTTCTGCTGGATTGGGGACCAATGGTTCAGCATCTTCCAGGACTGAGCTGTGAAGACACATCAGGGAAAAGCATCATCCTGCTCGGCAGAGTGACATGGTCTTCAAGCCAGAGCACTCAGTGTGTTGCTGCTGTCTCGTACCGTATCCAGTAGTTTACATCTGTGCAGAATGATTGCAAAAGAGTACAAAATCTTAATTGCCTACTCACTCACTTGGGTGCCAGTGTTTCACACACTTTAGACAGCTGTAAATGACTGTACAAAATTGAAGACAGTAGAGAGTCTTGAACCAATTATATTTCCTTTTACATTCACACTCCATTTCTTTGCATTCCCTTATCTATCATTTCTGACTGCCTAGGGAAGCGGAAGAGACTTGGTGCAGTGGGAAAAAACAGACAAGTACCAGAAAGGGAAATGGCGTCAGTTTGGTGTTTCATGTAGTTTAAATGTTCCTGAGTTTGGGTGAGAGTATGGGAGAAGCTGCTTCCGTAGTGTGTGGGTGCAACAAATGTTTTCATTGCCAAGCGCAATGAAGAGGTATGGGTGTTGCACAGATTTCAGATGACCGTGGCCTGCATAGAGACCACCTGTATTTGAACCGTGAGTTTATCGCATTCCACTAACAGCTGGGGAGAAAAAAATATGCGACAGTAGGGAAAAAAAGACATACTGTTAATTTTTAAATTAACCTTTCTCATTACACTGCTGATAAAGAGTAAATGATACTTTTTTCACTGAGGACTACCAGGTCTCTGGCATCTGTAGGCTATCTCTGTATAAAACAGTTGAACTCTTGGGTAGAAATTAAGGTCTGCTTAGGATATTTGTTGATCAGATGAGCGTTTATTTCTGTTGTAAGATTTTAGGAGTATAAGTAGGCCAGCTACACTTGTAGGATCACTAGTAACATCATTTATGCTCTGAAGTACAAAGTGGTCCCCTGCTGTGTTCTGTAACAGTGGTGCCAGGTGTTCATGGGGAGCCAAGGACTCATAAAAAGCTCTGTATCTTGGTGTGGGGCCCACCCTTGGGCTTCCCGACACCTTCTGCAAAACACCTGAGGCTGTAGCTCCTTTCTTACTGCAGGTGTTTCACCACGGATGGCTCCAACACTATACGCTTCATCTGTCAGTTGTCTGGCAGATACCAGGTGCGGTTTTTCACCTTGCTATTTTTGTTGCCTGAATGGAACAAAAATGAAATTGTTGTATTAGTGCCTTTTTGGTACAGTAATGTCAATTCTGTATACACAGAGACAGCACTGAACACCTTGAATTAGTCTTTAATCAGTGTTGCACCTTTATATGTCAGGTTTGTGTTTTAAAATTAATACTGTTGACTCACATTTTGAGGACTTAGTTTTGTAGCACTGCCTCTCCAAAGGTAGGAAGAGGCTATACTAGCTGCAGCAGATGATGTGTGTCAGGAACTACCTGCTGCTTCTGTCACTGAGATTTGCAGTGCCTTAATTTGTTCAAGAATAAAATGGAAAAGGTAGTGCTTAGACATGTTATGCATTAAAACTAATGGAAAAAGTACCTATTAGTGTTATTCCTCCTATTTTGCCATTGTCCTGGAGTTTTAAAATACTCAGTGTGAATTTGCAACGTCATTGTACATTTAAGGTGCCTTTTAAAGTCACTACAATAGTTTTGTGTTTAATCTGGTGTACTGGTATCTCTGTGGCTTCATTATCTTAGCTATCTAATCATTTCTGGTAAATAAGGAAGTAGGAGTCATTCCTGCACTAGGACATTTGAGGAAACCTGTTCCAAACATATATGGAAGCTGTAAAAGTTGAAAAAGAAGATTTGTCCCTTGGAAATGTTAGGGAGGATATGAAAGTAAAGGACAGATTTTTTTAATTTTTTTTTAATCAACAATACAATTGATTGCACTGCAAAAAATGTCATATTCAATTAAAGAAATGAAGTAAATATAGGAGTGTTTAATTCTTTAGAGGCATGAATTGGGCATGAAGGTAGTCTACCAAATAGCTGAAGGACTCTGCTATTGCTCTCATTAAATTTAATATAATAAATTTAAATATTTCTGTAGCACCTAATTGCATTGTGCACACTAACCAGTTGTTTGGGAGTGATTTGGAAGTCGAATAGAATAGAGTCGGATAAAGGAATAATAACTTCAATGCGCCTATGAATACTTCCTCTCTCTCTTTCTCTCTCTAAATTTCAATGGACTTCTTAATTAAAAAGCAGTTGACTGTTTTACTGTCTGTGCTGAGTTCTGAAGTACTTGGGTTTCTTGGAGAAGGCATCTCGTAAAATATGTAAAGAAAAATCTTCAAGCCCAGGTTTTTGCAGGTTTTTTTGCTGAATGTAGGGAAGGCTCCAGGTGTGAAGTGTAGCCCCTGGCCTGCTGGTTCGTGTTGATTCATGCTTGAGAAAAGTTGATTCACACTGATTTACACTTGAAGACAAGAATCTCAGGAAAAGGGATATATGGTGGTACCCTGGAAAGCATGAACATGTGACAGCATATCTCTCCTAGCAGAGGGGACAGGGGAAGGTCTGTGCATTTGGGAGGTTCTGGCGAACCAAGATAAGGAGAGTAACATGTATGTTGCTTACGTTCCCGTGAGGAACAGAGATCGTTAGTTCTTCTTATGTGTAATAACCTTTCTCTCTTGGCCCTTTTATTTCCATACTCGCTAGTTTTTAATATAATAATCACTGTTTAGGTGTCTTGTGCTCATTACTATTTTGGACAGCTTGTGGCTGTTGCAGATAACCTGGTCCCTGCAAACAAACTGCCAAGTCAGGCCCTGAACAAAATTGTAACAAAACAGTAGCACAAAGCTTCCTTAATTTATTCCCAGGTCCCTTTAGTGTGACACCCCTGTCTGGTGTCTTAAAGTTTCAAAACTCAGTGTCAATTAAAATGTTTTAATTTCCCTTTCTAAATACCGTGCACCAGAAAGCAAGCTCCATTCTCTTCCACTAGGAAAGATACGTGATCCAGGCTCATAAACTGTCTGCTTTACAATAATTTTGATGTGTTTGCAGATGCTCCATTTCACCACAGTAGAGTGAAGCAGGGGATATAAATTGAATTCCAGAGACGTCTTTCTCTCCGTTGTTCCATCTATGTCCTAGGACATACCCTTCTACAGGTTTTGCCTCCAATCAATAAAGCAATCAGCAGGGAAACATTCCCATGCAGAAGTAGACTAAGTAGTATAATTTAAGAATAATTTTTTTAGAGTAGACGTCCATGTTTACCTCAACTTTGCAGATGTTTTCCCCTTTCTGTAAAATAATGAGGTGTCAGGTGTTCCAGTGATTCACTTGATGACATGATTCTGATTCTATTTCTATAATTTCCCTATCTCCATTAATCCTGATGAAATGCAAACTTTCATCACTTGGCCAAAAATAATTCTATTTATCTGCAAAGGAATTTGGTGGACCGAGTTCAAAAGTTTAATAGTAAAACAGGATTTTTACAGTTTATTTTTTTTGCTGGTATGCAACATTAATTCCAAGTGATTTCAATTAATGGCATCTTCTGAGATATAGCTAAATTTTTGTGTCCTCTGTGTCATTTAAAGTCTAGATTTACAGAAAATGTAGAAAATGGATTTATAGAAAGTCTGGATTTGTAGAAAATGTAAAGTAGCATGATGTAAATGCAAAAGATTGAAATGGCTTAAACATGCAACATGAAGTTACTTAAACAAAACAGTCGTTGTTGTGTTGTTTCTTTGATCTGTGCTTGCACTTCAGTTGTCAGTGTCCACTTGGTATTTGCTTAATTATGTTGACTGGAGGGGAAGTCCTGATTTTTCACTCTTTTTCCAGTCATACTAAACTCCCCTTTTAATAGTAGTGAACAGCCCTTCCCATGAAAGAAGGGAAAACTGTATTATACCAAGGAACTGATGAAGTATGAAAAGACATAATTATGTTGGGAAAAAGCAGCAGCCCCTGGAAGCGTTATGCTTTGTGAAGTCTTGATTTGGTCCTCTGGCATTTGGATTTGCGCATTTGCCTTCTGAAGGCAAAGGAAAATGCTTCTAAAAACATCCAGACAATTCATCAAATTTCTGATTCTTAGCTGTTTGCGACACCTTCTAGCTCCAAAAAGCTTTTCTTCTCTTCATGCTTTTTTGATAGGCACTTGAAACAGGGAGTTCTTGCTCTGACTTTGTGTAGAATTCAGTGGAGAGAGCCTTGAGCCATGACTAGTGCCTCTGCCTGGCAAGCCTGTCTTTGAGTTTTTGTGGATATTTCTTCATTTTCCATGTGAAAATTTTTCATGCCACATTTGACCTTCAGTGGCACATCATTGTCTAAAACATGCACAGTGGTCTCAAGCTTTCTTGGAGCGTGCACTCTGACACATCAGCTGTGTTCCCCACTCTGATGTCATTTGCAAACTTGACGTGAGCGTACCTTGTCCCCTCCTCTGTGTCATTGATGAAGATGTTAAACATGACAGGTCCCAGGTTGCAGACCCCTGGGTGGGCACTCCATTTGTCACTGGCCTCCAGACAGGGCGTCACATTAACCATGGAACTGGTTTTTATTCATCTGGTTTTCCAGACGGTAGTACTCTAACTTGCATACAAGAATAGCGTGGGAGACAGTGCCAAACCTCTTGCTAAAATTGCCATCAATGACAGCCACTGCCCTCCCTCCACTCGTCCACAAATCCCCTCATTTAAACATCAGAGGCAATCAGGTTGGTCAAGTATGATTTACCCTTGCTACATCCATGCTGACTATTTCCAACCTTCTCCTCCTTCATGGGCCCTAAATGTGCTACAAAAGATTGCTGCAGAGATATAGGAACTCCAGTTGAAGGCGTTTCACAATGATACAGTCTGACAAAAAATATCAGTGATCTCCTCCAGTGCTTCTGTGCTTGCTTGAGTTCTTGAAAGTAGATACTTTGCATTGGTACAATATATTTTTAATTTAAATGTAAATGCGTGTGTGTGTGTATGTGTATCTATTTGGTTTTCATGTAGGATTTAGGCTTGAAGATGGCAAATGTCTGACCTTGCCTTCATGAGCATTAGGATCAAACATGTTTTGTGTGCAAATGCAGTGTGTGTTGTTGCTCTCAGCAGGCTGATTTCAGCTTGCTGAAAAAATAATATTTATTCCATACCCAAGAGTCAACAGATATCTTCCTTTAGCTCAAGGGACAATGGATTGTGTTTTTAAAGCTTATTATTTGTTTCAAGTTCAAAGAAATACATATTTCCTCACAACAACTTTTAACATTGACCCAAAATAAATGTTCTTTCATCTGTATTCTCAAAATTATAAACACTGCACATTAAAGATGCCTATGTATCCATACATGCCTGAACTTTTCTCAAGAAACTATATGCTGTCATTAAAAAAAGTTTATAAATTTTACTAACAAATAATATCTATTCCAGTCATATGGTTTCCTATATAAGAGAATTCCAAGTAAAGAAAATGCCTAGGTAATAAAGTTAAAACAATGTCACGTGGGTTAGAGTTGAGGTTGTTATGATACAATATACCTGCTTTTATTTTTATAAAAAATGGTGTGTTTGTTGGGTGGGCATCATAAAACCTATGGGTTTTTAATTGTGCCTTCTTGGTTTTCAGATACTCTAGTTTTGCTAGATTTTTAACCTGGAATTATACAGATATCAACTGCTCATGTTAATCACCTTGATGTGGTTTTATTTTTTTGTAATGTAGATCAGTTTGTTATAAATGTACAGTTATATTTTGAACTGTGGAGCTATTCCTGTGTAGTAGAAAATCTCAAAACTGCACTTGTATTCCTAGCATCATCTTAATCGAATAGTCATTTTAGAGTGTCTGCGCAGCTTGCAAGTGTGCTTTCAGCTTTCTGATTTCACGGGCGTGGAGAATTTCAGGAAGATTAAGACCAAATGTTGGCTCCCTCATTTCCTTCTTGTATCTGAAAAGGATTAGAAATCCAGTTTGTTACAGACACCAAGTTGTCAGCTTTAACAGTTACCGTGTAAGTTACTGGTACTCTACAGCTGGTAATGGTTTATCTACCATGAAATGGTGCTTAACTGCAAACAGCTGTACAGGAAATGACAACCTACTGAAACAACCATCGTAAAATATTTTTGGCCAGTGAACTTCCAATTATAAGTGAAAATCTTATTTATTCTATGTATTTTCTTCTTCTTTAATGGCACTAGAGGTCCTATTTAGGATTCAAGACGCCACTCTTTTTAAGTCTGTGGTCCTCAGCCTTCTACATATCAGTAACACTTGAGGGTACCCTCTGCCCACAGCCCAACAGGCCTGCAAATGCCGTCCCTCTGCACAGCACCAGGTAGACTGAAATTCCCTCTCAGCTCTTTGCCACACCCTGGTTAAGGTTGTCCATGGTGGTCACTGAGAGTACCTACAGTGACAGAAAAATCCTTCTTTGAGAAAATCGGTAAAGATAAACAAACAATGAGATATATAACAAAGGAAGAAAAACAAATGAAAGCCCAGGATGCATACACAGTTTCACAGACACAGTGAAATTTTCTGTCAGTCTCCACGATTAACCAGTGGTTATCCTCGCCTGGGGTGGTGGGCAGGAGACTGCCCTTCCCCACTGCAGGCGAAGCGATGGCGTTGTTCGCACTGTCCACTGTCCCTTCTGTTCCTTCTCAGGTATCACAAAATGCGTTATAGTGAGTGCAGGGTGTTGTAATGAGTCGGGGTGTACCAGCTTTTCTGGTTCATCTAAGCTTCCAAGAAGGGTGCAGCCTTACTGTATCCAGGTGTGCTTCTTTCAGGGCTGGGCCATTTTTAATTAACCCAGGGATTTTTTTAATTAGAGGAACAAAGGTAATAAAAAACGCTGGAATGTTTGCAGACAATGAAGGGAGAAAGATTCGGTTTTCCAACCTAGGAGGAAGAAGAGGAAGAAATTGCTGACTGTACATCCAGAAGAAAAGGAAGATCTTTCAAACTGTTGGGGCTTACACATTTTTTTGACTAAACTGTTCTCAGCATTTCTCTTTCTCTTACTCTTTCTGTTGAGAAATATTTTATGATGGGAAAGTGGAAATTAACTTTACATAAAACTATTGCTTTAATTTTAAAATATTTCATACACTGGACTCCCAGTAACTTCCTGTGCTATACATTTGATAAGAGACTCCAGCGTATGGATTATTGGGTTATTTCTCAAATGACTGACATCAGTCCTTCTTCAGAAGAGAACAGGGGAACGCAAGTGCAGGGACAAGACTGAAGTCAAGAGCCCTGAGCTCTGCTTTTGACTTTTCCTCTGACTTCTGTGATCTTGATTGATGTGCATATTTTGGGGATTCTAATTCATAGTCTCTAATGAAAGTGGTCCTAAAAGTAGTCCCATTAAATGAATAAAACCAAAAATATAATAATTTCTGTTCAGTATAGAATTTAACTGTACCTATATTTAGCTACTTCTCTACGGCTATACTAATAATATTCGAAGAGTTTAGTGAGAGACTTTTATGATGTTTATGAAATACTTTGCGATTCATTTATGAAAGCCATTGTTTATTGTATAGAGGCTGGAAATAATTTCTTGCCCACCTGGATTTGCTCAGAAAATTATTTTTGCAGTCTGTGAAATCCACATCTATTTATTATTTTCACGTGAAAAGCTATGGCTTTTGTTTTGTTTGTTTGTTTTTGACAAAGTAATGGGCTCTTAAATGTTTCCTAAAAAGGTGAAAACTACCAGTAATAGATGAAGACTTTAACATGTATGGACATATTTTACTTGAAGGCATGGAAAAATACTTTTGGTAATATAAAGTACTTCTGTTGGAAGATTTTAACTAAAGATTTTATGGCCTTTAGTAGGATCTGCTACGCATGTTCTGTAAAATAATGTTCCTAACAGCGTGCGATGGTATTTGATGCAATTTCTTTCACGAGCTCTAGTGCAGAGGTAGCTCTGAGACTCTTAGAGGAAGAATTCACTGTCTCCTGTTTGCTTAAATATTTACAAGCAGCAGGTGTATTTCAAAGTAAGTGCTTGTTAAAGGTGGAAAAATAAACAGGTCATTTGAAGCAGTTGCAGTAAGAATCACTATATTTTTATGGATATAATCTGTATCTCAGATAACTCGTACTCCTTTTAAAGAAGCTGGAAGTAGGTCTTCCAAAAACTGCACAAAAGCAGTCCAGGGAGCTGTTGAGGGGGAGGAAAGGAATTAGGAGAGAGTGGTTCAAGGGTGAACTTCCCTCTTCCTTATACCTGTGTATAAACCTCACCAATATAGGTTGAAGAGTTTGTTTTTACAGAGAGCCAGTGGGTTTAAATATGAAAAATGCAGTGTTTCCCATTCTTTTGGAGCTAGCAAGGTTTTATGTTTGTCACAGCAAGTCTTTACAGCAGTGCCACAGTTTACGTGGAGACCTGAATACTACGTGAAGAACAGGCTTTGGTGAAAGAGTGGGCACAGGAAGGATTGTGCCTCTATGTTTGTCCCATTTTATCCTGTTCCTGGGCCTCATGTTAAATCATAGAATCATAAAATAGTTTGGGTTGGAAGGGACCTTTAAAGGTCATCTAGTCCAACCCCCCTTGCAATGAGCAGGGACATCTTCAACTAGATCAGGTTGATCAGAGCCCTGCCCAACCTCACCTTGAGCGTTTCCAGGGATGGGGCATCTATCACCTCTCTGGACAACCTGTTCCAGTGTTTCACCACCCCCATTGTAAGAAATTTCTTCCTTGTATCTAGTCTAAATCTACCCTCTTTTAGTTTAAAGCCATTACCCCTTGTCCTATCGTAACAGGCCCTGCTAAAAAGTTTGTCCCCATCTTTCTTATAAGCCCCCTTTAAGTACTGAAAGGCTGCAAGAAGGTCTGCCTTCTCTTCTCCAGGCTGAACAACCCCAACTCTTTCAGCCTTTCTTCACAGGAGAGGTGTTCTGTCCCTTTGATAATTTTTGTGGCCCTCCTCTGGACATGCTCCAACAGGTCCATGTCTTTCTTGTGCTGAGGACTCCAGAGCTGGATGTAGGTGGGGTCTTACCAGAGCAGAGCAGAGGGGCAGAATCGCCTCCCTCGACCTGCTGGCCAAGCTGCTTTTGATGTAGCCCAGGATATGGTTGGCCTTCTGGGCTGCGAGCGCACATTGCCGGCTCATGTCCCGCTTTTCATCCAGCAGTACCCCCAAGTTCTTCTCTGCAGGGCTGCTCTCAATCCCTTCATCCCCCAGCCTGTATCGATACCGGGGGTTGTCCTGACGCAGGTGCAGGACCTTGCACTTGGCCTTGTTGAACCTCATGAAGTTCACATGGGCCCACTTCTCCAGCTTGTCCAGGTGCCTCTGGATGGCATACCATCCCTCAAGTGTGTCAACCGCACCACTCAGCTTGGTGTCATCTGCATGTAAATAAGCATGGATAGTGTGGCACATACTTCATTTTTGGGATTTGGTATCTTAACTTTGAATTTGAGCTGTATTATTTCAGAGTCTCAAGACTGGGAGTATGGCTTCCTCAGCCAGGCTGGAAGGGGGCTGTGGTGAGTGTGGTGGGTTGCCCTGGCAAGGGAAGTGTTTGGTATTCACGTTTGTAGAGGCTCGGGGTTGTCCCCCAAAAAATGGGATTGGTTATCTAAAAAGGGCTTGGTTCCTTGCTCCCCATTCCTACTAACCCACTTGTGGTTTGTTATTATACAGCAACCGAATCACTGGAGAATTGTGTTTGCTCTGTTTGATGTTGTATGGACTTAGCATTGCAATATCAAGTGGCAGTTTTGATGATTTATTGATTGCTAGAGCATTAGAGAGCCCTAGCTCATACTTATTTCTCTCTGGAACATGGCTAGATAACATCAGGGCTACATTTCCAGTTAGTCATATTCAGATTTTAGAAAAAAATGTAGGTATAACAATACGTACTCTAGCAGTGAGGCTTTCTTAAGTTTATTTTTATGTTATTTAATTCATTGAGTTCATCTGTGGTGGAAAATCTGCACAGAATAGATTATCTTATCTAGGACTTTATCTAGAAGAGCAAAAATGGTTGTCTGCAGTTCATGTGTTGTCCCTCACAAAATTATTTTTTTTTTCCCTCAACAAAGTTGTTCTTTGCTGCTTAAATTAATTTCTGTACACCTGTTACAGAGGAGTAGTGGTGGAAAACTTTTAGTCCCCTAATAATGATTTCTGTAAATCCTGTAAAGATGTTTGGAGAGTTTCCATGGACACCAGTGTTTTGTTAAAATTTTTGTCCAGAGTCAAGAGCAGAATGGGACCACAAGTTATGAGAAGAACCTAGAAAGTAGGGGGAAAACAAGTAGGGAAAGGGCTCCAGTGTTCCCAAACCGTAGTTTGGTACCACCTGTCCCATGTATAAGTGAGATAAGAGAAATGAAGTGAGAGTATAGCCTGTGTGAAAGTGGGAGGATCAAGTACAAAACATAATGTCATGTGATGCTTCAGAAAATTTCTGCAGTATTGCCTAGGAAACACACTACCAGTTTGCAGTCAGCAGCCTACGCATCCCATGGCTCCAAGTAACTGTTAGCATCTCGGGAAAGCCCCTGAGACCATCTGTAGCTGAAGCGTGTTTTACGTGTCACACAATCTCAGTCCCCAGAACAGGGCTTTTACACAGACTTGCTTTTGCGAGCATGGCAAGCCTGCAAAGCCCTTGTTTTGTTGTTTTGCTGCTTCCTCAGCACTCTCAGTTCAAACTTCTGCACCTTTCTTCCTGTCCTGTAGGTACCCAGTGCATCAAGTGACTGCTGGCTAGGGTTAGTTCTTTACTTCAAACTAGATCTTTTGATTCTCTGTATGGGATGTTAAGATAATTACTTTGCTACTAATCCAAAGAATTATAGGCTAGCTTTTATTTTTGTACATTCCTTCATGTGTTTTCCTAAAGAACTGATAAAACAAATGATTCTCTAGATTTCCTCTACTGATCAGGCGTATCAGTTTCCTTTCATGGGAGTCTGGAGGAGATGAAAACTGCCTTCAGCAGCACTGCTTTGCAGTGCACGCCTACAGACTCTTTCTCAAGATCATTAACTTCCAAACTTTCCCTTGGCATATTTGACTGATACCATGTTTCCACAGCACTGATTTGTTCAGCAATGTATATGGCAGATACCATACGCTTTGAATTTTTTTAGGAGTTAGTGTCTTCTGAATGAGAAGGGATTTCACCCATAGCTTTACATTTCTCAACAACAAAGCATAAGGTAAGACTGAAGGATAGACTACTTTGATTAGCCCCAGATTTTTAAATGTTGACTTTGAACGGTGGTAGGTAAGAGAAGGGATTCCTTTAATTACTGTCCATGAAACACACCCTACGTCAGGCTGCCCTGTGGGGCCCAGACCATCTGTCAGCCCATTGCATTAGAACCTGCTTTCTGCATATTCTGAGTTACATCACCTGTGCATCTCCTTGGCATTGGCCATAGATGCCAGGCTGACAAAGTGTTTCTTGGACAGATAAAGAAATTTGGAAGTCCCTGAGGCATTCCACCATCTGCAGTCATTGGTGTGATTTCCTTCCCTAGCAAGTAGGTGAGATGCTGTAGCTGCCACTTGTCAGAACTGTGTTGAACTCAATGGAGTGACTGTGCTGGAACCAAAGTTTTGTGTGAAGGTTAGCTCTGCATAGGAAATACTTATAAAGGGGATGTGTGGGTATCCAGTATTAAGAACAGAAACTGATTCTTTTTTTCTGTCTCCCTAGGTCTCCAAAAGGTGATGTCCATAGTGAAGGATATGTCTTGGAGGTAGAGTGCTGCTCCTCTTTAAACCAGCTTTCAGACAAAAAGGAGATACCTGATTTTATTAAGAAAGTGAGTAAAAAAAAAAAAAAAGGCAAAACCCAAAACACAGTATGCTTTTATTTGCACTATAATTACTGCTTCTAGTTCTGTCAGTCTGACAATAGGAGTATGTGTACATTTTGTGCAGTTGAAACACTGCACTAGAACTTGATATTTTGTGATTTTAAGTATCTGAAGGGAAATTATACTTATTGAGAGAAACAAGTTTGATCATATTATTATGAGAAAATTATTTCTAGTATCACAGGAGGGTGACCTCTCACAGATGATATCAACTAAGTTACCAATGTAGAAGACAGTCCTACAATGGTGTAAACATAAGTTGAAATAATATATATAATTTCCATTTTAGTGTCAAAATATTCTGTTGGATAGTACTGTAGCTAAAAGGCCTATTAACTCTTGGAATCCCCCAGTTTAATTTAAGTTTTGTTTCAGTATCACGTGATGTTAGCAGTTAGAGATGGTACTGGTAACCTAAATCCCTTTGTCATCCAGAATAGTGTTGCTTTCAATAAACTTATATGTACTGGGGAATTTGAAAAGAACCCTGCAATTCTTTATTTGTTGCCTTCTTTTTAAAATTATTTTTGATGCTGTAATATTCTGCCAGATTGGAAATTAGCAGGTTATGTCCATTTTAGTGAAGACAGATTCATTGTGCATGTTTCGAATTTTGCAGCATCTGTTGTGTCCTATTGCATGTTATAAAAACTAGCATTAAATACTATGTTTACTTAGCCACATGCTGTAAGAATAGTGTGAGTAGGCATACTCCCCTAGCTTTAATCCATCTTGCAGTGATAATAGTTAAGAAAATTTTGTAGAACAAATTTCAGCACAGGCTGTATGAGCTTGATAAGGACTCAGCTTGACAGACTGCACTCATGTTCAATCTTTCCTTTTTACTATGAATTGTAAAAACTGGATTAAAAACAATGCAGCTATGACTATCTTATCATCGTCATCATACTTAAAGATATATAGATTTTGGTATCAGAACAAACTGAAGTTTTCTGAACGCTTACTAATATTCAAAAGTTTGAGTCCGAATTTTGTTTCAGGGTTTATTGTGTTATTGTACTTCTATTCTGATGCTATCTTGGATTATTTCAATATAGTCACACTTAGGCAAAACTGGTGTAGTTCTTGTGTATCAGTTTCAACATGTTTGATTTTCTTCTTCAGTTCTTCGAGTCAGAGTAGAAATATAGGCTTATCTGTCACAACCGGTAGCAAAATTTTACATCATTGTAACAGAAAATTTATTTGCATTTGTAACTTCAGAGAGTATGGCTAACATGAAACCAAAATGACAATCCAGGAGTCAGCTTATTTCCATAAATATCCAATTCTGAGACTCTTTAGGATGTTTTTCTAGACATGGAAATATTTCTGTTGCCAGAAGCCATTTGATTATGAGGTTATGAAGATGCCTTTTTGAAATATAATAATTTAAATTTTAATAGCTAAAATGTATATTTACTGTTTCTCTGTAGGCTGAGTATGTCGCTCATCCTCAGAAGTTATTTGATGTAGAGAAATTTGAAGTTCTTTGAAGCTGTTGCTGTCAAGCGTGTGCTGTGTCGCTGTCTATATCTGATTAAACACATTGTGAAAGTCTCAACACTTTTATGTAAATCTAACTCAGGAAACAGGATTTGTTTGGGAGTAGGAATTAATTGTCATATTAACTAATTTGTCTGAGCAACAAAAATGTCCATTGCTTTTAAGGGCATATAAAATAGATGTTTGCAAACAAAATAAATGAAAAATAAAGGATGTTCTTCAAAGAAAGTAGTAACAAAAAGCTGTTAGAGAGGGCAATTGCTTGCTTTCAAAAAGGAACAACCTATAATTCTTCTCAAACTGTGGAATACAACTGAAGTTAATAGAGTGTTGTAATTGAATAGACAAATCCTTGATCACAGAGCTTTTCATAACAGAGGCTTTTAGCACAGGTTTACCACCTTATTGCATTGCAAATTACTATATTTAAAAAAAAAAAAGATACCAAATAGAGTTAGCTGTATTTTCAAAACAAAATAACAAGTCAAAATTTTCTCCAACTGTGAATTTACTAGAAAAAATTCCTCCACCCTGAGAAAACTAATTTTATTAATTTTATTATGCACTGCTGAGCGAGTATTGTTTACATGGAGTTTGAATAAGGATGCAATTTTAATAACTTCTTTTCTCAATTGACTTTTTGTTGCATTGAATATGTATGTCATATTGAATATTAACTGCTTGCTCCTGGCAAACACAAAACAATTTTGCAATGGCATACAGCATAGGTAATATCTTTTTTCTTCTTCTATAACTCCATAGAAATGTTTAAAAGTAATGAAGTAGAACCAAGGAAGTTATTTCACCTGGAGAATGCTTCTCGCTCACTGAAACAAAGTGCCTCAGTACTATATTGACTATAAAACATTTAAGAAACACCATAGAAGACTCTCTGGTCAAACCTGTGTTGCGTTGCTGAGGTCCTTCTGCACTTTGGGACTCTGTCCCAATTCTCTACTCTCTTCTGTACATTTTTGCCACCACTGTGGTTTCCGACCGCGGTAAGAGCCACGGAAGACAGCAGATAGTTAAGCATTGGGGACATAATGTTGCATGGGATACATTCTTCCTGTACCCTAAAATCATGTTGACATCACCATGTTCTGTTTGTTCTTTCATATCAATGTAGATCTAGTGCAGCTCAACATGTCCTAAAGACCTCAAACAGTCCCATGGTGTCTTTGTCATGTAATTCCTGGGCAATGAAAGAAGTAACTTAACTGTTGTATATGTACTTTACTGCTGTATTGGTATTAGCACTCCTGTCTTTAGCTCTCAGGCAAAACAGAGATTAAAGATTTGCTCATCTGCTTTTTAATGAGCAAAGCTAACATCTGAATTTCTGATCACTGTCGCTCAGATCATTCTGAAGGTGTTGCAAGTCAGAGTTGTTACTTCTAAGATACCGTATTTTGTAATACTTTGACTTGTGTCTCATGTAAAATAGGATAGCCTTTAATTACTTCCTTAGTTGCTCTTTATTTCTGTGTTATCCTGTTATCGTTTTTTTCATCTGAGAGTGTTCTCCTGCATCTGCTGAGACAAGTAAGGGAAGCTGAAATCCCAAGAAAAGAGTTATTTTGGATATGCAGTCATATATGAATGCCAAATGACCTTTGTTTTCCACACCAATCCGAGTTACACGCTCTAGAAGAACTCTTAACAGGCAGAAGGTGTTACTCCTCTGTTCACATCTTTGCAGTGTTGGTGAAAGGTTAGGAAATGGAGGATAGTTTCTGAACCACTTCTGCCCAGTTCTGGCTTTTTAAAATTTAGGAAGCACATCTTTGTATCCTTGGTTGCCTGCTTAATGCTCTGTCAGAAGGAAATTCTTGTATGTTAACTTTTTTTCAGTTTGACCCCATTGCACAGTTTGTATTTCTTGTCCCTTTGGACTCATTATCCTTCCCTAGGGAAGTATGATAAGCATGGAAAAGTGTGGTTTAAAAATGCTGCAGCTTAACTGAAATCCAAATGCAGGCATCTTCCTTTTGCGTTTTTTACTAGACAAGGACCTCTCCTTGATGGTCTGGCCTTACTTGACTCAGAAATGAGGCTAATTTCTTCCAACAAACCTAAGGCTGTACAGATGAATAATTGGTTTTTGTGTTTTCAGAAGTGGACCAGTTCAGCTTGGAACACGACTGCCATCTTGAAACACCTATGTAATGCTTATCTTGTGACGAAATCTGCCATATTTGACAGTATCAAATCTGCCTATTGCTGTTTCCTCTGTTCATAGTCTTGGTGACTTCAGTGAGCATACAAATGCCATCACCAGCACTAGCTCAAAAGCTGCCAGTAACATGTCACTCCCTTAAGTGGTCCTCTGAACAACTTCTGTAGTCCAAAGTACCCAAGAAATAATCTTGACTCCTGCAGATGTAGTGACTTTGCCCGTAAGTTTGTTGACATTTATTTTCTAGTAATAGCATTGCTGGGTAAAGGAAGTGGTGGCACCTCTCAGACTTAAACGATTGGGACCCCAGGGAGGAATATGCCAACAAAACACATTGCAAGGATGCTGCCATCCAAGTACTTGTTCCAGAGTTGGCATCTGAAACAGTGACCACCAGTTCTCCCTGGTACAAAGGCAAGTTGCACAGGGAATTGGACTATTTTGAAAGAAAGGCCATACAATACTAACACTTGTATGAAGACGTCCTACACGTCCTACGTTGCTGAAAGGATCTACTGTATTTGAGCCCTCTTGCCAGTTTTATGGAATATATGGTATCAACTGGTATTTACTGGAGTTTTTCTAAATGTCTTTTAAAAAAGAAAATGTTATCAGGAATAGAACTGGCATGAGGAATTAGTATGTTTCAAGTGTTAGTTTATGCACTGGAAATTAATACATATTACTACCAACAAGTTTAAACTATAGTTGAACTTACTCAGTGTACTCCTGAAAGATGAGACATTTCTCAGAGGAGTTTGATCCTCCTGCCTGTTATCTGCCCTTGCTTCTTTGGAGGGAGCGGCAGGCAGGCTGAGTGGTCGGGTAAGGAACTGCTACACTCCCCAGACAACCACAGGTCAGTCTCACTGCATGTTTCTCCATATCAATGTTTTTATCAAACTACTGAGATACTTCTTTTCCTGCTCTCATGTTTTTTCCCCTCCATTCATCTGTAGCTGTTTTGGTGGTATTAAGATAACTGCTATCTTAGTTCATGCACATCGTTTTCTGGAGAGTCATCTGTGTTATGGCTTTAATTGGTGAAGAATTTTTGTATTAGTATTGCTGTTAAGACAGGTTATTTCTCCAGCTTCTTTTAAGTTGCTAGGTAGAAGCAGGGTTGGAGTATTTAGAAGAACTTTTGTCTCTTCTGTCAAATAAAAACTGAGTGCCTATATGAATTCTCAAGAGCTCTTAAATCTTTTCCATAGATGTTCCCAGTCAAGGGAGTGATTCAGACCAGATTTGGCTCTTCACTTATTTCCTACATATTTACTCACATCAGATGAGCATTTGTCTTATGATCAAAACAAGGGACTTCACATATCCATGTAGTGTGTGAAAGCAATATTAAATGATTTTGAACTCTCGACTTCTGAGTTTTGAAACTCTCTTCAGCATCTAACTATGAAATGGCAAGGAGATGTGGAAGATGAGAAATGTGTCATAGGACAAATTTGTCAATAATAATATGTACTTTATATAATTATTTGTGTTCATAACAGTATGACAAGCAAATGAGAAGACAAAAGTCTGCAATTTCCTAGAAAAAATGAATGTGACAATTACTAATCTTGTAATTTTTTTTACTTTTATTTGTAATTGCTAAGAAAGATGTTTGGACTAGATGATCTTAGAGGTCTTTTCCAACCTTAATGATTCTATGATTCTATGAAAAATACTGTTTTTTATGTAGCTGTTCCAGTATTTCTCACATTCTTGTCTCTTTTTGTTTGTCATTTCTTATTCTTTATCTCTTAATCTTTGCATTGAGATTTCATTTTTAGAAGGAACAAAGAGATGCAGCTTATGAGTTCTGAAGAGCACGAGACTGTTGGTGGATTTCTTGACTCTCTTGCTGCAGTCTTACAAGGATCTCTTCTGTGAAGCCTCTGATTGCTCTGTTGGTGCCAGGGTTACTTAGATGGTTATTGTACGTATCTACTTTAGACACGTTTTAGCTGGCCTGTTCAGAAATTTCCTGCAGGGTATATAGTCAGAGCAGGTGGCAGTAAAAGATAGAAGAGGGGAAAAATTGAGCCTTTAATATTGCTCAGAGGGTCGTTCTTCAAATGAATAAGCAGTTCACATTTACTTCTGTGGCTAGAAAATGGCCCCTCTAGAGTACTGTTTATTACCTAGGATTGCTTATCTAGATGTGATCTCAACCTCTTCTAAAATCATTTCCATCCTTAAAACAAATCCAACAAATCCCACCCCAAAACCTTAGCTCTCCAGGGTATTTGCAAAAGAACAATACAACATTTATTTCTTTACCACATTGTAATGAAAACCATTGCTGAGCACTTAGCTGACTGCTTTGTTTTCTGCATGTTTTCAGTGCAAACAGAGCCCCTATTTTATTTTTAAGTATTTGGATCTTAGAAGTAGGTATGGTCATGAAGCAGAAGTTGAAACTCGACATCAATGGTTCAGCTGTTTGTGATCTGCTGTGATAATATTTATTAAAGTGCATTTTGTTAACATTTTGTAAATGTATATATAACAAGAGATGGTAAAAAATAGCATATACTGTATTTTAAACAGCCTGGTGTGAAGGGAAACATCTGTTCCTGGTTAAGCTTCTTTCAACTTGTGTTCTTTTGACTAAGCCCTGTAAGAGTAGTGTTGATATATATCTTCCATGAACATTGCAAAACTATTTTCAGGACTCTCCCAGGAGCCTGGTTGTGCTTTTATAATCCTTTGCCCCCAGCAGCTTTCAGAGTCATCCTCTTGACCAAGATAAAAATAGATGTTACAAAGTATGTAGTTGATGTTTTTAAAGATCCCACTTCTGTCTGGTGGGAAAAATAACTTTTTTTAAAATAACAATAAATATGATAATATTTTATACTGTGCTAAAATAAAATATGGGCAAATTGTTCAAATTGTAATTTTGGCTACAAGTAACAGATGGCTAGATGAAACAATGTGATTTTAAAGAAACATTCTTTGGTTTATATAAAGATAAAGTGTTCCCTGCAAATTAAATGTAAAGTCTGTAAGTTTGAGTCTGAATTCTTAATATTTAAAATATTCCTGTTGCCCTGAACCTTTTGGTTTTTTGTTTTCATTGCTTAGGACAGAGACAGACTAAACCAGTGTCCCAGTTTTGAATCACGTTAGTACTAGTTGATCACAAATAAGTGACTGTTTTCTCATGTTCTACAGAGAACACTGAATTGTGTTCATCCACCTAAAACGGTTGTTAGATGCAACACTCAACCATCCATCTCTAGAAATCTTTATTTTCCCCTTGCTTATGTTCACCCATTAGTATAGGAGTTTCTCTCAAAAGATTCATGCACAAGACATGATCTGCATTTTGAAAATGCCTGTTCTCTAGAGGAAGTGCTTGGGACAGAGTTTCTACAGACTTTTTTTTACAGTGTATATCAAGTATTTGGGTTGAGTGAGCATAGCTGGCTGCTCCGTAGCAGTTTATCGCAGGTCTAAACAATTTTTAGGGAATAAATCTTAAATGACGTAGATAAATTCAGGATTTCTTTTCAGAGTTTAGGGCAAGGTTGGGAGGACGCAGGTATGTTACATGGCTTTTGGGCAGGTATCGCAGTCACTGAACCTTTGTAGCCTATGTCCAACAATGTTTGCCCTTTGCCAGCTCTGTGAAGGAACGGGTGCTAAAATAGATAATAATTTGAGAAGAATCATCGCATCCAAGACCACAGAGGATGAGACAGTGTGGTTTCAAGAGCTGTCATCTAGTGCGATATGCTGAAAGGAACAAGTGTACTTGCACCACGCTACGCTACGTTTAGTATGGTTATATTGTTCTCAGGAATGAGTGTACAGCTAACGGAAGCTGAAGAGGAATTTCAAGTTGTTACTCTCATCCCTGCTTTGACTCCGGTAGCAGGAGACATATAGCTTGCTGTAACTTAATATCTCTTGGCCAGCACTGTCTTAAGAGCCTATCTTCTGTTTTATTCAGCATAGCAGTAAGTTGCAGTAGCTACTTGCTTCACTACATTTCTCCCTGTTGTTTGTAGCTTTCAGTTCCCTTTTGCAGAGGCTGCTACCAATGAGCATGTTGTAAAACTGCAAAGCTTGCTTTCTTTTCCCTGTTCAGTGCCTTGTTATGCTCTACCACAAATGCAACGAGAGCTTAAAGTGTCAAGTCAATGGTTCTGTTGTACTGTGTGGCTGTGTACTGCAAAGATGGGAAGGCAGCGTACATCTGTTTCTTCAAGAAACTGATTAGTTTTTAGCTTTTGGGTTTGTTTTTGGACTCTATTATCTTCTCTTGGATCTGTCAACTTCATTCTAATAGTCTTACTTGAAGTTCTCGAACGGTAAAATGCTGGTCGAGATTTTCCTTGGAAGTATCAATATAAACACTGTCAGCAACACTGCTTAAAGGACGACTCTGTGGTTTGGGATTATGGTAACATTTTTCAAGGCATCCCTCCAGTGTTCTATCCCTGATGGCCTATTTTGATGTAATTGACAGTGAAAATACTTGGTAATTTGAAAGCCTGAATGCAGACTGGAATTTGAGTTTTTAAAAGCTACCTTTATATTTACATATATGAACATGAACTATCTATCTCAGATTCAGAATTGGTGAGTGTAAACTGGAGAAGATTAAAAATGCATGGGAAGCACAGGCTTGAATGACAGAGCATCCTAGTCTGAAAGGTTGCATGGTTTGGCAATCTGCAAGTAGTGAAACAGAGTCTCAGAGTAACAGGACAGAGAAATGATTAGCAGTTGCTGCTTTGCTGTTTGATTAGTAGAACTATCTTTTTTTGTAATATAGTATTAGAGATGCAAAAATGCCAAAGTCAGAAAAGTTTTGACTCATTTAGAAAGAACTAAGCCCCTCCTCCAGAACATTAGCTAAGCTTAGTTGGTTTTAAAATAAGGAGTAAACTCTTGATGACTGTAGTGTCTTCTCAGGAAGGAGCATGTGAGACCTACAGAAAATATCAGAAGCAAACTAAAAGCCTGTCTTAATTTTAAACATCTGTTTTCAGAATTGAACAAACTAGCAGGGGGATGTGCAGTATTTGTGATGAAACATGTACTACTAAATATTAATGAAGGAGGACATAGTTGGAAGACTAATCTTGAACATCCTTTTCCAGTTCCAACTTCTGGCATGCAGTACATAGCGTTCTCCTCAAACCACAAGATCATGTTCTTTGCATGAAGATCCCTGGTGCTATGTCTGTTGTCAAAGGAGATTTACTTGAATCCTAAAAAGAAGGTAGAAGAATGCAGTGATCTTGTTTCTGGTGCACATTATGAGATCTAATGCCTCTAACATTGTTCTTTTAAAAACAACCACCAAATAGACAGACAGACAGACAAGCATTTCTTTTATTGGCTAAGACAGTTCATGCTTGGTTTAAATAGATAGCTCTGAGCAAAATTAATCAGCTATTGTTTCAAAGGCCGTATGTTTGGCCATCAGTAGGACTAAGTAGCAGTCTTTCACTTAGTTCACGGCAGAGCTAACTAAATGCATCTGACCATCAGAAAATCAGTTCATTTCTCCTAGGGAATGTTGTCCTTTCTCCAAGCACATTTTTGCTATGTGTGCTCTTTGTAAATTGTTTGTGTTGTTTTTATATTAGCAGCAGTCCCCTTTACTGGGTTGCTATGACATTCTTTCAGTACCTTGTTATATCATGAACCACATAGCAAACCTATTAATGAAATGTTCAGCCCTAATGTCTGGGTTTTGAAGGTGTTTTTTTCCAGATCATCAGGAAGTGTAAGCCTTGAGACCATTTGGGACTGCAATAAACTGGAGTGCCCTAATGACATTAGTAAAACTGCTTTTCCTCTGGATGCGTCCCAAAAATGTCCAGCTCCTGGCATACAAGAGTTAAGAGAAATTCCTAACGCTTGTCTTATTAAATCTTTTGTTTGAAAATCCTTATCTGAGAGAGATCCTCATTATTAAATTGCTGTGCATTATTTCCCATGTTTATTGATGTGGGTGGAATACTATCCTGAGCTTGTGGAAAGTGTTTGATTTGCTGTGTGCCACCCCATGGGAGAAATGCACAGAATCTCCCTGTAAGCAATTACCGAAGCTGACAAAAGTATATGATTCTGTTCAGCATGGAATCTATATCCTTGAGCTTCTGTATTTATAAGCAGTACCATCACGCTTGTTATGAATAGGAGATTATTACAGAGCTGATAATGCACCAAGAAATGCAGAATCACAAACAATATGTGGACTGTACAATGAACTTGCCAAGTGTCTTTATTCTAAACAGATTTGAAAAGAAAACCTGTATGTGGCTGTTCAAAATGAGCTTTCAACCTGGAATCTCTGCACTTCTTTCATGGCTGTGAGGCCTATAGTTCAAAACCAAGTAGTTTCCAGAAAAGAGGATTTCATCATTCAGCCATACTGTTGCCAGGTGTGGTTTTGCAGATCTTTAAAATAGACTGTCAGCCATTTTCTAATTAGTTAGGGAGCTTTCAAGAGAACTAGAAGTATTTAAAAAGATGAGACATAAATTTGCTACATCAACATGATGTTTAGTGGCACCGCTTTGTGCTGCTGATGGTTCCTTTTTTCCAAATGCAGTATAAAAATAGCGGTCAGTCAGTTCTAAATAAACAATAACACTTCACAAATGTTAAGAAATGTTAACACAAGTGCCCCAGCTAAAATTCAATTAAGGTAGTGACATCGGGTTGGACATGGTGCTTGTTCCTATTCCTGCTAGAGTTAGTGGGAGATTTGATATTTATTTCACAGATAGCAAAGGCTAAATCTGTCATTTTTTTCCCCTCAGGGAAAATGCCAGGTTTCTAATCAAGCAAATTATAGAGATGACATTAAATTTTTTAACTGCCTCGGCCCTCTGTACACATTAAATTTAATCCCTTCTTTAAGCAGGTTCTATTTTTAAACTGGCATAAATCCAATTTGTTGCAAGCCAGTTGTAAACGAATTTGGATGTACCCACTTGGGGGTTTATCCAGATTGAAATAAATGAGTTAAGTTCTGCTTCTGTTGTTGAACAATAACATCTTTTGTGTTGGAGACCTGGTCTTGTATTTGTGGTTAATATCATCAAAGCAACACTTTATGAGGCAATAAAAATGTTTCTGTTCCTGTCTGGGGAAAGAACCAAATAATTTTATTTTATTTTAAATTTCTTGGAATTTCCCTCTTAAAAATTTCCCAAGATGTAAAGAGCAAGTATGTAGCATATTTAAGATATAAAAATGGTCAGTAAAACAATTGAAATTACTATGGATCACCTAATGTAAGGCCACTTTTAATCTAGCTTTTTTCCTGATGTGGTAAGTGATGGAGATGCAGTTGTTCTGCTTTTTATGCTTTTTCTTCTCATTTAGTCGTACAATGTAGTATGACAAGGACCTTTGTTAGTACTCTCTGTTAGTACTGTAAACTGGCTCATGAAGACAAATAATTGTAGTATTTATCTGATCTGGAATATGTTCTGGGTGACCCTGTCAGAGTAGCATCATGTTCTTCCCATTCAGTTCAGCTTTACCCCTGCTTTCTCCCATGCGTTGCCCTCTTACTGATTCCGAACACCGCATCTGCTAAGACGTTTTCCCAAACGGCTGGAACAGACATACCTGTCTGTGTGTACCAGTGCAGGATGCCTCAAAGGGTCCAAAAACCGCAGGTGTCTGGTAGAAACAGCCCTTCTGCCCTGTGTAGCTCCTGGGCATGACCTGTCTGGGTACTGAGGTTTGGGCTTGTTTAAGTCTGAGTTTTTGTTTCTTATAATTCAAATATTCAATATTTCAAATACAGGAAAGAGGAAATGTGAATGTATACTGGATGGCATAATTCATTCTGGATGTGAAGGCAACTAAAATTTTGCATTATTTAAGCTCTCAACAGGGTGCTGAAAAAATCAAATTGTCTTTGTAGTTTGAAAAGTTTGAGCTTTATACTTAATTTGCGATGAGAGCTAGCCTCTTTGTGGTTTTGTGGAAAGATGGAAGGAAAGATTGTTTGCGTCTGCCGATACATCACTTTGCTGTTCTGCAGCTTACATTGCACTGTTGATGTAACATTTCCTGCTAAATTGGCTTTATTGAAAATAATGAGATGCTTGGTTCTCCCTTATGTAATTGGGAAAATTTGAAATATAGGTTTAAATAAGATTTTGTATTCTGTATACTACCGATTAACTTGTTGGGAAAGGGTCTTGAAGATACAGTCACTTTTTACAATCTTTCTGCTAAACTATGAGGCTAATACAGCTTAGACTATCATTTATTCCTTAGTTCCTCCTGTTTCCATTCCGAGAATAAGAGCCTCGGAAGAAAAACCTCAGCATCAGGTATTCCGTAAAACAAACACTTTTTTTTGAGTGAGCCAAGACTGTAAAACATTGCTACAATAGCTGTGAAAGCTGTTGTCATCCAAATCACAACATGGGAGAGTCTGGTATAGATGGACAAGCAGTCTTTATTGACCGTGACCAATAAAATTACTACATATGTACTATCCTCAAACTCTTAACAGTTGCATACTAGTTAAATTTCTATAATTAGCTGCCCTGCAACCTGCTGAACAAATGTAGTGGTGTGTCTGTAGGTTAGTGATAAGAGATGAACTGAATTTGTAACTCTATCATTGACTGTATGAAGAAGTATTTGTAAAGTTACAACAGGGAGTCAGCACCATTAAGCATATTATGAATGCATCTATCATTGACATTCACTTAAACCTTTCTGAGCAAACTAGTTACATGCTAACTTTCTTTGTAGAGAGATGTTCGTTTGATCAGAATACTGCTAGTAGTATTTTTATTTGGAGGTTACTGTCCTTTTTAGCAATGAGCTTTAGTTAAGTCAGCATCCCATGTTTGCCAGGCTAAACACCTGTGAAGACCGTTGCCTTGTTTCCTGGAGAGCTCTGTTAAAGTTCCTGTGAGCTCGAAATCAAGAGTTAATTTAAGATGGAAAATGTAATAGTGGTTTGAAAGAGGAAGTTCTTGTTGTTGATCAGGTATCATCTGTAGGTTTGTGTGTTCAGAACAGTAACACGTTACCAGGAAGCAGATGATTCATTTACAAAAAAAAATTCTGGGTAGGGAAGATACAGAAATGAGCTTCCTCTTAAATTAAAAAAAAAAAAAAAAAAAAAAAAGCTGTACAAAATTCTTCCTATTTACTTGCTATTGAAAAAAAAAGGCCTGAACTGTTTCACATAAGTTCCTACTAAATTGAGCCTCAGAGAATAATTAAGACACTTTAACTCCCTGGAATTACATGGTATGCAGAGAAAGTGAAATTATTTCTCCATTTTCAAGGCATTTCTTTTTGACACATATATACATGTTTAGACTTTATATTATATGAAGAGTATACATTACATGGAAACCTTTCCTTTTCAGTGGGTGATTTTGATAAATGAATTAGCAGACACTCATGTTTTCACAGAAGTCTGGCTCTCGCTGCAGCTTCTCCTAGGTTTGAGGAGTGTGAGGCTGGTGACTCGAATAGATGGTGCATCCATAGTGCTGAATCTGCCTAAAAGAGATTTCTCTTTCTGCTTCGTCTCAAACCTTCCTTAGTTAATTCTGCCTTTATCTAATTGTCATTACTACTAGCCCAATGCTTTTTTCTTAGAATCTTTTGTGATTTGATTAATTCATTTTCCTCCTTTACCTAAAGTGTACAGGATTAATAATAGCACCCCTTAGTTTCCATTTTTCTTTTTCTTCTTAGCTCATCTCATGCCTTTTTCTATTCCGAGTTCGGTATCTTCCCAAAGTGATGTATTAAAATAGTTTGCTTTTGTGTACTCATTATGTGGAAGTTTACCATTTATGTCTCAATCCAAAATAGGACAAACAACAACTGTTGTTATACAGGTGCATGTAACAGAAAGAATTAATAACCTTTTCCTTGCATAAATGTCATAATCACACACCTAATACAGAAGATGTAGTATTAAGTCCCTGACTTCATAAGGTTGACTCTAAAACTTTGCGTGAGTAATACCACTTCTAGTAATATAGCATAACTAAACTTTTCAAACAGATAGTTTATCCCTTGTGAAGAAATATGTAGGCATTTTCTCTCTCTCTCTTTTTTTCTTTTTTCTTTTTTTTCTCCATTTTCACATTATTTCAGATGGTTCAGGGAACTTTTCATCCTGCTTCTCTAGAATTAAACTTTTAATGTAAATGTAACATGACAATATCTTGTGATAGCGGACAAAACAAGCAAAATGACATGCTAGCTGCCTTGAAGGGTGTTATTTTCTGTATTTCTATTTAGCTAAGAAGGCTTGACAGTTAAAAATCTAATCTTCTTTGACTTGTAGATTCAAGATGCTGCAAGTCAAGGCTTGAAATTTGTTGGAATTTTACCTCAGTACCATTCCCAAAAGAACTGTCTTGTCAGCACCTCCCTGACACCCACCAGTAACAACTCTGTGCAATCAAGAGATAATAAAAATGTTTCAAATTACCCTGCGGATCATGCTTCACTGGATGGAGAGAAAATAGATGGCATTAATGGATGCAATACTCCAGCACCGACTGAAGAAAATGCTGACCAATGTGCCACATCCAGGGAGGGCTGGAGAGGTGAAGGACAGGCTACTGAAGAGCTGAATCTCAAGTCTGCAAAGGGAAATGACGAACAGTTTCAACATGCGAACCCAAGTGTAAGAGAAGCAGCAGACAAGCCGAATGGACTTGCGGAGGATGAAACACCAGCACAATGCTTAAAACCACTTACTGGCAGTAAGTATTGTAGTGACCTCTCATACATAAAAGCCAAGTTAAAACTGCCTCAATTATGTTCCCAGCTCCTTTGGGGGGTGGGGATGCAGGGAGGATCTTATCACTGTAACAGCGAAGAAAAGATGCACCAAATGAGCCACTTAGCCTGATTTCAACGTGGTTACACAGTTCACAATGACTGAGCTAAGTCAGATGGCAAATGAAGAGAGGATATAAGCAGGTGCAACTTTGTTATGGCCCGTTTGTATGCCTGAGTGTAAAGACTTATTTTTGTCTGCTGTTCAGCTGAATTGGTTCATTTCTATATTTGTTGCAGTACCCTGAGAGCTCTTGATCTTTGTATCCTTTTTGTCCATTTGAATGAAAAGCCCTGCTAATCTGCCTGACAAGGTTTTGTAGCAGTAGAAGGAATAAGTCACAAAGCCTTATCACAGTTAGCCCCTTTGTAGCAGGTGAACAGATAGCTGAAATTAAACCACATCAGGAACAGCAGGAATATATGTGATCTGGACTCTGAAGTCTCCTAGTATCCTACAGTCAGACTGGGGTCAGTGCTAGAGTCAGAATTGTAATTACTGGAAAGCAGCAGTTATTTTTGTTAATGGCTTATGTTTGCTAATTCATAATAAAGGTCCTCTTGGTAATGGTGCTCCTGATAATTTGCCTTCCAATTCTCATTTTTTTGGTAAGATTATTCTTCATATACCAGTTTTCTTTCTTTAATTTCTTTGATATATTTCTCCTCAGATGTGCTTTCCACTTTTAAATGCCATTTTATACCATCAAAAAACAAAAGTCTCAGCTGAGGTCTCAAAGTACCCTCCTGAAGGTGTTGCTCAGAGGTTGCTTCAGTAGCAGGAATTGTAGTTCAAAATGGGATGTAGACCAGAGTAATTTAGAAAATGAAAAGTCATCAGAAAAAAATATTCTTGCCCCATTTCCACTTTAAACCTCAAAATATTTTTCTTTCCTATATTTGCTTAAATCCTAGAAAACAGTGTGTACACTCATTTCTCTTACTGCTTTGCTTACTTTCCTTACAAGCTACAACTCTACATAAGGAAATTCCATCTACATTCCTTTCAGCTGGTACTGTCCTTGACTTTAATTTATCCCTATTCTTTATGTCTTACATAGATTCAGTCAAACAATCCTACCCCTCTGGGGATTTTGTATGTAGGACTGAGAATGACTTTGCATTGTACCTTCCTTGGACTATTGTCTTGGTTTCCGTTGCATTTTGGTGTAATTAGCTTTTTGCCATCAGATTTGGATCACCCTCTAGTAACCTTTCACCATACTTTCTTAAATTTTTGTTGAGCAAGGGGGCAGCCAGATTTGGTCAAAGTATAGCTATTATTTGAAAAATTTACATGGTTTACATTAGAATTTTACACATTATAAAACCTCTCTTAGCTTTATAGTTCTAAATTAGTTGTCTCCAAGTCTAATCAGATCAGTTCTTTCTCTTTTTATATGCACTATCTTTGAGAGAGTTAACCTAGCAAGTTTAATCATCCTTTTGATGCTGTTCTTCTCCATACTGAACAGTGGAAATCTTTTGCTACAAGTAAAAATGTTCTTAATATTTCTGCGTAATGTGAAGCTGATGACCTCCAATCTTCCCAACTTCTATCTGTCTGTAACACCCCAGGATTTTATTACAGATGCTGATTTGCCAGATAAGAGGTTTTATTTAAAAAATGCCTTTAGTTTCCTTATTTATCTTTCTTTGAGTGCTTTTTGGCTTTATTTATTTCTCATACAGTTTTTTTAACTGGTGAGTTATGCAAATACTTTCCAAGATTGAAGGTCTGAGAAGGCAGTTTTATGTGATAGTTCACCTCTAGTAGGATTTTCCCAAATCTATTGCCTGTACAACATTGCTGATTTCTTTATTCTCTGTATGAATTTTTGTTATTACAGCACTCCCTTTTCCTCCCATGGAAAATGTATTTCAGTCTTTGGCACCAGTTCTCCGTCCTTCCTTGGGAACATGAAGATAGAAAGCATCAGGTGTTTGGGGTTTTTTTCCAGTTAGCCTACTTATTCCATAGGAAGTTACCACTCTTGAACGCCTTCTTTCCTACATAAAACTTCAGAAGAAAATGTAATATTTTTTACTATTTGTGGAATCTGAATTTTGTTCTTTATTTTAGGTTTTATACTATTCAGGTGTTATTTTTATGCTTCTTCATTTTTTTTTCCTCAATATTTTGTAGCGCTCATTCACTTTCCCTTTTATTAAAGGGCTCTTCAAAGTAGTGTTGTAAATGATTTGCCTGTGAACAAGGCACAGATATTCCAATGGTATGCCCAAAAGTGCTGTGTTACCTAGAACCAAACTGAAGGTGTCTTTGTCCGTGCTTGAGCAGTCAGGCTCACTGATTAAAACTGTTGTCAATAGCGACTTAAACAGTGGTTAGGACTGGTGTACTATACACTTAGTAATGGTGACAAACCAAGTCAACCACTGAAAGACTGCCACACATTTTAAATGCGTGTTGTCAACAGCCCAGTGTCAAATCCAAATTATCATCTCCCTATAGTTTTCCAGTGCCATGATTTGCTATTGTTAATATAATGTCTTCATATACACCAAAAAGGTCTCCATTTCCAACATGAGGGTATTTTGGGGCTCAGAGTAAAAACAATCATAGAAGTTTTCTGTGTATGCTCTTCTCAGTTAGGATTATTATAATTTTGTTCTTTCTAAACAAGTGGTAAACAGCAAGAGGATTCATGTTAGCAATTTATTCCTTTCTACTCTATTTAAATCATGGTTCATGTCTGAGATCATTAGGTCTCTTTTTCATGTTTGGTTATATCGTGACCTTCCTGCTCTCTTCAAGTGCTGCCAGCCTGTCTCTGAGCTCCTCCCTTCTAATATCTTTTTCAATTTACGCACTACTTCTTGCTCAGTGACGTTTGTTAGAGAGCAATCTTAACATTTCTCTTCACATCTCTTTTTTTACTTTAATATTTGAGATTAGAATATAATAACTTGGAAACTAGAGGAGCTTATTGAATGAATGAATTTCATATAATGGCTTTACCTTTTATATTAATTTATTTTGGGAGAATTTTTGGCATTTGGAAGTCAATAGAAATTATACCATTGATTTTCATGTCCATTAATAAGTAAAATAATAATGACAAAAAATTTGTTATCGGTAATTTTATTGATGGTTGCACACTTCTGAGAATTTGGAAGGTGTCCCTGCACTTAAACTTGCTTCCAATTTTAGGGCTGTGAAAGCTCAGCTTTGCTGTCAACAATGACTTTTTTGTAATAGTAAGCCTATGTTAACTGCTCCTATGATATACTAGAGGATATATGGAGCAGAGTCTAGAAGATGTTCTCATTTGTAAGACCCTTCACGATTCCACTTTCAAAATTCATTTGCTGTTGTGTTAATGTCTCACCTTGGCTCAGACCCAGAGTAAATCAACAAACCAGCTAGCATAGTCTCTACATTAATGGTTCATTGCATTTTCCTTAGATGAGACTACTGCTTGCTGGTTCCATGCCATTGTATTATCAAAACCAAGTTATTTAATACTTTAGTTTAATGGCCATGATCTACAGAATGCAGTTCCTCCTAAATTTGTGGTAAGATTTCTTATGTGAACTGTCCTCAGTGTCACAGCTCTCTTCGTTCAGTAGAAAAATAAAGGTACTCTGTGCCTTAATGTTTAGTGATTTTGTGACTGCTACAGTAGTTAAAGTAGTTTGTGGAAAATGTTTTCCTATTTTGGTTTACACTGATAACTCCAGTAGGGGGGTTGTCCCTTTAGTACTCAGGTATTACTGTCTTTAAATGTTTTATTATCAATAGTGAATCCATTATTAGTAACAAATATTGTAACAGCAATCAAAATATCATATTGGGTTTTGGGACCCTACTGCGTTGGACACTGCAGAAATATATTAAGGAGATAACCACATCCCAAAGTATTTTTTGCAGCTGCACATTGTAATCAGGCAAGGGCAAACAGTTGGTTATACATTGTTTTATCTGAAATATTATGATACGGTTGTTGCATTACTCCATTTTTTACTCTTTGGTAGAAGCAGAGATCTTCGCTCTCTTCAACAAGCCAAAAACCCCACAAAGATGCAGCCAGTATTATACAGTGACTATCCCTATGAGGATCTCCAGGAATGGGCAGACTGTTAACAGCTTAGAAGCAAATTGGCTGGAGCACATGACAGATCACTTCAGGAAAGGAGGCTCATTGGTAAACGCCATCTTCAGCCTTGGAATGGTAAATGGTATGGAAATTACAGAAAGCATTATGCTGTGATTATTTTCCTTTCTCTTCTAATAGAGGTCATTATCTTTGAAGAGAAGACATTTGGGAGGTGCTTTAATATAGGCTTGGGGCAGATTTGTTTTAGATCAGCCTATTTCAGTGAAATGGAATGAAAGCACAGGAAATATTTTGGCATTTGAATAAGGAAAACAGATCATGAATTGTATTTTATAAACATACTAGAGATGATCCTGTAATTGCAGAAATACACCGAGTTAATAAACAGTACCAAGTAAAATGAATTAAACTAATAAGATTGTAAAGCCGATGACGTAAATGGAAGAGTGGCTTTCCTCACAGCTGTCTGGCCACACACTGCATCTGGGTCTGATTGCAGGTCAGTGTAAGGACCCTCCAGTTTCATCTGGCCAACATGTAGTCAGTTACTCCCAGTTCTTGCAGAGACCCTTTCCACCTTAGTGGCACAGTGTTTTACAAAATTGCCTTCTATGTTTGTTTCATCTTAGCTAGTGTGTTCATATGAGTGATGGATAAATGTTGGTCTTAATTTAAGAAGAGAAGATTAAAACCCAGATTTTCGCATGTTGTGAAAATGTGGCACTGAATCCAGCTTAATACTGTAGCCAGTCTGTACTACACTCATGGCCACCATAGTGTCTCTGAAGACAAGCCTGCTGTACAAAGACAGACTTTGGTGCATAGTAGGGATCTGAGAGACATAACCAAGGGACCATGAGAACAAACCAAAGGAAGTACTTGAACATAAAAATGTTTAAGTTCCAGCCAGATTAATTTTACTGGAAAATTATGTGACTAGTATACTTCATGGGTAAAGTGCTTATGGCTGAATCTTTTGCCTAATCTTGGTTTGTTTTGCATTCTTCAAAAGGCATGTGGTAACCCATAGATTGGGCACTGCTACTAAGATTAGTGGGTTTGTGCTGCAAAATTATAGGGGAGCTGCTTCCAGAGCATCTTCTTCCCATTTTGCTGCTGGTCAGAATTCCAGGACCCATGATAAAACACAGTAATATGAGTCAGTTCTGGTAAAAGTCAATCAATAAATTAACAAGCAATCCTAATTTTTCATTTTGCAAGGAAGTAGCAAAAAAGGAAGGTCTAAAGTTCAGCTGATGGAACGCTTTCACACAGCTTCCTGGAAAGCCTTGTAATTGCTAGTTAACTTGCTTAAAAACAAATGGTCATTTACTTTATGTGTATAAATTGCAACTCATAGAGGCAAATCTAATTTGCTCTATCAGGCTTAGTGTTTTCTTTAATAAAAACTGCTTATCAGTGCACTCTAAAATGCTTTAAACACAGCATTTTTCTGTTATTTAAACGTCTAAAGTTCATTTACATAACAGAGGCCTGGGGGGAGGTTCATGTACTTGGATATCAGAGTGAGGAGTGCTGGATAACTGCCTGTGGGCACAGATAAAGTAGACTTGAATGATGACAGTAAAGTTTCTATGCAAACAGGACAACAAATTGTATAAAAGTGGACAGATTCAAGATTAAGTTAGATTAGAGATTGAAGATGAACAATTAATGATCATTGTTATTAGCATTTTACAGTTACAGGAAGAACAGGTTTAGAAGTCAAAAAGCTCAGAGTTAAGCTTTCTAAAAGTGTATTAATTAGAACAGTTATGTTAAAATGCCGTGAACATGCCCATGCTATTAGAAGAATATTTGCTAAGAAATCTGTAAGTTGCTATCAGTTGCGGTTAAATGTTTATGGTCTAAATCCTATAATTTTCCTATGCTGCAGAGAAATGGAACAGCTTTTTCACTCATACGCCAACCAGTATGAAACAACCCAGGATAGGGAGGAGGGAAGAAAGAGGGGGCTGAGGGCTTCTCAGCTCCTTACTTTTTTCTAGTCTTTTATGGCAGCCTATCCAGCTCTTCATAGCTGGTCTCCTTCTTCACTGATTAATCCTCTTCCAAATTAAGGTAATATTAGCATACTTTCTTTAATTGGTTATATCCCATTTCTTTGTTCTAGGGGCTGGTTTTCTCTTTGGCTTGAAGTACAAATTCATTATTTTGCTTATTAGACTTAAAGGTTATTATCTTCTTCTTTTCCCCCTTGTCCTTGGAATGCCCAATGAAGTGAAGATTTCCAGATTGTCAGTAGTCATAAATCTGTTTCTTCCTTCTGCCAACAGTTTAATAATTAGTCTTTAAAAGAGCTTTAAAGTTCACTGATAACAATTGCTTCTTTTTGCTTATTGACCAGATAATTATAAACAGAAGTATAACACAGTTGCAAATTACAATATGTAAATCACGCAGAATTACACCATATATTAAATGTATTCAGATTTTGATAGTAAGTTAGAAACAGCAGCTTGCTCAGTCCTTGAATGTTCTTGTGTTGACAAATAACAGTTATTTAAATTTGGAGTTCAGTAACTTGCTGGTGTTTTTCATCCAACTCATGTCATTGCTAATTCTGCCTGTAGTCCTAGGTGTAAACTGATCCTGCCTAGTGAACTTAAGTGATTATAGGACTTCACCCTTGCCCTCTTCTAGTGAGAAGTGGAGACTGTAGCAGCGAGCTACAGATTAATACCACTGCAAATGGAAAGGATGTAACAGGTGGGGTCTCTCTCTTTTCCTATAACAGCGAGTCTCCAATCAGCAGTGTGAGAAGGTGAGAGTGAGAAGGGAGGAAGAGTCAAAGCTAAGGTTATATTTTGATGCCTTAACAGAGTTAAGGCATCATAAACCCAAGCCTACTCATCTTTAGTTTTAAACTGCAGGTCTTTAAATGCCTGGCATTCTTGTATTTATTTTACCATTCTGTTTGTGAATTTCCTGCCTTTCAAACTTAGAAAAAGCCAGCCAACCAACCAGAAAACATTGACAGTACTTAAAGACAAAGCAAATGAAACAAAATGTGAGTTGCTTGGAAGAGGAAAATAGGCAGCTTTTTAGAAGGTCAGATTGATCGTCTCTGTTTTATTCGCACTGCCTCTGACAGAGATGAACCAGTGATGCATTTGGCCAATTACAGTCACCTTATCCACTGAAGTGGCTGGGATTTTTATCATCCATATGGAATTATTTTTCTCTGTGTGTACTGAAGGTGAAAAAATTCAGGAGGAGGGAGGAATATGAATATGAAGCAAAGGCCAACATTCAGGTCACATGCCACATAAAGCCACAGATAGCTAGTTTTCCTCATTGAGAGCAACAGCAGCCTAAAGGTTAGTTCCTAGATAAGGGGGATTTGTAGCTCAAAGACAACAAGGGGAAAATTGTTGCCCACTAGGAAAGCTGTCATGGTAAAGTAAGAAATCTTTTCCCATATACTTCTTGTAAATCAGAAGCAAGAACATCAAAATAGCTTTTTGTCAACCGAGCTACATCAAATATTTATACAACCCAGTGAAAATAGCTTTTTGTGCACAGTAGGATACCTTAATAAAAAATGCAGTGGTAATGGACCATTTTCAGAGGAAGGACAGTGATTGTAACCTTTATGTTCAGAGCCTTTTCTTTAAGAAAGAATGAAGTTATTTCAGTTCAAGAGTAGAGATTGGGAAATGATACCACAAACAGCAAAGTCAAAATGGTTTGTTTTATTGGCATTCCTTACTGCCCTATTGCAAATGAACTAATGTTTGG
The DNA here is from genome assembly GCF_034638445.1 of Ciconia boyciana. Lineage (NCBI taxonomy): Eukaryota > Metazoa > Chordata > Aves > Ciconiiformes > Ciconiidae > Ciconia > Ciconia boyciana. Next base: position 129,395,415 of record NC_132935.1, read on the forward strand.
AATTACTAAAGACCTTTTTAATGTAGGCTAAGTTCCAGGAGCTATATCTTGTTAGACAAGAGATTACCAAAAGAGAATACAACTGCATCCGAATCAGGAAATACCTTGCATGAGAAACAGTGGAAACTGGAAAGATCAACTCACCATCTAAAGCTTTAGATGGATGATCTTTGTAGATAGGTTAGGTAAGATTCAGCTGAATAAATGTAAGCAGGTGGTGTGGTTTAGCCCCAGTCGGCAACCAAGCACCACACAGCTGTTCACTCGCCATCCCCCTCGGTGGGATGGGAGAGAGAATCTGAAGAGCAAAAGTAAGAAAACTCGTGGATTTAGATAAGAACAGTTTAATAATTGAAATAAAATAATAATAATTATAATAATTGGGATGAAAAGGAAAACAATGAGAGAGAGAGAGAGGAACAAAACCCAAGGAAAAAAAACAAGTGATGCAACTGCTCACCACCCGCCGACTGACGTCCAGCCAGTTCCCGAGCAGTGATCACTGCCCCCCGGCCAGCTCCCTCCCAGTTTATATACTGAGCGTGATGTCATATGGTATGGCATAGCCCTTTGGCCGGTTTGGATCAGCTGTCCTGGCTGTGCCCCTTCCCAGCTTCTTGTGCACCTGGCAGAGCATGGGAAGCTGAAAAGTGCTTGCCTAGTGTAAGCACTACTTAGCAACAACTAAAACACCAGTGTGTTATCAACATTATTCTCATACTAAATCCAAAACACAGCACTGTATCAGCTACTAGGAAGAAAACTAACTCTACCCCAGCCGAAACCAGGACAGCAGGGCAGACTCTGCAGGTATCTGCATATGAGTTGTCACCCAAAAGTGCCATTGTAATCAATGGAGTTCTAGGCTTAGACCAATATAGTCAGTAGGATTTATGTTGTGATCCACCTCATCCTACATCAGATATCTAAAAGAGATCAGATAGATTGGAGTGGGTGATTTAGTGACAGCAGACCTAGATAAGACTGAGATACTCAGTGGCTCCTTTGCCTTAGTCTTCACTGACACAGTCTTCAAGGCCTCTGAGCTTAGAGGCAAGGTTCAAGGAGGTACAGGGCTAGCAGCAATGGATGAAGATCAAGACAGGGATTGCTTGAGTTCTTGAGTCCAAATTGGCTGCGTCCAAGGGTGCTGGGAGAGCTGGCTGATGTCATAACAAGGCCACTCGTAGTCATCTTTGAAAGGTCATGGAGATCAGGGGAGTTTTCCAACACTTGAGAAAGGCAAAGGTGGCACCCATCTTTAAAAAAAGGCCAAAAGGACAATCCAGGGACCGTATAGGATGGTCAGCCTCACTTCATTCCTGGGTAAATCATTGAGTGAGTCCTCTTGGAACACATTTCTGAACACATGAAGGAGAAGAAAGTGATTGGGAACAGTCAGCATGGATTTAACAGAGTAAATCATACTTGATGAAACTGATTGTCTTCTGTGATAAAATGACTGGATTTGTGGATGAAGGGAAAGCAGTAGATGTCATTTTGGTTGAATTCATCAAGGAAGTTTGACAGTGGCTCCCACAATATTTTTGTATCCAAGTTAGGACCCTGCAGCCTAGATGGGAGGACAAGTAGATGGGTAAAAAACTGGTTGCATGGCTAGGCTCAGAGGGTCATGGTTAATAGGTCCCACTTTACCTGGAGTAACAAGTGGAGTACCACAGAGATCTATCCTGGGACCTGTTGTGTTTAACAACTTTATCAATGATGCAGAGGAGGCAACAGGGCTTGCTTTTGTCAAATTTGCAGATGATCCCATACTCAGGGGTGCAGTTGATGTGCTTCAGAACTGGGCTGCTGCCCAGAGGGACCTGGGCAGGCTGGAAGAACGTGCCAGGAGGAGCTTTTTTAAATTCCATGAGGACAAAAGTCCTGCCTCTGGGACAGGAGAGGCCTTTTCACTAATCCAGGATGGGGACTGCCTGGCGGGGTAGCAGGTCTGTTGAAAAGGTTCTGGGGGATGTTAGTAGGCAGCAAGCTGAAGGTGAACCAGCAGTATGCCCTGGCAGTAGAGAAGGCAACAGGGTACCAGACTGTAATGACAAGAATATAGTCAGTAGATGAAAGACAGTGATTATCCTCCTCTACTTGGTGCTCATTAGATTGCATCTAGACCACATACTGTGTCCAGTTTTGGGCCCTCCCCCAAAGGGGGCAAGGAAGATGTCGGCAAATGGGAGCTAGTTTAGCAGAGAGCCAAAAAGATAGTCCGTGTCTGGAGCACTTGTCCTCTGGGGAAAGACTGAAGGAGCTGGGTTGGTTTAGCCTGGAGAAGGGACAGCTTTGGGGGTCCTGGCAGTGCCTATGAGGACACTATCAAGAAGATGAATCCAGGCTCTTGACAGAGGTGTATGGTAGGAGGATGAGAAAAAATGTGCATAAATTGAAACAAGAGAGGTCCTGGTTGGATATAAAGAAAAACTTTTTCATCATGAAAACAGTCATGCTCTGGAAGAGGCTGCCCAGGAAATTGTGCAGTCTCCATCCTTGGAGATTTTCAAGATGCAACTAGATAAAGCCCTGAGCAATCTGGTCTGCACTTGTATTGAACATGCTTTGAGCAGGAGATTGGACTGGAGACCTCCTGAGGTCCCCATCCACCTGCATTATTCTACGATTCTATGAAACTGGTTTCTGAATGAAATAATGCTTATTTCTCTCCATCAATTGTAAAGACAGCCTTGGATGACTAACTCAGCTGTAGACCTCTACATCATAAATATCTAATGTTAGATTATGTGAATCTCACCTAGTGGGCCAGCTCTAGAAAATGTGACTGTAGACTTAAGTTGCTGCAGGCTCTAGAGCATCTGTGTGATAAAAGTATTGCAGGTAGACTCAGTGCATCTGTCCATCTCCTTGCCCTTCCACACCTCGGTGTAAGAGTTTCCCTGAAATTCCAGCTGATCCTGACACCATAGCATGGGTTATGTGTGCCTTTTCTCCAAAGTGTGACCCCGTTAGCTCTCTTTCTGTTGCTTTCTCCTTTGCCCCAATTATTCTCAGCATCCCAAATGCTTCATATGCAAAGGAATTAATGATCCAGTTATTCTTTCCTTTACCTCCCCCTTTTGTCTGGAAGAGTAGTAGATGACCTGTAAAAGGGAAGATGTACAGCCAAGGTGTGAGAATTGGCAAACATGCATTTATGGTATGAAAGTTTAAATGTTGTGGCACGATAGGTAGAGAGGAGACTTGGTTGTGGTTAAGGGGGGAAATATTAATAAGCATCATCAACCAGTTTCTCTTACAGTTTTTCACCAGCATCACTCTGTTGAGCAGTCACCAGTATGCAGCAGCTGTCTCTCCCTCATCATTTTTCCCCTTCCAGTTTTCTCATTTGCTATAGGTTTCTTTCCTGGCCAAAAAATTAATGGATCTTAGGGTTGACTGGATGTAGCATTCAACAATAATCACTGTACATCCAACAAGGAAGCGCAGTCAAGTTTAGCTGCTGCCTGTAGGGTCTCACAAGCTCAGCTATTAGTTTCTAAAACATTACATATGTGCCATAATGTTCACATATGTGGAAGCTGTGAACTGCATGAGTGGAATGCGCAGCAGAGTGAAACAGAAAGGATGATTTACGAATGAGTGTAAAGACAGGCATGCTGATTGTGTTTTGATTGCTTATTAATTAGCTGGCAAATGCATGGGGCGAGCTCAAGCTGCAGTTGTGCCAACAGTGTGACACTGAATTTCATTAAGAGAATTCATGATACAGGAGCAGTACACCGGCACTGTATAAAGCTTCCTGGCAAGACCTGGGTGTCTGTGTCTAGTAGGGATCTATGGGTTTCTGCTTTCAGCCTTAGGTGCTGTCCTGTCATCCCTACTTTGAAAAATTAAAGGGTTATTTATACATTATGCATCCTAAAATAGATCTGGGTATGGGTTTGGGTGTTGGAACATGATATATTGCACAGAAGTTGAGTTGGTTCCTGCTTTGAAATGTAGGATCTAACAAAGTGCCATTTCTGAATGAAATACGATAATTAAATCTTGTACCCATTTGTATGTGGCAAACTTGTTCTCCCTATGTTTTCTAACCTGTAACGCAGCTACTTAGTGATCTGGCCTGTTATTTCACAGCAAAAATATCTGTTCTCCTCACTAGGATGAGAAATCTATCTAGATGACAGTACTGCTTTGTAGTCTAGCTCATCCTCCTTGGAGCAATGTGTAATACTGGCTTGCTTTAGTGGTGAGGAGTCTTCATCTCTCTTCAAAATGGAGTTACAGGAAACCTGCCTGGGGAGACAGTCAGTGTGAAAGCAGACAGTGTATTTTTCTACTTCTTTGAGTTTCCCAATAGAATCCCAAGGAGAGTCCCTAGTAAGTGGTTTACAACTTTTTTTCCTTCACAACCAAGCTAAAGAAAAATATGCTGTGTTAGTTTAGATAAAAGTATTTTCATCTGCTCACTTAGAACTTAATGACTTGATTGAAACTGCAGCAAGAGAGAGTAGTAGACTGTGCAAATAGAAGCAAACGGGTGTGCAAATGCTTGACACCTGCAGCAACAGTCTTGCTACAGTGTGTTTGTAGACATAAGCCTCCAGCTGTAGGAATCTGGTTTGTTGTGGGCTTTGCCCACAACAAATTTATTATTTCCAGCTAATAAATTGAATTTAGATCCTATAATGACATTGGAAGATGTTGACTGAGATTGTGTCTGCAAGAGGTAAGAAGCCTCTTAATCCTCTTCACGGCCTCCTTTGTGAAAATTCATTCTGAGTTTGATACATGTTTCCCTTGGAGGCAGCGATGCCTTCCTGCTGGCATTTCTTGACCTTGTAACATCCTCCAGGGAAAGCAGGAGGACCTGATGAAACAGCTAAGCAGAGTTATCCAGAAGGCTCTCTTGCCAGCTCAGGAATCTGTCAGTTTGGCATGTGTGGTTGCATTTCAAAAACATATATCATACCAGCACAAGGAACGTAGTTTTCCTAAAAATGTAAAGAAACTATCATGCAAAATACAACACTTGGGAAGGGGATGAGCAAGGACTTTATAATCGGTCATACGGGGTAAATGTATTATGTAAACTAGAAAGGCTGAAAAACACGCTTTGTGACAATATGAGAGGAGTTTTCTGTGTTCATAAAGAGTACAGTACTGCTTATTTACAGTTTTTCTAAATACTATTGCTTCATCATTTAGCTTATTGTAACAAAGGTAAGTAATTTTTTTTCAGTTATTCTGATTCTGTTCTGTCATGGAGCTGACAAAACTCGAATTCTTGTGTATGGCAGTGATTGCTGATTATGGAGTATATGGCTAAGTTGAAGGAGAAAGTGCTGCTCAAGTAACTTTAATAGTATGTGTTGTCTGAAAAAAGGCTGAACATGCTGGGAATGCAAATGAGAATGGGGAGCCACTAAACCAGATGGTCAAAAAGCCTTCATAAATTGATTAAATAGTTATGAATGTATCTTTTCTTTCACACTTTTCAGATATGCCAGATCATCCTTAGTCCATGTAGATCGCACTAACTGCAACGGCTGATCCATATGTAGGGTTCTGACTTGTGTGAATGAATGCATGTAGTCATTAATATCAGTGTACCTTCAAAAGCCCTTGAAAAATTGACATAATACATGGTCTTTAGCCCCCAAAGCGTGTGTATAACTTCAAGTAGGTGAGCAGTACTGCTGAACTGAGGACTGAATTAATTTTGCCTGCTCAAAATGGGAGAGCTGTGTTTTTAGAGGACAAACTCTGGAATAACAGAGTGGACAGTGAGGTTTGCTATTAGAGAGTAGGATTGCTCTTAAAAACTGCTAGAGATATTAGTCTTTTTCATTTAATAGAGCTGGACTATTAGAGGAAGGTCTATGTACTTTTTTATTAACATTCTTGGAAGAATTTGTTATTAATAAATTCAAATGCCTCACTACACATGGGGTGTCTTCCATAAAGCTTACAAATAACCCTGTGTTTTCACAGATTCTTTACATGGGACAACGGATGGAGTATTTCTCTTTGAAGATGTTGCTGTGGAAGACAGTAAAACCATGCAGGGCTATGATGCAATTGTTGTAGAGCAGTGGACTGTCCTGAAGGTATGTGTGCAGTTTTTCTTCTTTGATTTTTTCATAAATCAAAACACTCCAAGACTGTGAGGCAGACTCTCACATATGATCTGTGCTTCAACAATACCAGACAGGCAACTGAGGTAAAGGGACGCAACATAACAGTTAACGCTAGTTAATCACACTCTAGGTTTGTATGATGCACTTTTGATTTTGATAATATCCGTGCTTTACTGGGGGAGGAGGAAATGTGAGTGATGGTGAGCAATGAAACTCAGGGCTATCTGTCCCAAAAATACAGATGTCTGCTAGATTAACTGTAAAGAGGATCTCCATTGGTTGTCAGGGCAACATGATCACGCAAGTCACTGTAGCATCGCAGTTCTAAAGAAGGCAGACCTTTAGGTAGGCTTAACTGCAGTAGGAATGCACAGATAACTGCATTTGCTTCTGTCTGACCTCCTTCATATGCTGAAATAACTGTATATTCTGGATAGATCCCTATAAAAAAACCACGTGCATCATAGATTGGCTTTTTACTGGTCCGAGTGCACACTCAGATCAGTAGAAACACTGTTTAGATCAGATCGGTAAGTACTGACCTTCCACAGCAAATTTGATACACAGGTATTTGAAAAGCTGGGCTTAAAATTCTTTGTGACTTGAAGCAAAAAGATCATGGGGGAAAAGAAGATACCGTTGCGTAACTCTTAGCAGTTTTGCTTGTTTGTTTTATATGATTACTCTAGTCTGCCAGAAATAGATGTTATGTATCTATAAAGTCAATGCCTGATCTTTTTGCTTGGAATATATTGTAAATGGTGTAAAATCCTAAGAAAGACAAACAAGGCACACACATGCCAAAAGGATGGATTAAGGGAAAATGGGACAGATGCTTGACTAAATGTGTAAAATTCCAGGAGACTAGGATTAAGAGTTTGGTTATTAGATGATGACTTCATAGTGTAGCAAGAAATGTCTGTATAATAATGGCTAGAAACTTCTTGAAGAACAGTGTAGTGCGTTAATGGCAGCTTTTCTTGTGCTAATGTGCATCTGAACAAACGATTCCTGTATTACATTTAATGTTATTCCAGTTATTACAGACTCGACTGTAAGTTCTTGTTCATTTTTAGGGTCAAATTGTGGTGTTGCCACTCAGGAGCAAGGTTTTGGGATAATGACAGATGGTTCCATGAGTGCATTAGGTCAGTGCTGATCAAGAAGCCAAATGTTAAGAAGCTTTAATGTTAACCATATGTTAAAAACTGCTAGGAAAGGAATAGAGGGTGAAACAGCAAGTATATACTGCTACATACTACTGTATAAGATGTGGTTTGACAGCACCTTCTTTCAGAAGGTTATGTTAGCACTGTAAATATTCAGAGAAGAGCAATGAGGATGGTCAATGATACAGACAGCTTCCATGTTAGGAAGACTTTACGTGGTGTGTCCTTTCAGCCTGGAAAAGAGAAGAGTTTCAGGGAATGGAATAGATAGAGGTCTCCTAAATCATGGGAGGCAAGTAAATAGGGATTGACTGTTTGCCATCTCTTCCAGTATAAGAACTAAGGGTTGTCAAATGGCACTGGTTGGGGCCAGGTGCAAAACAAACAAAAAGGAGATAATTCAGGTAATTCTTTATGCAGCAGGCAACAGATCCGTGGAAATCCTTTCTGGAGAATGCTGTGGGTTCAAGAAGTTTAGATGGGTTCAGGTGGAAGCAATGTTGTTTTTTCCTCTACCTTATCTATCTCTGTGTTTATACAAGCATTTTAATTCAGATCAGGAGTGCGTTTTTAAAGTGAACCCCCTGATCCTCCCCACTTAATATGCCTCACCTCACTTCACAGAATGGTCTCATATTGCACAAACTGGATTCCTTTCAGTAGAAACTAAACCAGACGTGTTGAGAGGAAGTACACAAAATATTTGGGGCAGGTATCCTGCATGCCTGCCCTGATATGTATTACTCTTCCTTAGCTGTCACTTATAGCCCTGTTGGAGACAGCTTTCTGAGTTAAATGGATTCTTGCTCTGAACCAGTTTGTCTCTTAGACAACCAGTGAAAGGTTCTCTGTCTCAGTAGGATATTGCAACAAAGTTATGCATAATGGCCCCTACGCACCTCTTGGTTTGCTCTGTGTGGACACAAGAAAGTTTGTTTCAAGCTACATGACAAGGACAGCATCTGGTAATGGGGATCCTGTGATGGCAGAGTGGTGACCAAAACACTAGGACACAACAGAAGAGTATCTTCTAAAAGGGCCCCTTGAAGCGTTAGAGCCCTGGTAGGTGGAGTATCATTTGCCTTCAATTCTAGCAATTCCATGCTGGAGACACAGCTGGTCAACAGATTAAGGAATCAACCTCCCAATGCCATCCAGTGTGTCAAGAGATGCTGAGTGCTGCACACCACATCTGTGTGAGGCCTAACATGGAGAATCTCATGTTCCAGACATAAGATTTGGTATGTGTAATTTCAGAAACTGACTGATAGCATATACACAGCTTGTCAGTATGATCAGCTTATTCTCTGCTGTAATTTAAAATTTGTGTGCTGGGTGTTCCCTGGCAGTTTTGCTCTTCTGAGATCAAGTGCTCCTCATTTGGGGACATTATGAACGTGTTAATCATCAACCTGAAAGTGGAAGAATATGGAGAAGAAAAAGCCTGCTGAAGGAAGGAGGTTGAAGCATTGGGGAACGCTTGCAAAGGTCTTAACCCATTCAGAGGATGCGCAGAGCTGACCACCTCTGTTTTCTTCTCCTGACATTTAAATAATTGCCTGGATATTTCATGCCTCATGCTTTCTGAGACATAATAGGTGTAGGTAGGTAAAGTCAACAAATGAATTAAAGAAATACTGGAAGCCAGGGGATCTGTAGGCACTGGCCCAGTGTTGTACCCAGAAGACCAAGTTGCCTCTCTGTTAAACCCTGTCGGAATTCACCTTTATTTACCATAAACATGGAATAATGCAGTGGCAGAGGAAGGGACTGTAAAATGGGGGATGTAGAGGGAGGGAGACACAGTTCAATAGTGATAGAAGATGTCCAAAAGCCAGTACAGGCTTTATTTCTGTTATGAGTACTTCAAAATATAATTATAACAGAGATAATTATGAAGCAGTGGAATGGCTCATTAATGCAGACTTTCTTATTTTTTTAATATAGGTTCAGCTCTGATCTAGGTTAACCTTTTCCATTTGTCGTTTTCATTTGTACCAAGGCAGTGGAAGAAGCCCTGATGGGCAGCATGACATAAATGTGTATAATGGATCCTTATTTTAAATTTGTATCAGATTTTATTATCTGGGTGAGCTAAGGACTTGTTCAGATGTGGTCTGAACTGAATGTAAATTTATTGTGCTGTATCCCAGGAGCACAAGAAGAAACAAACAAAAGAATCCCAGCCACAACAAAAGAAAGCTGTTTTAAAAAGGAAGGCATGTAGCATGTATTGATGCCCTTAGTAATAAAAAGAGAACCTTTCTAAATGAAAAGGTAAAGTTCTGCTGTTTAACCATAAAGGCAAAAGAGAGGGGTTAGCACACCTCTTAGCAGAGAAAGCGCTACCTTCTTAATTGCTAAGGCTAATAGAGAAAACAAGCTGAACAGTGTGATGCACTCGCTATGTGTGTAAAATGTCAGTTTGTAGAGGATGTAAAGCTCACAGCTGTCACAGTATGTGGTCCCGCCAAGCAGCAGACAGGATGTAATAGCTCTGAGTAATTTAACTCTTTCTTCTCAAAGTAGAGCCGTGGCATCCTCTGCAAATGACCACAGGACTTCTAATGATAAAATGCTGCTCTCATCCCTATCACTTTAACTCTAAAAATGTCAGGGCACATTATTTCCACCGCAGCCTCTGAGATCTAGCACTGAAACTTGTTTGATGGTTTTAATTCTGCTTGTATAGGCAAATGTGGGTAGACAGTTCTGATTAATCACAGCCTGCGTGATTTCCCTCTCCCCAATTCTAATCTGTCACCATCTCTTCCCCATTACCCAAGACAAAATAACTAATGCTGTCTTTAAGTTGAGTGCTATAACATTTATTTTAGATTTCTGCATTGTTCTGCTTCTGAAGCCTTGTTCATTCTGAAAATATTGTCTTTAATTTACAGGTATTTTCTCATTGAAAATCTTCAGCTGGTGATTCATCACTTTTTAATTTTCTGCTATATCATATCTTTGGTGTACTGACATTAATTAAAATCTCAAATACATCATGGTGTTGCCGTTTCCCTGGTAGAACTCAATGGGGTCAGTGTCCACTGTAGACATGGTAAACCTTTTAAAGTGCAACATATCAAAAGATTTAAAAAATTTATCTCTGCTGCGCCTAGGTTGCAAGTTGCTTTAATGTAAGCCTTGAAACAAACTCCCTGGAAATGAGGATTTGATTTGTCTGTAAATCTGATTTAGGTCATATGTCAGTTAAGCTATGTTCTGCTGTCTCTAGCCATGGGAGAAAGGCATGACCAGCTCAGCAAAGGAGCTGATGGCGATGGGCATGAAATGCAGTTGTGCGCGTGACCCTCTTTACCACCCAAAGGACATGTATGTTGCCTGGGCATAGTATTTCAGCATTTTGCCCCTTGTTGCTTTTCAGGAAAAGCTGAACAAAAACCTTCAGGAGCCTGTTATCTTCAACAAGTTTTTATAGTTCTTGTTTCTTTCTTTTATGTAAGATACGAAAGCAGCATATATAGTATATATTTGTCTACTGAACTCAGTAGACATATGCTCTATATAGGATTAAAATGCACAGGCTAACCTTTCTTTGGTTTTGTTGATAAATTTAGTAATAAAATCTAGCAATATGAATTTGGAACTTTCCTGGTACTTGCAGTATTGAACGTCTAACAAAGTGAACACTTCTTCCATGTGAGTAAAGGGCACTTGAACTAAACAGGCAGAAAAGCACAGGATTTAAAACAGTCTGAAAAAAAAATCACTTCCTATCTGTCATGGTTTGCTTAGGTTTGTGACAAGATCAGAGATAACAATTAGTTCTCTGCTCACCCATACAATCTTTCAGGAAAAAGTGAGCGTACCAGGTCTGAACTTTCCACTTAAGAACAAGCTGAGGAAAAGTATTTCAGTCCTCTTCTATACTTTCTAAAAAACCACACAGGGCACAAGTCATGTTTCTTTTCCCCAGCAGGTCACCTTTAACCATGCAGTAGTGCCCTGGCTGATGCACCTCTTCGACCCTGTGCTGCTGCCAGGCAGGTTTGGGAGGGGCCTCAGCATGTTGAAGCACACAGGAAACAGGTGTTGGGACCCCATAAATCGCATACACAGCCTGCACATAAGTGAAGGGCAGTGCCAACATTTGCTGTCCTGCTGCCTGAACCAGTGGCAGTCAAGGGCCTGTGCTTCAGCTACGTTTCTTGCGTGGAAATAGATTATTAGTTCCACAATGGTGGTGTGGTACACAAAGCCTTTTTGCAAAAGCCAAATTTTGTTCAAGGATAAATTATAACCAAAAGGAAGTTATGCTGGGGAAGCTGCGTGGGGATGATTAAGCTGTGTGTGGTAAGGCACCCTGTAGTATACAAGTTCTCATGTAGTTTTTCTATGTTGGGTTTTTTCCCAAAAACAGTTGATATGGACAAACAGTAAAATCAGCGCTCACCTTAAGGCACAGTGCACAAGTGTTGCAGGAATTGTGAAACTAAAAATGCCAGAGTTATTTAAGAAAATGTACTGATGGATTGCTAGATCACATTTATTTCTTGTGCTCCATGGCCAATTATGTGGAGTTGTCCTATCACGTGCACATTGCCTGTGCAATAGTAAGTTTAACCCATTTCGTAAGACGCTTCCATGCTTCTTTTGTGGAGAGCCCTCCGTGTCAACATGTTCACCTTGTGGAGCTTTTGCTACCTATCCTCTGCTTCTATAAATGTAAAATTTTGTTGCTATGCAAATGTGCTTCTGTGTTACAGGTGCAGCAATATCAGGAGCACTCAAACGTTTTTGTTAGTTTATACATATGCTAGAAAGTAGGATTTGTATCTGCAGAAGTCACTGAGAGAATTGGGCTTTGTGGGCAGAGGAGGGTTTTTTGGTTGTATTTTATTTTACCCTAGACGTGGAGACAGATGTGAATGATACTCAGCAGCCTATGTGTGTATTGAAATTGTGACTGGATACATCTGAATCGCAGAAAAACTGTCTGAACAGGATGCTACCCTGTATAGTGTTGCAGCCTTATTATGTTCTCAAAAATATTTCACAGTGCATGAATTCACAGATATTAAGTAATCATAAATAACTCTAAATTACATATGCCCAGAATAACGAGCAAAAAGCCTGTCTGTGGATTTATTTATTACTTTTTTTTAAATTAACTTTCCACTAAGGTCCCAATTTGGCAGCTAGTCTGTGTCGGTCAGTGACCTGTCTGCTGCCAAAAGCCACTGGTGGTTTGTAAGGGTGCAGGAGCCGTCCCACACCCCTCTGCTATACAGCTAATGGATGCGTAACAAGTGTCTGCTAGCAAGGTGCTGTAGTGTATTACACACAGAAATTTAGGAGCAGCTCAATACTAGAGGAGCATGGTCCAACTTTTATTGCTGAAACACTTGTGAAACTTCCCTTTTGCTTCCAATAAATGTTTTTAATGGGTCGATAATGTTATATTGTTAGCACAAATCACCTTTTGGAAGATGTCTGAAAAGGAAAAAGGCAAATAATTCACAAATTTAGAGCTTGGATTTAGTCTCCTTGTCGGCTGCATTACAGCAAACATAAAACATTTGAAGCATGCTTTTACTGGGTCATTCTCAGGCAGCCCATATATTTAATTTCTCTCATTTTATTTTCCCTCTTTTCTATGAAAGTGCAAGTCGTGCCTTCGCCACTTCCTCTTCCTCCCTTCATTGCCCTAGGAGAAAGCTCTGGCTTTGGCAGTGGTGGGGATTGGTAACCAGCCCTGGCTGGGGCTGCACGTTGCCTCCCTCGTGGACTCTCCCCTCTATTTTTTGTAAGGAGCTGGGTTTGAATGCGCTGCCCCTTTTCCCCCGCAAACACTAGGTTACACTTCCAAAGCGACTTGTGTTTTTTACTTCCCATGCTCTTTGCCATCTGTCTGTAGATCTTAGTACGCAGTCTGTTAGGATTTGCTGATAAAGGTTTTACTAAGATTTATTTAATGGGATTTTCAATCTTCCACTCTTTAATCCATGTTGGAAAAAAATATTAAATAGTGACAATCCATAGCTGCCTTGTGACTAAATCACATTCACTTAACGCAGGAAAGAATGATTTCTAAAGAACTTCTTTCTGTCTCACAAGAGCTTAGTAGTTGTCTTGTTTATTATCTTGCTGTGGTTAAAATTGCCACAGTAGGGGGGAAAAGGAAAAGAAAAATTGTTAGTGCAGTTTTTTGTGTGGCTTGCCCTAGATATTATCATTATCATTTTTTAGTATTTTTTTTTTCTAATGAGCAGAAGCAACTGTGAAAGGAGAAAATGCTGAAAACAAACAGTACAACTATAAATAAAACAAATTCTTTTTATGTGATGCAAGTCAAGGGAAAAACCTAGCTCAATATGCTCTGGCTTCTTGACACTCAAGGTGTGATCAGAGATTACTTATCATCCACAGGAGAGTGGGAAGCAAGTTAATTAAAATTTTCCACCCTTTCACTGAATGAAATGTCTCCCAGTTTGAGACGCATTATCTGAACACTTCTTTTTCAGCAGAGCTCTGGCACATACTTTCTACTTCTGCTGGTGTTCAATTTCAATATTTGCTAGCTAGAAAGAGCATTGCAGTTTCATCTTATGGAACTGTATGTTTGAAATTTTATTTCCATTGTCTCAAATAATAGTAGATAAAATAATTTTAATTATTAAATATAAAATGAATACAAGATGACTCTTTTCCTCTGCACCCGTCCCCCAGTGTATTGTTTGTTTAGAAGCATTTTTGCTTTGGAAAGCATTTGCTATGACACCAATTAAAGGTCTGTATAACCGTGACTCCTGCTGGCACACAAATTCCAGTCGTGGGATAGGATTACAACTGATGATTCAGGAGGGGGAGGGAGAAATAATTTCTTGTGCTCTTAAAGAAAGCTTCAATTACCTGTATTTGCAAGTAAGGAGCTTGAAGCCTATATGAATTACACCTGTTTATTCAGGAGTGACTCCTTTCTCTTGTCTATCATCTTCAAACGCAGACATTATTAAGAGTAGTTTATTCCCCCAGGGACCTGGGGAAGAGGTGCAGTGTCTGACTCCAGCGAAGCATTGTGCAGAGTCAGAGAGAGCTTGTTAAAGAGCATGTGGAGCTTGGAGGAGGTGGGCACCTCTGCATAACGTATACATTTCCTTCCTCCAAACAGCCTAATGCGCAGATTGTGGTGTTAGGTACCAGGACATATGAAAAATAAGAGGTCACCTTTTTGTAAGAGTTGTACAGCACTCTTTCAACAGAGTTTTTTACGTTTCCAGAATTTTTTTTAATTTTTCTTTAAGCTTAACTGACTTTAATCTTAAATTTAATTTCTGATAACTTTACACTTTTGAATGTGTTTTACCTGCTCTTCTCCCTTCTGCCCATTGGGATTGTGAAATACAACATCATCTGCTGCAGATGATGCTTAATCCTCACAAGTCAGACAGGTCCAAAGCCAGCCGTGTCTCGCCACTCAGAGCCTGCAGGGACAGTGGGCTGTGGCAGGAGTGATGGCACATCCCTGAAACAGTTTGGCTTCTGCAGCAGCCAGATGAGCTCTGCATGGTATTGATGTCCTTCCTCATTGCTGTAACCTCCCTCTGATTTTTGACATTTGTTGCACATCCTGATGCTAGAAGGTTCTCCGTGCTAATTGCCAATCTTAGGCAATGAATTCAAAATAGAAATCCTCTTTGCAACATAAGATGTTGCTTGAGGCACAAGCAAGGTCTGCTGTGCCAGTCTTTCCTGACCTGCTAGTCTTCCCCCCTCTAAAGGAGTGAGCTGCTTCTGGTTTTTCCTCTATAAACACTGTTTGATGGAGGGAGTGTTTTGGTCAGATCCTTTTATGTGTTCTTCCAGGCGCCTCATGGCAGGCTTTTGATGGTGGATGCTCTGACCTTATTCTCAACGCTCATGTTGCATATTTTCATCTTTATTTTTGGAAGGCGTTGTTGACCAATCTCATAAATCTCAGTGTGTTATTCATCTGTTTCCCTGAGGCATCTAGATACGTCATTTTGTTTGCATTACCCTTGGACACTGTATTTTAGGAACTGGAAAGAGGGTGGAAATATCCATCTTACAGTGGGTATAAAGAGTGGGAAGGGCAAGGAGGCAAATGGGAGTCTGAGGAGACTCTAACTCTGCCACAGTCACAGCTGTATGAACACTTCAAACACCACATGGTATTGCTCCCCTCTTGCAGGGCATCTCTTTCTTCTCCTGGATTAACAGTTCTGGTCTGTACATGGTGATGTTGTCAAGTAGCTGTATCTCTGTAAGTCCCTGAAAGCCTCTGCACAGAAATCAGAATTTTCATTAGCAGAGTGTTTTCTTGCATGCACTTTCTGGGGTAGAGTTTTCAATCTCCTTTTAAAGCAGGAGTGACACAGCTTCTTCAGCTATTTGCATTTGTAGTCATGATCAGGTTTTTAATAGGTATAGTCAGGCATTCATTCAGTTATGAAGATATCAAGTGACCTAAATTATATTTGTTAGAAGAAAGGAATAGCTGAAATTGGAAGTCACTAAAATACCTTAAAATAACTACAGCAGGATTTGGATTAGTTCTGATCAAATGACTGTTTTATTACTACAGAACAAATGGATTTTTTTGGAGCTGCAAAACTATTGTGCCTTACCCCAGTGTTGAGAATTGGCAGTTAGAACTCCTTGCATGCACATGAAACCACTGTAAGTGCCTGAGCTTTTTGGCAAATATAACTATTATTCCAAAGGAATATAGCTATATTTGTAGAGACTAGTAGTTACCATTTGCCTGCTTTGTGTTTATTAAAATTAAAAACTAGTAAATATGCTCTTGCATCTATTTGTTAAATTACTGGAAGTCTTGGCAATTAGACACCTCACTGGAGCAATCTTTGTTGAAACCACCAGTGGTTCTTTCTGTGGGAATTACAGGGTTTGCCATCTAGTAGAAAGAGAATGAGCAAGGCTCTGCTGGATAGATCTGCGGCTGGAGCTAGACTTCTGCACTGAAAAGCAACATTTTTGTTCTCGCCCACAGATTTCCTGAGTCAAAATAACAAGGAAGTGATGTGTGTTTGTGGGTGATAAAAGGAATAGACCTGTACTTAGGTTTTATTTTTGTTGTTGTTGGCTATTTTGCTTTTGATCCATCATGGTAGAGTAACCCTACTGATTTCAGTACAGATCCTCAGGATTTACTCTAGCCTAGACAAGAGCAGAATCTGAGCAAAGCAATGCTGTAATTTTTTAATTACTTGAATATCTTTTTGCTTGGGAGGAAGATAATTGATAAAATACAATGAATTTGTCCTGTTCAGATCTGGAGTCATCTAAAGCTAGATGGATGACTCAGGCAGTGTAAAAACAAGATCACAGATGTTTACCATTTGAAACAAACTCATTTAACAGTTTGGGATGTACGGCGATTGGTCCTGTGTCTCGTATTTTCGAATGTTTTCCTTCCTGCCTAGCTGAACATACAGAATGACCCACTTCAGTATAAAATCCCTTTCTCCCTCCCAGAAAACCCACACGTGTATTTTTTTCTTGGGGTTTTTTTTGTGTCAAACTGAATGTCGCACTCCAAGTGATGCTGCTAACTGTTGATTTTTCTTTCCTAGGGAGTTGAAGTGCAGACAGATTACGTTCCGCTGCTGAATTCCCTTGCCATGTATGGCTGGCAGCTGACATGCGTGCTTCCTACTCCAATTGTGAAGACAAACAGGTAGGGAAGGGGTGGGCGCTGCCTTTCAGCCAGGGAAGTTGCTGTATGAGCACCACAGTCTGTACAAGCAGTTCTCTGTGCAGTTAGTGTGGATTTCCTTGTATGCACGCAGTAGCTGTCCTTGCAAACCCTGCTGTAGCTGTTCTCTGGGTTTCACATCACAGTTTCTGAGCATCACATCATGTTTCTGAGCATCACAAGCCATGTGGGGCAGCAAGCCTGTGTCTGGCAGGCAAAATACTGCAAGGTGGCAGTGTGGTTTCTGCATGAATTTTCTGGGTATTGTCTCTGCCTCTCTGTAAACTTGATTGTAAAACTCCTGCTCTGGATCTCCCAGTAACCCCTCTTGGAGCAAAGACAAAATGTGTGATAACGTTTGGAGTGAGATGTTGCCTATTTGAAGAGAAGTCATTTTATTCTTAATCGATGTCTGTCTAATGGTGCTGATATACACAGCCTAGTTGAGCAAAACCATGTGAGATTGGTGTATCATTACTCTAGTAGCCTTGTTTGCATATAGAATCACTCTGTGGTCTACTTTGCTATTATTAATATTCTGAGTTTTTAAATATAAAAGCAAGTCACTTAAAAATACTCTTCATAACTGTGCTGAAAAACAATCATCCCATTTGTTAATCGTGAAGATGGCGCTTTCTGAATTTTCACTGGTCAGGAATATATTTTTATATATATATACCAATATAATCAGTCATGATTTTTTATCTTAAAAGAGTAAAAATATGCCCAGTTCTTTATGAGATCTAGATGAAGACTACTCCTACACATAAAAACCTAAAAAGTAAAGGCCATCTGTGCTGGGGGAAAAACGGTATTTAAGTTTTTCATATATGTTTAAATATAGGAATGAATAGAAAATCACAATTATGATTTGTAAGCCCTGTCTCTTAAAGGTATATATGGTTTTCTTTCTCTTCTAGCTTTCTGTATCCCATTTATAACTTCAGTAACACAGGTCAGGTTGACAGTGCAGAAGGGCACCCACCCAATCTAACTGCTGGTGGCATTTAGTTGTGCCTCCTGCCATGTTGCAGACCTGTAGGGAGCACCCAGCCCCATTCTGGATCGGTGGCCCGGGAGGGAGAGAGGGAGCACTCCAGTGTTGCTGAGCTGCTGCTACACACAGGCACCAGGGTGCTTGGGTTTCTTGCTTTTTGTTTCAAATGATTTATTCCGTGTTTACCCATTAATGCTAAAACATTCAGCAAAAGTATGCCACAGGCTGACAGGCTCTATCAGGCTGAGCGGTTGCTCTTTTTCCCCCCAAAATACCAGGCTGCTCAAAGACACTGGGGACAGGCAATGTTTAGGTCATTCTTCATTTTGTTGTTCTTTGACCTGCAGAAATAAATGACTGAGATGGATTTTCGCTTTGAATGATGCTGGATGTGAATTTAATTCATTCTCAGGAGTGTGCATTTGTTTCTTTTCAGGGAGGGGAATTTATCTACAAAGCAAATTGTATTTCTTCAGAGACCTTCTTTGCCCCAGAAAGCAAAGAAGAAAGAATCAAAGGTAAATAACCTTGAGTTCCTGGTTTCTTTGGTTTTTTTGTTGGAGGTATTTTAATATTGTAATTGATTTCCCATAGAAGTAAAAATGGCCTATTCAACGTTTCTGTGCTACAGTAGCAAGACAGAAGGAATTGAACTGTTCAAATGAGAGAAACAAAAAATGCTCAAATTATGTGAAAGCTCTTATGTTTCATTCTCTGTTGAACTCATGGCAGCAGAGATGTCAATTTCTCTTACAGCTGGGCCATATACCTCTATACGTGACCTAAAATTCTCTGCCCTTGTTCACTGCCTGCAAGGTGGAACCAATACTATTTTCTCTCACCCATTGCCTGTCTTTTCTATTTAAATTGCTCTCTCTTTCTTGCTACATGTTTTGATAGAGCCTAGCACTTCTCTCTCACTCATTGCCTGTCTCTTCTATTTCAATTGCTCTCTCTTTCTTGCTATGTGTTTTGATAGAGCCTAGCACAATGTAGGCCTGATCTTGGCTGGTATTTCTATCTATTGTGTGAATGTTAATGAATTCCGCTAGAATTTAACCAAAAAAAGCCCCCTGAATCCAGCTAAATTATCCAAGAACGTAGCTGACAGCTAATGATGTACGTATGTGGATACACATATGTATTCCCATTTCCATTTTTAAATGTGTAGCTGTGGGAATCCCTGCCCAAACCTGTCATGCTTTATAGCTGAGAGGGAAATTACAAGGACTGGAAACTGGGAAAGTGCCGACCTTCCTATAGTACTCGAATTTGCCTTGCTCTTTCAGTATGCAGCGGGATCAGAAAAGCCAGGTGGAGTATGGAAAGGATCTCTGAAACCACATAATGAAGAGGTTGCTAATTAATAAAGTCTCGTTTTTATTCTAGCTTCATGCACTTACGTGAGTGCTGGCTAGCCAAATGTCACCTGAAGGAGTGGTGCGCTTGAGGCCCTGCAGAAGCTGAGCTAGAGTAGGAGACTGGAAATGCTAAGCAGAGCTGAGCAGTAGGAGCATCTTACCCAGCATTTTGGATAACTACAGATAGTTTTCATCTATAAACCCCTCATTGGTTTGGAGCCAGGTTCTGTGAAAGTCGTCTTTTAGGTACAGTGGAGACCAGGAGAGTGTTTGAACTGACTGAAGTAGGAGAGAACTGCGGGGAGCACGACTGTGATTTAGGATTTACCCTCTCTCATTAGCAAAGCTGGAGCCCAGAGTATTCTGTGAACGTGTTACAAAGCCCATCTTTCTTGGTTTTTCTCTTTGTTTTCAGGTCCCAAAGGGATCTTGGGATGAGGGTTGGAGTGCCTGTATTTGGTCATTCTTTTCCTACCACCGTGTGTGGTTTTAATGGAAAGGGTGGGAACCTATAAGCAATTGTATGACTTCAAATAGAGATATTAGTGTGATACTGATTTCTTGTTTTATAATAACAAGTGCATACCATCCAGATGACTCAAAACTTTGTTTAAATTTTTTCATTCGGGGATATAAAAACTTATTTGAAAATGTCTGGTTGACAAAACAAAGGATTTACTTGTTGGCAGTACTAAATACACAGACATATTTGAGGGCAAAAATTACTACAGCATATTTCCATACCAAAGGTCAAGGAAAAATGGGGTACGTTGATTATAGTTATATAAAGAAATGTAAGACCAGTTCAATGTCTGTAAGTGGTTGCTGTGAGTCACTTCAAAGATGCCAAACAAGGCATTTGATTAAGTTGCTGAATATTCTGCACATACAACGTCACAGGCTCTCAGGGTTTTTTTAACTTGTGATACGGCATGTCTAAAATGTTTATAGATAACCCCTCAGGGGAGGGAAATAGGGTGATAAGATTAAAAGGACATTGCAGTGTTGGAACCTGATCCATCCTATCTATGCACACTAACCAACTGCTGTTCAGTTTAGCCAGAGGAACAGAAAAGGAAACATGCAAGGAGTCGTACAACTTATTTTTCTCTTCAGTAAGACAGAAGTACTCTTATTAGTGCAATATTCAGTCAGTGATGAGGTAATTGTGTTCATTCACTTTATACAAAAGTGATGCTTATTTCAGCAGAAACTGGCTGTACGCATTTTTGTGAAATACAGTATAAATACCTGATTAAGTGTACGTACATCTGCACGTAACACACAGAGTCTCCTACAGTTTCATCTTTATCACATTTAGGGCCCTGATCTTACCTTCCATCAAAGAGAGCTTTGAGCTAAAGGGGAGCTGTGGGTGCCCAGCACTTCTGCAAATCAAGAGGAAAATATTCAGGTGTCTGAATTTTAAACAGTTGAGCTCTAGAACAGAGATGTTATCTTTCCTCTTTCTCTAAATTGTAATGATATTTAAATGACAGATAGCTTCCTCTAAGTAAAACTAAGAAGAATCTTGTGAATGCCAATTTCTTTTTTTTTTTCCTTTTCTTTTTACATTAATTTCTGGCTAGCAGAAGGAAAGAGCATTGCTCCATCTTTGTAATCTAATAAACTTAATAGGTTTTGAATGGCTTTTTGATTAAGGAATAAATAGCTAGATTAAAAATTTATGAACATGACTCCTTCTTTTGACCAACTGTGGCACAGACCTGATTGCACTGGAAAAAATGGCTTTTGGACCACAGCTGAATTTGCTGAATGTCCTGATGAGATTATTTATGCCATCCAAACATCGCCTCCTAACCCATCCCTGAGTTTCCATCAGCGTGGACACTGCTGACCAAATGGTTGTGCACGTTCACATGTACTTATCAAACTTGTGTAGGATGGCTCAGCAGTGGCTTGGAACGTGGTCTGCCTTTCCTTGGGAAGGTCCATTTATTTTTTGACAAATGAAGCAGATATATTACTGGCATATTTGTCAGACTTTATGTATGTTATACCTGTCGAGTCAGTATTTCGAGGTACTGCTAGTTCCCCTTTTTTTTTTTTTTTTAATAGTAGTTAAAACAGTTCTTCTGAAATGGCGGCTGTGGTAAGTCTTGTGGCCAGTGCTGCAAGAGGCAGCCTCATGCTTTCTCATCAAAAAACATTAATACAAATGGTTCGAACTATTTTACTGTTTGGGTATAGTCTTGGGTGTCGTGTTAGTTCTGCTGCTAACCTGGTGAAAAACATTGGAATAACGCCATAGGATTGCTTCCTCCGTCTGCACTTATGCAGCTTTGCATATTCTTGCTTTGCACATAGTGCAGGTTGGCTGCCAGGATGCTGTAGGCCTACATAGCCTGTGGAGAGGAACCTACCACGCATGTGAAACAGCAGAAGCAGAATGCATCGCAGTCTATTTTCTCTCTGTGATAGATATATATGTGTAGGCACAAATGATCTTAAGCCGTCTGCTTTAGCCCTGCAATTTTTTTTTAATCTTAGGTCTTTTTTGGTCAAACTAGTCTTAGAATTAAAACTAAATAATAAAAACATTTATACTCAGGAAAGTAAATGTCCATGTGAGATTGTCTCTAATGGTCTTTAACATTTGGCTCTCTTACTTGTAGTTTCACTGGAGATTCTCCAAAGAAGACATGCACAACAGACAAATGAAGAAATCCACAAAGGCTAAATTAAGTACTAGGGAGAAGCAAATGGCAGAGGAGAAGCAGGAATTTGAAGTCACGGAGAACACAAGAAACTTGGAAGCACAGATCTCAACAGCAGCCAAGCCTGATCCAGAGCAGCAGCTGGATGATGTCATAGACTTGGGAGATGAGGTAGCTGGGACCAACGACAGAGGTACGCATCACGACGGGGCGTCAGAAGAAACATGTCCTGCTAGTTACGATACTGATGACAATGACGCGCAGGTCTGCCTCAGCCAGGGTACGCCTGGCTGCTGTGCGGATCAGGTAACAGAGGGGGGAGACTGTGCTCCAGCATCAGACAGCTGCAATGGCAGCGATGGGGCAGGGCTGGACGTGGACTGCTCCTGTGAATAAGACCTACGCTTCAAGAACCCTGTGAGTTGCTGATACTTTGCCAAGACAAAAGAACAGATTTTGCTAATCACCATCGCTAACTCCATTGCTCAATTCAGCATTTCTTTGGCATTGTACTTAACTTTGCTCCTTAGCACACTGATATCTTGATGTTTTAAGTAACTACAGGGCCCGGGCTTTTTAACCCACAGAAATTAATTGCAAAATTCCGTCCACTTTACGGAGTGGGAAATGCCCTACGCTATCTCCTAGAGCTACACTTTAAATTAAGAAGTAGGGACAGAAAACATACTTGGGTTTTTCCGTGACCGACCTTAGCAAACCAGGTTTGTATCTAGGTCGGCAAATGTTCCACTTGGTCAGATTTTATTCTCTAATACTTTCTTGTCCATGTATCTTTGCTGGAGAAGTTATTGTGCCATATGTTATTTTGTCATTAAGCTTGTAGTGTCATGAAAATGGTATTTGGGCTTAAACAGACTGAAATTGGAAAGCTTAGGTAAGATGGCTGTTACCTGTATTTATCTCAAATAGCATACTTACGGAGGATATTCTCTTCTGAATTTTGTTAACTCTTGCAGATCTTTAAGCAATAAGCAAATCATATTCTCTTTGCCAGTCAACAGTTCCTCAATAGTTGTGGGGGTTTCAGAAGATAGAAAAACAGGGAAAAAAAAGCAGGTAAAATGTATGTCTTTCGGTGGCTGTCTTCACTGAAATTGGAATTAGATGTTACCTCCTGACCCTTCCAGGTGATTTTGCACCACTTCCTCACTCTTATAAAATACGTTGTGGGTAAGAACTGAAATTGTACACAAATAGCAGGGGTCGGCGGCCAACAAATGTCACTAAATGACCTTACAAAATGCAAATACCTTAATAGAGGGGTTTTTTTATACAAGTAACCATATTTTGGGACTGATACCTAATGGAATTCTGTAAAATTACCAACATTTTTATGTTTGGAGCTACATTAAAATATTTACAAGTGAATGTACATGTGTAATATAGTTTCTGTGACAATGTTCTCCAAGTACTTCAATGTTCTTAAAAATGTAGGAAGTAGTTGCTTCTCTCTTCTTAACCGCCTTCATTCCTATTTAGAAGTGGTCAAGTAATCTGGTAATAAGGTGAGAAATACATTCTAAATTCCCCTGATTTTTGTTTTTCTAAAGCAAGAGCTCCGTAAGTGATTTGCTGTTTTTTCCCTTGACTGATTTGTGCCTGATAATTTTCCTTCATCTTCAAATCAAAATGCTGTACAAAGAACTATATTCTGTATCAAATGTGCACCTAGAGTGGTTCAAAAGCATCTTCCATGCCTAAACATGATACAGTTGGCAGAACATGGCAGAGAAGGGAAAAATCATACCACTTTGAATATGCATCTAACTGGGACAACGGCACTCAAGTTTAAACCATTCAATTTCACACACACAAAGCACGGTGGTATTTTTTTCGTTGATTAAAGAGTTTTTTATTTTGAATTCAGTGGTTTAACCACAGGACTATAAGTCACTTCAATGTCTGGTGGTATTTTTCAATTAATTCATTCTGTTTCTTGAAATTAGACTGAAGTTCCAATAGCCTGAAAAATCTATTATTTCAATTGTTCTACTTAAATACAAGGTCTCTGCTCTGTACAGTTTTAAGTACCTGTTTGCAAATTTTATTAGCGTAAGATCCTTCAACTGATGGTTTCTATTTCATAGCTTTGCATTAATCTTGTTTAAAAATATACTGTATTTAATAAACATTTTACTAGTAGAAAGTGTTGCAGTAGAAAGAACTCTCCAAATACTTTTGAATAGAAAGCATTTATTGGATTGCAATTTTACCTTGTTTAACTGGATCCCAACTGCTTACAAAACTAAAGAAAAATAAAGGTCATGAGGAGATTTCTTCTTTGTGGTACTTGCACAACTGCCAATAATTTGTCCCCAAAAGGAGGAACTCGGGGTCTCTAAGTGGGGATGAAGGGAAGCTCCTTACTACTGAATTAGCAGTAGTTACTCGTGCTAGAGAACTGCTACTTGGTTTTCCATCACCAGCCTGACAGAGCATGTAAGGGTCTATGAGGAAGTGGCACTTGTTTAAGCGAAAGCTTGGTTTAAAACTTTGTTCCTGTAAATGCCGCAGCAGCTTACGGTTGGGACGATTTGAAGAGAACTTTCATGTTTAAAAAGGGCAAACAGTTTTGGTTTTATAGTCACATAATCAATTCCAACTTGTGACTTTGAATTACTCCAAGTTAGTTCAGCTGCCTGGAGTTGTGTGTGTGCTTCCACTGTGCCCCTGTCTCAGGTAAACTGAGAGAGCTTAAATCACCTCGTAGTCGGATGATACAGATGGGATGAGGGCTGGGGAGGACAGGCTTGGGGTACAGCAGCAAGGCTCTGCAGCTGTTATGTGTATTGTGTATCTCAGCTGCATTTGCCATTTTGGGCTTGAAAAAGCAAGACCACCGGAGTGGCCAAGGAAATCAAAGCAAGCAGTCGTCATGCTATTTGAAGCCTGAATGGAGAAGAGGAAGGGCTAGGCCAGAGCTTAGCTCCCATATCTGAAAACCTGACCAACATGGGGAAATACGCCAACAGTGGAGTGACTGTATGTGGCAGAAGCTGAAAGGGGAGTTTGGCTGCAGATGTACGGCCTCTGTCTCTCCCCAGAGAAGCCACAGTTACTCTGAGCCCCCCAGCAGAAGTTGGAGAGAGCAGCCAGGCCCTTTCCTTTCCCATGGAGAGCTGCCATTTTAAGCCCAACCTATTTTTTTTTCCCAAACCAGACGGAATCTCCCAGTAAGGATGCAAGCTAATCCTACTATGCCTCTCTTGTAAGGGGAGGAGACACCCGTGAGTATTGCCTGTACGCCTAGGGAAGGAGCCGATGGTTTGTGCTACCACCTGTTACCGATGCGGGCTGGTGACAGTGAAGCACGACAGCACACGCAAGTGGCACTTTGGTGTATTTTAACACGAACACGTCCTTGTTAGACCAACAAAACTCACGTGTGTACATCAGTCCCAAGAGTCTCCTCTCTTTGAGGGAGGAGCACGCGGGCTGCTCTGTTGTGTACGCGTGCTGGTATTTAGAGCAGGTGGTCATCTGAACAAGACAACAGTCGTTAAATGGGATGAGTTCAAAGGAGAAGATCTAGCTCAGACAAGTAAGGAAATGTCAAAGGCTGAATGAAGATGGCAAAGAGGAGTAGCTGAATTAAATGAAGGATGGAAAAGGGGTTTTGTATTGAAAGAAACAGCGGGGGCAGGGGTAGAGGAGTAGAACTAAGATGGGTATAGGAAGTCCAAAATGTTGAAGCATCATAATGAAAATAGTTTATGTAGAGTTTAGGAGGGGTTTAATGCACAAACGATTTGATTGGCACTTCATCTTGCACAATTTCTTTGATTATTGGATCTGTGCACTTGAAAACAGTATAATTGAAATAGCTCAAAGTAGCTTTAACACATGCATGGAAATGAAGCTAAGTACAAAACAATGTACTTTTTTTTCCCCCTAATTTGGCTCCTCTATCGGCCTCAGTTTCTGAGGTGAGCAGTGGAAGGGCTCTGCATTTGGATACCCTGCTTGTTCTTTGTAGTTGCCGTGACTGTACACTTGCCTCAGGGAGCCAATTACAGGGCAGAAATAAAGCACGATCAGCTTTTCATGCAGGAATTTCATCCTCCCACAACTGAAGCATATAAGAAGAGCAGATACTAATTTCTTGCTGATAAATGCTTCTCAAAAGTATGAGGAATGCTGGCTAACAATACCGATGCACCTATGAATTAAGAGTTGTAGATGCAATTCATATGTCTCCAAGGCTGTTAGTGGAGATGTGCTTCTGGCTTTAAAAGGCGATCCTTGCAAAAGCCTCCCATCAGCAGAAAGGTGCCTGTGGTGCTGAATGCGGCAGCTGACTCTCATCAGCACCTTACCTATACACTGAAGGGGGAAAAAAAGGCTTTTCAATTTAAGTGCTTTCTGTTATTCACTCTAAAAGCACCCTACTAACTAAAATGATGTAA
This sequence comes from Ciconia boyciana, assembly GCF_034638445.1. Lineage (NCBI taxonomy): Eukaryota > Metazoa > Chordata > Aves > Ciconiiformes > Ciconiidae > Ciconia > Ciconia boyciana. The sequence continues at coordinate 129,421,863 of NC_132935.1, forward strand.
TGATAACTGAATAGCCACTCTTTTCCAGTTAATTAATGCAAATCCTGTAGCAATACTTAATATTCATTGTACCAGATGAGCACACAGCAAACTGGTAAAATACATGTCACAGGAAGAAGAAAAAGATTCAGTCTAGTAAGGCTGTGTAACACCTGGTAACCCACAAACCATCACTAAGTTTAAATATAAATGTAGAGAAGGACACGTATCACACTCCTCAAATTTTGTTGCAAAAAAAAAAAAAAGTTACCATCAGTCTACTTTTTCTCCTTAAGTTGCTCCTTAGATGATGACACAAATAGAAGATGAATAAACATTTTCTAAGATTACATGTTATGATTCGACAATGTGATGAGAATGTTTCTCCAACTTAGTAGCTGCTGAACAGCAGGGGTTGCACTCTGTTCCCACCAGGGTAGGCTAATATCACATTTATTTGATTATTTGTAGAGCGTATGCTTATATAGGTTAATTTTCCTGGGTTTTTTTTCCCCCTTCACTTGTGGTGGAGTCACATCCAATAATAGACTTTAAGGTGAAACTGATGTTTCACTACAAGACCACTAAACTCTAGAAAGTAGAGACTTCCAGAAGATTCTTAAGTGTCAATAGGGAAAGGCTACAGAGGACGGGGATGTTAACAACTTTCCTGGCTTCCCGGCTCAGAAATGGCATTTATTACCATTGCATGCATTACGAAATGAAGGTGTCCTTGCGCCCTTGGCAGGATAACTGTTCAAGGTACAGAAGAACTTCTTGTTAAGGGTACCTGAGGTTACTGCGATTTGGGGGTGGGGGTGTATGAAATCTTTTTTTCCTCCATCTTTTGGTGCAGAGTTGTCTGTGTTTAATACTACTCTTTAGGAGGGTGAGCCCATACGCTGAGATGCATCCTTGCCCCACAGCGCTCAGTCTGACTATAACAGGGGATGACAGAAAGAGGTTAGAGGGAAAGAGGATGATTACAGAAGGAAAGGGTTTTGAAATGCCTTTTGTTAAATGGACAATTTGGTGCAAGTCTGAGGAGCGGTTTGTGAATGAGATGTCATTTGGGCTGAAGAAAGCATGTGCATTAAGGGAAAAAAAGGGTAAACCACTTTCTAATCCACTTAATGATTTAAAAGTCATAAGGAAAACAACATTCAAAGCTTCTCAGAATCTTTTTATCATCACACTGTTAAAACATGCAGGAGCCTACTGTGTGGTTTTTGTTTTAGGGCACTGGTGCTTCCCGATGGCAATTTATTGCACGTTTCTAGAAAAAAAACCCTGCTTCCTTCAAGCATCAAGCTCTGACATGTCAATTGCGATCTTTGTGAACACAAAAACCCCTTGGTTTTATTTTTTGTGACAAGCACACTGGCCTATTTACATTCTAGAGTGAACAAACAAGGAACCATTCCTTGAAATAGGGGTACTCAGAAAGAATCTTCCTCTCATTTCAGTAGGAGGGAATGTGATGAGACACCCCCTCTGGGTCTGCAGTGACTGCTGAGGGGGTAATTTCAGATGGTGTATAGTGCCGCATGGTCTAGAAGCACAAGCCTAAGTGGATGAGGCTGCAGGCACCAGACAATGAAAACTTACGGGCAAGCCCTCCTCATCGTACTGTCCCCAAAAGGCAACTCTTTAAGGTCCATCGTTCAGAGTTCACCTCTTCCTGATCCAAAATACAGCCCATTTCCTTATGTTCTCTGTGTTCTGAGTGCAGTAAGTATGGATTTTTCTCTTTGAAGCTCAGTTTGCTGAAAAGCTCTAGGATTATTTTGGTTAGTTGTTCAATCAACTTCTGCAACGACTACGGTTGTATTCTTGTGTCGCACTCAAAGCAAGGGCTTGGAGTTTCCTAGTTAGACTGGCTCACTGGTTTTTGAAGATGAGGTGAACGTGGGTGTGGCAGTAGGATCCTACAAGCTGTAAAACATACCAGAGACTGATAAAAAGAGGTTAAGACTAGAGGCTAAACTCAGCATACTGAAGCTGAAATGATTTCTTGGGAGAGAACTACAGCTGGGCTAGAGGCCTTTTTATCCAAGCACTGGGACGTAAGCCTTGAAAAGCTCAGTGCTTCACACCAACAGTACTGTTGCATGCTGGAGACCAGGTGATGGGATCTTTGCAACCTCTGCTTAAGGCAGAGCAGAGGGGTGCTGATGGCAGGAAACTTGCTGCCTTACCTGTTTGACTATTGTCTGAAATCCTTAACTCCAGGAAAAGAGCCACTAACAAAGAGAAGGCCTTATCTCTTTAACATTTTTAATAATTCAATAATCATTTAGTATTTTTAATAATTTAAATGTTCCTTACTGAGGTCTTCAAATGTACAATGGGAATCTCTACCACTTAAGGACTTGAACTGTCTATACAGATAATTAACTCATTATGGCTTTTTGTTATTCTCAACATTTATATGAGTTTTTCTACCAGCTGGGGGAAGAAGCTTCCTTCAAGGGCTGAGGTATCATCAGCCATTACACCCAGAGGTACACATACCTTTAAAGGAGCAAACTTTCCAGAGACTTTTTTCCAAACAGAACCGGTACAGCCTGGAGCCTTCTAAAACTCTGTACTGCAGCAGGATTACGGAGATTTCCTGTCTCGGCTGTTACTGGCCATTGCTGCTTTTCAGGACGTGGCATGTGCAAGCACAAACTGGATGGGCTCTCTCAGCACCAGCAAGGGATACAGGTGCACGTGAATAACTCTGTACAGCTCTGTCAGAGGCTAACAGATTTTTAATGCATCAGTATTTTAAACTCGGGTCTGAATATGATGATGAAAACATGTCTTTTACTGTCAACGCAGCTGACTTAAACCACATAAGTGTGTTTTTTTCTTCTTTTAACAAGAAGTGGCCCAAGAAGGAAGTCACAACACGCAACTCTACTTCTATAAAAATATTAATTTATTATCTAGAACTGGGGAAGGCAGTGTGTTGACTCTTTAGCACAACAATTTGGAGCAGATTCAGAAGTTGTGGCCTGAATTGTTATTGATTATAAACTGACCTGGCATTGCTGCACAACTGATTCTCTACAACCGCTGCATCAGGCACTGAAACTCCTTTAAAAGCTGACTAACAAAACACATGTATAAAGTGAAAATATGCTGCCACCCAGAAGAAGTAAGCAAACCATCAAAAAAAACAAAACAGTTAATGTCTTTAATATAAAATTATTTTTTCCCCAAAAGCAGCAGCGCTGTATTACAAGTGTATTATAGTTAAATTAAAGGAACACTATCATGATTGAGGACATCTTCATGTATGAAGTAAAATCTTCCAAATAATTCATAGTCCATTTTCTGTACATTTCAGCTTATCAAAATACCCTGGAAACAATATATTTTCTATTCAGCAGGTGTCACTACCACCATTTCTCAAAGAAAACACAGTTTCTAGGAACACCAATCCTGGATAGTAGTTTGGATATGGATTCTATCATCGGAGGTGGACCGCAGATGTACCATAAAGTATCCTTAGATGCATGTTTTTCTAGATCCTTTTCAGATATTCTTCCCTCTGACAGAGAAAAAAGTAGGAAATGAGAACAGAAATATTAATCATGAAGTAATTTAAAAAAGAATGACTGGTTAGAGTTCTTTCAAGCACTCCTTTCTTAACAATGCCAGGCCTGTTTAAGGATAATAGGTATCAAGATTTGAGGCTTCCAAAACCATTTGTTCTTCTGGGGACTTAGGTCAGTTGTTCCAGTTGGAATGCATGGGCTATTAGTCACTGAAGAGAAACATGGCTTACATAAAACTAAAAATCCCACATTCAGATGAAAAACTAGGTAAGTATCTCTAACCCAAAGACAACAAAAATGGCAACATGATGAAGTATCTCTTATAAGCAGTCAGCTTATCCTTCATCAATCCCGCCTTACGCAAAGTAAATACTTTGCTTAACAGTTTCTGGAATAAAGTTTGCTGTGGGAAATACCACTATAAAGTTTAGAATTAACAGAGGAGGTTTACTAGAAATGAAAACAAAAACTGCAAAGGGAAAATTTTTCTCCAAAGTAATATGTACAGTGAAATTATTTAGGTTTAACTCACGTCTCATTTTGAATCTTTAAATGTAAAAATACGAAATTACGCATATAACTTCATCCCCTTAAGATGTAATCAAACTTGGACTTCAGAAATCATCTCTCTGCATTACTATTATATTTACCTGTAATGTGTGGCTGAAGTTCTTTACAGATCTGTGAAGTCTGTTGGGTAACGTGGAAACGACATGCGATCTTTCCAGGAAATGCATTAATCAAACCAAGAATATTTTCCTGTAATGGTAAACACACTTGCTTACACCACAGGCCATTAAATCAAAGCAGATGTATGCATACAGTCCCAGAACACCAGTCATTATTACAGAGTACCAAGACTCTTGCATTTCAGCCCTGAGAACTTGATGGGCTTGATTTCAAAGGGCTGACCTGCACAAGTACACAGAATTTCCATACCTGGAATGTGAATTCTCTACCAGCTATGTTGTTAGTGCTTACAATAGGTTGCAATTTGTAAGATTTGGACCTAAGAACCAGTTACGTTCTTTCTTGGTTTCTTCCCCATATAAATTATTTTTATTTCCTCCTTCTACTTCCATATGGGTTTTCCATTTCAAAAAACCCTGCAGTTTGTATTTACCATTTGTTAGGAACTGTTTGAGTCTCGTCTGCTTTATCTGGTAAGATTACTAGACCCTTTACTCTCTCGTGTTCTCCAAGTAAAACCAACTACAGTGTAATGCTGACGCTATTTTTACCAGAGTAGAAACTCGGTAATTTTCAGTTCCCTAAGTCACAACTGTGACCATTACCACCAAAACCCCAATGGCTTCAGTTCAAATCATAGTAAAAAAAAAATCTGTCAGTCAGATGCTGTAGTTAGTTCTGAAACTAAGATTTATTTACTGTCTAGATTCTGCACTACTTGAGATTTTCACTGCTGGAACAGACACTGGAAGTTCTTTCTTAAAATATTCTGAAATAAAAATAATTTGTACTCTGTAAATAGGTAAATTAGCTCATTTTGTTATGTGTTTGCTTACTACCTAGCTACTACACTGAACAGTCTGTCATGGGTGGCTTAACAAAAAAGCCCCAGACAGATTCTACTTAATAGACAAATCTCTTTCTGATTCCCTAAAACGCCATGGAATAAAGAGCAGCACAGCTAGACACTGCTGTACACTGTTCCACCAGTGCCTCTCATATTGGCCTGCTTTCACTGTTCTGGGTGTGACTCTGTCCCCTTCATCTGGAACCAGGTACAATTTGATAGCAAATTTTTGAGACTAATCATGTTGTGTTGAGTTGAAGTCCTAGGACCAAGCCAGAAAGCAAGCCTAGGTAGGACTTAACCCGCTTAAATAATCCTGCAGTCATTCACACCTACTTGTGACCTATCACCCTGTAATCCAGCGACACGGACAGAAAGTGGCAAGTATCATACATGTGACATGAACCACCACAGTACGATTTTCTAGTGTCCCAGGACAAGAGACAGGCTCTTTTTGACTGAATGAAGGAGAATTTGAACAGCTCAGCAGGTTCTTTGCAGCCTGGTAAGGCAGTGTACAAAATGAAGCAGACAGCTGAGCAATACAGACTTAAGGGAAAAGACCTATCCCCACCGTACCAGCCCCAATAAGGAAATGAGGGTCCCATTCAGTCCTCATGAATCAGGAAAACCCAGCTAACTGGCATCTTGAAGTAGCAAAGTTAGTATGCTCTCTGTTGTAATTCTAACACTACCATTTTAAATAACAAGATTTTCAAAAGCAGTGCATCTGCCTGTGAAATGAGCGCACATCCACAATGATTATTAGACCAATTCCATTAGGCTGAGAGGGACAAAGGGTGACACTAAATATAGCTGCTTCTTCAGGGAACAGGTCCTTCAAAACATTAGCGACAACCAAGCAGTTCCTCATGGAGGTTTGTATAGATGTTATCTCACAACAACATCAAGACTCTAGTGATCCTATTTCCTCAGTCCTCTCCACTGAAGTAAAGACTTTTCATATACATGTTCCGGATTTGAGGGACATGTGAAGAATGAAGGGAAAGATATATTTAAGCACTGCAGCATATCATTGTGTTCTCTTCTGTCCCAGAAGCTCTAATGCAAAAGCTCTGCTGAACTGAAACTCAGGAAATGCTAGCTCCTGCACTGGAAAAAAAAATGTGCATGCTTAGAACAGACTGGGAGATCAGCAGTTGGCCAAATGGAAGAGTAGACAGGTTCCAGCTTATTATTCTGCTTCTAGCAACAAACAAATGACTTTTCAAAGAAAGCAAACATATGGTAGAAGTACAGAAGCAAAACTAGTGATGGATCCCAACACAATTTCCGGAATCATGACAAATTTTCACCTTTATCTTACAATCAAAAGTTTTCAATACTTCAAAGAAACCTAAATCATTAGGGATGTTTCTTTACAGAAGGTGTGCTAATTTGACCCTAAAAAATTATCAGTGACCTTTAATGGCTGAGTGTGACAAGTGATCTTTAACTGCTAAGTAAATGTTGATGAAGTACTATTACTTATAAATCCTTCACTCATAGACTAGTACCCAATGATAACTAATACATTATCAATAAAGCTCCCCTATTATTTTAAAAAGTATTTCCTTTGGATATAATTGCTCTTGCTAGTCTTTAAATTCAATACAATTTGTACAGAGATGATGTGGTTACAGTACTATAGCATTATGCATACTATTAGTGTGTATACACATATATTGTAGTATATATAATCTTTAGTATACTATGATGCTCTTATGAGATTAAAGTAAAATATAGACACTTAGGGTTAATTGACTTATCAGTGAAGTCAATGAGACCAGGTATGTCCAATAACATCCTTAATTTGTACACTGGCATAATTAACAAAATTCACATGGGATTGGAGGCAGGAAGTGACTTTTGTCTCTCTTTGTACAGTGTCTTACACAGAGGGGCTCTCTGGAATTTGGCGACTGAATGATACACACACTAATAGCTGAATATCTGTGATCTATTCTTTTTAAGCTTTTTATTTACCTTAAATAAGAGTTCACTGGTATTTTTTGCACTGTAGTACAGCTTCACTGTTCCCATTTTGTATCCTTTTCCTTTACCCTCTTGATATCCATGAAGATCTGCTATATGCAGCAGTATAGAAAACAATGGGTTAATTCCAACACCCCCTGCTATCAGCACTAGTTTTACAGGGGAGTCACCAGGCTGAGGATCAAAGAAGAAATCACCTCCCACTCGCAGAGCCACTTCTGAGCCAAGAGTACACTAGGATGGAAAAGAAGATATTTAATTTCAAAATTAAAAGCAAAAGCTGAAATATTATTCTTCTTGCACCACAGTCACAAGACTTGCTGGGGTGTGATTTTTTTATTTTTATTGACCAGTGAGGGAAAACTGAAGTACTTTAAAATAAATGCACAGTTTCCAGCTATCTGAAGTAATCTGTTTCAGTGTCTCTTGGGATCTAGTTCTACTTTCAGAAGTTTCAGTCTTCTGATAAGGCAGGATGGTGACTCCCCTTCCCACCCCCATAAGAGTTGAAAGAGGAATGATTAATGCAAGAGCTTTTCCAACAGCAATACGTGGTTGTGAAAACCCGAGGTTAACATGTGAGATCACGCTTTTACCCAAACCCAGTCATGTCAAAAAAGGCCTTGCTATGAGGTCACAGAAGGAAGTCAGAATGAGTTGCATAGATGCAGAAGGTTTTTCCATCCCCATTCCTAAAAAATAAAAAACCACCCAGAAGTGAAGCAAGTATCCTCAAGAATATTTCTTGCAGAACCACTTCTGCATTTGCAACTTCAGTTGCAGAAGAAAAATCAGGGGAAAACCTTCTCTCTTCCTCTCCACTTGTACATAAGAAATTATTTCTTACAGAAGCTGGCCAAAGCATGTTTTTTTGATACATGGAAAACTAAAGCTAAAACAAATAAAACACTTGGGTCAATATCTTCTTGGTAAACTGCATCCCGGTACGAAGGGTGAAACTGCAGTACAGAGAAGTCAGGCGAGTTCTCCCACGTCACTGTAAGCTAACAGAACAAAAAGGAGCAGAAAACAGAACTCATTTCAGACCGTACATAGGGCTTAAAAAATAAAATAAAGAGGATAAGGAAGCCAAGGAAGGTGGGAAAGAAGGAGAGAAAAAAAAAAAAGCTACAAGAACTGCTGAAAAATTAGCAGTTAATCATTTACAGAATAAAACCACTTCCTCCAAAAAAATCCTTTTGATATCAAGAAACAGTAACTGAAACAAAAGGATTTCCACTAATGACACCTGTGTAGTAAGCAAAGGTCTAAACATGTAACAATTCCACCAGGAGGAAGAAGGAAGCCCTTTGATGCAGGTATGCACAGAACACAGAGGTTCCTACAGTAGTGAGCATGAGCATTAAAAAAAAATTTTGTGCTTTCTTAATTATTGCATAAAGTATTATCTCTCAATTATAGTGCAAGACAATCAGCATTTTTTATCTGAAACTAATTTCTCTCTCCCTTTTCAATGTACACTGCCAGGCTTTCCCACCATGTTTTACTTTGTTTGAGAGACGCATGAATCCCGAAGTGTTCCAGATTCATGTGGCAGAAGGAGGACACAGAATATGGTATCCTTTGTTTCTCCCTAAAAATGCTTATTTCCACAATCTCATTCTTGTCTAATCTGCCTCCTTAACCAGCTATAGCTCATCGAGATGGGACATAGGATGCAGGAAGAATCTCTCTTAACCAGCAGCCTCCCACATATTTCAGTGCGTTAGCCATGACAACCATAACAGTAAGTCAGTTTTCAAAAAAACCAATACATTCTGGAGTAATACGGTGAGAAAGTGTTGTCCTTTAGCCTAGTTTGTAAATACAGTATTGAAATGGCTTACAGAAGTGAAGCAATCAATACATTACACATACATTTTTCTAAATAAAAGGCTGTATTTTCCTAAGCTATAAAGTACACTGTGCTGAATTTTATGATTTTATATACAGTAATATGAAAGAATAAATATAAATACCTCTGGAAAAAAAACAGTGAGTAAATGAGTACTAACTATTCCCATAACTTCTTTTACCCTGAGATATCAACTTCATTTATAAATAAGTTTTAAATAATTAAGTACCAGAGTTTTTTCACCATATATAGAACCTTTTCAAATTCTAGGTTGCTATTGTTTTCTTCTTCTTTCCTAAGGAAAAGCATGCACTTTTGTTTAGCTAGAAGAGTCCATATATAACCTGGCGGTTTCTCCACAGCATCAGGTTTGACTTAGCTTACCCACTAACTAAAGATTTTCCTATAAATTCAACCAGAAGACTCAGCAACAGCGAATTGATTTATGACATCAAAAATCCTGAAAGAGCCTCCAGAGACTGGGAATTACGGAGTTAGGCCTTCATATTCTCTAAAGAGCAATACCAAAAACTAGGCAATCCTCTTAGGTATTAATGTGGTCTGCTGGCACATGCACTACAAGTTCTACACAACATCTCAAAAAGGTTATTTTGTTCATGTTCCAGTGGAGATAACTTGCTGTAACACCAATTAAAATCTGTGGCTGGTCACATGCTAACTACTAGATTAGCACCACTTTGGATATTCTCAGTTGTAGTAAATTTGCACCAATCTTTACTGTAACTCTACTGGCCACTGAACAAAACTGCAATATTTGTAAACCTGGAAGAATCTGCCAATTTAAACCTTGCAGCCACATTTAAGAAATACAAATGCCAGGCACAGAACAGTAAATAGGACAAATCACAGGGGGTTGTGAGAAGACCAAAAGTTCACGGGACAGGTCATCTCTGAAATATGATCATCAGCAGAAACAGGACTCTTCTGACTATAACTAAATGGGGTAAACAGATGAACAAAACACTAGAAGAAGCCAAAGTGTCAGACTTTACTTTTAATATAACAAAAATCAAGACTTGGGTTATGTCAATATTACAAAAATACTGCATATTTAAAAGAATACTATAGAAATTCTGAATTATTCTCTTGTTTTATCATTTCAGAAAAACTGATCTAACTATCTCCCTTTGCTCCCCCTTAATAATCTATATTATATTTATCTGACAATGATTCCCAGTTTGTATTTGTAGAAACAGCTAGGAATTATGGCAAGTTATCAGATGTAACTTTGTAATGTGTAACACAGCCTGTTCTCAGGGACACAAATTAGAATAGAGGTTTTTCAACATTTTTCAGTTAATGAATTCCAAAGGAGTGAGAACCCTTATATGCACTAACTACAGTATCACTGTAAGTCCACCAAGCACAAGGGGAGTCAAAAGATCACAATAACCATATTATCACACAAACATCCAATTTCAGTTCCTTACTGAACAAAAGGTTTTAAGATTTACGTTGTATTAAAAATGGTTGAACAAGTCAACAGGAGTTGCACAGTCAATAGCAAAAAAGTGGTCTGAAATCACACACACCACCTCCTCTATCCCCCCACCCCCCAAAAAAAATTCCAAATCTCACAATCAACAGTTATTCTCATTTACCTCAGTGTGAATCCAGTAAGCAGGAGGATGAACAGTGTGCTTTACTGCCAGCTCTAATATTCCTTCTCGTTCCAACAGGCCAGGGCTTGAACATATTGAGAATCCCCCAACTACAGATACTCCAGGAATAAAGAAATCAACCCTGAAGACAGACCAGAAACAAAAGTTTTAAAAAAAAGCCAACAACTCCAAACATGGAAAACAATAACCAAAACAAAATGGCTGCCTTTGTTTCAATTAGCCTTCCTTTACAAAGACATCTTCATTTCCATAACATAACTTTTCCAAAAAAGGACTTAATCTTGAGTCACACCATTTCCTTAAAATTATTTTCATCTACAAACATGTCATCACCTTTTTTAAAATAGCAGGTTTTTAAACCGCTCTGCTTTTAGCATTAGATGCCACATCTTACAACAGACTAGAATTCTAAGTGTTTAAATAAATTATTTGCATATTAAAACAAAAATACAATATGGTCTGACGGAGTGGCTTAAATCTCACTCTTTTTGGTCCCTTTGATGGGCTCTTCAATTTTCAGACACAAGAAGACTGGAAAACTAATTTTAGGGAAATGACTTTTGATTAAACACTTCCTTTTCTTGGGAAGATGAAATATCTGAAGTAAAACCACAGTCTGTAAAAAATTTCTTATGTGAAATATCAGTTACTAGAAGCAGAATTGCTTTACCTCTTGAACTGCAGTGCCCTCTGGTGGCAGATATCTTTTTCTAGTTGATAGAAAATTGAACTGGAATAAATTACTAGTTTTTTTTCAAAGTTAAAGTAAACCACACATGAGTTTCTACAGATTGGAAGGTAACATATGGGTAAGCTTTTGCAACACCAGCAATTACAGAGTATGGAAGGCAAGCAATTACTACACATGAGCTATAATTCATTTTCATAAAAGTAAGGCTTTGATATTCCAAATACTATCATAACAAGTTAGAAGTTGGTTTATGATCTAACATTTAAACTCCTCTGTGTTGCATAAATCTTTAAATACTTCAATTTTCTACAGCACATAACAAAATCCCTGTTATTTCAAAAGAAAACTAATGTTTAAAACTAATTGTGCTGCTCCACTTAGGAAACAACCACACTGGTAAGCAATGCCAAGTACTACAGAATCATTACTCAATTCAAGCCTGAGTTAGGCTGGCTCAGCGTTAGTTAAATAAGAATGCAACATGAAATACAGACTGGCTTCCACTGTACAGGTATTTTCTTTAAACAGCAAGGCTGTATTCTTCATGGAGATCACAAATTCTTGAGGGAGGAGAGAAGCACTCTGAATAAGCTCACTACGTTTTAAAGAAAAAAATCTTGCCTGCTTACTCCCCACAAAGCTTCACCCTTCGAAGAAAAATATCCTCTCTTTCTCTCAAAGAATGCACAAAGTGTGATATACACAATACTACAGTGGTACAATTTTAAACTTTATGCTAATAAACTTGATGGTGTGTAAAGGTATCTGACTGCAAATGAAAGGTCAACAACCACAAAAAGTTGAGAAGGCTTATTTTGCTGTCCTCAGCTTCTGCAGCCCCACTGACCACGGGGTTCAGCTTTCCTGGCAGTAAGGATCTAAGAGATTAGAAAGTATGTATTGCAGCATTTATTGTATCAAAGAACACCTCAAGATGCTACTAAAGCTCTTTACCACCCTCTGGTGGAAAATAATCTTACTACTTAACATTAACAAAAAAAAAAAAAAAAAAAAGAAATTGCCTTTATGCTGTAAAGTAACAATTTACATTTAAGTCAAAATGTTCTGCTTGACATAAAAGGGAAAAATTCTTCATGCCTGGTGGGGAAACATACATACAAAACCAAACATGGCTGTAAAACCTAAATCAAACGTAGTGTTTACCCTTCTAAAGTACTAATGGTGTATGTTTCTTTCTATATTAGCATTTCTTTCCCAATTACATAATTATGAGAGATTTCAGTGCATAGTATACTATATTATAGTGGACTAGCTTGTATTTCTGATGGCTTGTCTCATCTCAGCTGTGTGTAGGAAGGATAAGAGGACTCCCGAAGAAATGCTATCTGTGACAGCTTAAGCGAAAAGAGTAGTTGTAGGGGGGGGGGGGAAACCAAACTATATAAACCCACAACAAGGAGAGGTGCAAAACAATGTAAAACAGAGATCTTACGGTGGGTTTTCATTTCCCTCCTTTTAAAGGCTACCTAAGCCAAGAAAAGAACAACCATTAGCAATTGCTGGAAGAAGAGATCAGAAACATTAAAACCATAAAGCTACTTCTTCAAAGTATTTATAGCATGCATATACCTCAATGCATGTTTTAGTAAATCAAAACGGGTAACAGCAACAAGTCTCTTCATTATTACTTGAAGTCAGATAAAGACCACTATCTGCCAGCATGCTTGCAAAACAAATTCACTTTTGCTTCTGAAAAACTTGGTAATTAGAACACTTTCAAAAAATATATACATTCTAGTGACAATCTTTGGCTGTAAGATCTTCCTATAGCAAATTCTAACAAGTTAGCCTTTTCTACTCAGGAAATTGTGGCCTGGTGTTTTGTACTGCTCATCAAAAAAATGCAACCACAGTTTATAGCTACAAGTATAGAAAAGTTGTTGTATCCCTTACAATAGCATTAGAATACTTTCAAGGAAGAAGAAAATGAAAAAGAGTAATTATAATTAAAGCTTTCAGTTTTCAGCATGATAATTTCTAAAACATTTTTGGAGGGTAAATGCACTTTCCAAATACTGGCAAGCAAGAATTTAATATGAGTCACTGCACATGTGCAAAAACTGCAGCAAATTACTCCGCAAACAAATTATTGCAATCAACATCTTGTGTTCTGGTTCTAAATTTAAAAACCAGCATATTAACACTCCATGAGTAACATATGCTGTTAATACCCTAGCAGCTATACTTTGATTCCAGCAAAACCACTTTCAGGTGGCCTAAGCCAATAAAGAGTTTAAGAACATTTAAATGACCAATGCCAAAAGCAACTACTCATAGTTTTAAATTAATTTTTAAGAGAAAAAAAAAAGTGACTGAGTGGGAGTATTTTTAACAAGGAAGACAAACATGAAAATCCACTATTGCCCTGGGAAAAAAGCTATAAGGTTGCTTAAACAAACTAATGACTTCAAAGGCTTAATAATTCAAGTTTTTTTATTTTCAAGTTTGCCTATCTGTATTTATATATTAATCTGACCTAACAGCCTTAATCTTCAGAGTGGAAACTTCTAGGGGAAGAAATAAAAGTTAACAGGCAATTCCGATTTAATTATAAACCAAAACGAAGTAACTTGCAAATCAGCAGCGGTCTTGGCTCCACTGTAAAGATAACTAGTAAATAAAGACAGTAAAGACAGCTTGCAGAATAAAGTGGAGTGTACTTCAAAGTACTCTTGAAGAAACAATGTAATATACATAAACCAGAGGAAAATACCAAAACGATAAAACAGAACATTTAAAGAATATAGAATTTTGCCCTTTTAAAATTAGTATTAGCATATTTAAGAATAGCTAGTTTAAAATTATGCTAAATATCAGCTATTTCACAGAGCACCCGATAATAAAACATCATATTATATAAATTAACTTTTTTTTTCCAAGGCTTAACTATCAGAGGCCTTTTAACATTTTGTTATAGAGGACTTCTGCTAGTAACTTTCCCTTCAAATATCGGAAGATCTTACCATTGTCCTGCTTTGAAAGTAAAATCTTTATTTGCAATAGCCAAACGAAGTCTTTTGACTGTCTCTGATTCGTTGGTGATTCCACACACTTTTGCTTGTGAAATTACCTAACAAAAGTAAAATAAGCCATTGTGTTACGTAGATATCATTTGCAGAAAAAGTACTCAAGAATCTGTATGAGATACTTATCGCTTTGCATGTTATCTGCGGCACTTCATTATCTAAAGCACCAATATTTTTTCACTGGGGTAAAGAAACAAAAATGGATTGACTTACATAGTCACTGAATGGAGAAAAGGTTTTCTACTTACAGTCCACCATGTCTATCACTTTTGTCAGGGTTATTCTAAGATTATATACAAACTTATTTTATTTCAGTTGAAGAGAACATAACGATAAAGAGAAGCGATTGCTAGTTACCACCTTTCAGATTCTTTTGACATCTATACAAGGCAAACACTCCTGTATCTTTCCAGCAACAAAATAAAAAGATCTCTGATATAAAGACTGACAAAGGAAACTCATAAAAGATCAGCTGTTACTGAAGTCCCAGGGAGAATTCTGGATCTGTATCTGGTTTTATTTAAGTAATTAAATGCATTACTGAAAGATTATACATTAATGAAATAAAACCAACAAGCCTTGTGTTACTGCTTTTAGACACATACCCATTTGACCCCATATGTGATGTACGAACACGGGGAAACTGCGACACAAGCACTGATTGCTAGTTAACAGAAGAGTTTTTGTTTGGCAACCAGATGGGAAGGGATGGAAGAGCCACAGTTGATACCGCTTTTAAAGAGATTAAAAAAAAAAAAAAACAAAGAAGAATGCTTTTCTAAATGAAAAGCAAATTTTGCAACAGGACCACTAGGGAGGAGCTCCCCACTTAAACTGATGCCCATAAGTACACCATGGATTTTCATCCACTCCCCTCCCTGCCCTTTCTCTTCAGGTATTTTTGAGTTATAATGATTAACCTTTTTTCTCTACAAAGAAAGTAATGCCCTAAATATTTTCTACACAGGCCAATATACAGATTTTACTCTGTTAAAAAATGCTGATGTCATTTACCACACTAGGAAATACTAATAATACCACTGCAACTCTAGCATTTCTCATTTGTATAAGATCAAACAGATCAAAAAAATTTTAAACTTTAAGCAACTATGCTCTAATTTAAAACACATGGCAGGAAATTAATTTATTCATAAAGCAACATCTGAACACGTCCACTGTCCCATTAAACAGCAGGACATTTGCCAATTTAAAATAAAGTAGCATACATTTCTTTTCCACTTTAGCAGACAGTATTAAATGGGGAATGCAATCACTCTAAGTTAACAAGAGAAATGTCAGATACATGACTTAAATGGTTGTTCTGATGGAGAAACCTTAAGTGCAGGAAATGGACATTAAGTTTGGATCTTCTTAATTCCCTTCTTTATTCTTCAGTACACTCCCTAATTTGGCTGATACATCTGACAGAGCACTGGAAATTTAATTCTTTATCAGTATAAAGTTATTACAAAAATTGAATTTGAGTCAGGGTGATCAAAGACATTCAACCAGTATTTTGTACCATCACAAGAGTATCCAACTGACCCAGAGCAAGGCTGCAGTGAGAGGGAGGACGACACGGGACTCCAGATTTTGCCATTGTATTTCAAGAAAGTGTTAGGCACTTTTTCTTGCCCTGGTCCTTCACATTACCACTCTTCAACAGGCGATATTGTGTAGCATGCACACTAATGCAACACAGACCTATGATTCTTTCATCTTTCTACAGGACTGAAATGGCCAAATAAGGCAATACAGACTGAGGGAAGCTGACTGCTGATGATATGGAATTTAAAACCAAGCAGATTATTTAAAATAAACTTATTTTAAAGTGGTCAGAAACAAAATAACAAAGAATAAATCAAGCATTAAAAAAAGAAACAGCATAATCCTTGGATATGCAGAGAATTTGTGGTAGCAGAACTGAGCACTGCTCTTTCACCTATCCCATACAGCTTCCTTCTCTTCCTCAGACCTTACACAGTTCCGTGTACCACCTTAGAGCTTCCCACACCTCATAAGGAGCCATTTTCCACGTATTTTTCCAGCTACCTAGCGTTTACATTGGGCAGAAAAAGTAAGCAAGCCAAGCAATTGGAAATACCCAAGATAAAAAAAACATGGTTGCAAAGCTCAAAAGTGCAATCCTTTTTTTCATGTCAGAAGCAAACAAGAATGTGCATCTGTCTGTACCTGTCTCTACACTCATTCTGTCCACGTACTGAGTTAATTTGGCATAAATCAGATCTGAGCAGCTGTATGTCCACAAACAATGCTAATGGGTACTCAAGTAAGAGCTGACATTAGGTGTGAGTAGCTGAGGTGCAGCTCTGAGGCTCATCTGTTCAGTATTTTCACCAATGACATTGACAGCGAGATCGAGTGCACCCTCAGCAAGTTTGCAGATGACACCAAGCTGAGTGGTGCAGTTGACAGGCCAGAAGGACGGGATGTCATCCAGAGGAACCTGGACAAGCTGGAGAAGTGGGCCTGTGTGAACCTCATGAGGTTCAACAATGCCAAGTGCAGGGTCCTACACCTGGGTCGGGGCAATCCTCGGTTTCAATACAGGCTGGGGGATGATGTGATCGAGAGCAGCCCTGCAGAAAAGGACTTGGGGGTACTGCTGGATGAAAAGCTGGACATGAGCCGGCAATGTGTGCTTACAGCCCAGAAGGCCAACCGTATCCTGGGCTGCATCAAAAGAAGCATGGCCAGCAGGTCGAGGGAGGTGATTCTGCCCCTCTGCTCTGCTGAGACCTCACCTGCAGTACTGCATCCAGCTCTGAAGCCCTCAGCACAAGAAGGACATGGAGCTGTTGGAGCGGGTCCAGAGGAGGGCCACGAAAATGATACGAGGGCTGGAGCACCTCTCCTACGAGGACAGGCTGAGAGAGTTGGGGTTGTTCAGCCTGGAGGAGAGAAGGCTGTGGGGACACCATATAGCAGCCTTCCAGTACTTAAAGGGGGCCTATAGGAAAGATGGGGACAGACTTTTTAGCAAGGCCTGTTGTGACAGGACAAGGAGCAATGGTTTTAAACTAAGGGAGGGCAGATTTAGACTGGATTTAAGAAAGACATTTTTTACAATGAGGGTGGTGAGGCACTGGAACAGGTTGCCCAGATAGGTAGTGGAAGCCCCATTCCTGGAAACATTCAAGGTCAGGTTGGATGGGGCTCTGAGCAACCTGATCGAGTCAAAGATGTCCCTGCTCTTGCAGGGGGCTTGGACTAGATGACCTTTAAAGGTCCCTTCCAATCCAAAGCATTCTATGATTCTATGATTCTGAGACACTGGCTGGCTGACAAATCTAGCTCACACCCTTACAGCTCTGGTAACAGGCAGAACAAGCTTGCATTTGTCTCATCCATCTACAGCCTATGTCACAAGTGCTGAATCTTCAGTTTTGGGGGTTACCTATATATCCCCTCCACCTAGCTTCCTTTCAAGAAGAATTCACTTGGCCTGTGACTTATTCTCAACCATAGTTAGGGAAAAAGCTAGTAAAGAAGGACTTAGCTATGTACACATGTGCACATTAACATCTGTGTAGTGTGTTTGAGAACGTACAGTTTCGTCCTGTTGTGTGACACATGCAGGACTGGCCTGTCATGAATAGCTACTCAAGACTGAGAGAAGCTAACTAAACAATGGAGAAAAATTGGGCACCATTTCCCAACTCCTGGGAATTCAAGATGGGATTTTTCAGTCAAAGAAGTGCCATACTTCTCCTGAAAAGTCGAAGAAAAATGCAGAATTGTTTCGTTAGTTAAACATTTTTGAGAATTGAAGTCATATTCTCCCAGTATTTAAAAATTTCAAAACATCTACTTTAGCTAATTACAGAAAGGAAATACCTACATGAAGTACAAGAGTGTCTTCACCTCTGAACATTATGAAAAACAATGCTCACTGCACAAAACTGAGATACAGAATAAGCATTTCTGGATTTTGATGGAGAACCATGCTCTATCTTCCTTGTACTTGTGAATTAAAATAGGTACAAACTAAGATCCTATTTACAACTGCCTATCATCTCTCCATTCAAAATTTCTACACATTTTATCTTACCTCCTATGTTATAAAAGGACATTTTCCACATTTTTAAATCTCAAATCTGAATCAGAATTGTAGAAACCCATAAACACCTGAGAAGCCTGTGTAGAGATGGTGGCTACCGGTGTGCTTTCATTACTTATCATAATCCATACTTTACCAGAATTCTATTAAATTTCTTGTCCAACATAAACAGCATCACGTCACCAAGAATTTTTATAACTCATTACATTTCACCCATTGATGACAAAATATACCTACAGCAATATTAAATATGAAAAATGAGGAGAAAAATAAGTAAAACAGACTCTAGTAGAAGAGAAAATGAAGCCTAAGAATCAAATACAGTTATCCAGTTTCTTCACACCAAAAAAATTGCATCCTAAAGAACAGAACACTAACCTCCTGGCGAAAATTATTTGCCGTCCTCTCTAAATGATCCATTTTCCTCTTTGATTTTATTGTGCTGCAACAAAAAGCAAACAAAGAGAATTTCCATTTTGAAAACTGTGCTACTGTCCCTTACTGATAGGAATTTCTATTAACATATTTGCCAGTGTAATCCAGTCTACATTCCAGGTGACATAAATCTAAGTAAGAATTAAATACACATATACAATTGGGAGTTAAATACGTATTTATAGTTCTATAATAATTTGTCAGCTTCATTTTAACAGTGTTACCATGACATTCTCGTTAAAAAAAAAAAAAAAAAGAGCAGCATCTGTAGATAGATAACCTACCTGTTCACTGTGCAGTAACAAAAAGCAGAGTGCCTCAACACCACCAATGCAGAGTGAGTGGGAAAAATTCTGCTAGCACCTCTCAGTAATTGAGGAACAGTAAAACCCACATAAATAGTAGCGTGAGCCATGATGACTGGGCCGTCTTCAGAATCACCAGCTCCTGAAAAATCCATATAAATAGTTGTTAAATAAAATACTGTTTGACATGGCTTGTTTTCATCCTTTATTTCCATTAAATCAGAAAGGCTAAAGCTCAGCTGGAGCTAAAACTAGCAATAGACATGTAGGGTAATGAGAAGGAATTTTAAAAGTACGAAAGTATCATAAAGAAGTTAAGTGAAAATGTGCATCCATCGACTGAAGGGAAGACAACCTTGTCACAGATTATATGGAAAAGGCTGAAGTACTCAACATGGTTTTTGCCTGTCTTCACAGGCAAAGCCTGCACCAGACCTCTGCTTGTACCAGTAGTGTTTGGGAAGGAGAGAGATACGTAGGAGTGGGGCAAACAACTGTTTAGAGAAGCTGGATGTATTCTAATGCACAGAGCCAGATGGGTTACACTCAAGGTTGCTAAGAGACACAGCTGACATGCTTGTGAGGCAACTGTCTATTACCTATGAAAAACAGTTATCAGAGAAAGTCTCCAACGACTGGAAAAAGACTAATGCAATGGTCATTTTTAAGAGCAACAAGAAGCAGTGCCTATGTCCAGTCAGCACCATCTCAGTCTCTGGAAAAATGCTCAGAGCTTGTCCCCTTAGCTGTGTGAAAGCTAAGAAAGAAATCAGGGAGATTCAACACAGATTTACCAAGGGCAAATTATATTCGACAAATTTGAACACCTACTGTGATGAAATGTCTGGTCACGCAGATAAGGGGACAGCAGTGGATACAATATACCTTGACTTTTGTGTGGCTTTTGACACCATCTCCCATAGCATACACATTAGGAAGCTGAGGCCAGATGGGTTGTTGGAGTGGCTGAAAACTGGCTGGGCAGGCAGAGAGACTTGACGGCTTGATGGCTTCAAGTTGCTTCAGTTGCTGGCTAGTAACACTAGGAGTATCCTGGGGTTGATATTGGGGCTGATATAGTTCAATAAATTCATCAATAACTTGGATGATGAGACAGAATGTACCATTTGTGGTACAAATGGCAAATCTGGCAAATTTGTGGATGATACTAAATTAGAGGGATGGTTGACATGCTGAATGGCAGAGCTTCACTTCAAAGGGGCACTGAGAAACTGCAGGACTGAAAAACAGAAACCTCATGAACTTAAAGAAGTACAAAGGTCTACACCTGGGACTGGCTTACTCCAGTGCTAGCAACTGTCCTGCTCCAAGCATCTTTGCTGCTCTAGTCATCTTTGACTAGATGACCCTCAGAAGTCCCTTCCAGCCAACATATCTGTGATTCTAAATGCTCAAACATTATTTATGTTTGAAAGAAGATCAGACAAACACTGAAAATGCATTCCCTTTCTATTGGTAAAGAAATTATTCTGGTTGGAAAATTTTATAAACTTTGAATAAAACTGTTTGTTTACAGGTTTATTTAAAAACACATAAATTCCTCATACTTCCGTATACCCTACATAATACCTACATCTCTAAACAGTTAAGCAAGTAGACACTTGCATGCACTACAGTGGAAACATGGTGTGAAGCTTCAAAACTGCATACTCAAACGGAGCTATGACAGAGAAAGATAAACTGACATGTACAGTATTCAAAATAAGTCAGAAATATCCTTCACTTACAAAGTGTAGGAACAGGTTCGTAGTGAGCCAAGACATATTTCTCATTGCTTGTAAATCTGCCTTTGTTTTTCTTAAAATGGATTAGCATAATTTTCTATCATATTATCACCTATCAAATTATCATATTATTTCTATGACGCAGTCCATTGCTTCTTTAAAGCATTCTTAATCTTTTACTCCCATTTAAATCTCTTTGCCTGCATTCTTTTAAAGCATGTAATTTATTTTCAAAATGTTTTTGTTTTTCATTTTGAAGCCTTTGAAATGGCAACGATCCAGCTTGTTTAACTAATCAGGCCTATATTCTCTAGGCTTTCACTAACAGCTGCATTGGCTGGTCACTTAGTAATTTGTCCTGTTTGTAATCTTGTACAAATGGGAGGCAGAGCTTTCATAAATTAGGCTGCTCAGAAATGGAATACATTTACTGTAACTACTCAAAATGCCCACTTTCAAGCATAAGAAATACTTCTTGCAGCTTTTAACTGTCCATAATTTTTAATAGCTTTTCAGAATTTAATTCCACAGCAGCTTGCAACTTTTCAAAGTGGAATGATTTAAAAACTCATCTACCACCAGTGCACAAAATTACTTTAACATTTTTTCTGCCATAGCATATAGAGTACTGTATTTAAACAAAATACTTCAGCACTTTCTACATGCAAATGTGTAGAAGCTATTGATAATGAAAGTATTAACATTCTTAAATTATTTTAGCAAGACAAAGTACACATCTAATGAAGAAGTCACATTCCTCCACATCAGCATGTTCAGTCTGTAAACCCTGAGTGCTCAAAAATCATTGAGTTACTCAAATTCATGAGATTATTTTATAATCTGGAGTCTTTTAGATAGCAGATCTTGGTTATATACATCTACATCTCCTTTTTTTAGGCTTCCAAATGCTTTTTGATTCATGTTTTCAAGCTTTTCACTCTACCATGTTAACTAATTCAAAGAAAAAAGGCAGGATGTTTGAAAGTGGATGTTCTTATGCAAGCTGTTTATGCCAATAGATGTGACTAATTACATCACCACAACATCACAATGAACGACAAACCACACTTTGCTTCAGAGGCCAAGGACTGAGAATAAAGAATTAATTATTCTTTTTTTGTATTTTTTTAAGTCACCTCACATCCTTCAACACCCTTTCCATAATTAATTGCTACTAAACACAGTGACAGCTGCTGGTAAAACAAGTGGCCTGACTTTAAAATCCAACACAAAGATTCTGGATTGTGTATTTTACATATTTAGTTTCATTCTGCTGCTAAGGTTGACAGTCACTTAAAACCAGCCTCATTCTCATTTTCACTGCTACCAGTTTAGAAAGCAAGTATGTTCAGTTCTGCACATGAAAATGTAAAACAAACAAACAAACAAACTTCAATATCAATACATAATACTGAAAACAAAATAAATGTCAGCCTTATTTTATTGTAGCAGCTACAATTTTAAAGTCAGGGCTGAAAGATCCCATTGATACAGACTGTTTTAAGACTGAGACTCTACCCTAAATTAAAAATTACTCTTGAACAGGAGTTCAAGATACTTGTTCCATTTACACTATCATCAATCACTTTCCAACCCTGAAAAATCACAATAAAAATAAATTGTAATTTTTACTCTGTAACTAATAAATCCCAAAACCTCTTTTAATGAGTCCTGATTCTTCTCTACCATATAAAAGTCTGAGTCACACTTTTACAAAACACGAACAGTATCTCCCATCTGTCATCTCTGCAACTTTCTTGGCTCATCCAGCTCTTTGGCAATTCCCTGCCCTCCAAGAAGCGCAGCGCTTCAGCCTCCCAAACTCCTGTCTGGTGGGATGTTCTCCCTTTATTTTTTCTTCTCTTCTTACCCAAGCCTTTATGGAAACAGTCACTCCAAATACTCCCTTTCTTCCTTTTCTCTGCAGACAGAAGTGAGTGCTTCTTTTGTGTATGACTCCTTCTCACTTTAAATTAAAATCAAGCAATTCATTCATTCTTCTTCCCCACTAACCCACTGGCCCTGGGTTAATATCACTCGAGATCTATGACCGCATCTTCTTTTCCTCAATCCTACATCAATATCTGAAAGGAGAGAGTTACTTTTAGTTAACCTCTACCACACTGAAGAGCAAACTACTACATAAGTTAATGCAAGAGAGTGTGAGGGGGAAGCAAGGATACTTAAGCGAGCAGGATAGGAAATCTTTTACCAAAACCAAAGGTATAGATCGCTAAGAGATACCCCTCTAGATAAACTGTCCCTCCTGCAAAAATCACCGAAAAGCTTTTCCCCTTGACTTAGCATTAAGGAGCACGGGGGGGGGGGGGGGAGCCTCCGCTTGCCTGAAGCGAGGCAGCGCTAAGGAGGCTGGAACGCTGCGTCCCCGCCGCCCTCCCGCCTCGGTCCGTGAGGCGGGGAAGGACGAGGTCGCGGCTGCACCCTGCCGTCCCTCCTCAGCCACTAGGGACCACCGCTCCGCGCCGCCTGGCAGGCAGGCAGGAGGTCAGGACGGGGAACCGGCAGCGCCGAGGAGCGGAGGGCATCGGTCGGAGAGGGTGGCCGGGCCGTCGAACCGCTGAGCGGCCCGGTCACCGCGCCCAACGGCCGTGCGGGGCTCCGGCGGCGAGGAGGGGGCAAACGGGGGAGACCCCGCGGCCCAGCCCCTCCCCCCCCGATCCCCAACGCACCCCCGGGGCGCGCGCCCCGCGCCCCCGCCGCAGCACCCCTACCCGGCGCCGCATCACGTGACGAGAGGCGCTCTCCTCCCCCGCCCCCATCCCGTCACGCGACGGGGTGCGCGCGCGGCCGCCGCGCGTGCGCCCCTGCGTCCCTTCCGCCTCGTCCCCTCTCTTCCTCCCGGCGCCATGTCGGTCTTCCACGATGAGGTGGAGATCGAGGACTTCGAGTACGATGAGGAGACCCAGACCTACAGCTACCCGTGCCCTTGCGGAGACCGCTTCCTCATCACGCGGGTAACGGCGGGCGTGCAGGGAGGCAGGCGGCGGGTGGGGGATAAACAGCGTCAGGCCGCGGTCTGCCCTCCGCCGGCCGCGGGTGTCTGTGGGTCGGACAGGCGGCCAGTCGGTGACTGTCTCCTTCCCGGGGGCTGTTGCAGGAGGACCTGGAGAACGGCGAGGACGTGGCCACCTGCCCCAGCTGCTCCCTGATCCTGCGCGTCATTTACGACCAGGTGGGTGCGGGGAGAGGGCTGTCGGGCACAGTTGCGGCCTGCTTCCCCTGCCGCCGGGCCGGCCAAGTCGAGTTTCGGTTCGCCATCCCCTGAGTAAGCCGCAGTGCCAGCTTTTAAAAGTCTCTGGTAAATATGGGATAGGGTTGTGTGAGCTAGGGGCCCTTTTATTTGTGACTACGGCTCCTGCCTCATCTCTTGTTTTTCTGGTCTCCTTTTCCTGCCGTATTTGGGGTTTAAAACATGCCTGTTTAGGTGAATGTGGGGTGGAACACAGACAAAACAATATCAGTGGTGTTGAGATCTGTCTATGACTCTGGCAGCCCTGTCAGCTAGCCTAACAGTTTTAATAATCTAGTAGGCATGTTATGGCTTTCATGTTTTGAGAGGCAGATTCATGCCAGTTATAGACAGGCTAGAAAACAAAATTATTATCTGGTGTTTTTTGAGGGAGAGGCGATCCAAAAATAATGAAAATCAACTAAAACTCTACTTCCTGTCTTTAGGAACAGTTCATGCGTGATGAAGTCATTGCAGAACCTTTGACAAACAAGGAGTTGATTAAGTGCTGATGAATACATCATGAATTGTTGCTGCTTTAAATTAAGCAAGTATGGGGATGACAACTGCAGAAAGAGACATGGTCCTCCTCCTAGAAGTGATCGCTGCTGTGAGATACAAGTGCAATAACACTGGCTGTCTTCATAATTTGAATGAGAGTTTGCTGGGACATCAACACATGAATGGGTTTTTTTTCAAAAGGGTTATACACTTTAAAAATTATGTAAGTTGCCATATGTATTCTAGAAGACTAGTACGATCCTAATTGTACGATCCTAATTGACAGGAAGTACGATCCTAATTGACAGGAAGTCAACACACAGAAGAAGTGTGCAGAGTTGTGAAATTAAAACGTTTATCTAGCAATGGCTTCTTAGCTTATGGAGAAAAGCAGGCAACGTGTGGGTGTGTATCAGTGTGAAATGGCATAGGGAGCTGAAATGGCGGGAGACGAAATTTAGAAGTCCGTATGACAGGATGCCATACAGAATTACAGCTTTGATGCAGTGTGGTACCACCGAGGATGTGGGCTCGCATACTTCCTGCCCATACTGAATATGGGGAAAAATAAGAGATGCAGAACCAACATTGTTGGTAAATTGTTTTACTACTGTAAGCACAAAGAAGGTGCAGTTGTATTTATATCTGCAGTGGGTGCAACATGTGAATTGGGGCAAATTTGTTTCTTAAATTGCAGTTGCTTTGAAACAGCTTTGGTAGCTGTTATCAAATGACTCTGACATAATATGATGTACTTTTGTGGGTGTTGTGTGAATGGAAACAAAAGGAGTCAAACTTTTTTTACCCCCGCAAAGCTAGCAATGTGCAAATGGACTTGAACTCGAAGTGGCTTGTAGTTTACCCATATTTTCTCAACACCTTTGTGATTTGACTGTTGTAGCAAGTATAAAATGGGCTGCCATTCTTTGTGCCATTTGTAGTAGTACATTTGCTGAATTTCTCAGTCTTCCGTTGTTAGGTTCTGTCACTTCCTGGACAGGAGATGCACACATTTCACTTAATTAATGAAAAGGAATGTTTTAGGGTAGAAAAGAGTTGGAAGAATATTGTATATCAAATTACA